>NC_092335.1:103591250-104315000 GCF_046630445.1 Rutidosis leptorrhynchoides | reverse complement strand
ACTCTAGATTCCATGTTCTTGGTGTTTTTGACTTAAAATGGTGTTAATTAGTGTCTATGGCTCATTGTGATGTCGTGTATGTAATTTGTATGCTCGATCTTGTTATTTGACATAACTAGCATGAATACCTGAAATAGGTTAGTTAACTCTTTGATTTTGGTTGATTAAATGTTGTTAGATGTTAAACCTTATGTGTTAAAAGTGTTACTAGCATCATTAGCTTCGTTTTGGTATGTTGGATGACATGAAAACCTTACATTAACATGATTATCGATTTTGAGATTCTTGGTTAAGGTTTGATAGATTTTAAAACGAACTTTTGATGCATTAAATGCTTTGCAAAGTTGTTGGAAAGTGTTTAGTTGTATTGTATGTGTAATTACCTACGAAACGGCATATTTTATGTGTGTAGTAAGTTCCCGAATCATGAAATACGTTTTACGAACTTGAAACTTGAATGATGAACTTTTAACGATCGTTCGACGAGGATTTGGTCATTTAAAATGATGTGATTATTTGATGATAAGTGCTTAGTTGTGTTCCTCGTCAAAATACCTTTCCGATGATATAAGATACATGTTTTGAATGTTTGTGGATCATAAATTGTGATCGTTTGAAGTTTGGTTCGTGCACTTGTGTGAATTTAACAAAGCAGGATTTGTATACCATTTTGTACGCCATCCAAACACTTGGATGCCATCCAGCCCTTCACTGCTGGACGCTGTCCAGCCTATTTGGACTCCGTCCAAATGAACTACAGGATTCTGTTTTGGTTGGTCGTTTACCGTTTAATTCTAACTATGCTACGCACCTCCGATTAACATGTAACTTATTCTAACATGCTCATATATGATTATAAAACTTAGAAAAATTGTCCGAGATCCGACCTGAACGTGTTGACTTTTTCGTTGACCTTGACTTAACCAAAGTTGACTTTCATTCAAACTTAACCGAATACTTATGCTATCGTTCTAACGTGCTTTTATACTTGTATCTTGCATGAAACTTGACAATTTGACTCACATACTATATTAATCGAGTCGTAACGAGCCATAGGACTAATTGAACACATTTCGACCGACCTTGTGTCTTACCCGGTATTGATACAACTTATTTGTTTAGGTCAAGGCTAAGCAATTTTCATTCATACAATGTTTAATTACAAGTACTTTGGCATGCAACTACGGTGAGATCATAGTCCCGTCTTTTCAACAACTTTTATGCTTTTAAAACATGGGATGAGAAACATATACAGTTTATACTTTTATACTTTGAACACAAATACGAAAGCAAAGATACATATGAGTTAGAACAAAAATCCTCAAATCCAATTATCATTAGTTACACTTGTAGGATGTAAGCGAGAACTTATGTTGTGTGGCCATACGGGTTTGACAAACCCTCATTCGGATGAATGAAACGTATTTTCGGTATATAGTGTAGGTTCTAACACTATTATGCAGAGGTAAGATTCAGTTAAGCTTTGGTAATTGGGTGCTCGTGATACAGACAACATCTTTTGGGATGTATACGCTTTGATAATCACTTTATACTAAATCTTGTGGTTCAAAAACATACGTTTACAAATACACCTATGATTTCACCAACGTTTTTCGTTGACAGTTTTCTATATGTTTCTCAGGTTCATACTTGGCTACTTGATACTTGATTCTGCATACTTTGATTACTTGCTTGGGGTCAAGCATACATGCATACGCTAGTGATAACACCTTTGAACTCAAGCATATTGTTTACATACTTACACTATTTATAGCAACCGTGATTTTCAACTTATTATGTCGCGAGTTATTTCATTTATACTTTACAACTTTTGTAAACTTATACATGTTGTCGAACCGTTTGGTTTACTTAAAACGTTGCAAGTCATGCACGTTTCAAATGAATGCGACATAATTTTGGTCAAACGCATCTCATTTAGGGACTATGAACACGTTACGGGACCTAAGTTGATGACGCCATCAATGGCGATTTTATCGGGTCGTTACAGATGGTATCAGAGCATTAGTTGTAGGGATCTAGGATGTGCATTAGTGTGTCTGACAGAGTTGTTAGGACGCATTAGTGAATATAGACTACAACCGGATAGTTAATCATTGCATTTTGACTTGCATTTGTTATAGATAGCACTTACTTGACTATTTGTGCATTTATACTTGAATCATTCTTAGGCGAACTTCTTAATGGTACCAAATTTTTTTTTCATCATACGAACTCGTACTCTGCCACTTTCTGATAACACACGTAAATTCAAGATTCATACATGTAAGGATAACGATGACTTCATTAGTCATTAATAGTTCGAGAACTCTGTCTCCTCGGTTGTTACTCGCCATCATCTCAGCTTACTATCCATGAGCGATGTGAAGTTTCCACCACTATGGCAATCATTAACCACTATCGATGTTACACCGGTAACCTTCACTATCTCCCACTTCTTGTTGCTACCATCACTATTCTATATGAGTATCGTCATCACCGCTTATCACTACACTCGTTATCATAATTCGTTATTCTTTTCGTACCTAAAGACATTATTGTTTTACTTGAACCGCATTGACGTGAACAACCAGTTATACACTTTCCTCGAAAAAAGCATCTTCAGTGTTGCACTAATTATTTCGATTTAATACGAGTCACGTTAGAGATGCCGTTACACTTTGTTCATTTTAAATCTTCACGATTACACGAACTTGATTCTATGGAGTGATGTGGGAATGGAGGTATGAATTAGCATAATATAACGACACTCGATCAACGTGGTTATATTATGGTAAGTCATACCAAAGTTCTAATGACACATGATGGTGATTAGACTCGATCAACCTAGTCACCACCGTGTGTCATGTACATGACTTTATTTTTCTTTATTGACATCCGAAAAGTCCGAGAATATTGTTAACAACCATACCAGGGACACATCTTTGATTATTGCCAAAACATATTTACGCTTCCGAATGAATGACGAATTCTTTCAACTTCGACATAGGTTACACGTGTATACTATCTCGTTTTCGTACAGTTTTATCGACGAACTACAATATGCTTGTTATGCTCACATCGATCCGGAAACTTCTCTCGCATTACACTCATAATTCCGTGTATGGAAAACCTTTATCTAAATTCTCAATGGAGAAAGAGACTCTTTACGTTATACTAGTATTCGCCACGAGGGTGAATAGTCCTAACAAACGTTTTCAAAAACCGATAAGAAACTTGTCCCAACAAACATTCTTCAGAAACCGACAAGATGGGAAAAACTTGTACAACTATACATTATAGGAAATTCTATCTCGACACGGTGTGCCTTTGTATTTGTTTCGGATCAAGATGCTCATTTCACTTCTAGATTTCGGAGTGCCTTACAAGAAGCCTTGGGAACACGTTTAAATATGAGTACCGCGTATCATCCACAAACTAACAGACCAAGCAAACATACGATTCAAACCTTAGAAAGCATATCACGAACTTGTATTGTTGCCTTTAATTGATTCCTCTTACAACGATAGCTATCATTCGAGTCTTAATGCCTCGCCTTTCAAAACATTATATGGCCTCAATGTCGTTCTCTTATTCGTTCAACCAAAGTAGGTGACAAGTAAACCACCGGACCCGAATTCATTCATGAAATAACCGTTAAGATCGTTTAAATCCAAGAAAGACCCAAGACGGCCCGTAATCGCCGCTATGCTGATGTTAGACGTAAGCCTCTCGAATTCCTAGTGGGTGACCGCGTAATATTAAAAATCACACCTCAGAAAGGTGTAGCCTGGTTCGGAAAACGTAGAAAGCGAAATCCGCAATATTTTGATCCTTTTGAAATTTTGGAGTGTATTGGAACCGTTGCTTACCTTTTCCATCTTCCGACTCAATCGAAATTCTGTTCATCATACATTCCATGTATTAAACTTAAAGACATGTCTTGCGAAACAAGAACTTGTTATCCTCTTTGACGAGCTTACTATCGACGATACACTCCATTTCCTAGGAGAATCGGTTGAAATTATGAATCGTGAAACCAAACTCTAAAACAACGTAAAATCCCAACTGTCAAAGTTCGTTGAAATGCCCAAGGAAGTACCTTCGCTTATTCGTAGAATTGGCAACGCAAGATCTCGAAGAAGAATCAACGACTACTGCTTCCAACTAAATTTCGGGACGAAATTTCTTTTAAGGTGTAGGTAATGTAACATCCCGCCTTTTTCCGTTAAATTTATTTTAACACCGTCTTTTTTTTAGATAATATCTTTCGTTATCTAAATTCGTATCCCCCGTTAATAAGTGTTTCCAATATTTTTGTTATTTAATTATAACATCCCTCGTTTACTCTAGCATTTTTAAAATAATTCGTTTGGTTAATTCCCGCACCCGCTTTTAAACTCGAGGGACTATTGGCGTCAAGTGGGCAAACTAGTTGACTAGGTCAACTAGTCAACCCACCACCACCACTCATTCACTCTTCACCTCCCACCTCTCTTTTTCTCTCTAGCAACAAAACCCCATTTTCATCTTCATCACTAAATCATATCTAAATCCAATCTAACAAGCTTACAACAAAACAAATTACATATTTAGAATCCTCTCTTCATCCTCTACAACTTGATACTAATATCATCTCATTTGGGTAACTTTCTAAAAACTCTAGATTTCATGTTCTTAGTGTTTTTGACTTGAAATGGTGTTAATTAGTGTCTATGGCTCATTGTGATGTCGTGTATGTAATTTGTATGCTCGATCTTGTTATTTGACATAACTAGCATGAACACTTGAAATGGGTTAGTTAACTCTTTGATTTTGGTTGATTAAATGTTGTTATGATGTTAAACCTTATGTGTTAAAAGTGTTACTAGCATCATTAGCTTCGTTTTGGTATGTTGGATGACATGAAAACCTTACATTAACATGATTATCGATTTTGTGATTCTTGGTTAGGGTTTGATAGATTTTAAAACGAACTTTTGATGCATTAAATGCTTTTCAATGTTGTTGGAAAGTGTTTAGTCGTATTGTATGCGTAATTACCTACGAAACAGCATATTATATGTGTGTAGTGAGTTCCCGAATCATGAAATGCATTTTACGAACTTGAAACTTGAATGATGAACTTTTAACGATCGTTCGACGAGGATTTGGTCATTTAAAATGATGTGATTGTTTGATAATAAGTGCTTGGTCGCGTTCCTCGTCAAAATACCTTTTCGATGATATAAGATACATGTTTTGATTGTTTGCGGATCATAAATTGTGATCGTTTGAAGTTTGGTTCGTGCACTTCTGTGAATTCAGCAAAGCAGGATCTGTATACCATTTTAGACATCGTCCAAACACTTGGACACCGTCCAGCCTATTTGGACGCCGTCCAAATGAACTACAGGATTCTGTTTTAGTTGGTCGTTTACCGTTTAATTCTAACTATGCTACGCACCTCTGATTAACATGTAACTTTTTCTAACATGCTCATATATGATTATAAAACTCAGAAAAATTGTCCGAGACAAGACCCGAACGTGTTGACTTTTTTGTTGACCTTGACTTGACCAAAGTTGACTTTCATTCAAACTTAACCGAATACTTATGCAGTCGTTCTAACGTGCTTTTATACTTGTATCTTGTATGAAACTTGACAATTTGACTCACATGCTATATTAATCGAGGTATAACGAGCCATAGGACTAATTGAACACATTTCGACCGACCTTGTGTCTTACCCGGTATTGATACAACTTATTTGTTTAGGTCAAGACTAAGCAATTTTCATTCGTACAATGTTTAATTACAAGTACTTTGGCATGCAACTACGGTGAGATCATAGTCCCATCTTTTCAACAACTTTTATGCTTTTAAAACATGGGATGAGAAACATATAAGGTTTATACTTTTATACTTTGAACACAAATACGAAAGCAAAGATACATACGAGTTAGAACAAAAATCCCCAAGTCCAATTATCATTAGTTACACTTGTAGGGTGTAAGCGAGAACTTATGTTGTGTGGCCATACGGGTTTGACGAACCCTCATTCGAATGAATGAAACATATTTTTCGGTATATAGTGTAGGTTCTAACACTATTATACAGAGGTAAGATTCAGTTAAGCTTTGGTAATTGGGTGCTCGTGATACAGACAACATCTTTTGGGATGTATACGCTTTGATAATCACTTTATACTAAATCTTGTGCAGCGACCCGACAAAATCGTCATTGACGGTGCCGTTTACTTGGGTCCCATTACGTGGTCATAAGTCTTTAAAACAACGTTTGACCAAAAATATGTCGCATTCATTTCAAATGTTAAGATGTTCAAAGTTTACAAAGTAGATCAACGGTTAAACATGTTACAACGTTTTAAGTACAATTGAAACCTATGTGACAAAATTCAAAAGTAAGTCAAAAGACGCTCCATGTATGCATGTATACTCGACATCCAAGCAAATATCAAAAATAGCATGCGGAAGCATGTAACACTTAACGTTCAAGCACCTGAAAAAAACATAGAAATCTGTCAACGAAAACGTTGGTGAAATCATAGGTTTAATAAGTGAGTACGTAAGTAAATTGGTTGAACCACAAGATTTATAACGTTGAAGTAATAGTAATCCATTCTAAAAGTTGTTGTTATCACGAGCACCCAATTATCAAGACTTAACTGTCACGAACCCCACAATATAGTGTTAGAACATACACTTATTCTCGAAAATATATTTCATCCGAATAACGGTAGCGAACCGTCCGAATGAGGGTTTGTCAAACCCATATGGCCATACAACATAAGTTCTCTCTTACTGCAGTGACCCGAACTTTTCCATGTTTATATATATTAAATGAAATTGATGTTTACATGATTAAGTGTTTCCAACATGTTAAGCAATCAAACTTGTTAAGACTTGATTAATTGAAATAGGTTTCATATAGACAATTGACCACCCAAGTTGATCGGTGATTCACGAACGTTAAAACTTGTAAAAACTATATGATGTCATATATATGGATATGTATATAGTTAACATGATATTATGATAAGTAAACATATCATTAAGTATATTAACAATGAACTACATATGTAAAAACAAGACTACTAACTTAATGATTTCGAAACGAGACATATATGTAACGATTATCGTTGTAACAACATTTAATGTATATATATCATATTAAGATATATTAATACATCATGATATCATGATAATGTAATAATTTAACATCTCATTTGATATAATAAACAATGGGTTAACAACATTTAACAAGATCGTTAACCTAAAGGTTTCAAAACAACATTTACATGTAACGACTATCGATGACTTAACGACTCAGTTAAAATGTATATACATGTAGTGTTTTAATATGTATTTATACACTTTTGAAAGACTTCAAGACACTTATCAAAATACTTCTACTTAACAAAAATGCTTACAATTACACCCTCGTTCAGTTTCATCAACAATTCTACTCGTATGCACCCGTATTCGTACTCGTACAATACACAGCTTTTAGATGTATATACTATTGGTATATACACTCCAATGATCAGTTCTTAGCAGCCCATGTGAGTCACCTAACACATGTGGGAACCATCATTTGGAAACTAGCATGAAATATCTCATAAAATTACAAAAAAATATTAGTAATCATTCATGACTTATTTACATGAAAATAAAATTACATATCCTTTATATCTAATCCATATACCAACGACCAAAAACACCTACAAACACTTTCATTCTTCAATTTTCTTCATCTAATTGATCTCTCTCAAGTTCCATCTTCAAGTTCTAAGTGTTCTTCATAAATTCTACAAGTTCTAGTTTCATAAAAATCAAGAATACTTTCAAGTTTACTAGCTCACTTCCAATCTTGTAAAGTGATCATCCAACCTCAAGAAATCCTTGTTGTTTACAGTAATATATCATTCTAAATCAAGGTAATACTCATATACAAACTTTGATTCAATTCCTATAACTATAACTATTTTAATTCGAGTGATAATCTTACTTGAACTTGTTTTCGTGTCATAATTCTACTTCAAGAACTTTTAAGCCATCCAAAATCCTTTGAAGCTAGATCATTTCTTGTCACTTCTAGTAGGTTTACCTACTAAACTTGAGGTAGTAATGATGTTCATAACAACATTCGATTCATACATATAAAACTATCTTATTCGAAGATTTGAACATGTAATCACTAGAACATAGTTTAGTTAATTCTAAACTTGTTCGCAAACAAAAGTTAATCCTTCTAACTTGACATTTAAAATCAACTAAACACATGTTCTATATCTATATGATATGCTAACTTAATGATTTAAAACCGAAAAACACGAAAAACACCGTAAAACCGGATATACGCCGTCATAGTAACACCACGGGCTGTTTTAGGTTAGTTAATTAAAAACTATGTTAAACTTTGATTTAAAAGTTTTTCTTCTGGGAAAATTCTTTTTCTTATGAACAAGAAACTATATCTAAAAATCATGGTTAAACTCAAAGTGGAAGTATGTTTTCCAAAATGGTCATCTAGACGTCGTTCTTTCGATTGAAATGACTACCTTTACAAAAACGACTTGTAACTTATATTTCCAACTATAAACCTATACTTTTTATGTTTAGATTCATAAAATAGAGTTCAATATGAAATCATAGCAATTTGATTCACTCAAATCGGATTTAAAACGAAGAAGTTATGGGTAAAACAAGATTGGATATTTTTTGATTGTTGTAGCTACGGGAAATATTGTAACAATTCTATACAAATCATATCCTAGCTAACTTATATTGTATTATACATATATTCTAATATATTATGTAATCTTGGGATACCATAGACACGTATGCAAATGTTTTTACATATCATATCGACCCATGTATATATATTATTTGAAACAACCATAGACACTCTATATGCAGTAATGTTGGAGTTAGCTATACAGGGTTGAGGTTGGTTCCAAAAATATATATACTTTGAGTTGTGATCTAGCATGAGACGTGTATACACTGGGTCGTGGATTGATTCAAGATAATATATATCGATTTATTTCTGTACATCTAACTGTGGACAACTAGTTGTAGGTTACTAACGAGGACAACTGACTTAGTAAACTTAAAACAGTAAAACGTATTAAAAATGTTATAAATATATTTTGAACATACTTTGATATATATGTACATATTTGTTATAGGTTCGTGAATCGACCAGTGGCCAAGTCTTACTTCCCGATGAAGTAAAAATCTGTGAAAGTGAGTTATAGTCCCACTTTTAAAATCTAATATTTTGGGATGAGAATACATGCAGTTTTATAAATGTTTTACGAAATAGACACAAGTAAATGAAACTACATTATATGGGTGAATGATCGAAGCCGAATATGCCCCTTTTGCTTGGTAGCCTAAGAATTAGTAAACCGATCTACTAATTGACGCGAATCCTAAGGATAGATCTATTGGGCCTAACGAACCCCATCCAAAGTACCGGATGCTTTAGTACTTCGAATTCGTTTATATCATGTCCGAATGATTTCCCGGAATGATAGGGGATATTATTATATGCATCTTGTTAATGTCGGTTACCAGGTGTTCACCATATGAATGAATTTTATCTTTATGTATGGGATGTATATTGAAATATGAAATCTTGTGGTCTATTATTATGATTTGATAATATATAGGTTAAACCTATAACTCACCAACATTTTTGTTGACGTTTTAAGCATGTTTATTCTCAAGTGATTATTAAGAGCTTCCGCTGTTGCATACTAAAATAAGGACAAGATTTGGAGTCCATGCTTGTATGATATTATGTAAAAACTGCATTCAAGAAACTTATTTTTAATGTAATATATTCTTATTGTAAACCATTATGTAATGGTCGTGTGTAAACGGTATATTTTAGATTATCATTATTTGATAATCTACATAATGCTTTTTAAACCTTTATCGATAAAATAAAGGTTATGGTTGTTTTAAAAATAAATGCAGTCTTTGAAAAACGTCTCATATAGAGGTCAAAACCTCGTGACGAAATCAATTAATATGGAACGTTTATAATCAATATAAACGGGACATTTCACTTACCCCCGGCAAGTGTAACTAATGATAATTGAATTGGGGATTTTTGTTCTAACTCGTACGTAGAATGGTTGTTTTCGTACTTGTGTTCACTTTGTAAAACGAAACATTTATGTTTTCTCATCCCAAATATATGTATAAAAGAGTAAAAGTGGGACTATGATCTCACCTTGAGTGCACGAGAATAAATATACTTCACAAGGTTAACGTGTGCAAGAACAAATGCTAGTCTTGGCCTAAACAAATAGGTTGTATCAATATCGGTAAACACGGTCGGTCAAAGTGTTTAATTAGTCCTATGGCTCGTTACGACTCGATTAATATAGCATGTGAGTCAAATTGTCAAGTTTCATGCAAGATACAAGTATAAAGGCACGTTAGAACGATTGCATAAGTATTAGGTTACGTTTGAATAAAAGTCAACTTTGGTCAAGTCAAAGTCAACGAAAAAGTCAACACGTTCGGGTCGGGTCTCGGACAATTTTTCTGAGTTCTATAATCATATATGAGCATGTTAGAATAAATTACATGTTAATCGGAGGTGCATAGCATAGTTAGAATTAAACGAAAAATGGTCAAGTTGGACAGACCCTGACAGTTCATTTGGACGGCGTCCAAAATGGCTGGACGGCATCCAGCAAAGAAGGCCTGGACGGCGTCCAAGGATTGGGACGGCGTCTAAACACCTGATCAGTTGCAGTTGCTGAATTTTCACAAGTGCACGAACCAAACTTTAATCAAACACATTTTATGATCCGAAAACATTCAAAACGAAAACATTTTATGATCAGTTTGGCTCCTTGGCACGTTTGGTCCCTTGAGTTTAAAAGCGGGTGCGTGAATTACCTAAACAAAATATTTTAAATACGCGTATTAACAGAAGATGTTAAATTTATATAACGGACTTTAAAATAATTAAACGGAAAGTAAACGGAAAAAGACGGGATGTTACATCTTGTGGTTCAAAAACATACGTTTACAAATACACTTATGATTTCACCAACGTTTTTCGTTGACAGTTTTCTATATGTTTCTCAGGTTCATACTTGGCTACTTGATACTTGCTTTCGCATACTTTGATTATTTGCTTGGGGTCAAGCATACATGCATACGCTAGTGATAGCACCTTTGGACTCAAGCATATTGTTTACATACTTACGCTATTTATAGCAACCGTGATTTTCAACTTATTATATCGCGAGTTATTTCATTTATACTTTACAACTTTTGTAAACTTATACATGTTGTCGAACCGTTTTGTTTACTTAAAACTTTGCAAGTCATGCACGTTTCAAATGAATGCGACATAGTTTTGGTCAAACGCGTCTCATTTAGGGACTATGACCACGTTACGTGACCTAAGTTGACGACGCCGTCAATGGCGATTTTGTCGGGTCGTTACACAGAGCGGGTCTGATTCCGAGACCTAATCGGCCGAAAGCGAGCCGCCGCTTCCATACTACCCCGTCAAGTTTTCGCTTAATCTAATGCCTCTAACAACCCTAATGGACCAAGTTCACATATTGGACTTGGGTCTAATCTAATACCTCTAACAACCCTAATTATATATATATATATATATATATATATATATATATATATATATATATATATATATATATATATATATATATATATATATATATATATATATATATATATATATATATATATAGACAGGTTCAAACGAGAACCACAAAAAGAGCGAAAACTGCGAGAACTTTTTTATTTCATAGTTTTTATGCATTTAAATGCAACAAATTACATGAAAATATTAATTAATGTTCATATCATTAACAAACATATGTTCATTATCAGAAATTACATGTTAAATTGTTAATCATATGAATATGTTCACATGTTCACAAACAAATATGCACATGTGAACCAGAAACTATATATTTGATTATATAGGTAAAATATAAGTTTTTTCAAACTATTTAATGTTCATTCTTACTCTCCATCAACATTTATGGGTGATTCAATTTAATCATATGTGAAAATCTTTGTAAATTAAAAGTTCTCGCAGTTTTCGCTTTTTTGTGATTCTCGTTTGAACTTTTGACTATATATATATATATATATATATATATATATATATATATATATATATATATATATATATATATATATATATATATATATATATTGGATTGGATTAATAGTGTTGTTGAAGATATCTTAGCAAGTTACCATGATGGTGATAGTGTACGAACGTACTTTATATTTAGCTCTTGATTAAGATTTACGACTATATATGGTGCAACGTATATTTGAAACCAAGCAATTGTTTTGTTGTTTGTAGTGCATAAAATATAACATGATTTGTAACAAAAGAAAGGCAAGGTCCACATGACTATGAACAAATATATGGTCGTGGACAATAATTAAGCTTCCACAAACTTAACTTTGTTGCCATGACAACCTTATGGAACTAACTTATCCATTTTCTATTCTTTGACTTTACAAACTATGATTTATTTTATCACAAAGCAGATTATTATTATTAATATTAATAAAGTATTTAAAGGATATTAATTAATTTAATTTCTTTGTAGTAAATTAATTCAGGTGTACAAATGTATTGGTGTAATTAGTAACAATTGTTTATCAAGATGAAGCGATTCTGTTTCGACTTGGTTAGACTCGTGGCAAACGACAACGATTCTAAACTAAAGGTGAAAGTCATCGTTGCTACTACCTTTTAGGTGATTTGGCGGTATCGTAATCATGTTGTTTAAGCAAGAGCATTCTTTTTTATCTTATTAGATTGTATTATTTTAAAATATAATTGGCTTAAATATAGAAGTAACATAGTTAAATTAGAACTTATGCTTTCAAAAGTCTTTGTAATTATTTTTTAGCTTCTGGCTAGCTTTTAATACAAATTTTGCCGTTAAAAAAAGCTTAATTATATGAATTATGTTTATATTTGTCATATATTATTATTTTATTATACAAAATATATAAATATATAAAATATAAATAAATAAAGGGGATGATTCTCACACACACTTTTTTGATCCTCACACACCAATTTAAAAAAATGGAGTATTATTAGAAGAGTAAAAAGTTAAAATAGGTGTGTGAGGATCAAAAAAGAGTGTGTTAGAATCATCCCCATAAATAAAGGCCATACGTATCTTCAGAATGCAAATAAATAAATAAATCATGCCAAAAAGGTGGGATATGATCATGACTTCTGGCCCATTTCTCGTGACTAAATTTAATGGAAAACGATTACGAGGCTACTACCATTCATCATCTCGGCCATCTATCCCTCTAATTTACAAATACTATAATTTGAAAGTACACGTTTTATTAAGATAAATATACCGAAGTTATAATATATATCACGTTTTCGTCTTAGATTAGATATGTCTCATTATATAAAAACGAAAAAAAAAAAACATCAATTCAGTATAGGAAATTACATCTTTGAATTGAGTTGCTTTGAATTGAGATGATTTGATGAAGAACTCGGATGTAGACGAGGAGGATCTTGACGATTGTTCATGCTCATGCTCGGGCTCGGACTCGGACTCAGACTCAGACTTAGATTCGGACTCGAACTCGGACTCATTGTAGATTATGTTTGGGCTTCGAATTGTGCGGTTGTAGGACGATTTGGAAATCATTCTCGCGACTAGTCGTATGCTTGTTAGTTTTTGGATCATTTGTGGTGGTTTGTCGGGGCAATTTAGTCATTTTGGTCGTGATATTTTTCTAGTTTTGTCGTGGGGATAGTCAGATCGTTTTGGTCGTGATATTTTTCTAGTTTTGTCGTGAGGCTTAGTTAAATCGTTTTTGGTCTGAATGTGAGGTTTTTTTCATGGTTTATTTGTATTTGCTAGCTGCTTGCTAGTTGTTTATTCCTTTTTATCGATAATAAAATCCTTGCCTTTAAAAAAAAAATTGTGTGCAACCCTAATATAATAAAATATAAAATAATAACAAAAAGTACACGACTCAGTCTAAACAATTCGGATCTTAATGATCGATTCAACCCAAACTTGAATACTTGAACAAGATGGAATAATCTATGAGATCTTTTTTTTTCTTCTCAGTACAAGAATAACAAAACCCCGTCCGTTGTATATTCAATGAAGCCAGCCACCGACTTGAAAAAAATTACATTTACGCCCCTCAAGCTTTCCACTAATTGTCTCATAAACTATATAGAGGCATAAAACATTTGAAATAAGTACAGAAGTCGTATAAATATTAATCAATAGTTCAAGACCATGAATTAGATAAATTGCTATTCAAAAAAAAAGGACCATGAATTAGAAATTTAGAATACTGTACATATACATTTCAACAAATTTTACTAATAAAAACTAAAATTGTGAAGTTATCTCGTGGGTCCATTTTCTAATGCCGGCGTGGGCCTGCCTTTGCAAACACATGTTTCCCTTATTTTGACTCTAAATCTGTTTGACCCAAATTTGTCAACTATGTTACAAACCAGTGGGAGAACCCGCGCGTTATTGCAGAAAATGCTTCGTCGACGAATAATTTTCTTAAGTTTATTTATATTCAACTTTTCATTTCATATGTAGAAAATTTAGCAATATTTAAAAAGATAAAATATAGCTTAATAGAAAATGACGTTAATAGAATGTACGAACACCGATATCTACTTCAAATAATATATACTCATATGTCACAAATAAAGGATCCATCCATTTCCATTAAATTGATAATAATAAAATCATAACTCAAACTTATACCAAGAGATCAAATATAAAAAATATGAAAATATAAGTTTAGATACCAAATTGATCAATTTCAGTATATAACATAATACACTAAGTTAAATACTACATTTTTTAAGAAAAATGAATACTACTATGTTTTTAGAATTATAAATTTTTTTTAAGGCAAACTCACAAACACAACTACACAAGTCAACCACGAAATATATATACAAAATTGTCCTAGGCAGAACTCGAACTCTCAATTTCTTGATTGGAAGAGTCACATCAATACCGGCAAGCCAATAGTCACATAAGAAATTATAGTGTAACATGAGCATGTAACTTACTACTACTATCTTTTTATTAATTATAGTGTAACATAAACATGTAAAAACATGTAATACATGCATTACAACTTGTACTAAAACACTATATATATATATATATATATATATATATATATATACTGGTAGGATCAAGAGGGAAGTAACCGATCGGGGGGAAGCGGGGGGAAGCAAATTTTTTTTTTTCGTTTTTTGAAAAAACTTTGTTCACGAACATTATAGATGGGATGAAAATATGAATATTTAGTAGAGACACTTTGTGATAAATGTTTTTATTTTGGCGGAAAAACGCTCGAAGAAGTAATATATAACAATTATCGTGTTTTTCGAGCGTATGTTGAGGTTTTAGCTATTGGGGTTTAGATATTAGGGTTTATAGGGTTTAGATATTAGGGTTTAGAAATTTAGGGTTTAGGGTTTAGATTTAGGATTTAGATTGAGTTTTTAACACGAACGGTTTAGAATTTAGGGTTTAGGGTTTGGTGTTTTGGGTTTATGGAATAAACCCAAAACACCAAACCCTAAACCCTAAGCCCTAAACTCTAAATCGGGCTAAATTTTACTTCACAAAACACGAAAAAAAAACGTTCATGTTCTTCACGAACAATATTATCTTGAATGTTATTTTTGTCGATCATTTTTCCGCCTAAATAATAACATTCGTCACGAAGTGTCTCTTCTAAATGTTCATATTTTCGTGTGATCTTGATGCCGGAAAAAAAATTTCCAAAAAAAACGAAAAAAAATTTTTTTGCTTCCCCCCGCTTCCCACCGATTGGTTACTTTCCCATTGATCCTGCCCCTATATATATATATATATATATATATATATATATATATATATATATATATATATATATATATATATATATATATATATATATATATATATATATTTTGTTTTAGTACAAGGTTAAATTATAGACATCTACTTTGTTCATCTTAATAATCTTTCTTTTTTTTAGTACATGCATGCATTATTGATATAAAAACTTACTACACGTTGTTATTCTTTTCTACAAATTCAGGGCGAAATTGGAAAGTTTAAATAAGAAAATATGGACTATAAAATAAGGATGAACGGATAAAGAGTAAAGGTAAACGCAGGTGTTTAAATATAATATCATGAATGAATGTATTTGATTTCATAAACATACTGTATTCCGTAACTTAAAAATTACTGGTTCCACCATACTATTGATGACAATTTCCTTCATTTATAAAGGGTCCCCTGTGGGTTTATTTTTTACGTTATGCAACGGTGTCCATTTGTAGTAATTTCACAGACCGGGATATATCATAATCATATTACTCTCACTTGTGATATTATCATTTTGGAAAAATTGGAAAAATATTTAGATAGATACCTTATTTTAAGTTGTAGAATTGATTAAAGAATTATGTATAATTAATTTATTCTTAAAATCCTCCTAACATCTTAAGATTAAAAGGAGTGTCGTCTCTAAATTATCTTTTTTAATTTTTTCAGTGATAACTAAATAAAAAGGGATATAGCTTGATAAATCATTACTCTTCATGTTGTCCATCAATATATATAAACTCTTATGAACAGTGGCAGACCCAGAATTTTATTTTACCGGGGGCGTAACTTTTATATAAAAAGTTTTCGTTCGTAGTAATAAAAAAGACCCTTCAAACACTAGTAAAAGCTTTTAAACTATATCAATATCAATATCAATAAATAACAAAATAGCTTAAACTCATATTTTATATTTTTCTCATATTATATTTTTAAAATTTTATATGTATTTAACAGTTTTATACATACATGAAAACATATAAACAGATTTTAAGCACCGGGGGCGTGTGACCCCGGTTGCACCACATTGGCTCCGCCCGTGCTTATGAAGTATTATTGTATGTATTTTAATATTTTTAGAAATATTTTCGCTTATAATGATTTAATAATTTCTTATGTGGTTTTATTTATTTGAAAAATAAGTCACAATATCAAACGAGCAATATAATTAGATTTTCAATATAATTCAATCAAGCAACCTAGTTGAATATATACATCCCACCCCATCCAATTGAGCATATATATAAGATATAAATATAAAATAGTTGTAAAGTATTAATATTACGTGCTTGCATATATGACATGATGATGATACAAATTACATGCAACCCATGACTTAAAATATATTCGTCAATAACAATAATAATAATATTATTATTATTATTATTATTATTATTATTATTATTATTATTATTATTATATTATTATTATTATTATTATTATTATTATTATTATTATTATTATTATTATTATTATTATTATTATTATTATACTACTCCGTATTAATTAATTAATTATTATTAATACTTAGTATTACTATTTTTGTTGTTGTGAATCTGTAAAAAACATACGTTTACTAAAACTTCACAAAAGGTTGCATGCAAAATAAGTGTTTTCTTTTATTCAACATAAAAGTTTAAATTAATATAGAGGGTTCTTTCATCAATAAATGAAAGAAGAAATAATACAAAGAAAAGTACAACAACAACAACAAAACCTAATACTACATAGTTGTGTATAAGGAAGGTGAGATGTAGACAATATTTCCCCTATTCGAGAATATAGACAAGTCATTCTCCACATAAAGTGAAAACACTTTCAAAAGTAGAGAAAGTTATCTCTTTCTCTATTCGACGGATAGAGAGATTGCTTTCGAGTGAATCTCCGGCCAATAAGTGGAAAAAGTTTTTAAAAAATAAATAAAATTGAGACGACATGAAAATGGTAAAAATAAATTTTCATGGGTTTTAAATCCTGACTAAAATTTAATTTATGCTCTACAAGTGTAACACCCGCCATTCATTTTTTTTATTATTATACACAGCGAAAGACTTTACTAATAAACACAATATAAGTCACGTCATTACAAAACATTATTTAAACAAAAGTCCACATCAGAGTTGGGTTGTCAAACATGTCTTCTACATCAGCACCTATCCCAACTAGCAGTACCTAAATCTGCAAGGGGAAAATATGTGGGGGATTAGCGCACCGCTAAGTGAATGGAATCTATCTAACAGATATAGCTTAAGCCACACACAAGCTATATACTAACAACAATACTTGCTAACTACCAACTAGCATACAATAAGATAATACGAGGATTGGCGGCTTGTACGAGCACACGACTCTCAGCTGATCGGGCTTGAGTCTACCGATAGTCCCTGCTACTCAATTCACAGTATAGTTATCCAGATGCAAGGGATGCATCATTCACACTATAATCCACAATCAGTAGCCTATGGACCCAACCTCCCCTAGGCACGGTTGACCTCATACGGACTCTAACCTCTCCTTGGCACGGTCTCGAGTCCCCAGTCTCCCTATGCCCGACTGGTGCCATTCACACAGTGTACACATAATTCACACACAAAACAGGCATACTATATTATTCTAACATGGCAATCCCTACACTATACATGGTAAAAGAGTCAACCACAGTAGCATGTTATGCTACTTAAACTCTATCCGGAGATAGACCCACTCACCAATTACCAGCAACTGCTCGGTTATTAATTCCGAGCTTTTTCCTTGTTCTTATCTCCTGAGAATAACAAAAAAAAAAGTTAGAATAGTGTTCCAATCAAAATTGGATACACCGACAGCACATCACAGTAAATTCGTAAAAAAGCGCTCGCTAAAGATTCATGCTTAACACTTATGCATTTTCAAAATTTACATCCTGAAAATCATAAAATACGCGGACAGCATAACGGCTATAAATCAACACGTAGTAAAAATTGTTCACTGCAAAAGACCATCGGCCTATGGTCTCTTCCATCGGCTGAGCGTCAATACACCATCGGTCGATGGTCTCCCCCTATCGGGCGATCGTCAAAATTAAATCTGTTGGTCTAAGGTCATACACCATCGGGCGATGGTCTAGTCCATCGACCGTTCGACACCCACCACCGGGCGATGGTCTAAGACCATCGGCCAAGGGTAGTTCATCAGCTGAAGCAGCAGCAAAGTGACGGGTTTCAAGCTCAAACCACCAAATCTCGACCTAGGACTCGATTAAGATCCCAAAACCGAACACATATTTTATAACAAACGTTTGAGACATAACCCCACAAAATTTAAGCTCAAACAACATCAATTTAAGCACTTTTGACCCAAAATTCACTTTTAACAAAACTTACCTTCAAACTCAATTTACACACTGATTTGGACATGAAATTTGACAAATCTTACCTTGATAGTATCACAACAACACAAGGAATCAGTTTCTTGACTCAATTCAAGAACCAAATCGAGATTGAGTGATTAGGGTTTTTAAAGAGGTGAAAGTTAGGTACGGGAGTGAAGAAGTGAATTTTATGGAAACATAACAAAATGAGCAGGTCAAGGCTTATATATTTGTGTTAAACACAATATCCCATCACACACGAGTATTTACCAGTTATCTGATATCTTTCGTACAAGATTAGATAACCCAAACGAGGTTCAATTAAAATAAATAAACATGTTCTGGGACCCTTGTCACAAACTGGTCACAATACAAATATAATAAAACACTAATAAAATAATTAAAATAAAAGCACTTAAGACTAAGCACAAACCCTAAGGGCAAAATAGGCAACTTACAACTAGCCTGGATTTCAGTCTGTTACAACAAGTCAGTCAAGTCGTTAATAAGTCACCTATAATATTAAATATAAAACTATCGACCAAAATAAACCATAGTTTAAGTTAAATCATCACAACCTAAAAAAAAAAAAAAAACACGAAGCCATAACAAATAACCAACAGGGACACAAACAAACGACGTGAATAAAAACATATTACATACATAAATCGAGCAATTCACAAACAAAAAAGCCTAAGCAAATGAGCAACTATCTTAGTAACTATGAGTATCAATTTTTACAAAGATATGTTAATTATGGGTGTGTTTAGATGAGATAGTTGGTAGCTGGAGCTGGAAGCTAAAACTTATTTATTTTATGAATATTTGATAAAATAGCTGGAGTCGAAAGTTTATTTTTCTTGAAATGACTTAAAAGGATAAATATAAAATGATAAAATAATATATCAAACACTTTTTTAGTAATTTAATGTTTCATAAGCTGTACAGATTTTTCAAAAGCTACTATATGTAGCTTAATATTGTAGATCAAATATTTTCAATAAGCTACTAATAAGTTTCTAAAATTTTGTATGCCAAACAAACTTATAGTTAGAGCTTATGAAAAAAAAAAATAAACTTAAACTCCCGTAAGAACATGATAACCCTTAGAATTATCATTAATCATTAATTAAGATTTAAATTAATGTAAAAAATGGTGGTACATTGAGTGGTTATTTTCTAGAATTGATTGTCTTTTGATAGTGTACAAGTTTTTTGTTTGTTTGTATGGTCTAGTCCTTTAATGACAATCCTTATGAATGGCATTAGAAAAATTTATTAATTATTATTAGTTAATTAATTATTAATCTAGACTAAAAAGAACAACATAATACATATAAAATAATTATTTAGTAAATTATTAATTAATTAATTAGTACATATCATTCTGTTTGTATTATAGATACTGTCATCAAATGTTTATAAAACTAGACTGGACGCAACATTCACACAATACAACGCACAATCACCTCTAAACAATTGAAGTCCAGTCGCTAGACTGGACTATCCAAAACTCCCGAATACCCCATCCCCAACACTAGACTCATCACTAAGACACCGTACCCTATATATAGTATAAATATATACACATATACATACAACGCAACAACAAGTCAACCTACTCCCTAGGTGACTATCAGAAAAACAACGTCCAAGTCCGCCTACTTACATTAGGCACTAGCTATCTAAGGCATCAATTTACGTACGAAATAAGACCCTACATAATCACACTTTGGACAAACACAAGTCCTAGTTAGTTCACCTATACGCTAAGGCACTAATCGTTCCAAGTCCGACCCGTATTCCTACAAGTTTCGCACACAATATGTCCACACTTCAGTCTAAGTCTAGGCACCTATTTCAAAGTAGCCTAGATCTCTTAGACCATGCTTTGATACCAACTTGTAACACCCCGAATCTGTTTATCCGAAAACGATAACATTTTTTTTATAAACAAAGTTAAATACATTAAAGCACATGTTTAACATATGATCAAGTCCAAAACGTTCAATTCGACACCTTTCGACCCGTTATACAACAAGTGGGTAATAAACCCATTTACACTACAAACCGGGTTAAGACTCAATAACACAACCCGATACCAAGAGCATAATCCCGGAGATTTACCAAGTTCCCATTTCACGTCGAATATCTAAAAACTACCCCATCATAAGCTCAGGCGAAACTAAAGCATTTAGTCTAGCAACAAGAAGTCTTCTCCTTAACAACTGGTACCTATAAAAAGGTAACAACAACGAGGGGTAAGCTTACGCTTAGTGAATGCAATAATTATACATATACATATTATAATGACCCAATAAAAAAAATAGCATTCTAATAATAATAAGTTAATAATAAACTAACAACTTAAATACATATGTAATGAGTGAACTAATTAATACTTGTAATACATAACGATCAACAAATTAATTCCCTTAGCTATATTTGAAGTACAATAATTAGAATAATCATAATGATTAAGTGATAATATACTAAAATGTAATAGCTATTAAACAAATAAAAGGGAAACATCAAGTTGGGCTTTCCAGTTGTGCTTTCCATCTTATATATTTTATGTGTTTTATTATTCCTTAGTTTCCATACTAGAACAATGTAGCAAGAATGGTTTTGATTGTAAACCATGTGCATTGGTTCATATATATATCTATATTAAATATTATAGTTACTTTTCAATTGGAGTTATCTATATGTAGTA
Organism: Rutidosis leptorrhynchoides; assembly: GCF_046630445.1. Lineage (NCBI taxonomy): Eukaryota > Viridiplantae > Streptophyta > Magnoliopsida > Asterales > Asteraceae > Rutidosis > Rutidosis leptorrhynchoides. The sequence continues at coordinate 104,292,995 of NC_092335.1, read as the reverse complement.
AGGTTGTAAACATTATAAATTTTCATAAACTAATCAAAAAACCATTTGCAAAGTGTAAATGGGAACCGAACTTTTGGCTAACTTTGGAGTTATATATTACACCACATTCCAACTCCTCATTTATCACTAAATCACACTAAAATAGTTATAAAACTTCTATCTAGAGAAAACGAGGGTGCAAGTTAAAAGAAGGAAATCTTTATTAGTAACACGGACTCGTTTCGAAGGTAACCGCTAATCAACACTTTTATTAGTAATGTTATTTTAGTTAATATTGTTTTCTTAATCTACTTAATTTACTTACTAGTTTAGATTGGCTACATATCACATAAAATATTATAGAAATCAAATGTTAAGATTTTGGGTACAAATGAGTATATTTTGTGATCTTAAAAGTTGTCATATGTTTAGTAACAGAGTACTTAGAATCTATGTACTATTGGAAATAAACAGAGCCAAAACATAACTAGGACTAAGTATATGAAAAGTGTGATATGTATATGTACGCTAGGAAGAAAGAAAAAAAATAGTATAACTTCACTCGGTAAACTTTGTAGTATCTATATTATTACCTAGACATGATAATATGTTTAAGTATATAGGTGTACTTGATATCCTTTTAAAGGTATATCTAATCATAAACTTGGTTATGAATTTGTAATTATTTTTTTTACTATTGTTCATATATATGATCGAAACCCAACCGTTAAACTAGTTGTTCGGTAATTATCAGAAAGTTTCGGGATCAAAAACATTGATTTTAATAATGAATCTGAATCTAATACTCACACTATAGTTTTATCTTCTTATGGGATTAAATATATATGGTATCAAATTAAGGTATTAGTAAAATAAAAAAATATAATAAAATAACGTTTATAAATAAAAAATAGATCTGCTGTAGACGAAAAATGAGAAGACAAGCCTTGAAATCTCGAATTTATATTTGAATTTTACACTTAGTACCCTTAGAGTATATACAATATTTCAAATAGTAACAAACTTAGTATTAAAATATATATAGCCCATGAAATACCTTGTCTAACTAATAATAGTAATAATTCTTTTGTAATTGGACACAAGTACAAACGTAAGAAATTTAATTCGTAAAAGGCCTGGAGCGTTAATATGATCCTAGTACATGATTTTATAAACTATAAATTGTGTTAGGCGAAATACTAATTTATAGGTATAACACAAATAATATGATAAAATCCTAGTAAATTAATCTAATGGTACAAGTTGAAATATCAATATACAATATAAAACTATTTTGGGCTATAGAAAAATTAGGACATAGAGATTAAAGTTCTAAATAGAATTTATTATTTGTAGACTTTGTGGAGGTTAGTGGGGCACATTACTTACCTTAAAAGATTTCCACACTTATTCAGGTACGGATATCCGTACTTTCTTTCAGCGTTATCTCATTTGATTATCTTGTTATTGAATTCATTATTATTTGTTTATTATGATTCTATCTATTTGACATTAACTAAATGAGATTTGATTTATGGTGAAAACATGTATTCGAAATAAAGATGATTTTTGAAAAACTCTACGACCTTATTTATTTCTAGCTCTCTTGATTCATTCAATTAGGTTCCATATGTACGGTGAACATAGTTTTGGTGTTGGTTGGTATGTTCACTGTACTACCATAGAACCCTAGATTGTAGACAGGAGATAGGTATACCGAGTCAACTTCCTGTGGAGGTTACCATAGGGTGATCATTGTGGTACCAATGACTTCACACTTACCGTGGCTGTGTGATTCGTCACGGCATCTCCACTTTATTATATTTACTCGTGGGAGAGCGTTTGGTTTATTTGGGAGGCATATGGATGCATCCTAGGATATGTTATGATATGATCTGTGTAGAGCGGTCGTGTTGTGTAGTGCCATACACACCTTCTGATTAGGGAAATCACCTGGAGTCATGACCAGTGTGTTATTGCGCGAGATACGATATTTTTGGCACCATGGGTGCATGGATTGGGTACTTTGTTTAGGTGTACTCGGTATGGACTGACCCTTCTTTACTCTGGCTTTTATTATTGCTATTGTTATCATCATCCATGCACTGAGCAATTAGCTCAGCTGCATTTTCTTTTCCTGCGGTAGGTAATCAGGGTAACATGGGATGAGTGAGAGAGTTTAAGACATGATGTTGGCCTAGAGACCTACCTATCTATTTTACAGTTGGACTTATTTGTGGTTAGAAAAATAATCGATTGAAGATATATTCATGTGTGTATTTTCAGACATTCGTTATTGGTGTGACGTTATTATTATGTATTTAATTATGGATTAAAATTGTTAATAATAAAAGTGACCTTCCGTTCCTTGTTCGGATCGGGGTGTTACAACTAATGGTATCAGAGCCTAGGCTCCCTCTTGTAGTTGCCTTTAGGTTTGACCTGTGAGATTGGGTAGATAATGGGATAGGATTATGCTTTTCTTATGTTGTACTCTACCGTATGCTAATACTTATTAATCTATGTTTAACTCTTCCATTATAGATGCCTCCTCGAAAACGAAACCTACCAATCGCAATAACGGAACGAATGATAATAATGGAGCACCAAACCTCGACCTGGCTATCTTAACGGCAGTGAATCAAGCTGTTGCTGCTGCTATTGCCCAGGTTGTTCCACAAGCTGTTGCTGCGAAAATTCAGACAAACTCAGTAGTAAATAATGGTAGGGCTGGAGAAAATAACTCACTTGGTAATACTAATGGCCCAATTGGTACCTTACCTACGTATTCGTTACTAGAGAGATTCCAAAAACAAAAACCCGAGTCTTTTCGTGGGGGGTAAAACACCTTTGGATGCTGAGAACTGGATTTCACATTTGGAGAAGATATTTGAAGTTCTAGATTGTACTGAAAATCAAAAAGTTCGCATGGCGACATATAAGTTGGAAGGGGATGCAAATCGATGGTGGCAAGCCGTGAAAGCGGCAGAAGGAAATGGGTATGCAGAGGCCTTAGCATGGCGTGATTTTCTTGATGTGTTTTATAAACACTATTTTCCTATCGCCGACAGAGAAACGTATAAAAGAGAGTACCTAAATATCCAGCATAATCTTCAAGAGTCAATAAATGCCTTCATGGAACGTTTCATTAGAGTGGCTGGAATCGCTGGTAGTTCGGCTGGGACTGCAGAAGAACAAGCAGAAAAATTCAAATGGGCCTTACTCTACGAATATAGACGTCCACTTATTAACACTAAGTTTTCCACTGTATCAGAAGTGGCTAATGCTACCAAAACCTGGAACTAGAACGAGCTAACTTTCTCTCGCATAGGGGTGTTGCTGGGAGGAAGAGAGATAGAAATGATAACTATTACGGATCGGGTTCTGACCATGAAGCTAAGTCTCGGTCAGTGCATCGTGATAATGAGAATAGATCTCATGAGAGTCAGTATGGACAGTCTCAAGGTGAACGATCTTATCAGAACAGGGGTAATGGTATTAGTCAAGTAAACTGGCAAAATAAGAAATCTTATCAAAACCGGGGAAATAATCAGAGTCAAGTGAATCAAGGTTCGGGAAGGCGATCGGGTTCCGCTAATAGAAACAACCCAAACATGATTCCTCTTCCAGTATGCCCAACATGTGGGAATAATCATTCGGGAAGGCCTTGTTACAAAGAAACGGGTGCATGCTTCAAATGTGGTAAGCAGGGGCACTTCGCCAGGGATTGTACTTCTCAAATGAATACAAATCAGAAGAATGGGGGAAATGATCAGGGAACTATGAATGGAAGAGTATTTACTATGACTGCCCGTCAGGCAGCACGAGCTGAAGGTACCGTCTCTGGAACTCTTACTTTACATGGTACTAAGGCTTATGTGTTATTTGATACTGGTGCTACTCATTCTGTTATATCATTATCATTTGCTAAACCTGTTAATTTGCCTCATTCTGTGTTGCATCCGCCTATTTACATTGCTACTCCTTTAGGAAATTCTGTGACTATTACTTATGTTTATCGCGATTGTCCGATCTCCATTAATAATAACGTTCTTTACGCTCAATTACTTCCTATGGAGATGCACGATTTTGATATCATCTTGGGAATGGATTGGTTGGCTCCAAATAATGCCGATGTTGATTGTTATGGTAAACGAATTGTATTCGGAGATGCCACCAAACCGGAGTTTGTGTATCAAGGGACTTCACCAAATGGACTTGTAAAAGTAATTTCTACTATGAAGGCAAGAAAACTAGTTCGTGGCGGTTGTGAAGGGTATCTTGCAAGTATTCACGATAGTTCAAAGGAGACATGTAATATTGAAGATCATACGATTGTTAAAGAATTTTCAGATGTATTTCCCGAGGAACTTCCTGGATTACCACCAGAAAGGGAGGTTGAATTCACTATTAACCTTATACCCGGTGCTGAGCCAATCTCCAAGGCACCTTACCGAATGGCACATTTGGAGTTGATGGAATTGAAAGAACAGTTGCAAGAATTATTGGACCTTGGATTTATAAGACCCAGTGTATCTCGATGGGGCGCTCCTATTTTGTTTGTAAAGAAGAAAGACGGCTCTATGAGATTATGCATCGACTACAGAGAACTAAATCGAGTTACTATCAGAAATCGATATCCTTTACCTCGTATAGATGACTTGTTTGATCAGCTTCAGGGAGCCAAGTACTTCTCAAAGATTGATTTGAGATCAGGTTATCATCAGTTACGGGTGAAATCAGATGATATTCCAAAGATGGCATTCCGTACTCGTTATGGTCATTACGAATTCTTGGTAATGCCATTCGGTTTGACGAATGCTCCGGCTATCTTTATGGATTTAATGAATCGTGTCTTTCATGATTATCTTGATAAAAATGTTATAGTCTTCATTGATGATATTTTGGTTTACTCGAAGTCAAAGGAAGAGCATGAAGAGCACCTGCGTATCGTATTGGGAACCCTCCGAGAGAAAAAGTTATTTGCCAAATTTTCTAAATGTGAATTCTGGTTGCAGCGCATTTCCTTTCTCGGACATGTGGTATCTGGGAACGGGATTGAAGTTGATCCTGCAAAGGTTGAGGCTATTACAAATTGGCCAAGACCAAGCTCAGTCACGGAAGTAAGAAGTTTCTTGGGTTTGGCTGGCTACTATCGTCACTTTGTTGAGGGCTTTTCAACCTTAGCATTACCCTTAACACTGCTGATCAAAAAAGGGGTGAAGTTTGAATGGAATGAAGAACGCGAGAAGTGTTTTGAAGAGTTGAAAAAGAGATTAGTTACCGCACCGATCCTTACTGTGCCAGAAGGGACCGGTGGCTTTCAAATTTATAGTGATGCTTCTAATAAGGGTTTGGGGTGTGTTCTTATGCAATACGGTAAAGTAATCACCTATGCTTCGAGGCAATTAAAACTATATGAGAAGACCTACCCTACACACGATTTGGAACTTGCAGCAGTTGTGTTTGCTCTTAAGATTTGGAGGCACTATTTGTATGGTGAGACTTGTGATATCTTTACTGATCATAAAAGTCTTAAGTACATTTTCACACAGAAGGAACTTAACATGAGACAGAGGAGGTGGTTAGAGCTCTTAAAGGATTATGATGCTAACATTCAGTATCATCCTGGAAAAGCAAATATTGTTGCTGATGCCCTGAGTAGAAAGTGCTCGGGTAATATAGCATGTCGTATTACACAACCAGAGATCATATCTGACCTAGAGCGCCTTAAGGTAGAGATATACACTAAACCTACAATTGGAATCATAGCTCAATTGTCAGCTGAACCTACTTTGGTGGTCCGAATTAAAGAAGCTCAAAAGGAAGATGGTGAGTTGTGGGCTATTATGCCAAACCTAGGGAACGACAAGCAACATGAGTTCCGGGTGGATGAGCATGATGTTGTTTAGCAAGGTGACAGATTATGTATTCCTAATGATGTTGAAATTCGAGAAGCATTATTGACAGAAGCTCATACTTCCCCATTTTCTATTCACCCGGGTTCTGTAAAGATGTACCGGGATTTGAAGAAGAATTTTTAGTGGAATGGAATGAAGAGAGACGTGGCAGAGTTTGTGGCAAAATGTCTTACATGTCAGCAAGTAAAGATAGAGCATCAGAGGGCTAGTGGTTTGTTACAACAGCTCGATATTCCTATATGGAAGTGGGATGACATTACCATGGATTTAGTGACGGGTTTGCCAAAGACGTTTAAGAAGAATGATGCCATCTGGGTTGTAGTGGATCGTCTTACAAAATCCGCTCACTTTTTGCCTATTCGCGAGACGTACTCTGCTAGTCAGTTAGCAGAAATTTTTCAGAAAGAGATTGTCAGACTTCATGGCACCCCGGTGTCAATTGTTTCAGATAGGGACCCTCGATTCACCTCACAATTTTGGAAGGGATTTCAGAAAGCTTTTGGCACGAAGTTGAAGTACAGCACCGCATTTCACCCACAGACAGATGGTCAGTCAGAAAGGACCATTCAAACATTAGAAGATATGTTGAGGGCATGTGCCTTGGAATGGATAGGAAACTGGGACGATTATATTTGCTTGGTTGAATTTGCTTATAATAACAGCTGGCATGCAAGTATCGATATGGCACCTTATGAGATGTTGTATGAACGAAAATGTCGAGTCCCAATTTGTTGGAACGAACCCAGTGAGAAAGTAATTGAAGGACCCGAGCTAATACGAATTACTAATGAAAAAGTCGAAGTGGTGAAAGAAAAGTGGAAAGAAGCCCGCACACGTCAGAAAAGTTATGCCAATAAGCATCGGAGAGATCTCGAGTTTAAAGTTGGTGAGCACGTTTTTCTTAAAGTTTCTCCTTTTAAGGGTGTTCATCGTTTTGGCCTTAGAGGAAAACTTAGCCCGAGATTCATTGGTCCTTTTGAGATCTTGGAAAGAGTTGGAGAGGTCTCATATCATCTGGCGCTACCCCCAGCACTGTCTCATGTCTATAACGTGTTTCATGTGTCTACTTTACGAGGCTACAACTACTCTCCGCTCTACGTAGTACAATACCTACTACATAAGATTCGTGAAGATCTCTCGTGTGAAGAGGAAGCTCAAGAAATCCTAGCTCGCGAAGAACGAGTACTACGACGTAAAAAGATCTCTTATGTTAAAGTGTTGTGGAGGAATCATCCGGAACGAGAAGCCACGTGGGAACTTGAGGAGTCTATCCGTGAGCGTTACGCTTCTTTGTTTGCCTAAAGGTTAGAATTCTAATTTCGTTGAATTCGGTTTCTAATTCCTTCGATTTCGGGGACGAAATCATTTTTAAGGGGATATGTTATAATGACCCAATAAAAAAAAATAGCATTCTAATAATAATAAGTTAATAATAAACTAACAACTTAAATACATATGTAATGAGTGAACTAATTAATGCTTGTAATACATAACGATCAACAAATTAATTCCCTTAGCTATATTTGAAGTACAATAATTAGAATAATCATAATGATTAAGTGATAATATACTAAAATGTAATAGTTATTAAACAAATAAAAGGGAAACATCAAGTTGTGCTTTCCATCTTATATATTTTATGTGTTTTATTATTCCTTAGTTTCTATACTAGAACAATGTAGCAAGAATGGTTATGATTGTAAACCATGTGCATCGGTTCATATATATATCTATATTAAATATTATAGTTACATTTCAATTGGAGTTATCTATATGTAGTAAGGTTGTAAACATTATTAATTTTATAAACTAATCAAAAAACCATTTGCAAAATATAAGTGGGAACCGAACTTTTGGCCAACTTTGGAGTTATATATTACACCACATTCCAACTCCTCATTTATCACTAAATCACACTAAAACAGTTATAAAACTTCTATCTAGAGAAAACGAGGGTGCAAGTTAAAAGAAGGAAATCTTTATTAGTAACACGGACTCGCTTCGAAGGTAACCGCTAATCAACACTTTTATTAGTAATGTTATTTTAGTTAATATTGTTTTATTAATCTACTTAATTTACTTACTAGTTTAGATTGGCTACATATCACATAAAATATTATAGAAATCAAATGTTAAGATTTTGGGTACAAATGAGTATATTTTGTGATCTTAAAAGTTGTCATATGTTTAGTAACAGAGTACTTAGAATCTATGTACTATTGGAAATAAACAGAGCCAAAACATAACTAGGACTAAGTATATGAAAAGTGTGATATGTATATGTACGCTAGGAAGAAAGAAAAAAAATAGTATAACTTCACTCGGTAAACTTTGTAGTATCTATATTATTACCTAGACATGATAATATGTTTAAGTATATAGGTGTACTTGATATCCTTTTAAAGGTATATCTAATCATAAACTTGGTTATGAATTTGTAATTACTTTTTTACTATTGTTCATATATATGATCGAAACCCAACCGTTAAACTAGTTATTGGGTAATTATCGGAAAGTTTCAGGATCAAAAACATTGATTTTAATAATGAATCTGAATCTAATACTCACACTATAGTTATATCTTCTTATGGGATTAAATATATATGGTATCAAATTAAGGTATTAGTAAAATAAAAAAATATAATAAAATAACGTTTATAAATAAAAAATAGATCTGATGTAGACGAAAAATGAGAAGACAAGCCTTGAAATCTCGAATTTATATTTGAATTTTACACTTAGTACCCTTAGAGTATATACAATATTTCAAATAGTAACAAACTTAGTATTAAAATATATATAGCCCATGAAATACCTTGTCTAGCTAATAATAGTAATAATTCTTTTGTAATTGGACACAAGTACAAACGTAAGAAATTTAATTCGTAAAAGGCCTGGAGCGTTAATATGATCCTAGTACATGATTTTATAAACTATAAATTATGTTTGGCGAAATACTAATTTATAGGTATAACACAAATAATATGATAAAAGCCTAGTAAATTAATCTAATGGTACAAGTTGAAATATCAATATACAATATAAAACTATTTTAGGCTATAGAAAAATTAGGACTTAGAGATCAAAGTTCTAAATAGAATTTATTATTTGTAGACTTTGTGGAGGTTAGTGGAGCACATTACTTCACTTAAAAGCTTTAGACACTTATTTAGGTATGGATTGTAGTGACCCGAACTTTTCCATATTTTTATATATTAAATAAAATTGATATTTACATGATTAAATGTTTCCAACATGTTAAGCAATCAAACTTGTTAAGACTTGATTAATTGAAATAGGTTTCATATAGACAATTGACCACCCAAGTTGACCGGCGATTCACGAACATTAAAACTTGTAAAAACTATATGATGACATATATATGGATATATATATATATATAGTTAACATGATATTATGATAAGTAAACATATCATTAAGTATATTAACAATGAACTACATATGTAAAAACAAGACTACTAACTTAATGATTTTGAAACGAGACATATATGTAACGATTATCGTTGTAACGACATTTAATGTATATATATCATATTAAGATATATTAATACATCATGATATCATGATAATGTAATAATTTAACATCTCATTTGATTTAATAAACAATGGGTTAACAACATTTAACAAGATCGTTAACCTAAAGGTTTCAAAATACTTCTACTTAATATGTATTCATAAAATTTTGAAATATTTCAAGACACTTATCAAAATACTTCTACTTAACAAAAATGCTTACAATTACATCCTCGTTCAGTTTCATCAACAATTCTACTCGTATGCACCCGTATTCGTACTCGTACAATACACAGCTTTTAGATGTATGTACTATTGGTAAATACACTCTAATGATCAGCTCTTAGCAGCCCATGTGAGTCACCTAACACATGTGGGAACCATCATTTGGTAACTAGCATGAAATATCTCATAAAATTTCAAAAATATGAGTAATCATTCATGACTTATTTACATGTAAACAAAATTACACATCCTTTATATCTAATCCATATACCAACGACCAAAAACACCTACAAACACTTTAATTCTTCAATTTTCTTCATCTAATTAATCTCTCTCAAGTTCTATCTTCAAGTTCTAAGTGTTCTTCATAAATTCTACAAGTTCTAGTTTCATAAAATCAAGAATACTTCCAAGTTTGCTAGCTTACTTCCAATCTTGTAGAGTGATCATCCAACCTCAAGAAATCTTTATTATTTACAGTAAGATATCTTTCTAATACAAGGTAATACTCATATTCAAACTTTGATTCAATTTCTATAACTATAACAATCTTATTTCAAGTGGAAATATTACTTGAACTTGTTTTCGTGTCATGATTCTGCTTCAAGAACTTTCAAGCCATCCAAGGATCCTTTGAAGCTAGATCCATTTTTATCATTTCCAGTAGCTTTATCCAGAAAACTTGAGGTAGTAATAATGTTCATTACATCATTCGATTCATACATATAAAGCTATCTTATTCGAAGGTTTAAACTTGTAATCACTAGAACATAGTTTAGTTAATTCTAAACTTGTTCGCAAACAAAAGTTAATCCTTCTAACTTGAATTTTAAAATCAACTAGACACATGTTCTATATCTATATGATATGCTAACTTAATGATTTAAAACCTGGAAACACGAAGAACACTGTAAAACCGGACATACGCCGTCGTAGTAACACCGCGGGCTGTTTTGGATTAGTTAATTAAAAACTATGATAAACTTTGATTTAAAAGTTGTTCTTCTGGGAAAATTATTTTTCTTATGAACATGAAACTATATCCAAAAATCATGGTTAAACTCAAAGTGAAAGTATGTTTTCTAAAATGGTCATCTAGACGTCGTTCTTTCGACTGAAATGACTACCTTTAAAAAAATGACTTGTAACTTATATTTTGGACTATAAACCTATACTTTTTCTATTTATATTCATAAAATAGAGTTCAATATGAAACCATAGCAATTTGATTCACTCAAAACGGATTTAAAATGAAGAAGTTATGGGTAAAACAAGATTGGATAATTTTTCTTGTTGTAGCAACGTGAAAATTGGTAACAAATCTATATTAATCATATCCTAGCTAACTTATATTGTATTATACATATATTCTAATATATTATGTAATCTTGGGATACCATAGACACGTATGCAAATGTTTTGACATATCATATCGACCCATGTGTATATATTATTTGGAACAACCATAGACACTCTATATGCAGTAATGTGGGAGTTAGCTATACAGGGTTGAGGTTGATTCCAAAAATATATAAACTTTGAGTTGTGATCTAGCCTGAGACGTGTATACACTTGGTCATGGATTGATTCAAGATAATATATATCAATTATTTTCTGTACATCTAACGTTGGACAACTAGTTGTAAATTAATAACGAGGACAGTTGACTTAATAAACTTAAAACATCAAAATGTATTAAAAGTGTTGTAAATATATTTTGAATATACTTTGATATATATGTACATATTTGTTATAGGTTCGTGAATCGACCAGTGGCCAAGTCTTACTTCCCGACGAAGTAAAAATCTGTGAAAGTGAGTTATAGTCCCACTTTTAAAATCTAATATTTTTAGGATGAGAATACATGCAGGATTTATAAATGATTTACAAAATAGACACAAGTATGTGAAACTACATTCTATGGTTGAATTATCGAAATCGAATATGCCCCTTTTTATTAAGTCTGGTAATCTAAGAATTAGGGAACAAACTCCCTAATTGATGCGAATCCTAAAGATAGATCTATTGGGCCTAACAAACCCCATCCAAAGTACTGGATGCTTTAGTACTTCGAAATTTATATCATATCCGAAGGGTGTCCCGGAATGATGGGGATATTCTTATATATTCATCTTGTTAATGTCGGTTACCAGGTGTTCACCATATGAATGATTTTTATCTCTATGTATTGGATGTATATTGAAATATGAAATCTTGTGGTCTATTGTTACGATTTGATATATATAGGTTAAACCGATAACTCACCAACATTTTTGTTGACGTTTAAAGCATGTTTATTCTCAGGTGAATATTAAGAGTTTCCGCTGTTGCATACTAAAATAAGGACAAGATTTGGAGTCCATGTTTGTATGATATTATGTAAAAACTACATTCAAGAAACATATGTCGATGTAATATATTTCTATTGTAAACCATTATGTAATGGTCGTGTGTAAACAGTATATTTTAGATTATCATTATTTGATAATCTACGTAATGCTTTTGAAACCTTTATTGATAAAATAAAGGTTATGGTTATTTTAAAAATGAATGCAGTCTTTGAAAAACGTCTCATATAGAGGTCAAAACCTCGCAACGAAATCAATTAATATGGAACGTTTATAATCAATATGAATGGAACATTTCAGTTGGTATCATAGCGTTGGTCTTAGAGAACCAGAAAATTTGCATTAGTGTGTCTTATCGAGTTTGTTAGGATGAATTATTGAGTCTGGACTTCGACCGTGTTTTCTTTAAAAATGATTGCTTAACATTTTTGTTGGAAACTATATATTTTTAACATGTGAATATTATGTGATATATTAATCTCTTAACGTATTTGATATTATGTGATATATGTCTACATCTAGAACAAGTCCCATTGACTCACCTAATAATAATGAAGAGTCAAATGTAAATTGGAATGATTTGTGGACTGATTCACAAGTTTCCGAAGAGGAACCGGAAGAAGAGTCAGAACCGGAAGAAGAATCGGAACCGGAAGAAGAAATAGAACCAGTGGGGGAAATAATAAAACGGTTAAGTAGAAGAAAATCCTCAACCAACCGACCAAAGTTAATTATGGTCAATGGTGTTTCCGCCAAGGAAGCAAAGTATTGGGAGGATTACCAATTCTCCGATGAATCGGATCCCGACAAGGATCCCGATGATGTTATAGAAATTACCCCAACACAATTTAATAAGGAAAAAGAGAACAATAAGAGAAAGGGCATAAAAATAGAGAAATTCGATTCCAAACACGATGAACTTTATATGTATCGTCAACACCCGTATTTCTTAAGTTGTGACAATAACCCGGGAACCTCTAAACCACCAGGTTTTTCTAAACCAATGTGCAACGACGGCTCGTATTAGGGGAACATCATATATCCCTAGAAACTTGGAAAAACGAACCAAAACCGAAGAAGAAGAAACGAGCGAGTCGGAATAAGATAGTTGTATTCGTGTGGTGTAATATATGTAATATAGTGTGCTTATAATTTATGATATATGTAAAAATTGCTTGTATTAATAAGTATTTTTTTTATGAATCTAACTCTTGTCTATTTTACAGTATAAAAACACAAAATGGATAGACAACCCAATATTTTAAGAGACCTACCCGGAGACATGATTGATGAAATCTTGTCTAGAGTCGGTCAGAATTCTTCGGTACAACTATTTAAGGCGAGACCAGTTTGTAAGACATTCGAAGAACGTTCCAAGAATGCCTTGATTTATAAAAGGCTTTCGTTTGAAAGATGGGGGATATCACATTGGGAAATCCATAAGTTACGATGTGTTTACTTTGACGCATATATTGCGGGGAACCCAAATGCTATTTTACGCAACAGGTTAAGAAATTATTTTGACTCAATATATCCGAATATAGGACTTCGTGATTTAGAAAAAGCGGCTAACATGCAACATAAAGAAGCATGTTATGCTTACGGGTTAGTAATGTTCGCTTCTCACCAAAGTGAGAACAAGAACATCGGGCTACAACTATTAAACAAAACGTTCCCACAAGTGACGGAGTCGGTAATTGGGGTAAGAAATGAGGTTTTTAGGTTATTACGAGACTGTTGGTCATTACGTAACCTTCATCCTTTTGATGACGTTACAACACATTGTCTTATTATCGGTCACAACGGTTATGTTCCACAAAACCAAGGATGGGAAGTGGTATTAGTAAAACCAGAATGCATGACTTGTTTCTAGACGTATGAATTACGTGTCTTTATTGCCTTTGCTGAACACCTTATTTATTAACTAGAATTATCTTCGCAACTACTTTGTATCAAAGTTTTCTGTGCTATATTTCATGCTATATGTAAAAAAAAAAAGCGGTATTGTAAGTTTGCAAGTTATTGTATAAAGGTTTGAATATGATATTTTTTTTTTTGTGATTAGTTTTTCATATAGAATTGTAGTAGTTGAAATGGCATGTTAGCTACTAAGTATGAACTTAACGGGTAGGTACTACCCGAATTAAAGAGTATAAAACGCTAATATGAAGAAAGAGCTTTTATAAATAAGTTCATATTACGCTACGAAATACTATTGACTACTCTTGATATTCTATATGATTAACTCGTTTCATTTGACTATTTTGAAGGAAATGGCACCGACTACTCAACACACCTTGAATATGAGCGAAGAGGAATTTCGTGCCTTTCTTGATTCAAACATAGCCACAGTACAGGCTGCGCTACATACCAACAATAACTTCGAATCTAGCAATGCAGCTAACGATGCAAGAAATCGTGTAGGATGCACCTACAAAGAATTCACTGCCTGCAAACCTTTGAAATTTGATGGAACCGAAGGACCGATCGGATTGAAACGGTGGACCGAGAAGGTCGAATCGGTGTTTGCCATAAGTAAGTGTACTGAAGAGGACAAAGTGAAGTACGCTACGCATACCTTCACAGGTGCTGCATTAACATGGTGGAATACCTATCTAGAGCAAGTGGGACAAGATGATGCTTACGCACTACCGTGGTCAGCATTCAAGCACTTGATGAACGAGAAGTACCGTCCCAGAACCGAGGTCAATAAGCTCAAGACAAAACTTAGAGGGTTACGAACCCAAGGATTTGATATTACCACGTACGAAAGACGATTCACAGAATTGTGCCTATTGTGTCCGAGAGCGTTCGAAGATGAGGAAGAGAAGATCGACGCGTTTGTGAAAGGATTACCGGAAAGAATCCAAGAAGATATAAGTTCACACGATCCCGCCTCCATACAACAGGCATGTAGAATGGCTCACAAACTAGTGAACCAGATTGAGGAAAGAATTAAAGAACAGGCGGCTGAAGAGGCCAATGTGAAGCAAGTCAAAAGAAAGTGGGAGGAAAACGGTGATAAGAATCACCAATACAACAACAACAACAGCAATTACAACAATAATCGCAACAACTATCCCAACAATCGCAACATCAATCGCAACTACAACAAATGGCCCAACAACAACAACAACAACTACAACAATCATCCCAACAACAATAACAACCGCAACAACAACAACAACAACAATCAGAAGCCGCTATGCCAAAGGTGTGAAAAGTATCACTCGGGGTTCTGCACCAAATTTTGCAACAAGTACAAAAGAAATGGTCATAGCGCGGCGAAATGTGAGGTCTATGGACCAGGGGTTAACAGAACGAAAGGAACAAATGGTGTCGGAACGAGTAATGGCGGAGCAAGTAGTGTCGGAGCAAGTTATGCCAATGTAGTTTGTTATAAATGTGGAAAACCGGGCCACATTATTAGAAATTACCCGAACCAGGAGAACACGAATGGATAAGGTCGTGGAAGAGTTTTCAATATTAATGCGGCAGAGGCACAGGAAGACCCGGAGCTTGTTACGGGTACGTTTCTTATTGACAATAAATCTGCTTACGTTTTATTTGATTTGGGTGCGGATAGAAGCTATATGAGTAGAGATTTTTGTGCTAAATTAAGTTGTCCATTGACACCGTTGGATAGTAAATTTTTACTCGAATTAGCAAACGGTAAATTAATTTCAGCAGATTATATATGACGAAATCGAGAAATTAAACTGGGTAGCGAAATATTTAAGATTGATTTGATACCCGTAGAGTTAGGGAGTTTTGATGTAATAGTTAGCATGGACTGGCTGAAGAAGGTGAAAGCAGAGATCGTATGTTATAAAAATGCAATTCGCATTGTACGAGAAGAAGGAGAACCCTTAATGGTGTACGGAGAAAAGGGCAACACGAAGCTACATCTTATTAGTAATTTGAAGGCACAAAAACTAATAAGAAAAGGTTGCTATGCTGTTCTAGCACACGTCGATAAAGTACAAACTGAAGAAAAGAGCATCAATGATGTTCCCGTCGCAAAAGAATTTCCCGATGTATTTCCGAAAGAATTACTGGGACTACCTCCACATCGATCTGTTGAATTTCAAATAGATCTTGTACCAGGAGCTACACCAATAGCTCGTGCTCCTTATAGACTCGCACCCAACGAGATGAAAGAACTGCAAAGCCAACTGCAAGAACTATTAGAACATGGTTTCATTCGACCAAGCACATCACCATGGGGAGCTCCTGTTTTGTTTGTCAAGAAGAAGGATGGTACATTTAGGTTTTATGTATTGACTACAGAGAGTTGAACAAACTTACCATCAAAAACCGTTATCCACTGCCTAGAATTGACGACTTATTTAATCAACTACAAGGCTCGTCGGTTTATTCGAAGATCGATTTATGTTCTGGATATCATCAAATGCGAGTAAAGGAGGATGATATTCCAAAAACTGCTTTTAGGACGCGTTATGGTCATTACGAGTTTATGGTTATGCCGTTTGGATTGACTAACGCACCAGCTATGTTCATGGAGCTTATGAACCGAGTGTGTGGGCCATATCTTGACAAGTTTGTCATTGTTTTCATCGATGACATACTTATTTAATCAAAGAATGATCAAGAGCATGAAGAACATTTGAGAAAAGTGCTAGAAGTATTGAGGAAAGAAAAACTGTACGCTAAGTTTTCAAAGTGTGCATTTTGGTTGGAAGAAGTTCAATTCCTCGGTCACATAGTGAACAAAGAAGGTATCCAGGTAGACCCGACAAAGATCGAAACCGTTGAAAAGTGGGAAACCCCAAAAACTCCGAAGCATATACGTCAATTTTTAGGATTGGCTGGTTACTACAGAAGATTCATCCAAGATTTCTCCAAAATAGCAAAACCCTTGACGGCATTAACGCATAAAGGGAAGAAATTTGAATGGAAGGATGAACAAGAGAAGGCGTTTCAATTATTGAAGAAAAAGCTAACTACGGCACCTATATTGTCATTGCCTGAAGGGAATGATGATTTTGTGATTTATTGTGACGCATCAAAGCAAGGTCTCGGTTGTGTATTAATGCAACGGACGAAGGTGATTGCTTATGCGTCTAGAAAATTGAAGATTCACGAGCAAAATTATACGACGCATGATTTGGAATTAGGCGCGGTTGTTTTTGCATTAAAGACTTGGAGGCACTACTTATATGGGGTTAAAAGTATTATATATACCGACCACAAAAGTCTTCAACACATATTTAATCAGAAACAACTGAATACGAGGCAGCGTAGGTGGATTGAATTGTTGAATGATTATGACTTTGAGATTCGTTACCACCCGAGGAAGGCAAATGTGGTAGCCGACGCCTTGAGAAGAAAGGACAGAGAACCCATTCGAGTAAAATTTATGAATATAATGATTCACACTAACATTACTACTCAAATAAAGGAGGCGCAACAAGGAGTTTTAAAAGAGGGAAATTTAAAGGATGAAATACCCAAAGGATCGGAGAAGCATCTTAATATTCGAGAAGACGGAACCCGGTATAGGGCTGAAAGAATTTGGGTACCAAAATTTGGAGATATGAGAGAAATGGTACTTAGAGAAGCTCATAAAACCAGATACTCAATACATCCTGGAACGGAGAAGATGTACAAGGATCTTAAGAAACATTTTTGGTGGCCAGGTATGAAAGCCGATATTGCTAAATATGTAGGAAAATGTTTGACGTGTTCTAAGGTTAAAGCTGAACATCAGAAACCATCAGGTCTACTACAACAACCTGAAATCCCGGAATGGAAATGGGAAAACACTACCATGGATTTCATTACTAAATTGCCAAGGACTGCAAGTGGTTATGATACTATTTGGGTAATAGTTGATCGTCTCACCAAGTCAGCACACTTTCTGCCAATAAGGGAAGATGACAAGATGGAGAAGTTAGCACTGCTGTATTTGAAGGAAGTCGTCTCCAGACATGGAATACCAATCTCTATTATCTCTGATAGGGATGGCAGATTTATTTCAAGATTCTGGCGGACATTACAGCAAGCATTAGGAACTCGTCTAGACATGAGTACTGCCTATCATCCACAAACTGATGGGCAGAGCGAAAGGACGATACAAACGCTTGAAGACATGCTACGAGCATGTGTTATTGATTTCGGAAACAGTTGGGATCGACATCTACCGTTAGCAGAATTTTCCTACAACAACAGCTATCATTCAAGCATTGAGATGGTGCCGTTTGAAGCACTTTATGGTAGAAAGTGCAGGTCTCCGATTTGTTGGAGTGAAGTGGGGGATAGACAGATTACGGGTCCGGAGATAATACAAGAAACTACCGAGAAGATCATCCAAATTCAACAACGGTTGAAAACCACCCAAAGTCGACAAAAGTGCAACGCTGACATTAAAAGAAAAGACATAGAATTTGAAATTGGAGAAATGGTCATGCTTATGGTTACACCTTGGAAAGGTGTTGTTCGATTTGGTAAACGGGGGAAATTAAATCCAAGGTATATTGGACCATTCAAGATTATTGATCGTGTCGGACCAGTAGCTTACCGACTTGAGTTACCTCAACAACTTGCGAATGTACATAATACTTTCCACGTCTCGAATTTGAAGAAATGTTTTTCTAAAGAAGATCTCACTATTCCGTTGGACGAAATCCAAATAAATGAAAAACTTCAATTCATTGAAGAACCCGTCGAAATAATGGATCGTGAGGTTAAGAGACTTAAACAAAACAAGATACCGATTGTTAAGGTTCGATGGAATGCTCGTAGAGGACCCGAGTGCACCTGCGAGCATGAAGATCAGATGAAGAAGAAATACCCGCATCTATTTCCAGAAGATTCATCAACACTTTCAACAGCTTAAAATTTCGGGACGCAATTTATTTAACGGGTAGGTACTGTAGTGACCCGAACTTTTCCATGTTTTTATATATTAAATGAAATTGATATTTACATGATTAAATGTTTCCAACATGTTAAGCAATCAAACTTGTTAAGACTTGATTAATTGAAATAGGTTTCATATAGACAATTGACCACCCAAGTTGACCGGCGATTCACGAACGTTAAAACTTGTAAAAACTATATGATGACATATATATGGATATATATATATATATATATATATATAGTTAACATTATATTATGATAAGTAAACATATCATTAAGTATATTAACAATGAACTACATATGTAAAAACAAGACTACTAACTTAATGATTTTGAAACGAGACATATATGTAATGATTATTGTTGTAACGCCATTTAATGTATATATATCATATTAAGATATATTAATACATCATGATATCATGATAATGTAATAATTTAACATCTCTCATTTGATTTAATAAACAATGGGTTAACAACATTTAACAAGATCGTTAACCTAAATATTTCAAAACAACACTTACATGTAACGACTAATGATGACTTAACGACTCAGTTAAAATGTATATACATGTAGTGTTTTAATATGTATTTATACACTTTTGAAATACTTCAAGAAACTTATCAAAATACTTCTACTTAACAAAAATGCTTACAATTACATCCTCGTTCAGTTTCATCAACAATTCTACTCGTATGCACCTGTATTCGTACTCGTACAATACACAGCTTTTAGATGTATGTACTATTGGTATATACACTCCAATGATAAGCTCTTAGCAGCCCATGTGAGTCACCTAACACATGTGGGAACCATCATTTGGCAACTAGCATGAAATATCTCATAAAATTACAAAAATATGAGTAATCATTCATGACTGATTTACATGTAAACAAAATTACACATCCTTTATATCTAATCCATATACCAACGACCAAAAACACCTACAAACACTTTCATTCTTCAATTTTCTTCATCTAATTAATCTCTCTCAAGTTCTATCTTCAAGTTCTAAGTGTTCTTCATAAATTCTACAAGTTCAAGTTTCATAAAATCAAGAATACTTCTAAGTTTGCTAGCTTACTTCCAATCTTGTAGAGTGATCATCCAACCTCAAGAAATCTTTATTATTTACAGTAATATATCTTTATAATACAAGGTAATACTCATATTCAAACTTTGATTCAATTTCTATAACTATAACAATCTTATTTTAAGTGGAAATCTTACTTGAACTTGTTTTCGTGTCATGATTCTGCTTCAAGAACTTTCAAGCCATCCAAGGATCTTTTGAAGCTAGATCCATTTTTCTCATTTCCAGTAGCTTTATCTAGAAAACTTGAGGTAGTAATGATGTTCATAACATCATTCGATTCATACATATAAAGCTATCTTATTCGAAGGTTTAAACTTGTAATCACTAGAACATAGTTTAGTTAATTCTAAACTTGTTCTCAAACAAAAGTTAATCCTTCTAAATTGACTTTTAAAATCAACTAAACACATGTTCTATATCTATATTATATGCTAACTTAATGATTTAAAACCTGGAAATACGAAGAACACTGTAAAACCGGACATACGCCGTCGTAGTAACACTGCGGGCTGTTTTGGGTTAGTTAATTAAAAACTATGATAAACTTTGATTTAAAAGTTGTTCTTCTGGGAAAATGGTTTTTCTTATGAACATGAAACTATATCCAAAAATCATGGTTAAACTCAAAGTGGAAGTATGTTTTCTAAAATGGTCATCTAGACGTCGTTCTTTCGACTGAAATGACTAGCTTTACAAAAACGACTTGTAACTTATATTTCCGACTATAAACCTATACTTTTTCTATTTAGATTCATAAAATAGAGTTCAATATGAAACCATAGCAATTTGATTCACTCAAAACGGATTTAAAATGAAGAAGTTATGGGTAAAACAAGATTGGATAATTTTTCTTGTTGTAGCAACGTGAAAATTGGTAACAAATCTATATTAATCATATCCTAGCTAACTTATATTGTATTATACATGTATTCTAATATATTATGTAATCTTGGGATACCATAGACACGTATGCAAATGTTTTGACATATCATATCGACCCATGTGTATATATTATTTGGAACAACCATAGACACTCTATATGCAGTAATGTGGTAGTTAGCTATACAGGGTTGAGGTTGATTTTAAAAATATATATACTTTGAGTTGTGATCTAGCCTGAGATGTGTATACACTGGGTCGTGGACTGATTCAAGATAATATATATCAATTTTTTTCTGTACATCTAATGTTGGACAACTAGTTGTAGATTACTAACGAGGACAGCTGACTTAATAAACTTAAAACATCAAAATGTATTAAAAGTGTTGTAAATATATTTCGAATATACTTTGATATATATGTACATATTTGTTATAAGCTCGTGAATCGACCAGTGGCCAAGTCTTACTTCCCGACGAAGTAAAAATCTGTGAAAGTGAGTTATAGTCCCACTTTTAAAATCTAATATTTTTGGGATGAGAATACATGCAGGTTTTATAAATGATTTATAAAATAGACACAAGTACGTGAAACTACATTCTATGGTTGAATTATCGAAATCGAATATGCCCCTTTTTATTAAGTCTGGTAATCTAAGAATTAGGGAACAAACACCCTAATTGACGCGAATCCTAAAGATAGATCTATTGGGCCTAACAAACCCCATCCAAAGTACCGGATGCTTTAGTACTTCGAAATTTGTATCATATCCGAAGGGTGTCCCGGAATGATGGGAATATTCTTATATATGCATCTTGTTAATGTCGGTTACCAGGTGTTCACCATATGAATGATTTTTATCTCTATGTATGGGATGTATATTGAAATATGAAATCTTGTGGTCTATTGTTACGATTTGATATATATAGGTTAAACCTATAACTCACCAACATTTTTGTTGACGTTTAAAGCATGTTTATTCTCAGGTGAATGTTAAGAGCTTCCGCTGTTGCATACTAAAATAAGGACAAGATTTGGAGTCCATGTTTGTATGATATTATGTAAAAACTGTATTCAAGAAACATATGTCGATGTAATATATTTCTATTGTAAACCATTATGTAATGGTCGTGTGTAAACAGTATATTTTAGATTATCATTATTTGATAATCTACCTAATGCTTTTGAAACCTTTATTGATAAAATAAAGGTTATGGTTGTTTTAAAAATGAATGCAGTCTTTGAAAAACGTCTCATATAGAGGTCAAAACCTCGCAACGAAATCAATTAATATGGAACGTTTATAATCAATATGAACGGGACATTTCACGGATGTCCGTACTTTCTTTCAGCGTTATCTCATTTGATTATCTCGTTATTGAATTCATTATTATATTTTTATTATGATTCTATCTATTTGACATGAACTACATGAGATTTGATTTATGGTGAAAACATGTATTCGAAATAAAGATGATTTTTGAAAAACTCTACGGCCTTATTTATTTCTATCTCTCTTGATTCATTCAATTAGGTTCCATATGTAAGGTGAACATAGTTTTGGTGTTGGTTGGTATGTTCACTGTACTACCATAGAACCCTAGATTGTAGACAGGAGATAGGTATACCGAGTCAACTTCCTGTGGAGATTACCACAGGGTGGTCATTGTGGTACCAATGACTTCACACTTACCGTGGTTGTGTGATTCGTCACGGCATCTCCACTTTATTATATTTGCTCGTGAGAGAGCGTTTGGTTTATTTGGGAGGCATATGGATGCATCCTAGGTTATGTTATGATATGATCTGTGTAGAGCGGTCGTGTTGTGTAGTGCCATACACACCTTCTGATTAGGGAAATCACCTGGAGTCATGACCAGTGTGTTATTGTGCGAGATACGATATTTTTGGCACCATGGGTGCATGGATTGGATATTTTCTTTAGGTGTACTCGGTATGAACTGACCCTTCTTTACTCTGGCTTTTATTTTTATACTCTGGTGTTGTGGTGATACTCGATGGAGATTTTGAAATTAAAATATAAATTATTATTAATCCTTACACTCTTATATCTTAAATTATTATTACTGCTATTGTTATCATCATCCGCGCAGTGAGCAATTAGCTCAGCCGCATTTTCTTTTCCTGTGGCAGGTAATCAGGGTAACATGGGATGAGTGAGAGAGTTCAAGACATGATGTTGGCCTAGAGACCTACCTATCTATTTTACAGTTGGACTTATTTGTGGTTTGAAAAATAATTGATTGAAGATATATTCATGTGTGTATTTTCAGACATTCGTTATTGGTGTGACATTATTATTATGTATTTAATTATGGATTGAAATTGTTAATAATAAAAGTGACCTTCCGTTCCTTGTTCGGATCGGGGTGTTACACATATATAATCTACTTACTTGCAAACACTTACACAAAAACTGCATACGAGCTAGCAATTCAATAACCATGCAATCACAATGCATAAACTAAATATCCACAATTCACATAAGCTAGCATCGTCAATAGCATATAGTCACAATTTAATATGCTACCATACACATGCTATGGTGCTATCTACACTAGATTTACACTATAACACAAATGAGGAAACGGTACTCACAAAGACCGCTAGTGTACACACGCCTTGTATCACTATCCCCTAGGTGGTGTCATACTCCTCGACTTAAAACCACATGTCACGTAAAATGTGGCGTCGTACGCCTCGACTTTATTTCCACATTTCACGTCGCAAATGTGACGACCCGGAAATTTTTGACCAAATTTAAACTCTAACTTTATATAATTTAATGTTTCCGACACGATAAACAAAGTCCGTAATGTTGAAATCTTAAAAACCTTGAACTGTGTTCATGTATTCATTAACCCTTCGACTATTCACTACGATTCACGAACAATTTTTTGTAAATAGATAGGTATATATATAAATAGGTAAATATAAATAATTATATATAAGAAACTGTTATATGCAATTGTTGTTATATAAATTAATATAAGATATAATAAAAATTTATTATTAAAATGAATATATAAAGTATACTATATGTATGTGATTTCGAATTTATTTAGTGAACGACGGTGACACTCATTTATTTTTTCGATCAATATTAAACAAGTTAAAATCGAACTTATGTGATTTTAAAATAAACAATCATCCGAAAATGAGTTTTACAATTTATAGACTTATTAAAAAATGTATTTAGAAACTATTTATTGAATTTTAAAACTTTTTATATTTTACTTGGGGTTGGGGGTAAATAATTAATGTCATTTTTATTTAATAGTTAATGCTCGATTTTTATACAATAATGACCAAAATAAATAAAGATATTTAATTTAAAAATATGGGACTTTTCCAAAGACTTTTATCCGCCACTAATCATCAACGGAGTAAGATATATATTAAATAAATTAAAACCGTCGGTGAGGAGGCTGCTAAATTAATTAACATGTGTTCTAAATTATTATTATATAATAGTTATTATTATATATTACGTAATATAATTACTTAGATATATTTATGTATATGATAGAGATATAGAAAACTAGAAGCATCATTCCTTCTTCTCTCTAAGCACCGATCATCCTTCACCCTGCATCACCACTGGCCACCCCCAGCTAGCCACCGCCACCAATGACCACCACTGGAGAATCCCTATAACCGGCCACCCTTATATCTCATCTCTTTCTCTATATTCATCCCTCTTATTGTATTCGAAAACTATGATCACCATTGAACCACCTACAAGTGTAAACCACCACTGCAATCCTCCACCACCACCCTATCATAACCGCCGGCAACCATATCACCAATCACCATCTTCAACCTTGAAACCGTCACCATGTTTTTTTCTTCTTAATTTCTATTGCTACACGAGTATTACTCTTGCTCATCTCCTTGTTCGAGACCCAATTGGACTATTGTTGCTTCTTAATGACTACCCCACTAAATCACAACCACCCTTATCCAAAACGACTGCTACTATTTTCCTGGGTCATTCCAGCACCACCACAACCGCCACCATCCTCTTCATATGAACCAATATTGATTCACTACTGCTGCTACGTTTCTTACCTTTATGTTTACTAATCTAGCGAGATGATAATGGCGATTGAAGATGATATACAACGATGATGATGAATCCGTAAAGATGATGTTGGATTACGAAGAGAATGATGATGATGATGAATATAACCGATGATGATAATTATACAGTGATTATGGTATTAATGATGATTGACATTCGATGGTGGTGATGATAAAACGATTGAAGATGAAAATTGATGGAGTTTGGGGATCGGAATTTTTTTTATTTATTCCTGTCGAACTGCAGAAACTGCACACAGATTTTATTAGGTATAAATATCATTATAAATATTAATATTATCTTTATATATATATATATATATATATATATATATATATATATATATATATATATATATATTATTGAAGGGTTTTAAAGATATGGTTACAATATATAACAGAAAATCAAAACAGCTCAGATGGTTGGGTGAGTGTATGTTGAACGAGAGGTCTTGGGTTCGATTCAAGGCTGCGACATTTTTTTTTCTTTCTATCATTATAAGAAGAAAAAGGCAGAGAATTAAGAGTTATAGGAATTTGGCTATCATTTATTTCAGAAAGATAGTAGACAGACAGGTGGTTAAGCGTGTTGTGTGATTAGCGTGAGGTCTCAGGTTCGATCCCGGACTGAGGCAGTTTTATATTTTTGGAAGCTTACACTCTTAAGGTAGTATTCTAATTATTATTATTATAATCATAATTATTATTATTATTATTATTATTATTACACTAGCTAGTACTAATATTGATATTTTGATTATTATTATTATTTTATCATTATAATTATCATTATTATTATTATTATTATTATTATTATTATTATTATTATTATTATTATTATTATTATTATTATTATTATTATTATTATTATTATTATTATTATTAACATTACTAGTATTATTAATTATCCTAACTATCATTTATGTTATTATTAAAATAAGAGTTATTATTATTACTATGATTAGGGTTACAAATATGATTATTATCATTATTATTATTATTAAATATTAAAGTATTATTATTTGTATTATCACGAATATTATTATTATTATCTAATTACTAAGATCAGTATCATAACTATCATTAACAGTAAAATTAATATTTTTACAAGTATTATTATTAATATCACTATTATTATTATTAATAGAGTTATTATTAACATTATTACCTTTATTAGTTATATTAAGTATTATCAATATTAACATTTTTATATGACAAATATTATTTAAGTATTATTATAATTACTAGTTTCAACGAATAAATAATTTTGTACATAAAACATACTTACTACATATACTACAATTATACTAATATTCCATATAACTATATATAAATCATATTAACATTTCTTATATAAAAATCTACATACAACAAATTAAGTATTTTTAAATATAAATATATATAGATATTAATATAGCTATATTATCACTTTAGATACATATACAAAATAAATGTATAAAACATATAATTTAAGATATAACATAAAGTATATATTTTTAAATGAAATCTAGTATAAATCTTATATAACTATAAAATATATATAAATAATATACATTAATAAATGAAATTATGATATTTCTATCATATGTTTTAATAGAAATGCAAATGATATAGGTTCGTGAATCCGATGCCAACCCTGCATTGTTCAATGTCGTCAAATGTATTTTTACTACAAAATACAGTATTGTGAGTTCATTTGCTCCCTTTTTAAATGCTTTTGTAATATATATTTTTGGGCTGAGAATACATGCACTGCTTTTATAAATGCTTGACGAAATAGACACACGTACTTAAAACTACATTCTATGGTTGGATTACTATACCGAATATTGCCCCTTCAAGTCTGGTAACCTAAGAATTAGGGAAATGGCCCCTAATTGACGCGAATCCTAAAGATAGATCTATGGGCCTAACAAAACCCCATTATGGAATTTGGAATGCTTTAGTACTTCGATTTAAATGGTGATTGCAATTGCCAATATTTATGGCATACTTGCGAGTATGCGGGGGATATTCTATATGCATTATGTTAATGTCGGTTACCAGGTGTTCATCGTACGAATGGATTTTATACACTTGCGAGTGTAATGATATTTATGAAAAATGAGAATCTTGTGGTCTATTAAAATTATGGAAATGATTGATTACGATAAACTAATGAACTCACCAACCTTTTGGTTGACACTTGAAAGCATGCTTATTCTCAGGTATGAAAGAAATCTTTCGCTGTGCATTTACTCATTCTAGAGATATTACTTGGAGTCATTCATGACATATTTCAAAGGACGTTGCATTCGAGTCATTGAGTTCATCAAGATTATTATTAAGTCAATTATAGTTGGATATATTATGAAATGGTATGCATGCCGTCAACTTTCGATGTAATGAAAGTTTGTCTTTTTAAAAACGAATGCAATGTTTGTAAAATGTATCATATAGAGGTCAAGTACCTCGCGATGTAACCAAATATAATGTATTCGTCCAGATGGATTAGGACGGGTCGTTAAAGTTGGTATCAGAGCAGTGGTCTTAGCGAACCAGGTCTTTCATTAATGTGTCTAACTGATAGTTTCTTAGATGCATTAGTGAGCATGGACTTCGACCGAGTCTGCATGTCAAAAGTTTTGCTTATCATTTTGTGTCGAAAACTACTTGCTATTCATTCTTAGGGAATCAATTGCTTATCACTCTTAGTCTAGACACATCTTACTACATTGATTGCATGAATAGTTTATAGACAAAATTCATATCTTAGCATATCTGCTAATTCATACCTTAGCGTATCTGTTACTGTAAACTTTGCCTGACATATTCCGTAAATTCCTCCGTAATCTAGAAAATCTTTTGTGCTATATATAGATATTCTATGTAATTAGAATACCATCCGATAGGCAGAAATCATTTCATATAGAAAAATCCTTTACTTAATCGTACAAAATGGAACTCGTCACTAGTTCAAGTTCTTCGGAACCCGACAACTATTCCGAAATGGATGTTCACCTAAGCTCCGAAAGCAGCGTCACCAGAATGAATCAATCAATCAGCCATCCCCAATTCATTTGATGGGTTCGTAGCCTACTTAATCAATGGAGACGCGAAGAAGGCGATCCCTTCCACCAACCGAATTCACCTCTTGGTGAAGAACTTGAAGCACTTACCGGCGAACCAATCCGAAACACCATTTTCACCCTCATTGCCAAGATATCTCGCAACGATCATATATTATCTACAATTCTGAATCTTATTCATCCGCTCGTCCTAACCGAAAATCATCTTGAAGTAATACAAGAAGTTAACAAACGTCGCGCTCGAGTAATCAATTTGGAGAATATGGTGCAAAATTTATCAGCTTCAGCAACATCACCGGCACCAATAGTACCACCAACAACACAAGCCTCAACATTTTGATCTGTACCTCGAGCATAATCATCGTTCTACATGACGTTCTACATCATTTATCTTCGTTCGACATGATAGTTATGTAACCTCTAATGTTTTAGAGATTATGTACTCTAATTTTAACCGAAAAGCAAATGAGTTTAATGTTATATTAACTCATTAAATTCATAATTACATCTGAAGAAAATATATATGTATATATATTTTCATAAAGATTGTAATTAAAAATTCTTTTGTACTAACTGTTAATGGTGAAAATATTTTAACGGGTAGGTAATACCCGAGGAATATTTGATTTCACATTAATAAATTACACTGTACATTATTCGAAGCTGATTCAATAGTCATTCACTATCCTACTTACAACCACCAATATACGTATCCGTTCACCGCAGAATAACCATTTTCATCCAATTTCATATTTGGATTTGGATTTACCAGAATCCAACAAGTGGCATAATGAAGAAAACATTAGACAAAATAAAATTTGTTAGAAACAAACAATTTAACTATGAGAAGAATTTTGATAAGAATTCACGCTAACTGTTCCTAGCTAACTGTTCCTAGCTAACTGATTAATTCCGTATTACATTTTATTTATCGCAATTTATTTATCGCAATTTAATTATCGCAATTTATTTATCGCAATTTAAATTCTCGCAATTTTATTTATCGTCATTTAATTTCTGTTATTTATTTTACGCACTTTAAATATCGGGACACGTATACAAGGTTTTGACATATCATATCGACGCATCTATATATATTATTTAGAATAACCATAGACACTCTATACGCGGTAATTATTGAGTTGGCTATACAGGGTTGAGGTTGATTCTACAATAATATATATACTTTGAGTTTTGATCGAGTCTGAGACATGTATACGGGTCACGATATGTGTTAATTAATTCGAATATTATATATTAAACTATATATGAATTATTGAATTACTAACTGTGGACTACAAACTGTGGACTACGAACATTGGACAATTAAAATGAATTAAAATATTGATTATAACATATGAAACTAAACATTTCTTTAAGTTTGCCACTTGATTTCATCTTAAACCTCATTTGTATCTTGACGATTACAATCTGCGTTCAAACCTTTCATGATTCTTGAAAACACCTCAATCGAGAGGATGAACCAACTGCACTTCATCTACGGAAGAAAAGATTGATGCGTATAGTTAGGCACCTGAAAACTCTCGAAAACTGAGTAAACATTTAACGCGTAGCTGAGCTAATTCCTTTAGCGTTATTATTACCGAAAATAACTTTTTAATCTCTTTCCAAGTTAGCCAATTTTGTCACAGCTCCAGCAAGTCAACTTCGACTTTTCGTTCGAAACAACCTTATTATAACTTGATATATACGCGTGCTCTTTTATTGTTACCGAGGAACCTTTTATATTCCACCATATTACCAGCAGATGTACCAGCAACCTCGTTG
Organism: Rutidosis leptorrhynchoides; assembly: GCF_046630445.1. Lineage (NCBI taxonomy): Eukaryota > Viridiplantae > Streptophyta > Magnoliopsida > Asterales > Asteraceae > Rutidosis > Rutidosis leptorrhynchoides. The sequence continues at coordinate 104,263,168 of NC_092335.1, read as the reverse complement.
CTCTTTGGCTTAAATCTCTCCGAAAAATCACTATATTTATCTATTGAAGTCTTATCATAAACTCATCGGCATATTGTAACGATAGTTACCATACCAAATACCGAGAAGCATCAATCGATAATCTCAAATTTCTCGGTGATTCTACGACAACAGTTATATATATATATATATATATATATATATATATATATATATATATATATATATATATATATATATATATATATATATATATATATATATATAACTTCTATCTCCTGGATTTATAAACTTCAATTTTGAATTTCTGAAAAGCGCTTTAGTCTAAAAATCAGTGTTTAGAGTTTTGAAAAGCTGAATGAAGCAGCAGAAACTGTAGACAATCGAAACAGTAAAAAGTTTGATGATAAAGAATTGTATGTTGGCAAAGCTCAGAAAAGTTGAAACTATAAAATGAATTAAGCAAACCATGAAGGAAACCGTGGACAAATCACAAAAACTAAACCTGCCTTCAAAGAATCCAAATGACTCAGTGTCTGCCGAAGTCATTAACAAATACCTTGCTCCTGACTCTAAACCCTTGCGGATAATATTCTTCATCATCCTCCGATATTAGAAATTCTAAGATATCATCGTATCTTTCATTATAAATATCCTCCATATTTCTGAAGATATTTCCATAATTATTCTTGTCTGAAATCATTTACCTCTTCGCGCTATCTGCATTACATCATAAAAGAAACTATTTTAGTTTCTAAATTCTGAAACTTTCAAGTTTAAAATAAGAATATTTTTGAAGTAGTGTTGGGAACTGAAGCATGAGTTAGTATAATATAATGACACTTGATCAACGTGATTATATTAAAGTAAGTTATGCTGAGTTTCTAAATGGAACGTAATGATTCACAGATCATAATGTCATCATGTGCCATGTTATACGACTCTTACATTCTATGTAATCTATAAACATATCAGGAACATGTCTTCCTGAGAGTTCTATCTTTTCTCTTGAATTCTGGTAATTTGACAAACCAAATCGTGCTATTACGTTCTTTCTTGTTTAGAACATTAAGTTCATTCGAAACTCCATACCTATGAATTCTGGACCATTATCCGCTTTACTAGAGGTCAAGAAGAGAATAAAAAAGGCAAAGAGCTCCAAAATGTAAGAAAAAAAATATAAAGCCCAATAACAACACGGAGGTTACAAACCGCGGATATTAATACGAATAGCAATATAAAGACACTGTATAATTAAGAATAGTATCACCTAAGGTGATAGTAGAAGTAAATAGATTTTTCTGGTGGAAGATTGAAAAGAAGGATGATAGAAATGATAATTAGAAAAAATATCAAGGATTAGAACGGAATTAAGCATTCTCACAATCTTTTGGATGTATGAACTAAGAAAGAAAGTATAGGAATGGTGAGAATAATAGAACGGAAGAGTTTAATTTATAATGGAAATATCAGACAGAGTAATTGTGACGCCCCGTACAAAATCAACGTGTACGGATCATCAACAACAGGATCATTACAAGGTCAAACACTATATACTGTTTTAAAAAAAGTTTTGCATTCATAAGAAAAGGTGGTGTCTTAACCAACATCAAATGTTTTACAATGAAAGTATGCTTCTATGAATAGAGGCAATTAAATATAGTACGTGACCCAATGGTCATTACGAATACATTGTTCAAAAATAATAAAGTTTGTGAATGCAAGATAAATGTTTCATGCGAAGACATCTCTAACACAAGTAGCGGGTGTCTACAGCAAGACTACAACAGCGGAAGCAAATAAACCTTAAGCACCTGAGAAAAACATGCTTAAAAATGTCAACACGAATGTTGGAGAGCTATAGTTTAAGTATAACAGTAATGTAAGGTAGGCCACGAGATTTCAGTATTTCAAAACAGTATGAAAAGTATATGTTCAACCGTGGGCACTTGGTAACTAACTTAACGTAAATAACACCCCCTAAAAGTACATTTGGCAAGTGCGTATGTTTACGAAGTATTAAACACCTATTAAATGCTAGTGCGACTAGCCTGAGTGGGGATGTCAAACCCTATGGATCCATATCTAAGATTCGCGTTCACCGGTTCAAAGACCAATGACTAAACGTTACCGAGCTAAGGGAAAAGTCTATGCTGTTGTATAACCCACACATATAATAAGTTTAAGTACTCGTGCCTAGTATGTAAAACATAAAATGCGCATGTATTCTCAGTTCCCAAAATAGTTAAAGTAAAAATGGATGCTATAACTCACAGTGAAAAGTAGTAAAGTTGATTCGGGATAAGCAAGCAAGTAGTTGGTCCGAAAGGTCCTCAACCTAAGTCAAAAGTAACTAAGTCAGTAAATCATTCCCAAAGGTTTAAAAGTATGTAAATTAGGTCTTAAGTATTGAAAATGCTAAAAACAAACATATATTTCATAGCATTATTCCTCAAGAAAGACAAGCTTTTAGTTGCAATTGTTCTATTTACAAGTGATATTCGTTTAAATAATAAAAGGTGAAGACAAAAGACAGATTCGACGAATTGAAGACGCAAACGACCAAAAAGCTCAAAAGTACAAAAGACAATCAAAGAGGTTCCAATTATTGATAAGAAACGTCTCGAAATTACAAGAGTACAAGATTCAAAACGCAAAGTACAAGATATTAAATTGTACGCAAGGACGTTCGAAAATCCGGAACCGGGACCAGAGTCAACTCTCAACGCTCGACGCAACGGACTAAAAATTACAAGTCAACTATGCACATAAATATAATATAATATTTAAATAATTCTTATAATTATTTATATATTATAATAAATAATAAAAACCGTCGGCAAGAAAGACTCCAAACTGGACTGAGCTGTAATTTCAATCTCCGCGACTCGCGGAGTTTGAAGGCCAAAAATGCCGCGAGTCGCGGAGCCCCAAGTTTTGAAAGTCCCTATAAAAGCAACCGAATTCTGAGCATTTTTCATCATCTTTTTCTTCTCATCATTCATACGTAAAATATATATATATATATATATATTTATAATTTATATTTTAATTTTAATTATAATTCTAATAATAAGGGTATGTTAGCGAATGTTGTAAGGGTGTAAGTCGAAATTCTGTCCGTGTAACGCTACGCTATTTTTATTCATTGTAAGTTATGTTCAACCTTTTTACATTAATGTCTCGTAGCTAAGTTATTATTATGCTTATTTAAAACGAAGTAATCATGATGTTGGGCTAATTACTAAAATTGGGTAATTGGGCTTTGTACCATAATTGGGGTTTGGACAAAAGAACGACACTTGTGGAAATTAGACTATGAGCTATTAATGGGCTTTATATTTGTTTAACTAAATGATAGTTTGTTAATGTTAATATAAAAATTTACAATTGGGCGTCCCTATAAATTACCATATACACTCAATCGGACACGATGGGCGGGGTATTTATATGTATGAATAATCGTTCATTTAACCGGACACGGGAATGGATTAATAGTCACTAGAATAATTAAAACAGGGGTGAAATTATGTACAAGGACACTTGGTATAATTGATAACAAAATATTAAAACCTTGGGTTACACTCAGTCGACATCCTGGTGTAATTATTAAACAAAGTATTAAAATCTTGTTACAGTTTAAGTTCCCAATTAGTTGGAATATTTACCTTTGGGTATAAGGATAATTTGACGAGGACACTCGCACTTTATATTTATGACTGATGGACTGTTATGGACAAAAACCAGACGGACATATTAAATAATCCAGGACAAAGGACAATTAACCCATGGGCATAAAACTAAAATCAACACGTCAAACATCATGATTACGGAAGTTTAAATAAGCATAATTCTTTTATTTCATATTTAATTTCCTTTATTTTATATTTAATTGCACTTCTAATTATCGTACTTTTTAATTATCGCAAGTTTATTTTGTCGCACTTTTATTATTCGCAATTTCATTATCGTTATTTACTTTATGCTTTAATTTAAGTCTTGTATTTATTTTTAATATTTTACATTTGGTTTTAACTGCGACTAAAGTTTTAAAATCGACAAACCGGTCATTAAACGGTAAAAAAAACCCCCCTTTATAATAATAATATTACTTATATATATATATTTGTATTTTTATAAAAGTAAACTAATATAGCGTTAAGCTTTGTTTAAAAAGATTCCCTGTGGAACGAACCGGACTTACTAAAAACTACACTACTGTACGATTAGGTACACTGCCTATAAGTGTTGTAGCAAGGTTTAAGTATATCCATTCTATAAATAAATAAATATCTTGTGTAAAATTGTATCGTATTTAATAATATTTTCTGTAAAAATATAAGCTATTTTATATACTACTCTGCTAAAACATCAAGTATTTTTGGCGCCGCTGCCGGGGAACTTCTTAAACGCCGGAAGCGCAACGCTAATAAAAAAAAAAAAATTTAGTTTACTTTTATTAAAATTCGTTTTTATAAAAATACGTTTTAAAAAATTCGAAAATATAAAAAGAAAAACAAAAATATAAATACTTTTAGTAGTTTGATAAATATTTAAGTTTTATAAAGTTTCTTTAGTTTGTAAAAATATAAGTTTTATTTAATTTATTTTATAAATATATTTTATAAATATAAAAAACCGAAAAAAAATATATATAAATCTATATAAATCTATTTTTTTATTGTTATAAAGTATTTTATTTTTATCTTAGTTATTAAAGATAAGTTTTATTTAAATTATATAAATATTTTAATTAATATAAACAGAAAATATAAAAACAGAAATCAGAAAATAAAAAAAAAAATTAAAGAAAAACGCGTCGAATTTTAAACCTGTCAGTTGAATTTCTGAACCCCGCGAGTCGCGGGGTTTGGTGCCTTGAATACCGCAACTCGCGGAGGGGACCTGACACCAACAGGAAGCCCTAATCCTGCATTTATTACGGAGTATTATTAATTATTATTAATTAATTTGTAATTAGGGTTAAATATTTAATTAATTTAGTATTTAATTTAAGTTTTAATTAATTTGTATTATTTAGTATTAAATTAGTTTAATTAATTTGTAAAATTAGTAGTTTTAATAAATAAATAATATAAAAAATAATATTTTTATAAAAATTGTACTTTTTACAACTTTTTGTATATATTTATATTTTGTCCCTTTTTAATTGTTTTAGCATAATATTTGTATTTTTAGCTCATATTTAGTTTTAAACATAGTTTTTGCCATAGTTATTTTTACTTCTAGATTTTTAGGCTTTGCCGTAGAATTCCTTAAGTGCTTTTTCTTTAGACTAAGATTTATGTGCTTTAGAATTTTGCGACGCCTTTTTAAGTTTTAGTTTCTTTTTAAGTTATTTCCATTTGGGATATAGTTTTTCCTGTAATCTTTAATATTTTTAGACACCTTTTACTATGTATCAATTATCATTCCAATTAGTAATCTCAATATGCGATTATAATTTTAAGTTAGTTGTAGTAATAAGGTTAGGTTAGTCAAGTATTTTTAATTTTTATAAGTTTCTTTTATTTTTCCGGCACCTTTTATTTTTCAACCATTTTTCTTTTTCGACCTTTTTCGACGAACTCTTTTTCTTTCTTATTTCTCGCTATTCTAGTTTTAGGACATAGATTTTTATTCTACTTCTTATCTAAATTTTCTTAAAATTACGAAAATTTATTTTAAGTGGTTAAATTGATAGACATCAAAATTTTCTGGTTCGTAGTAATAGTTGGATTTGTACGTGGACCGGGTTATTGGAGCCAAACAGTCCTCAATTATATTGAGACCAAACGAATCCTGCCCCTCTGCTGCATCTTTTGGCTATTCGAAACGTGGGCAAAATCAGAAAAGTCTATTGATTGGATAACTTATTATAATTTTTCTTTCCTTTTAAAAACTAATAGGATATTCAGTGAATGCACCGAGCAAGACGTTCACCACCTTTTGTACGTTCACCACCTGTAACTAGATCAAGACATTTAGCAAATATTACTGCCGTTGATTTTTCTTTAGAATCGTCATCTAGTCAACCAAGTACTTCAGTTCAAATTTCCGATAATCCATTTTTTTGAACCCGACCTCACAATTGAGAATCCGGAGAATATTCAGGAACGGTTCGTAGATCCTGAACCACTAAACTTTCCTCCGGAACCACCAATCATTCAAACAGAGATTGTTGAGGAACGAACCATTAAATCAGAATCATCTAGTGATACCGATTCAACAAATTCAATTATGGAGAATCTGGAACCTTTAAGTATGGAAGACCGAATGAGAGCTAAACGCACTGGCCAAGGTCACCCAATTACTCATCCAGACATTAATGCGCCAGATTATGAAATCAAAGGACAAATTCTACACATGGTGACTAATCAATGCCAATTTAGTGGTGCGCCGAAGGAAGATCCAAATGAACATCTACGTACCTTTAATAGGATCTGCACACTATTTAAAATCCGAGAAGTAGAGGATGAACAGATATATCTCATGTTATTTCCCTGGACTTTAAAGGGAGAAGCCAAAGATTGGTTGGAATCGTTACCTGAAGGGGCAATCGATACATGGGATGTTTTAGTTGACAAATTTCTTAAACAATTCTTTTCGGCATCTAAAGCCGTAAGACTTCAAGCAGAAATTGTTACGTTCACACAGAAACCGAATGAAACTCTATATGAGGCGTGGACAAGATATGGAAAGTTGTTAAGAGGATGCCCGCAACATGGTTTAGACACCTGTCAAATAGTACAAATATTCTACCAAGGATGCGACATCACTACAAGGAAAGACATAGATATAGCAGCTGGTGGTTCTATTATGAAGAAAACCGAAACTGATGCTTACAAAATTATTGATAACACTGCTTCCCACTCACATGAGTGGCACCAAGAAAAAGATATCGTTAGATCATCTAAAGCAGCTAGAGCCGATTCTAACCATGACTTAGATTCCATTTCCGCAAAGATAGATGCTGTCGAGAGACGAATGGAAAAGATGACTAAAGATATTCACTCAATACGAATTAGTTGTGAGCAGTGTGGAGGACCACATTTGACAAAAGATTGTCTCAGTATTGAATTAACAATGGAACAAAGAGAGAATATTTCATACATAAACCAAAGGCCTGGAAATAATTATCAGAATAATTATCAACCGCCAAGACCGATTTACAATCAAAACCAGAATTATAACAGAAATATTCCATACAACAACCAACAAGGTCCTAGCAATCAACAAGTATCCAATAATACTTACAACCAGCAAAGACCTAATTTTCAAAACAAACCACCACAACAAACCGATGATAAAAAGCCGAATTTAGAAGATATGATGACGAAGCTAGTTGAAACTCAAACGCAGTTTTTCACATCTCAGAAACAAACCAATGAACAAAATGCTCAAGCATTTAGAAATCAACAAGCTTCTATTCAAAATCTAGAACAAGAAGTAAGTAACCTAGCAAGGTTAATAGGTGAAAGAAAACCGGGAAGTCTACCTAGTGATACAAATGCTAACCCCCGGAATGAAACAGCTAAAGCTATTACCACAAGAAGTGGTACAACACTTAAACCACCGGAAATACCTGTAACTTCTGATGAAACTATTCCTACTCCACAAGAACCACAACCTGATCAAGATAAGGAAAAAGAACCGGTAGTTGAAAAGGTTAATGAAGATAACACAGTTAAGGCTAAACCTTATGTTAAACCATACCAACCACCACTTCCTTACCCGAGTAAAATGAAGAAAGAGAAACTTGAAGCCGAGCAATCCAAATTCTTGGATATGTTTAAACAGATAAATGTAAATCTTCCTTTCATTTATGTGATTTCAAAAATGCCTAGATATGCTAAATTCTGAAAGATCTAATCTCAAATAGAAAGAAAATGGAAGAACTCTCGGCTGTTACTATGAATGCTAATTGTTCAGCAGTGCTATTAAATAAGATACCAGAAAAACTATCTGATCCAGGAAGTTTCACAATTCCATGTTTTCTGGGTAGTCTTAGTTCAATAGAAGCATTGGCAGACTTAGGTGCTAGTATAAATCTAATGCCGTATTCACTATACACTAAACTAGACCTTGGAGAATTGAAACCAACAAGAATAAGCATACAACTAGCCGATAGATAAATAAAATATCCTAGAGGGATAATGGAGAACATGCTAGTTAAAGTTGGTACTTTAGTATTTCCAGTAGATTTTGTTGTTCTGGACATGGAAGAAGATTCTCAAGTTCCTCTCATATTAGGAAGACCATTCTTAAACACGGCTAAAGCAATGATAGACGTGTTCAGTAAGAAATTGACCCTAAGTATAGAGGATGAGAGTGTTACCTTTTCAGTTGATAGAGCAATGCAACAACCACAATCTGCAGATGATACATGTTATTATATTCAAACTATAGATGCACATGCAGAATTATTAGAAGAATTTCCAGAATTACAAGGAACAGGAGAATGTTCTTTAGGAGAAAGTAATGAACCAATTGATGAAGCTGAAATGTTAGCTACACTTATAGCTAATGGATATGAACCAACAACAGAAGAAATTCAAATGCTAAAAGAAGAAGACAGATATCGATACAAATCATCGATAGAAGAACCTCCGAAATTAGAGTTAAAGCCACTTCCAAACCATTTGGAATACGCTTATTTACATGGTGAATCTAAATTACCTGTAATAATATCGTCTTCTCTTACTGAAAATGAGAAATCACAACTCATTTCTGTGTTGAAAGCTCATAAACCAGCCATTGCATGGAAGATTCATGATATTAAAGGAATAAGTCCTTCGTATTGCACACATAAAATCCTTATGGAAGAAGGTCATAGAACGTATGTGCAACGCCAACGAAGACTAAATCCTAATATGCAAGATGTAGTTAAGAAAGAGATTATTAAACTGCTAGATGCAGGTTTAATTTATCCAATCTCTGATAGTCCATGGGTAAGCCCAGTTCAATGCGTACCTAAGAAGGGTGGCATGACTGTCATTACAAATGAGAAAAATGAGCTTATTCCTACTAGGACTGTAACAGGATGGCGTGTGTATTGATTACAGAAAATTAAATGACGCCACCAGAAAAGATCACTTTCCCTTACCTTTCATAGATCAAATGTTGGAAAGATTAGCCGGAAATAGTTATTATTGTTTTCTAGATGGATTTTCCGGATATTTTCAAATTCCAATAGCACCCGAAGATCAAGAGAAAACCACATTCACGTGCCCTTATGGTACTTTTGCTTACAAACGCATGCCATTTGGACTTTGTAACGCCCCTGTAACCTTTCAAAGGTGTATGATGGCGATTTTTCACGACATGATAGAAGAATGCATGGAAGTATTCATGGATGACTTTTCAGTCTTCGGTGATACATTTAAATCATGTCTAGTTAATCTGGAACGAATGCTAATTAGATGCGAACAATCAAATCTAGTACTTAATTGGGAGAAATGCCATTTCATGGTTAAAGAAGGCATCGTTCTTGGACATAAAATTTCAAAAGAAGGAATTGAAGTGGATAGAGCTAAAGTAGATGTAATTGCTAAACTTCCACATCCCACCAATGTTAGAGGAGTTAGGAGTTTTCTAGGGCATGCCGGTTTTTACCGACGTTTCATAAAAGATTTTTCTAAAATTGCCACTCCTATGAATAAACTCCTAGAAAAAGATGCTCCATTCATCTTTCAGATGAGTGTATCAAATCTTTTAATATTCTTAAAGAAAAACTAACTAATGCGCCGATCATGATAACACCAAATTGGAATCTACCATTTGAACTAATGTGTGATGCAAGTGATTTTGCAATGGGAGCCGTTTTAGGACAAAGGATTGAAAAACGATTTCAACCTATATATTATGCTAGTAAGACGTTACAAGGATTACAAACGAGCTATACAACTACTGAAAAAGAACTCCTTGCTATTGTCTTTGCTTTTGACAAATTTCGATCATATCTCGTTCTAGCAAAAACGGTGGTCTATACCGACCATTCTGCTCTTAGATACCTATTTTCAAAACAAAATGCTAAACCAAGATTAATCCGTTGGATCTTACTCTTACAAGAGTTTGATATTGAAATCCGAGATAAAAGAGGAGCAGAAAATCTCGCCGCTGATCATCTTTCTCGTCTTGAGAATCCCGAATTAGAAGTTCTGAATGAATCGGCCATACAAGACAACTTTCCTGATGAATATCTATTGAAGATAGATTATAAAGAAATTCCATGGTTTGCAGACTATGCAAACTACTTAGTTTGTGGATTCCTTGAAAAAGGATTATCGTACCAAAGACGAAAGAAATTCTTCAGTGATATAAAACACTATTTCTGGGAAGATCCACATCTGTTTAAAAGTTGTCCCGATGGAATAATACGCCGATGTGTATTTGGAGATGAAGCTAGTAAAATATTAAACCATTGTCACACAGGACCAACAGGAGGGCATTATGGGCCTCAACTAACAGCAAGAAAAGTTTATGATGCTGGATTCTATTGGCCTACAATTTACAAAGATGCACACCTTCTTTGCAAATCCTGTGATGCTTGTCAAAGGGCCGGAAAAATAAGTCAACGTGATGAAATGCCACAAAATGTCATCCAAGTATGTGAAGTATTTGACATTTGGGGTATTGACTTTATGGGTCCATTTCCAAAATCTCATAATAATCTATATATACTCGTAGCCATTGATTATGTATCTAAATGGGCGGAAGCACAAGCTCTCCCAACTAACGATGCACGAGTTGTAGTCAACTTTTTAAAACGTCTTTTTGCAAGTTTTGGAACACCAAAAGCTTTAATAAGTGATCGGGGTACTCATTTCTGTAATAATCAACTTGAGAAAGTTCTTAAAAGATATGGAGTAACTCATAAAATCTACACCGCATATCATCCACAAACAAATGGACAAGTTGAAAATACCAACCGAGCTTTAAAACGTATTCTAGAGAAAACCGTAGGATCAAATCCAAAGGAATGGTCCATTAAATTGGAGGATGCACTCTGGGCTTTTAGAACAGCCTACAAAACTCCAATTGGAACTACACCTTTTAGACTTATTTATGAAAAAGCATGTCATCTTCCAGTAGAAATTGAACACAAAGCATTTTGGGCTTTGAAGACATGTAATCTTGATTTACATGAAGCCGGACGTTTACGATTAAGTCAACTAAATGAATTAGAAGAATTAAGACATGAAGCATACGATAATCCGTTAATCTATAAAGAAAGAACGAAGAAATGGCATGATAAAAGAATCAGAAGTTCAAAAGAATTTAAAGAAGGAGACAGAGTTCTTCTTTTCAATTCACGATTCAAGCTATTTCCTGGAAAATTGAAATCAAGATGGTCTGGACCATTCATAGTCAAAAGAGTTTTTCCATACGGAACGATAGAATTAATAAATTCAAATGGGATTGAATTTAAAGTTAATGGTCACAGAGTTAAACATTACATACATGGTCCGATGGAAGTTGACAACGAAGTTAATCACAATTTCGACACCACAGCTAACTAAGTGTGGGGAGAATCAAGGGATAATATGTATTTCTGTTAGAGTTAGATTGTCTGTTTTCGTGTAGTTCTCGAAAATGGAACCCGAATGGTCTTTCCCTAGCAGACCCTAAAGAACTAGTCTTCTCCCCCCATTCTGAATTTTTATTTTTTTTAGGTTTTTACAAAATGAAGACTGCCTGTGAACTAAACCATGGTCTAATGCTACACGCTTTGATCACTAAACGTAATAATGACATACTACCGAGTGAACTAGTATCAGTAATCAGAGAAAGAATGGACGGAGTTAGAAAAGAATCCAGATGCGAAGATAATAAGTTACAATTTGGTAAAGGAAAATCAAAATCCGCAGCGAAAAGAAGAGCACGACACCTAGAAAGATGTCACAAATGCGGAAAATGGTCACATAGAGGTAAATGTTCAAATAATCAAACCTATTCAAATACCGAATTTGTTACTTTATGCAGAGACGGACCGTTCATATGTTTAGAAGAAAAGACACTGAATGCTCGAGGTTACGCCTATGTAGCTATGGAAAACCAATTAAACCGACTATCTTATGAATGGGATAGATCATATAACTAAGAAATCTATTTCACAGGTATGTCTGTACAGTTTTTTTTATTTATTTTATTTTTAACCTTTTGATAATAAACGCTAATTTGTTCGCTAAAAAGTATTAAATTGGTATTGAATAAAATTAGGTTTGGCGACCGAAATTATTGATATCATACAAAAATTTATTACATCACTGCGAAATTTAACGTTTATTCTTAAGGTATAAATATCTTTAATCAATCAACCCAAAATATTTCAAAAATTCGTCATGAGTTAAATTAGGTTTTGGAACCGAAATTACTTTACCGAAAAGAGGGGCGCATATTTTTGATAATATTTGATTGATTAAAGTAGGATAAAAAGCCAAAAAGATTTTTAATTTTATTTTTACCATGTTTTTAAAATTAATATATAAATCTTAAATTAATATTATAAACTTTGTAAAAACAATATTTTTAAAATTGTAAATATTTGAAAAATTAAAATAAGTTTGGTGTGAATTTATAATATGAATTTTTAATTTTTAAAATATGAATTTTTAATTTTATGCATTTTAAGTTTTAAGTTTGGTGTGAATTTTTAATATTAATTTTGAATTTTATATTTAAGTTGTGTGAATTTAAAAACAAAAATTTACTTTATCTCATTAAGTTAAAAATATGATTTTTAAAATTCGTCATAAGTTGAAGACTAGGTCTTTGAACCGAAATTGCTTTACCCGAGGGAGGGACGAGAACTTTTATTATCATTATTTTTAATCTTATTGAATTAAAGTATGCCAAAAACATTAAAAAACCCCAAAAATCTTAGCTTTTAAAACAATCGCTACAAAAAGACAAATTTTAAAATTTTGTCGAAGGACGGACTAGGACATCGATCCGAAAAGACCTCGTCCTAAATAACAAGGGAAACAAAATTTTAAAATTAATTACTTAATTGTTTTATAAGTTAAAGATTATAAAAAAAATATATATATATATATATACCAAACTCCGCGACTCGCGGAGTTTGAAGGGTCCAAACACCGCGAGTCACGGGAGGACCAAAATACATAAAAAATATAAACGCACAAACTGATCAGTCCACACCCCCAAAACAGAAAACACTGCAAAATACTCCGAAAAAACACCCAAAAACTCCCCCAAAATCACAATTTTTAACCGTTAATCACCAAATCTTTTACTAAAATCATGTTGAGAAGGATGCTATCTAGGAATTACTCAAGAAAAACGGTAAATTTCTACACCTAAACACCATTTAATCCGAAATTAGTGTTCTTGAGCAATTTTTTTCCCAATTTGATTTTGATGCTTTTTAGTGTAATTAGGCTTAAATTGTTTATGTATTATGCTTGTATAACCTAGATTGATGCTGTTTAACATGATTAGAAGCCTTAAACTTCAAATTTTGAGTAATCTAGGGTTTGTGTTCTAGAGCAAATTTGGGGCTTTTTGATATAAACAGGTTATGGCCAATTTTTGTCATGAATTGTTGCTAAATTAAGTAGTGTAACATGTCTAGGTAGTTAATTGATCCAAACTTTGAGCCTAAACATGATTTTGAGAATTAAAGTGGACTTTTTCAAGTCTAAAATTTATGAACTTGATTTTTGAGAGATAATGCCATTTGAAACTTGTTTAATTGCTAGTAATGATTATTTTGACATGTTATTTGAGTTGAATGCTTATGAACTTGGCGAACATTTTCGTATATGCTTATTTGAAAAAGTGTAGATTTGATGAAAATATGAAAATGAGCTTAAGTTTGATATAAATTGATCATGTCATTGTAATTATTTTGATTGATGATTTTGCTGACACTAATGCATATTTGAATGCACAAAAATTGTGTTTGATGTGTTTTGCAGACTGAAAGGGGTGAATCTTCATCCCAAGCTCGCAATGCTCTTGCTGAGAATGCGGAACAACAGGAGGTGGATAACTACTACAAGCAGGATATACCTCATCTAGTAATGACCTTTTCTGATATGCACTTGGAAGAGTTGCACCCGAACCTGAGATTTGACAGACTTTGGATAGATTATCCAAAATATCAAAGGGGTTTGCATACTCTTCATTCTAAGGTTGTTGAGGTACCGAGGGTCATAGAATGGGGACCCTTAGAAGCTGTAGAATTGGCCGGGCCAATTAGGGAATTACTTTTACAGAGGTATGGTAATTCTACTTTTAATGACTGGGTACATCTATTCACCATGCGTAGACCTGTATATAAAGTATGGTGTGAAGAATTGTTATGTAGTATAGAGTTGAATGATCGGGTAGCTAGTTTAATCGATCGATCTTTTATTAGATTTTTGTTAGGCGGTTCGATGCGCCACATGTCTTTACTAGACATGGGCTCAGGCTTTACGTATATATACGCCTGAGGAGTTAGCATCTGCTGATTGTAGAGGGTTGATACTAAACGGTAGAAAGATAGATGAAAATTTTGATACACACGGTGTGTGGAGTCAAATGACAAGCCATCACCGTTTTAAAGGGGGAAATTACTCTTATTTGGACATAGATAGAGCTGAATTAAGAGTAATTCATAGGTTTTTAGCTAATTCGATTACACAAAGGGGTAAGAACAAGGAAAAAGTAAATGAACAGGATTTGTTTTACCATATGTGTATTCGAGACCCACAAAGCGCTGTAAGTATACCGTATTGTGTGGGTTATTATTTATCAGCTATGGTTCGGGGGATGAGACCGCATAGCATAATAGGAGGTGGTATTTTTATTACTTTGATTGCTGAATATCTCGGTGTGGATATAAGTCAGGGGGGATTATTAGTTGAAGAACCAGAACCCCGCGATACTATAGGTTTAAATGTATACCATGGTGCGAAAGTTTTGAAGAGGCGAAATAATGCCGCAGTACCATACCATGGTAGACATCCACAGGTTGAGAGAAACCAACAGCAAGGTAATGTAGGAGGGGGGAATGAGATGCAAGAAATGCAAAGGTTTATAGCTTCTCAGGAGTACGAAAATGCTAGACAAAGAGCATTTAAAGATTGGCAAGTTCATCAGAACCAAATCATAGCTCATTGCCAACATATAGGTAGAAACTATATTCCTACACCGAAACCCATCTTCCCTCCCTGGTCTATAGAGATGCAGCCACCGTATCCTACGTATAACCCTGCCGAAACATTCTATAGCACCTATGGTTATGCCTGGAACCCCTATTGGTATCAATATCATCCCTAGTCTACTTATTATATTTTTTTTTTTTATTTTGTAATTTGTAATGATTGATACGTTTAATACTTTTGTTAATATTGTAATAGTTTTTATAATTGTCTAACTTTTATTCTTAGATTTTAATAATTTTTGAATGTGGGGTAATATACCAAACTTCAAAAATATGTATATATGTTTGTAGTTTATCTTATGTACACAACAGGGTAAAACAACACATTTTCAAAGACTGGCATTAAGTTCAGCAAAAGCAACTAATTTTGACGACAAGATGCAAAATATATGTGAAATAACAACAAGACGGAATGAACAAATGATGTGCACCATTTATCATTCAGCAAACAAACGCCAATATATTTGGAAACTTTGGTAAAATTTAATCATTTTCACACAAATCACCCTCAATAATTTAAATTGTTACTGATTTCTTGCAAATGAGGGCATTGCAAGATCTTAAGTGTGGGAAGGGGTTAAATTCTTTCGGATTTTAAAATTTTTACTTTATACACTTGGTTACCATTAAAAATACTAGTAAAGCAGTAGTTGTATTAGAATCTAGTGCTCTCTGATAATAAAGAACAGCCCTAGTCTTATATACTGACTACCCAAATCTAGTAAAATTTTTCAAAATTTTCAATTAAATGAACTCAAAATCATATTTATACATATTTATGAACGATAAAACTAGGTTTTAACACCGAAATTATTGTTACCTCAAAAAGGACATAAATTGAGAAACAAACCAAAATGTTAAAATTCATTTAAAATGGAATAGAGGACGATAAAAAGGAAAATAAAAGCCAAGTGTGGGAAAATTTACCAAGTTATCTTAAACATATGTCACATATATCTGTAACAAATAACTGAAAATACTTTTGCTTTGGACTAAACTAAACTGTTTTACCCGATGAAAGAAAAGAAAAGATGGATCTACACGATGAATCAATTCCATCATTAAAAGGAAATAAAGTCTTCCGAAAAAGAAACGCGCTTCTTGATTTAGGTCATGAAGTTGTCGTCCAGACCAGCTGTAGGTTGAAAAAAAAAATCTAGAAAAGTCATCACTAAAATCAGCAGGAAATCCACGGACCTCAGCATTAAACAGGGTCGCCAAGTGGTCAGATTTATCCTAACCATGAGAAGGATTTATCTCGTAAAATGGGGGGGCACCATGCAAATTAGCTGGATAAGACTAATGAATCAGATCCCCAGAAAGGATAATCTCCTTAAAGATTAAAAATCAGCTTTTAAGCCTGATATTACTCAATCCTAGAGATTGACCTTAAAGATTGAGAATTCAAACTCATGGAATTCAATGATATCTAAACTCGAGCTTGAACGAGAAAATATTTTGATCAAAATTATAAACCGATTTGTTTTCTGAAAACCCTATTTTCAATGCGTTCATTACCATTGAACGTAAAATCCTAGAAATTCACCTGGAATTCATTAGGTCACCTGAACCAAATCGGGTGTCAACCGTAAGAACGGTGGTTGCATAGTGGTCAAAGACAGGACCTTGTGCCAGACCAAAAAATCATAAGGGTGAGCTTTACTATTGCTCCTACCAAGGATAGTAATTGCGTCCGACACGTTATAGACCATAATTAAAAGCATGTCAGGGGACATTGCCTTAACAGTTGCTTGTTCAACGCTTTCCTTTACAACCGGACGGTAGTTTACCGAAAGGTAATATACGGGACAAGTAAACTGGACGTGTTGCTTTCCAAATACAAGGTTAGCAAGTGGGTGACACAAAACCGCAAGTTTTGAGCTAAAATTTTCAAATCTGAAACCCACTAAACCCACAAAAATATTTTGCAAACACCGGTAAAGGGTTATTCCGGAAAACTTATCTAGGGTAAAAACTAGATTTAATTTTCAAAAGATCAAATGTTTTCATAAAGATCCAATTTCCTTAATGGATCTAAATTTTTATAGTCATGTGGGACTGTAAACCATATCGTTACTACCATTGTTTATACCACCGTATAGAAATCACTGATGTACAAAGTGTGAAGAATAAAGAAGTGATTCTAGTATTTCAAGACGATATTGCTTGAGGACAAGCAACGCTCAAGTGTGGGAATATTTGATAATGCTAAAAACAAACATATATTTCATAGCATTATTCCTCAAGAAAGACAAGCTTTTAGTTGCAATTGTTCTATTTACAAGTGATATTCATTTAAATAATAAAAGGTGAAGACAAAAGACAGATTCGACGAATTGAAGACGCAACCGACCAAAAAGCTCAAAAGTACAAAAGACAATCAAAGAGGTTCCAATTATTGATAAGAAACGTCTCGAAATTACAAGAGTACAAGATTCAAAACGCAAAGTACAAGATATTAAATTGTACGCAAGGACGTTCGAAAATCCGGAACCGGGACCAGAGTCAACTCTCAACGCTCGACGCAACGGACTAAAAATTACAAGTCAACTATGCACATAAATATAATATAATATTTAAATAATTCTTATAATTATTTATATATTATAATAAATAATAAAAACCGTCGGCAAGAAAGACTCCAAACTGGACTGAGCTGTAATTTCAATCTCCGCGACTCGCGGAGTTTGAAGGCCAAAAATGCCGCGAGTCGCGGAGCCCCAAGTTTTGAAAGTCCCTATAAAAGCAACCGAATTCTGAGCATTTTTCATCATCTTTTTCTTCTCCTCATTCATACGTAATATATATATATATATATATATATATATATATATATATATATATATATATATATATATATATATATATATATATATATATATTTATAATTTATATTTTAATTTTAATTATAATTCTAATAATAAGGGTATGTTAGCGAATGTTGTAAGGGTGTAAGTCGAAATTCTGTCCGTGTAACGCTACGCTATTTTTATTCATTGTAAGTTATGTTCAACCTTTTTACATTAATGTCTCGTAGCTAAGTTATTATTATACTTATTTAAAACGAAGTAATCATGATGTTGGGCTAATTACTAAAATTGGGTAATTGGGCTTTGTACCATAATTGGGGTTTGGACAAAAGAACGACACTTGTGGAAATTAGACTATGAGCTATTAATGGGCTTTATATTTGTTTAACTAAATGATAGTTTGTTAATGTTAATATAAAAATTTACAATTGGGCGTCCCTATAAATTACCATATACACTCAATCGGACACGATGGGCGGGGTATTTATATGTACGAATAATCGTTCATTTAACCGGACACGGGAATGGATTAATAGTCACTAGAATAATTAAAACAGGGGTGAAATTATGTACAAGGACACTTGGTATAATTGATAACAAAATATTAAAACCTTGGGTTACACTCAGTCGACATCCTGGTGTAATTATTAAACAAAGTATTAAAATCTTGTTACAGTTTAAGTTCCCAATTAGTTGGAATATTTAACTTTGGGTATAAGGATAATTTAACGAGGACACTCACACTTTATATTTATGACTGATGGACTGTTATGGACATAAACCAGACGGACATATTAAATAATCCAGGACAAAGGACAATTAACCCATGGGCATAAAACTAAAATCAACACGTCAAACATCATGATTACGGAAGTTTAAATAAGCATAATTCTTTTATTTCATATTTAATTTCCTTTATTTTATATTTAATTGCACTTCTAATTATCGTACTTTTTAATTATCGCAAGTTTATTTTATCGCACTTTTATTATTCGCAATTTCATTATCGTTATTTACTTTATGCTTTAATTTAAGTCTTGTATTTATTTTTAATATTTTACATTTGGTTTTAACTGCGACTAAAGTTTTAAAATCGACAAACCGGTCATTAAACGGTAAAAAAAACCCCCCTTTATAATAATAATATTACTTATATATATATATTTGTATTTTTATAAAAGTAAACTAATATAGCATTAAGCTTTGTTTAAAAAGATTCCCTGTGGAACGAACCGGACTTACTAAAAACTACACTACTGTACGATTAGGTACACTGCCTATAAGTGTTGTAGCAAGGTTTAAGTATATCCATTCTATAAATAAATAAATATCTTGTGTAAAATTGTATCGTATTTAATAATATTTTCTGTAAAAATATAAGCTATTTTATATACTACTCTGCTAAAACATCAAGTATCATCATCATTCATCATTCATCAAAAAGTATAAAGTAAGTTTCAATCAAGAATAGAGTTTGAAATAAAGGCTGACTTCGTTCAGTAGCCACGACCTCTATACAAACTGAAATGAGGTGAGACCAGTGGCCATGGCTCTGTATATGAGTCCCCTAGTGGTGACGGTTTAAGTGAAAGTAGGTCAGAAATTTTAGCACAACGTTAAAAGGGTGTAGTGACTTTCGGATGGCCATAAATCCTAAACCGTAACTCGGATTAAGACGAGGTCTTAATGGAAAATCATCTACTCGAACCGAACTAGCTGGAAATCAACTTTTCCAGTAGCTCAGGTTACTTATCAGACCCAGAAAATAGTAGGTAAGGTGCTCCGGTGGGTTCTTGGTGCTTAATGCTCATCACGGTTCTCATCCTTGATGGTTATAGCTTCAAGTGTACAACTCGTTAATGTGTTTGCATCATCTTAACCAAGTTTTGACCATCATAACACTAGTGTAAGTTTAAGATATGTAGCACATGTGACGACCCGGAAATTTCCGACCAAATTTAAACTTAATCTTTATATGTTTCCGACGCGATAAGCAAAGTCTGTAATGTTGAGTCTCAAAGTTTTCGAACTGTTTTCACAAATTCAATTACCCTTTGACGGTTCCCGACGATTCACGAACAATTGTTGTAAATAAATATGTATATATATATATATATATATATATATATATATATATATATATATATATATATATATATATATATATATATATATAAGTATAAAAATAAGCAAATATAATAAATTGAAATAATAATATACAAATTAATCATTAGAGATAATAGTATACAAAATTAATGTTAAAAATATATAAACATTAAATGGCAAATGTAATATTAATATATTAAGTATAATTACAAGTTTAGATATAGTATTATATCAAATATTATTATTATTATTACTCTCATTATTATTATTAATATTGATATTGATATTATTATTATTATTTGTGTTATTTATATTATTATAATATATAATATGTAGATATGAAATTTAAGATGTATGAATTGTTAAAATGTTGTTATTATTATTATTATCATAATAAATAATAATATCAATATTATTATAATTAGTATTATTATTAGCATCACTAATAATACTTATTAATCTTAACATTATTAATTTCATTGTTATATAATTTTGATTATTATTATGATTATTTATTATTATTATTATTATTATTATTATTATTATTATTATTATTATTATTATTATTATTATTACTACTAATGTAATTATAATTATTATTAATATTAATATTAATATATTATATTATATATAATAAAAAATAGAAAACTGATATAGATATTAGTTAACCAGTTGTTATCCAACTCCATTACATCCCTATCTCCTTTTTATTTTATTCGATTTCTGTTAAACTCGTGAACCTAAATCGCTATCTTCATATCTGTTACAATCGATCAGTCAACTACCATCATCAATTTCATTTACTTATAGTCATTCGTTGTTGTTATTGAGAGAAGGGATAAATAAAAAGAAATAAATCAGACTCTTCATTTTTTATATAAACCCGTCACCCCCCCCCCCCTTCATTCACACAACCCAAAAACCACCTGCAATTGTTTCTCCCTCTTCTATATTCCTGCAACCCATTTTCTCTTATGATCTTCATGTTTCTATCAATCAAAGTAGCTGTAAAGATTTCAGTCTTTATACTGCTATAAACAACGAATCAATCAAACCAAGAATAACACTCGCTACAGCTATTATTTAATGTTCATTTATGTGTATCTGTTTTCTGTTTTAAACGGTCCAAAAATCATCACCATTGATAGTTGTTGTTTCAACCATAATCAATCACCTTCATCAAACCTGCAACTCGATTCCACTTTTGTTACTTCTGTTTTATATTCGTGTAGATCCAACCCAAAACCTCATCAAATCAAACCAAATAAAACCCATTTACCTACTGCTACCCTACCTATGTTTCTGTTTCATTCTCGCTGTGTAGGCGGAAGAAATTCACCATTATCAACAACCATTAAAACACTGGCACCCTATCACGTACCAGCAACTATTATGCTCGATTGGTTGCTATTGTTGATCGAAAACCATCAAAATCCATCACCTGCTACTTGCTTTTGTTTCCTGTTTCGTTGGAGAATCAACACAACACCACTTAGGCTTTATTACTTCTACTTCTATTTATTTTATTTTCCTGTAAACCAGATATATTTTCTTTTAATGATGAACGTTGCCATCTGTTTCCCACTTATCAAAAGGATAACCCCACGTTATTTTTTTTATCTTATTCTTTTCCTTCTGCCGACACAATTGCTATTCGAATCAACTTCTGAGTAATGTAAGTGGGTCGAGTAATGGATTGTTAATATATTGTTGGGCCTTGACATGTTTAATAATATTATTGGAATTGATGGGTTAATAAACTTTTAGACTTGGGCTGTTAGTTGTCTTTGATTGGGCCGTACTCCTTAGCCAGGAATAAAAACGTGTTCTGTGCTGATTGAATGAACAAAGGAAGAATAGTGAGGCTGTTATGATATCAAACGTCTTAAATGATGAGTGATGATGATTCATGGATCAGGGTGATAAATAATATGTAATAAAGATGATTATATTGATGAAGATGAAGTGGTTATGATTTTATGCGGTTATGATTATGATTATTTTAGAGTGATGTCGATGAGTGGAAATTATATTATGTTGATAGACGATAGGATAATTATGATGATGAGTGTGACATGATTGTTTATGATGATGAGGATGATGGTGTATGGTGTATGATGTACAATAAAGATGGTAAGTGACGATGAAGATGAATCTCAGATCATGATTAACGTATGATATTGATAATGTTTAGAAGATGATAAATGATGGTTATGAAGATGATGATGTTTTAATAAGGTACCGATTCACCTGGGTTAAGTGACGATGAAGATGAATCTCAGATCATGATAACGTATGATATTAATGTAGTGACCCGAACTTTTCCATGTTTATATATATTAATTGAGATTGATATTTACATGATTAAATGTTTCCAAAATGTTAAGCAATCAAACTTGTTAAGACTTGATTAATTGAAATATGTTTCATATAGACAATTGACCACCCAAGTTGACCAGCGATTCACGAACGTTAAAACTTGTAAAAACGACATGACGATATATATATGGGTATACATATGGTTAACATGAGATTATGATAAGTAAGTATCTCCATAAGTATATTAACAATGAGTTATATACATATAAACAAGACTACTAACTTAAGGATTTCGAAACGAGACATATATGTAACGATTATCGTTGTAACGACATTTAAATGTATATATATATCATATTAAGATATATTAATATATCATAATATCATGATAATATAATAATTTAACATCTCATTAGATATAATAAACAATGGGTTAACAACATTAATTGAGATCGTTAACTTAAAGGTTTCAAAACAACATTTACATGTAACGACTAATGATGACTTAACGACTCAGTTAAAATGTATATACATGTAGTGTATTTAGATGTATTAAAATACTTTTGGAAGACTTCAAGACATATATCAAAACACTCATACTTAACGAAAATGGTTACAGTTACTTTTCCATTCTTTTCTTTCATCAAGAATTCTAGTCGTATTCTTACCCGTATTATACACAGCTTTAAAACGTACTTACTATGAGTATATACCAATAGGAACTAGCATGGGATTCCACTTTTGATTATGTCATGTATGACTAATCAATTTTAACTTCTACCATGAGCTAGTCAACTAACTAGAACTCCTTTTAACCCCACTCATCACTCACCAATTACCACTCATCATTCACTCCATTTCACTTCCAATTCTCTTTCTAATTCTCTCTCAACACACACACACACACACTATTATGAACGTATTTTTCCAGTAGTTAATCATCATCTTCATCAAAAATCACTTCAAGAATCAAGCTATAGTCATCATAGGAAGAACACTTCAAGAACACTTCAAAAATCCCTTCAAGTTTACTAATTTACTTCCAAGCTTTCTAATCCATTCCAAGTAATCATCTAAGATCAAGAAACCTTTGTTATATATAGTAGGTTATCTTTCTTATTCAAGGTAATATTCATATTCAAACTTTGATTCAATTTCTATAACTATAAACTATCTTAATTCGAGTAAAAATCTTACTTGAACTTGTTTTTGTGTCATGATCCTACTTCAAGAAATTTCAAGCCATCCAAGATCCTTTGAAGCTAGATCATTTCTTGTCACTTCCAGTAGGTTTACCTACTAAACTTGAGGTAGTAATGATGTTCATAACATCATTCGATTCATATATACAAAACTATCTTATTCGAAGGTTTAAACTCGTAATCACTAGAACATAGTTTAGTTAATTCTAAACTTGTTCGCAAACAAAAGTTAATCCTTCTAAATTGACTTTTAAAATTAACTACACACATGTTCTATATCTATATGATATGCTAACTTAATGATTTAAAACCTGGAAACACGAAAAACACCGTAAAACCGGATTTACGACTCAAAACGGATTTAAAATGAAGAAGTTATGGGTAAAACAAGATTGGATAATTTTTCTCATTTTAGCTACGTGAAAATTGGTAACAAATCTATTCCAACCATAACTTAATCAACTTGTATTGTATATTATATAATCTTGAGATACCATAGACACGTATACAATGTTTTGACCTATCATGTCGACACATCTATATATATTTCGGAACAACCATAGACACTCTATATGTGAATGTTGGAGTTAGCTATACAGGTTTGAGGTTGATTCCAAAATATATATAGTTTGAGTTGTGATCAATACTGAGATACGTATACACTGGGTCGTGGATTGATTCAAGATAATATTTATCGATTTATTTCTGTACATCTAACTGTGGACAACTAGTTGTAGGTTACTAACGAGGACATCTGACTTAATAAACTTAAAACATCAAAATATATTAGAAGTGTTGTAAATTATAACATACTTTGATATATATGTATATATTGTTATAGGTTCGTGAATCAACCAGTGGCCAAGTCCTACTTCCCGACGAAGTAAAAATCTGTGAAAGTGAGTTATAGTTCCACTTTTAAAATCTAATATTTTTGGGATGAAAATACATGCAGGTTTTATAAATGATTTACAAAATAGACACAAGTACGTGAAACTACATTCTATGGTTGAATTATCGAAATCGAATATGCCCCTTTTTATTAAGTCTGGTAATCTAAGAATTAGGGAACAGACACCCTAATTGACGCGAATCCTAAAGATAGATCTATTGGGCCTAACAAACCCCATCCAAAGTACCGGATGCTTTAGTACTTTGAAATTTATATCATATCCGAAGGGTGTCCCGGAATGATGGGGATATTCTTATATATATGCATCTTGTTAATGTCGGTTACCAGGTGTTCACCATATGAATGATTTTTTATCTCTATGTATGGGATGTGTATTGAAATATGAAATCTTGTGGTCTATTGTTACGATTTGATACATATAGGTTAAACCTATAACTCACCAACATTTTTGTTGACGTTTAAAGCATGTTTATTCTCAGGTAAATACTAAGAGCTTCCGATGTTGCATACTAAAATAAGGACAAGATTTGGAGTCCATGTTTGTATGATATTGTGTAAAAACTGCATTCAAGAAACTGATTTCGATGTAACATATTTGTATTGTAAACCATTATGTAATGGTCGTGTGTAAACAGGATATTTTAGATTATCATTATTTGATAATCTACGTAAAGCTTTTTAAACCTTTATTTATGAAATAAGGTTTATGGTTTGTTTTAAAAATGAATGCAGTCTTTGAAAAACGTCTCATATAGAGGTCAAAACCTCGCAACGAAATCAATTAATATGGAACGTTTTTAATCAATAAGAACGGGACATTTCAGTTGGTATCAGAGCGTTGGTCTTAGAGAACCAGAAAATTTGCATTAGTGTGTCTTATCGAGTTTGTTAGGATGCATTAGTGAGTCTAGACTTCGACCGTGTTTTCTTTAAAAATGATTGCTTAACATTTTTGTTGGAAACTATATATTTTTAACATATGAATATTATGTGATATATTAATCTCTTAACGTGTTTGATATTATGTGATAGATGTCTACCTCTAGAACAAGTCACATTGACTCACCTAATAATAATGAAGAGTCAAATGTAAATTGGAATGATTCGTGGACTGATTCACAAGTTCCCGAAGAGGAACCGGAAGAAGAGTCGGAACCGGAAGAAGAATCGGAACCGGAAGAAGAATCGGAACCGGAAGAAGAAATAGACCGGTGGGGGAAATAATAAAACGGTTAAGTAAAAGAGAATCCTCAACCAACCGACCAAGGTTAATTATGGTCAATGGTGTTTCCGCCAAGGAAGCAAAATATTGGGAGGATTACCAATTCTCCGATGAATCGGATTCCGACGAGAATTCCGATGATGTTATAGAAATTACCCCAACTGAATTTAAAAAGGCAAAAGAAAATAATAAGGGAAAGGGCATAAAAATAGAGAAATCTAATTCCAACCCCGATTAACTTTATATGTATCGTCAACCCCCGAAGTCCTTAAGTTGTAACAATGACCCGGGAACCTCTAAACCACCAGGTTTTTCTAAACCAATGTGGACAACGACGGCTCTTATTAGGGGAATATCATATATCCCTAGAAACTTGGCAAAACGAACCAAAACCGAACAAGAAGAAATGAGCGAGTCGGAATAAGATAGTTGTATTCGTGTGGTGTAATATATGTAATATAGTGTGCTTATGCTTTATGATATATGTAAAAATTGCTTGTATTAATAAGTATTTTTTTTTATGAATCTAACTCTTGTCTATTTTACAGTATAAAAACACAAAATGGATAGACAACCCAATATTTTAAGAGACCTACCCGGAGACATGATTGATGAAATCTTGTCTAGAGTCGGTCAGAATTCCTCGGCACAACTATTTAAGGCGAGATCAGTTTGTAAGACATTCGAAGAACGTTACAAGAATGCCTTGGTTTATAAAAGGCTTTCGTTCGAAAGATGGGGGATATCACATTGGGAAATCCATAAGTTACGATGTGTTTACTTTGACGCATATATTGCGGGGAACCCAAATGCTATTTTACGCAACGGGTTAAGAAATTATTTTGACTCAGTATATCCGAATATAGGACTTCGTGATTTAGAAAAAGCGGCTAACATGCAACATAAAGAAGCATGTTATGCTTACGGGTTAGTAATGTTCGCTTCTCACCAAAGTGAGAACAAGAACATCGGACTAAAACTATTAAATAAAACGTTCCCACAAGTGACGGAGTCGGTAATTGGGGTAAGAAATGAGGTTTTTAGGTTATTACGATACTGTTGGTCATTACGTAACCCTCGTCCCTTTGACGACGTTACAACACGATGTCTTATCAACGGCTATAACGGTTATGTTCCACAAGACCAAGGATGGGAAGTAGTCCTAGTAAAACCAGAATGCATGACTTGTTTCTGGACGTATGAATTACGTGTCTTTATTGCCTTTGCTGAACAACTTGTGTACTAGCTAGAATTATCTTCACAACTATCTTGTATCAAAGTTATTGTGTGCTATATTTCATGCTTTATGTAAAATAAGTGGTATTGTAAGTTTGTAAAATATTGTATAAAAGTTTGAACGCGAAATATTATTACAATCAGTTTTTCATATAGAATTGTAGTAGTTGAATTGTATATTAGCTACTAAGTATGAACTTAACGGGTAGGTACTACCCGAATTTAAACTTATAAAACGCTAATATGAAGAAAAAGCTTTTATAAATGAGTTCATATTATGCTACGAAATACTATTAACTACTCTTAATATTCTGTATGATTAACTTGTTCCATTTGACTATTTTTAAGGAAATGGCACCGACTACTCGACACACCGTGAATATGAATGAAGAGGAATTCCGTACTTTTCTAGCTTCAAACATAGCCGCAGTACAGGCTGCGCTACATACCAACAATAACCTTGGATCTGGCAGTACAGGAAATCGTGTAGGATGCACCTACAAAGAATTCACTGCCTGCAAACCTTTGGAATTTGATGGAACTGAAGGACGGATCGGATTGAAACGGTGGACTGAGAAGGTCGAATCGGTGTTTGCCATAAGTAAGTGTACTGAAGAGGACAAAGTGAAGTACGCTACGCATACCTTCACAGGTTCTGCGTTAACATGGTGGAATACCTATCTAGAGTAAGTGGGACAAGATGATGCGTACGCACTACCGTGGTCAGCATTCAAGCACTTGATGAACGAGAAGTACCGTCCCAGAACCGAGGTCAATAAGCTCAAGACAGAACTTAGAGGGTTACGAACCCAAGAACTTGATATTACCACGTACGAAAGACGATTCACAGAATTGTGCCTATTGTGTCCGGGAGCATTCGAAGATGAGGAAGAGAAGATCGACGCGTTTGTGAAAGGATTACCGGAAAGAATCCAAGAAGATATAAGTTCAAACGAGCCCGCCTCCATACAGCAGGCATGTAGAATGGCTCACAAACTAGTGAACCAGATTGAAGAAAGAATTAAAGAACAGACTGCTGAAGAGGCCAATGTGAAGCAGGTCAAAAGAAAGTGGGAGGAAAACGGTGATAAGAATCACCAATACAACAACAACAGCAATTACAACAATAATCGCAACAATTATCCCAACAATCGCAACATCAATCGCAACTACAACAAACGGCCCAACAACAACAACAACAACAACAACAACAACAACAACAGCAACTACAACAATCATCCCAACAACAATAATAACCGCAACAACAACAACAATCAGAAGCAGCTATGCTGTAGTGACCCGAACTTTTCCATGTTTATATATATTAATTGAGATTGATATTTACATGATTAAATGTTTCCAACATGTTAAGCAATCAAACTTGTTAAGACTTGATTAACTGAAATATGTTTCATATAGACAATTGACCACCCAAGTTGACCGGTGATTCACGAACGTTAAAACTTGTAAAAACTATATGATGACATATATATGGATATATATATATATATATATATATATATATATATATATATATATATATATATATATATATATATATATATATATATATATATATATATATAGTTAACATGATACTATGATAAGTAAACATATCATTAAGTATATTAACAATGAACTACATATGTAAAAACAAGACTACTAACTTAATGATTTTTAAACAAGACATATATGTAACGATTATCGTTGTAAAGACATTTAATGATATTCATACATGATAATATCATGATAATATAATAATTTAAAATCTCATTTGATATTATAAACATTGGGTTAACAACATTTAACAAGATCGTTAACCTAAAGGTTTCAAAACAACACTTACATGTAACGACTAACGATGACTTAACGACTCAGTTAAAATGTATATACATGTAGTGTTTTAATATGTATTTATACACTTTTGAAATACTTCAATACACTTATCAAAATACTTCTACTTAAGAAAAATGCTTACAATTACATCCTCGTTCAGTTTCATCAACAATTCTACTCGTATGCACCCGTATTCGTACTCGTACAATACACAGCTTTTAGATGTATGTACTATTGGTATATACACTCCAATGATCAGCTCTTAGCAGCCCATGTGAGTCACCTAACACATGTGGGAACCATCATTTGGCAACTAGCATGAAATATCTCATAAAATTACAAAAATATGAGTAATCATTCATGACTTATTTACATGAAAACAAAATTACATATCCTTTATATCTAATCCATACACCAATGACCAAAAACACCTACAAACACTTTCATTCTTCAATTTTATTCATCTAATTGATCTCTCTCAAGTTCTATCTTCAAGTTCTAAGTGTTCTTCATTTATTCTACAAGTTCTAGTTACATAAAATCAAGAATACTTTCAAGTTTGCTAGCTCACTTCCAATCTTGTAAGGTGATCATCCAACCTCAAGAAATCTTTGTTTCTTATAGTAGGTTATCATTCTAATACAAGGTAATAATCATATTCAAACTTTGGTTCAATTTCTATAACTATAACAATCTTATTTCAAGTGATGATCTTACTTGAACTTGTTTTCGTGTCATGATTCTGCTTCAAGAACTTCGAGCCATCCAAGGATCCGTTGAAGCTAGATCTATTTTTCTCTTTTCCAGTAGGTTTATCCAAGGAACTTAAGGTAGTAATGATGTTCATAACATCATTCAATTCATACATATAAAGCTATCTTATTCGAAGGTTTAAACTTGTAATCACTAGAACATAGTTTAGTTAATTCTAAACTTGTTCGCAAACAAAAGTTAATCCTTCTAACTTGACTTTTAAAATCAACTAAACACATGTTCTATATCTATATGATATGCTAACTTAATGATTTAAAACCTGGAAACACGAAAAACACCGTAAAACCGGATTTACGCCGTCGTAGTAACACCGCGGGCTGTTTTGGGTTACTTAATTAAAAACTATGATAAACTTTGATTTAAAAGTTGTTATTCTGAGAAAATGATTTTTATTATGAACATGAAACTATATCCAAAAATTATGGTTAAACTCAAAGTGGAAGTATGTTTTCTAAAATGGTCATCTAGACGTCGTTCTTTCAACTGAAATGACTACCTTTACAAAAACGACTTGTAACTTATTTTTCCGACTATAAACCTATACTTTTTCTGTATAGATTCATAAAATAGAGTTCAATATGAAACCATAGCAATTTGATTCACTCAAAACGGATTTAAAATGAAGAAGTTATGGGTAAAACAAGATTGGATAATTTTTCTCATTTTAGCTACGTGAAAATTGGTAATAAATCTATTCCAACCATAACTTAATCAACTTGTATTGTATATTATGAATCTTGAGATACCATAGACACGTATACAATGTTTCGACCTATCATGTCGACACATCTATATATATTTCGGAACAACCATAGACACTCTATATGTGAATGTTGGAGTTAGCTATACAGGGTTGAGGTTGATTCCAAAATATATATAGTTTGAGTTGTGATCAATACTGAGATACGTATACACTGGGTCGTGGATTGATTCAAGATAATATTTATCGATTTATTTCTGTACATCTAACTGTGGACAACTAGTTGTAGGTTACTAACGAGGACAGCTGACTTAATAAACTTAAAACATCAAAATATATTAAAAGTGTTGTAAATATATTTTGAACATACTTTGATATATATGTATATATTGTTATAGGTTCGTGAATCAACCAGTGGCCAAGTCTTACTTCCCGACGAAGTAAAAATCTGTGAAAGTGAGTTATAGTCCCACTTTTAAAATCTAATATTTTTGGGATGAGAATACATGCAGGTTTTATAAATGATTTACAAAATAGACACAAATACGTGAAACTACATTCTATGGTTGAATTATCGAAATCGAATATGCCCCTTTTTATTAAGTCTGGTAATCTAAGAATTAGGGAACAGACACCCTAATTGATGCGAATCCTAAAGATAGATCTATTGGGCCTAACAAACCCCATCCAAAGTACCGGATGCTTTAGTACTTCGAAATTTATATCATATCCGAAGGGTGTCCCGGAATGATGGGGATATTCTTATATATATGCATCTTGTTAATGTCGGTTACCAGGTATTCACCATATGAATGATTTTTATCTCTATGTATGGGATGTGTATTGAAATATGAAATCTTGTGGTCTATTGTTACGATTTGATACATATAGGTTAAACCTATAACTCACCAACATTTTTGTTGACGTTTAAAGCATGTTTATTCTCAGGTGAATACTAAGAGCTTCCGCTGTTGCATACTAAAATAAGGACAAGATTTGGAGTCCATGTTTGTATGATATTGTGTAAAAACTGCATTCAAGAAACTGATTTCGATGTAGCATATTTGTATTGTAAACCATTATGTAATGGTCGTGTGTAAACAGGATATTTTAGATTATCATTATTTGATAATCTACGTAAAGCTTTTAAACCTTTATTTATGAAATAAAGGTTATGGTTTGTTTTAAAAATGAATGCAGTCTTTGAAAAACGTCTCATATAGAGGTCAAAACCTCGCAAAGAAATCAATTAATATGGAACGTTTTTAATCAATAAGAACGGGACATTTCAGTTGGTATCCGAGCGTTGGTCTTAGAGAACCAGAATTTTGCATTAGTGTGTCTTATCGAGTTTGTTAGGATGCATTAGTGAGTCTGGACTTCGACCGTGTTTATTTGAAAAATGATTGCTTAACAAATTTTGTTGGAAACTATATATTTTTAACATGTGAATATTATGTGATATATTAATCTCTTAACGTGTTTGATATTATGTGATAGATGTCTACCTCTAGAACAAGTCCCATTGACTCACCTAATAATAATGAAGAGTCAAATGTAAATTGGAATGATTCGTGGACTGATTCACAAGTTCCCGAAGAGGAACCGGAAGAAGAGTCGGAACCGGAAGAAGAATCGGAACCGGATGAAGAAATAGAACCGGTGGGGGAAATAATAAAACGGTTAAGTAAAAGAAAATCCTCAACCAACCGACCAAGGTTAATTATGGTCAATGGTGTTTCCGCCAAGGAAGCAAAATATTGGGAGGATTACCAATTCTCCGATGAATCGGATTCCGACGAGAATTCCGATGATGTTATAGAAATTACCCCAACTGAATTTAAAAAGGCAAAAGAAAATAATAAGGGAAAGGGCATAAAAATAGAGAAATCTAATTCCAACCCCGATTAACTTTATATGTATCGTCAACCCCCGAAGTCCTTAAGTTGTAACAATGACCCGGGAACCTCTAAACCACCAGGTTTTTCTAAACCAATGTGGACAACGACGGCTCGTATTAGGGGAACATCATATATCCCTAGAAACTTGGCAAAACGAACCAAAACTGAAGAAGAAGAAACAAGCGAGTCGGAATAAGATAGTTGTATTCGTGTGGTGTAATATATGTAATATAGTGTGCTTATGCTTTATGATATATGTAAAAATTGCTTGTATTAATAAGTATTTTTTTATGAATCTAACTCTTGTCTATTTTACAGTTTAAAAACACAAAATGGATAGACAACCCAATATTTTAAGAGACCTACCCGGAGACATGATTGATGAAATCTTGTCTAGAGTTGGTCAGAATTCCTCGGCACAACTATTTAAGGCGAGATCAGTTTGTAAGACATTCGAAGAACGTTCCAAGAATGTCTTGGTTTATAAGAGACTTTCGTTTGAAAGATGGGGGATATCACATTGGGAAACCCATAAGTTACGATGTGTTTACTTTGACGCATATATTGCGGGGAACCCAAATGCTATTTTACGCAACGGGTTAAGAAATTATTTTGACTCAATATATCCCAATATTGGACTTCGTGATTTAGAAAAAGCGGCTAACATGCAACATAAAGAAGCATGTTATGCTTACGGATTAGTAATGTTTGCTTCTCACCAAAGTGAGAACAAGAACATCGGGCTACAACTATTAAACAAAACGTTTCCACAAGTGACGGAGTCGGTAATTGGGGTAAGAAATGAGGTTTTTAGATTGTTACGGGACTGTTGGACATTACGTAACCCTCGTCCTTTTGACGACGTTACAACACGCTGTCTTATCAACGGTCATAACGGTTATGTTCCACAAGACCAAGGATGGGAAGTAATCCTAGTAAAACCAGAATGCATGACTTGTTTCTGGACGTATGAATTACGTGTCTTTATTGCCTTTGCTGAACGACTTGTGTACTAGCTAGAATTATCTTCACAACTATCTTGTATCAAAGTTATTGTGTGCTATATTTCATGCTTTATGTAAAATAAGCGGTATTGTAAGTTTGTAAAATATTGTATAAAAGTTTGAACGCGAAATATTATTATAATCAGTTTTTCATATAGAATTGTAGTAGTTGAATTGTATATTAGCTACTAAGTATGAACTTAACGGGTAGGTACTACCCGAATTTAAACTTATAAAATGCTAATATGAAGAAAAAGCTTGTGTAAATGAGTTCATATTATGCTACGAAATACTATTAACTACTCTTAATATTCTGTATGATTAACTTGTTCCATTTGACTATTTTGAAGGAAATGGCACCGACTACTCGACACACCGTGAATATGAATGAAGAGGAATTCCGTACTTTTCTAGCTTCAAACATAGCCGCAGTACAGGCTGCGCTACATACCAACAATAACCTTGGATCTAGCAGTACAGGAAATCGTGTAGGATGCAGCTATAAAGAATTCACTGCCTGCAAACCTTTGGAATTTGATGGAACCGAAGGACCGATCGGATTGAAACGGTGGACCGAGAAGGTCGAATCGGTGTTTGCCATAAGTAAGTGTACTGAAGAGGACAAAGTGATGTACGCTACGCATACCTTCACAGGTTCTGCGTTAACATGGTGGAATACCTATCTAGAGCAAGTGGGACAAGATGATGCTTACGCACTACCGTGGTCAGCATTCAAGCACTTGATGAACGAGAAGTACCGTCCCAGAACCTAGGTCAATAAGCTCAAGACAGAACTTAGAGGGTTACGAACCCAAGGATTTGATATTACCACGTACGAAAGACGGTTCACAGAATTGTGCCTATTGTGTCCGGGAGCATTCGAAGATGAGGAAGAGAAGATCGACGCGTTTGTGAAAGGATTACCGGAAAGAATCCAAGAAGATATAAGTTCACACGAGCCCGCCTCTATACAACAGGCATGTAGAATGGCTCACAAACTAGTGAACCAGATTGAAGAAAGAATTAAAGAACAGACTGCTGAAGAGGCCAATGTGAAGCAAGTCAAAAGAAAGTGGGAGGAAAGCGGTGATAAGAATCACCAATACAACAACAACAGCAATTACAACAATAATCGCAACAATTATCCCAACAATCGCAACATCAATCGCAACTACAACAAAAGGCCCAACAACAACAACAACAACAGCAACTACAACAATCATCCCAACAACAATAATAACCGCAACAACAACAACAATCAGAAGCAGCTATGCCAAAGGTGTGAAAAGTATCACTCGGGGTTCTGCACCAAATTTTGCAACAAGTGTAAAAGAAATGGTCATAGCGCGGCGAAGTGTGAGGTCTACGGACCAGGGGTTATTAGAACGAAAGGAACAAATGGTGTCGGAACGAGTAATGGCGGAGCAAGTAGTGTCGGAGCAAGTTATGCCAATGTAGTTTGTTATAAATGTGGAAAACCGGGCCACATTATTAGAAATTGCCCGAACCAGGAGAACACGAATGGACAAGGCCGCGGAAGAGTTTTCAATATTAATGCGGCAGAGGCACAGGAAGACCCGGAGCTTGTTACGGGTACGTTTCTTATTGACAATAAATCTGCTTACGTTTTATTTGATTCGGGTGCGGATAGAAGCTATATGAGTAGAGATTTTTGTGCTAAATTAAGTTGTCCATTGACACCTTTGGATAGTAAATTTTTACTCGAATTAGCAAATGGTAAATTAATTTCAGCAGATAATATATGTCGGAATCGAGAAATTAAACTGGTTAGCGAAACATTTAAGATTGATTTGATACCAGTAGAGTTAGGGAGTTTTGATGTGATAATCGGTATGGACTGGTTGAAAGAAGTGAAAGCAGAGATCGTCTATTACAAAAATGCAATTCGCATTATACGAGAAAAAGGAAAACCCTTAATGGTGTACGGAGAAAAGGGCAACACGAAGCTACATCTTATTAGTAATTTGAAGGCACAAAAACTAATAAGAAAAGGTTGCTATGCTGTTCTAGCACACGTCGAGAAAGTACAAACTGAAGAAAAGAGCATCAATGATGTTCCCATTGCAAAAGAATTTCCCGATGTATTTCCGAAAGAATTACCGGGATTACCCCCACATCGATCTGTTGAATTTCAAATAGATCTTGTACCAGGAGCTGCACCAATAGCTCGTGCTCCTTACAGACTCGCACCCAGCGAGATGAAAGAACTGCAAAGCCAATTATAAGAACTTTTAGAGCGTGGTTTCATTCGACCAAGCACATCACCGTGGGGAGCTCCTGTTTTGTTTGTCAAGAAGAAAGATGGTACATTCAGATTGTGTATCGACTACCGAGAGTTGAACAAACTTACCATCAAGAACCGCTACCCACTACCGAGAATCGACGACTTATTTGATCAACTACAAGGCTCGTCTGTTTATTCAAAGATTGACTTACGTTCCGGGTATCATCAAATGCGGGTGAAAGAAGATGATATTCCAAAGACTGCTTTCAGAACACGTTACGGTCATTACGAGTTTATGGTCA
Organism: Rutidosis leptorrhynchoides; assembly: GCF_046630445.1. Classification (NCBI taxonomy): domain Eukaryota; kingdom Viridiplantae; phylum Streptophyta; class Magnoliopsida; order Asterales; family Asteraceae; genus Rutidosis; species Rutidosis leptorrhynchoides. Next base: position 104,227,444 of record NC_092335.1, on the reverse strand, counting down.
TGCCGTTTGGTTTAACTAATGCACCGGCTGTGTTCATGGATCTTATGAACCGAGTGTGTGGACCATACCTTGACAAGTTTGTCATTGTTTTCATTGATGACATACTTATTTACTCAAAGAATGACCAAGAACACGGTGAACATTTGAGAAAGGTGTTAGAAGTATTGAGGAAGGAAGAATTGTACGCTAAGTTTTCAAAGTGTGCATTTTGGTTGGAAGAAGTTCAATTCCTCCGTCACATAGTGAACAAAGAAGGTATTAAGGTAGATCCGGCAAAGATAGAAACTGTTGAAAAGTGGGAAACCCCGAAAACTCCGAAACACATACGCCAGTTTTTAGGACTAGCTGGTTACTACAGAAGGTTCATCCAAGACTTTTCCAGAATAGCAAAACCCTTGACTGCATTAACGCATAAAGGGAAGAAATTTGAATGGAAGGATGAACAAGAGAAAGCGTTTCAGTTATTGAAGAAAAAGCTAACTACGGCACCTATATTGTCATTGCCTGAAGGGAATGATGATTTTGTGATTTATTGTGACGCATCAAAGCAAGGTCTCGGTTGTGTATTAATGCAACGAACGAAGGTGATTGCTTATGCCTCTAGACAATTGAAGATTCACGAGCAAAATTATACGACGCATGATTTGGAATTAGGCGCGGTTGTTTTTGCATTAAAGACTTGGAGGCACTACTTATATGGGGTCAAAAGTATTATATATACCGACCACAAAAGTCTTCAACACATATTTAATCAGAAACAACTGAATATGAGGCAGCGTAGGTGGATTGAATTGTTGAATGATTACGACTTTGAGATTCGTTACCACCCGGGGAAGGCAAATGTGGTAGCCGATGCCTTGAGCAGGAAGGACAGAGAACCCATTCGAGTAAAATCTATGAATATAATGATTCATAATAACCTTAATACTCAAATAAAGGAGGCGCAACAAGGAGTTTTAAAAGAGGGAAATTTAAAGGATGAAATACCCAAAGGATCGGAGAAGCATCTTAATATTCGGGAAGACGGAACCCGGTATAGGGCTGAAAGGATTTGGGTACCAAAATTTGGAGATATGAGAGAAATGGTACTTAGAGAAGCTCATAAAACCAGATACTCAATACATCCTGGAACGGGGAAGATGTACAAGGATCTCAAGAAACATTTTTGGTGGCCGGGTATGAAAGCCGATGTTGCTAAATACGTAGGAGAATGTTTGACGTGTTCTAAGGTCAAAGCTGAGCATCAGAAACCATCAGGTCTACTTCAACAACCCGAAATCCCGGAATGGAAATGGGAAAACATTACCATGGATTTCATCACTAAATTGCCAAGGACTGCAAGTGGTTTTGATACTATTTGGGTAATAGTTGATCGTCTCACCAAATCAGCACACTTTCTGCCAATAAGAGAAGATGACAAGATGGAGAAGTTAGCACGACTGTATTTGAAGGAAGTCGTCTCCAGACATGGAATACCAATCTCTATTATCTCTGATAGGGATGGCAGATTTATTTTAAGATTCTGGCAGACATTACAGCAAGCAGTAGGAACTCGTCTAGACATGAGTACTGCCTATCATCCACAAACTGATGGGCAGAGCGAAAGGACGATACAAACACTTGAAGACATGCTACGAGCATGTGTTATTGATTTCGGAAACAGTTGGGATCGACATCTACCGTTAGCAGAATTTTCCTACAATAACAGCTACCATTCAAGCATTGAGATGGCGCCGTTTGAAGCACTTTATGGTAGAAAGTGCAGGTCTCCGATTTGTTGGAGTGAAGTGGGGGATAGACAGATTACGGGTCCGGAGATTATACAAGAAACTACCGAGAAGATCATCCAAATTCAACAACGGTTGAAAACCGCCCAAAGTCGACAAAAGAGTTACGCTGACATTAAAAGAAAATATATAGAATTTAAAATTGGAGAGATGGTCATGCTTAAAGTTGCACCTTGGAAAGGCGTTGTTCGATTTGGTAAACGAGGGAAATTAAATCCAAGGTATATTGGACCATTCAAGATTATTGATCGTATCGGACCAGTAGCTTACCGACTTGAGTTACCTCAACAACTCACGGCTGTACATAACACTTTCCACGTCTCGAATTTGAAGAAATGTTTTGCTAAATAATATCTCACTATTCCGTTAGATGAAATCCAAATCAACGAAAAACTTCAATTCATCGAAAAACCCGTCGAAATAATGGATCGTGAGGTTAAAAGACTTAAGCAAAACAAGATACCAATTGTTAAGGTTTAATGGAATGCTCGTAGAGGACCCGAGTTCACCTGGGAGCGTGAAGATCAGATGAAGAAGAAATACCCGCATCTATTTCCAGAAGATTCGTCAACACCTTCAACAGCTTAAAATTTCGGGACGAAATTTATTTAACGGGTAGGTACTGTAGTGACCCGAACTTTTCCATGTTTATATATATTAATTGAGATTGATATTTACATGATTAAATGTTTCCAACATGTTAAGCAATCAAACTTGTTAAGACTTGATTAATTGAAATATGTTTCATATAGACAATTGACCACCCAAGTTGACCGGTGATTCACGAACGTTAAAACTTGTAAAAACTATATGATGACATATATATGGATATATATATATATATAGTTAACATGATACTATGATAAGTAAACATATCATTAAGTATATTAACAATGAACTACATATGTAAAAACAAGACTACTAACTTAATGATTTTTAAACAAGACATATATGTAACGATTATCGTTGTAAAGACATTTAATGATATTCATACATGATAATATCATGATAATATAATAATTTAAAATCTCATTTGATATTATAAATATTGGGTTAACAACATTTAACAAGATCGTTAACCTAAAGGTTTCAAAACAACACTTACATGTAACGACTAACGATGACTTAACGACTCAGTTAAAATGTATATACATGTAGTGTTTTAATAAGTATTTATACACTTTTGAAAGACTTCAATACACTTATCAAAATACTTCTACTTAAGAAAAATGCTTACAATTACATCCTCGTTCAGTTTCATCAACAATTCTACTCGTATGCACCCGTATTCGTACTCGTACAATACACAGCTTTTAGATATATGTACTATTGGTATATACACTCCAATGATCAGCTCTTATTAGCCCATGTGAGTCACCTAACACATGTGGGAACCATCATTTGGCAACTAGCATGAAATATCTCATAAAATTACAAAAATATGAGTAATCATTCATGACTTATTTACATGAAAACAAAATTACATATCCTTTATATCTAATCCATACACCAACGACCAAAAACACCTACAAACACTTTCATTCTTCAATTTTATTCATCTAATTGATCTCTCTCAAGTTCTATCTTCAAGTTCTAAGTGTTCTTCATTTATTCTACAAGTTCTAGTTACATAAAATCAAGAATACTTTTAAGTTTGCTAGCTCACTTCCAATCTTGTAAGGTGATCATCCAACCTCAAGAAATCTTTGTTTCTTACAGTAGGTTATCATTCTAATACAAGGTATTAATCATATTCAAACTTTGGTTCAATTTCTATAACTATAACAATCTTATTTCAAGTGATGATCTTACTTGAACTTGTTTTCGTGTCATGATTCTGCTTCAAGAACTTCGAGCCATCCAAGGATCCTTTGAAGCTAGATCTATTTTTCTCTTTTCAAGTAGGTTTATCCAAGGAACTTAAGGTAGTAATGATGTTCATAACATCATTCAATTCATACATATAAAGCTATCTTATTCGAAGGTTTAAACTTGTAATCACTAGAACATAGTTTAGTTAATTCTAAACTTGTTCGCAAACAAAAGTTAATCCTTCTAACTTGACTTTTAAAATCAACTAAACACATGTTCTATATCTATATGATATGCTAACTTAATGATTTAAAACCTGAAAACACGAAAAACACCGTAAAACCGGATTTACGCCGTCGTAGTAACACCGCAGGCTGTTTTGGGTTAGTTAATTAAAAACTATGATAAACTTTGATTTAAAAGTTGTTATTCTGAGAAAATGATTTTTATTATGAACATGAAACTATATCCAAAAATTATGGTTAAACTCAAAGTGGAAGTATGTTTTCTAAACTGGTCATCTAGACGTCGTTCTTTCGACTGAAATGACTACCTTTACAAAAACGACTTGTAACTTATTTTTCCGACTATAAACCTATACTTTTTCTGTATAGATTCATAAAATAGAGTTCAATATGAAACCATAGCAATTTGATTCACTCAAAACGGATTTAAAATGAAGAAGTTATGGGTAAAACAAGATTGGATAATTTTTCTCATTTTAGCTACGTGAAAATTGGTAATAAATCTATTCCAACCATAACTTAATCAACTTGTATTGTATATTATGAATCTTGAGATACCATAGACATGTATACAATGTTTCGACCTATCATGTAGACACATCTATATATATTTCGGAACAACCATAGACACTCTATATGTGAATGTTGGAGTTAGCTATACAGGGTTGAGGTTGATTCCAAAATATATATAGTTTGAGTTGTGATCAATACTGAGATACGTATACACTGGGTCGTGGATTGATTCAAGATAATATTTATCGATTTATTTCTGTACATCTAACTGTGGACAACTAGTTGTAGGTTACTAACGAGGACAGCTGACTTAATAAACTTAAAACCTCAAAATATATTAAAAGTGTTGTAAATATATTTTGAACATACTTTGATATATATGTATATATTGTTATAGGTTCGTGAATCAACCAGTGGCCAAGTCTTACTTCCCGACGAAGTAAAAATCTGTGAAAGTGAGTTATAGTCCCACTTTTAAAATCTAATATTTTTGGGATGAGAATACATGCAGGTTTTATAAATGATTTACAAAATAGACACAAATACGTGAAACTACATTCTATTGTTGAATTATCGAAATCGAATATGCCCCTTTTTATTAAGTCTGGTAATCTAAGAATTAGGGAACAGACACCCTAATTGACGCGAATCCTAAAGATAGATCTATTGGGCCTAACAAACCCCATCCAAAGTACCGGATGCTTTAGTACTTCGAAATTTATATCATATCCGAAGGGTGTCCCGGAATGATGGGGATATTCTTATATATATGCATCTTGTTAATGTCGGTTACCAGGTGTTCACCATATGAATGATTTTTATCTCTATGTATGGGATGTGTATTGAAATATGAAATCTTGTGGTCTATTGTTACGATTTGATACATATAGGTTAAACCTATAACTCACCAACATTTTTGTTGACGTTTAAAGCATGTTTATTCTCAGGTGAATACTAAGAGCTTCCGCTGTTGCATACTAAAATAAGGACAAGATTTGGAGTCCATGTTTGTATGATATTGTGTAAAAACTGCATTCAAGAAACTGATTTCGATGTAGCATATTTGTATTGTAAACCATTATGTAATGGTCGTGTGTAAACAGGATATTTTAGATTATCATTATTTGATAATCTACGTAAAGCTTTTAAACCTTTATTTATGAAATAAAGGTTATGGTTTGTTTTAAAAATGAATGCAGTCTTTGAAAAACGTCTCATATAGAGGTCAAAACCTCGCAACAAAATCAATTAATATGGAACGTTTTTAATCAATAAGAACGGGACATTTCATATGCCAAAGGTGTGAAAAGTATCACTCGGGGTTCTGCACCAAATTTTGCAACAAGTGTAAAAGAAATGGTCATAGCGCGGCGAAGTGTGAGGTCTACGGACTAGGGGTTAATAGAACGAAAGGAACAAATGGTGTCGGAACGAGTAATGGCAGAGCAAGTAGTGTCGGAGCAAGTTATGCCAATGTAGTTTGTTATAAATGTGGAAAACCGGGCCACATTATTAGAAATTGCCCGAACCAGGAGAACACGAATGGACAAGGCCGCGGAAGAGTTTTCAATATTAATGCGGCAGAGGCACAGGAAGACCCGGAGCTTGTTACGGGTACGTTTATTATTGACAATAAATCTGCTTACGTTTTATTTGATTCGGGTGCGGATAGAAGCTATATGAGTAGAGATTTTTGTGCTAAATTAAGTTGTCCATTGACGCCTTTGGATAGTAAATTTTTACTCGAATTAGCAAATGGTAAATTAATTTCAGCAGATAATATATGTCGGAATCGAGAAATTAAACTGGTTAGCGAAACATTTAAGATTGATTTGATACCAGTAGAGTTAGGGAGTTTTGATGTGATAATCGGTATGGACTGGTTGAAAGAAGTGAAAGCAGAGATCGTTTGTTACAAAAATGCAATTCGCATTATACGAGAAAAAGGAAAACCCTTAATGGTGTACGGAGAAAAGGGCAACACGAAGCTACATATTATTAGTAATTTGAAGGCACAAAAACTAATAAGAAAAGGTTGCTATGCTGTTCTAGCACACGTTGAGAAAGTACAAACTGAAGAAAAAAGCATCAATGATGTTCCCATTGCAAAAGAATTTCCCGATGTATTTTCGAAAGAATTACCGGGATTACCCCCACAGCGATCCGTTGAATTTCAAATAGATCTTGTACCAGGAGCTGCACCAATAGCTCGTGCTCCTTACAGACTCGCACCCAGCGAGATGAAAGAACTTCAAAGCCAATTACAAGAACTTTTAGAGCGTGGTTTCATTCGACCAAGCACATCACCGTGGGGAGCTCCTGTTTTGTTTGTCCAGAAGAAGGATGGTACATTCAGGTTGTGTATCGACTACCGAGAGTTGAACAAACTTACCATCAAGAACCGCTACCCACTACCGAGAATCGACGACTTATTTGATCAACTACAAGGCTCGTCTGTTTATTCAAAGATTGACTTACGTTCCGGGTATCATCAAATGCGGGTGAAAGAAGATGATATTCCAAAGACTGATTTCAGAACACGTTACGGTCATTACGAGTTTATGGTCATGCCGTTTGGTTTAACTAATGCACCAGCTGTGTTCATGGACCTTATGAACCGAGTGTGTGGACCATACCTTGACAAGTTTGTCATTGTTTTCATTGATGACATACTTATTTACTCAAAGAATGACCAAGAACACGGTGAACATTTGAGAAAGGTGTTAGAAGTATTGAGGAAGGAAGAATTGTATGCTAAGTTTTCAAAGTGTGCATTTTGGTTGGAAGAAGTTCAATTCCTCGGTCACATAGTGAACAAAGAAGGTAGTAAGGTGGATCCGGCAAAGATAGAAACTGTTGAAAAGTGGGAAACCCCGAAAACTCCGAAACACATACGCCAGTTTTTAGGACTAGCTGGTTACTACAGAAGGTTCATCCAAGACTTTTCCAGAATAGCAAAACCCTTGACTGCATTAACGCATAAAGGGAAGAAATTTGAATGGAAGGATGAACAAGAGAAAGCGTTTCAGTTATTGAAGAAAAAGCTAACTACGGCACCTATATTGTCATTGCCTGAAGGGAATGATGATTTTGTGATTTATTGTGACGCATCAAAGCAAGGTCTCGGTTGTGTATTAATGCAACGAACGAAGGTGATTGCTTATGCGTCTAGACAATTGAAGATTCACGAGCAAAATTATACGACGCATGATTTGGAATTAGGCGCGGTTGTTTTTGCATTAAAGACTTGGAGGCACTACTTATATGGGGTCAAAAGTATTATATATACCGACCACAAAAGTCTTCAACACATATTTAATCAGAAACAACTGAATATGAGGCAGCGTAGGTGGATTGAATTATTGAATGATTACGACTTTGAGATTCGTTACCACCCGGGGAAGGCAAATGTGGTAGCCGATGCCTTGAGCAGGAAGGACAGAGAACCCATTCGAGTAAAATCTATGAATATAATGATTCATAATAACCTTACTACTCAAATAAAGGAGGCGCAACAAGGAGTTTTAAAAGAGGGAAATTTAAAGGATGAAATACCCAAAGGATCGGAGGAACATCTTAATATTCGGGAACACGGAACCCGGTATAGGGCTGAAAGGATTTGGGTACCAAAATTTGGAGATATAAGAGAAATGGTACTTAGAGAAGCTCATAAAACCAGATACTCAATACATCCTGGAACGGGGAAGATGTACAAGGATCTCAGGAAATATTTTTGGTGGCCGGGTATGAAAGCCGATGTTGCTAAATACGTAGGAGAATGTTTGACGTGTTCTAAGGTCAAAGCTGAGCATCAGAAACCATCAGGTCTACTTCAACAACCCGAAATCCCGGAATGGAAATGGGAAAACATTACCATGGATTTCATCACTAAATTGCCAAGGACTGCAAGTGGTTTTGATACTATTTGGGTAATAGTTGATCGTCTCACCAAATCAGCACATTTCCTGCCAATAAGAGAAGATGACAATATGGAGAAGTTAGCACGACTGTATTTGAAGGAAGTCGTCTCCAGACATGGAATACCAATCTCTATTATCTCTGATAGGGATGGCAGATTTATTTCAAGATTCTGGCAGACATTACAGCAAGCATTAGGAACTCGTCTAGACATGAGTACTGCCTATCATCCACAAACTGATGGGTAGAGCGAAAGGACGATACAAACGCTTGAAGACATGCTACGAGCATGTGTTATTGATTTCGGAAACAGTTGGGATCGACATCTACCATTAGCAGAATTTTCCTACAACAACAGCTACCATTCAAGCATTGAGATGGCGCCGTTTGAAGCACTTTATGGTAGAAAGTGCAGGTCTCCGATTTGTTGGAGTGAAGTGGGGGATAGACAGATTACGGGTCTGGAGATTATACAAGAAACTACCGAGAAGATCATCCAAATTCAACAACGGTTGAAAACCGCCCAAAGTCGACAAAAGAGCTACGCTGACATTAAAAGAAAAGATATAGAATTTGAAATTGGAGAGATGGTCATGCTTAAAGTTGCACCTTGGAAAGGCGTTGTTCGATTTGGTAAACGAGGGAAATTAAATCCAAGGTATATTGGACCATTCAAGATTATTGATCGTGTCGGACCAGTAGCTTACCGACTTGAGTTACCTCAACAACTCGCGGCTGTACATAACACTTTCCACGTCTCGAATTTGAAGAAATGTTTTGCTAAAGAAGATCTCACTATTCCGTTAGATGAAATCCAAATCAACGAAAAACTCCAATTCATCGAAGAACCCGTCGAAATAATGGATCGTGAGGTTAAAAGACTTAAGCAAAACAAGATACCAATTGTTAAGGTTCGATGGAATGCTCGTAGAGGACCCGAGTTCACCTGGGAGTGTGAAGATCAGATGAAGAAGAAATGCCCACATCTATTTCCAGAAGATTCGTCAACACCTTCAACATCTTAAAATTTCGGGATGAAATTTATTTAACGGGTAGGTACTGTAGTGACCCGAACTTTTCCATGTTTATATATATTAATTGAGATTGATATTTACATGATTAAATGTTTCCAAAATGTTAAGCAATCAAACTTGTTAAGACTTGCTTAATTGAAATATGTTTCATATAGACAATTGACCACCCAAGTTGACCGGCGATTCACGAACGTTAAAACTTGTAAAAACGACATGACGATATATATATGGGTATACATATGGTTAACATGAGATTATGATAAGTAAGTATCTCCATAAGTATATTAACAATGAGTTATATACATATAAACAAGACTACTAACTTAAGGATTTCGAAACGAGACATATATGTAACGATTATCGTTGTAACGACATTTAAATGTATATATATCATATTAAGAAATATTAATATATCATAATATCATGATAATATAATAATTTAACATCTCATTAGATATAATAAACAATGGGTTAACAACATTAATTGAGATCGTTAACTTAAAGGTTTCAAAACAACACTTACATGTAACGACTAACGATGACTTAACGACTCAGTTAAAATGTATATACATGTAGTGTATTTAGATGTATTAAAATACTTTTGGAAGACTTCAAGACATATATCAAAACACTCATACTTAACGAAAATGGTTACAGTTACTTTTCCATTCTTTTCTTTCATCAAGAATTCTAGTCGTATTCTTACCCGTATTATACACAGCTTCAAAACGTACTTACTATGAGTATATACCAATAGGAACTACCATGGGATTCCACTCTTGATTATGTCATGTATGACTAATCAATTTTAACTTCTACCATGAGCTAGTCAACTAACTAGAACTCCTTTTAACCCCACTCACCACTCACCAATTACCACTCATCATTCACTCCATTTCACTTCCAATTCTCTTTCTAATTCTCTCTCAACACACACACACTATTATGAACGTATTTTTCCAGTAGTTAATCATCATCTCCATCAAAAATCACTTCAAGAATCAAGCTATAGTCATCATAGGAAGAACACTTCAAGAACACTTCAAAAATCCCTTCAAGTTTACTAATTTACTTCCAAGCTTTCTAATCCATTCCAAGTAATCATCTAAGATCAAGAAACCTTTGTTATATATAGTAGGTTATCTTTCTTATTCAAGGTAATATTCATATTCAAACTCTGATTCAATTTCTATAACTATAAACTATCTTAATTCGAGTAAAAATCTTACTTGAACTTGTTTTTGTGTCATGATCCTACTTCAAGAACTTTCAAGCCATCCAAGATCCTTTGAAGCTAGATCATTTCTTGTCACTTCCAGTAGGTTTACCTACTAAACTTGAGGTATTAATGATGTTCATAACATCATTCGATTCATATATATATAAAACTATCTTATTCGAAGGTTTAAACTCGTAATCACTAGAACATAGTTTAGTTAATTCTAAACTTGTTCGCAAACAAAAGTTAATCCTTCTAACTTGACTTTTAAAATTAACTACACACATGTTATATATCTATATGATATGCTAACTTAATGATTTAAAACCTGGAAACACGAAAAACACCGTAAAACCGGATTTACGCCGTCGTAGTAACACCGCGGGCTGTTTTGGGTTAGTTAATTAAAAACTATGATAAACTTTGATTTAAAAGTTGTTATTCTGAGAAAATGATTTTTATTATGAACATGAAACTATATCCAAAAATTATGGTTAAACTCAAAGTTGAAGTATGTTTTCTAAAATGGTCATCTAGACGTCGTTCTTTCGACTGAAATGACTACCTTTACAAAAACGACTTGTAACTTATTTTTCCGACTATAAACCTATACTTTTCTGTTTAGATTCATAAAATAGAGTTCAATATGAAACCATAGCAATTTGATTCACTCAAAACGGATTTAAAATGAAGAAGTTATGGGTAAAACAAGATTGGATAATTTTTCTCATTTTAGCTACGTGAAAATTGGTAACAAATCTATTCCAACCATAACTTAATCAACTTGTATTGTATATTATATAATCTTGAGATACCATAGACACGTATACAATGTTTCGACCTATCATGTCGACACATCTATATATATTTCGGAACAACCATAGACACTCTATATGTGAATGTTGGAGTTAGCTATACAGGGTTGAGGTTGATTCCAAAATATATATAGTTTGAGTTGTGATCAATACTGAGATACGTATACACTGGGTCGTGGATTGATTCAAGATAATATTTATCGATTTATTTCTGTACATCTAACTGTGGACAACTAGTTGTAGGTTACTAACGAGGACATCTGACTTAATAAACTTAAAACATCAAAATATATTAAAAGTGTTGTAAATATATTTTAAACATACTTTGATATATATGTATATATTGTTATAGGTTCGTGAATCAACCAGTGGCCAAGTCCTACTTCCCGACGAAGTAAAAATCTGTGAAAGTGAGTTATAGTTCCACTTTTAAAATCTAATATTTTTGGGATGAGAATACATGCAGGTTTTATAAATGATTTACAAAATAGACACAAGTACGTGAAACTACATTCTATGGTTGAATTATCGAAATCGAATATGCCCCTTTTTATTAAGTATGGTAATCTAAGAATTAGGGAACAGACGCCCTAATTGATGTGAATCCTAAAGATAGATCTATTGGGCCTAACAAACCCCATCCAAAGTACCGGATGCTTTAGTACTTCGAAATTTATATCATATCCGAAGGGTGTCCCGGAATGATGGGGATATTCTTATATATATGCATCTTGTTAATGTCGGTTACCAGGTGTTCACCATATGAATGATTTTTTATCTCTATGTATGGGATGTGTATTGAAATATGAAATCTTGTGGTCTATTGTTACGATTTGATACATATAGGTTAAACCTATAACTCACCAACATTTTTGTTGACGTTTAAAGCATGTTTATTCTCAGGTGAATACTAAGAGTTTCCGCTGTTGCATACTAAAATAAGGACAAGATTTGGAGTCCATGTTTGTATGATATTGTGTAAAAACTGCATTCAAGAAACTGATTTCGATGTAACATATTTGTATTGTAAACCATTATGTAATGGTCGTGTGTAAACAGGATATTTTAGATTATCATTATTTGATAATCTACGTAAAGCTTTTTAAACCTTTATTTATGAAATAAAGGTTATGGTTTGTTTTAAAAATGAATGCAGTCTTTGAAAAACGTCTCATATAGAGGTCAAAACCTCGCAACGAAATCAATTAATATGGAACGTTTTTAATCAATAAGAACGGGACATTTCAATTAACCCGTCGAAATAATGGATCGTGAGGTTAAGAGACTTAAGCAAAACAAGATACCGATTGTTAAGGTTCGATGGAATGCTCGTAGAGGTCCTGAGTTCACCTGGGAGCGTGAAGATCAGATAAAGAAGAAATACCCGCATCTATTTCCAGAAGATTCGTCAACACCTTCAACAGCTTAAAATTTCGGGACGAAATTTATTTAACGGGTAGGTACTGTAGTGACCCGAACTTTTTCATGTTTATATATATTAATTGAGATTTATATTTACATGACTAAATGTTTCCAACGTGTTAAGCAATCAAACTTGTTAAGACTTGATTAAATAAAATAAGTTTCATATAGACAATTGATCACCCAAGTTGATCGGCGATTCACGAACGTTACAAAATTGTAAAAACTACATGTTGTGGTATATATAGACATATATATATATGGTTGACATAAGATTATGATGAGTAAGTATCTCGCTAAATATATTAATAATGTGTGATATACATAAGAAATGAGATTACTAAGTTAAGAAACTCGAAATGATATATATAACGATTATCGTTATGATAACGTCTACTAAATACATATGTATCATATTAAGATATTGATACACTATATTTAATATGATAAAATGATATTTAAATATATCACTAAGTGTGTTAACAATGAACTACATATGTAAAAACAAGACTACCAACTCAAGAATTACGAAATGAGACTTATATGTAACGATTAACGTTGTAACGATATTTTAATGTATATATCATATTAAGAGATATTCATACATCATAATATCATGATAATATAATAATTTAACATCTCATTTGATATAATAAACATTGGGTTAACAACATTAATTGAGATCGTTAAGTTAAAGGTTTCAAAACAACACTTACATGTAACGACTAACGAAGACTTAACGACTCTATTAGAATGTATATACATGTTGTGTTTTGATATGTATTCTTACACTTTTGAAAGACTTCAAGACACATATCAAAGTACTTCTACTTAACAAAAATGCTTACAATTACATCCTCGTTCAGTTTCATCAACAATTCTACTCGTATGCACCCGTATTCGTACTCGTACAATACACGGCTTTTAGATGTATGTTGATGTTATGCGAGGTGTATATGAAATAGTATTAATTTAAATACGAAATACGATGAAATATTACACAAGTTTTAATTATTTATTTACAAAATGGATATACCTAAACTTTGCTACAACACTATAGGCAGTGTACCTAATCGTAGAGTAGTATAGTTTTTAGTAAGTCCGGTTCGTTCCACAGGGAGACGGTTACACTATATTTTTATATAATTACATTTGTACAAAAATATATAAATATATATATATATAATAATATATAAAAGGGGGGTTTACCGTTTAATGACCGGTTTGTCGATTTTATATTTTAAGCGAAGCGTAAAGTAAATTTAATTAACAAAATAAAATAAATAACAAAAAATATAAATGAAGAATAATTAAAGGTGCGATGAAATATAAAATAAAATAATTATGCTTATTTAAACTTCCGTAATCATGATGTTTGATGTGTTAATTTTAGTTTTATGCCCATGGGTTAATTGTCCTTTGTCCTGGATTATTTAATATGTCCGTCTGGTTTTTGTCCATAACAGTCCATCAGTCATAAATATAAAGTGCGAGTGTCCTCATCAAATTATCCTTATACCTGAAGTCAAATATTCCAGCTAATTGGGGACTTAAACTGTAACAAGGTTTTAATACTTTGTTTAATAATTACACCAGGTTATCGACTGCGTGTAACCCAAGGTTTTAATACTTTGTTATCAATTATGCCAAGTGTCCTTGTACATAATTTCACCCCTGTTTTAATAATTCTAGTGACTATTAATCCATTCCCGTGTCCGGTTAAATGAAATATTATTCGTACATATAAATTCCCCGCCCATCGTGTCCGATCGAGTGTATATGGTTATTTATAGGGACATCCAATTGTAAATCTTTATATTAAAATTAACAAACTATCATTTAGTTAAACAAATATAAAGCCCATTAATAGCCCATAGTCTAATTTCCACAAGTGTCGTTCTTTTGTCCAAACCCCAATTATGGTACAAAGCCCAATTACCCCGTCTTTAATATTTAGTCCAACATCATGATTACTTTAGCTCAAATAAGCATAATAATAACTTAAGTACGAGACATTAATTTAAAAAGGAGAACATAACTTACATTGAGTATTTATCGCGTAGTGTTACACGGACAGAATTTCGACTTCAAAAACCCGTAAAATAACCTTTACATAACCCGAACTAATCTAATATAAAACTACCCTATACTATATATATTTATTATATATATATTTATTTATTATATCTTACAGAGTATTATTATTATTGTGTAAAAATATCGACAGAATGCTCGAGCTTTTATAGGCCATTTCTGAATTTTGCAGCTCCGCGAGTTGCGGCATTTTAAGCCTTCAAACTCCGTGAGTCGCGGAGTTTGATTTTCCAGCTCACATCATTTTGGATCTTTGCTTGTCGACGTTATTAAATAATAATATAATATATATATATATAATTTTTAAGAATTATTTATATATTATATTTTATTTATGTGCATAGTTGACTTGTAATTTTTGCACCGTTGCGTCGCGCGTTGAGAGTTGACTCATGTCCTTGTTCCGAATTTTCGAACGTCCTTACGTACTATTTTATATCGTGTACTTTGCGTTTTGTAACTTGTACTCTTTTAATTTTTAGACGTTTTTCATCATTAAATTGAACCACTTGGATTGTATCTTATACATTTGAGCTTGTTGGACGTTTTTATCTTCAAATCTTCGTTTTCGCCTTTTGTCTTCGTACTTATTTATTTAAACGAATATTACTTGAAAATAGAACAATTGCAACTGAAAACTTTACATATCGGAAGGATATTGCTACTAAATATATGTTCATTTGGAGCACTATCAAATATCCCCACACTTGAACGTTGCTTATCCTCAAGCAATACATAACTTGAAATAATATAATACATCACATGAATCACTTCTTTATTCTTCACACTTTGTACATCAGTGATTTTGATATGGCGGTATGAACAATGGTAGTAACGATGTGGTTTACAGTCCCACATGACTATGAAAATTTAGATCCTTAAGGAAATTGGATTTTTATGAAAACATTTGATCTTTTGAAAATTTATTCTAGCTTTTACCCTAGATAAGTTTTCTGGAATAACCCTTCACCGGTGCTTGCAAAATGTTTTTGTAGGTTTTGTGGGTTTCAGATTTGAAAATTTTGGCTCAAAACTTATGGTTTTGTGTCACCCACTTGCTAACCTTGTATTAGGAAAGCAACACGTCCAGTATACTTGCTCCGTATATTACCTTTCGGTAAACTACCGTTCGGTTGTAAAGGAAAGTGTTGAACAAGCAACTGTTAAGGCAATGTCCCCTGACATGCTTTTAATTATGGTCTATAACGTGTCGGACGCAATTACTATCCTTTGTAGGAGCAATAGTAAAGCTCACCCTTATAATTTTTTGGTCTGGCACAAGGTCCTGTCTTCGACCATGCTATGCAACCACCGTTCTTACGGTTGAAACCCGATTTGGTTCAGGTGACCTAATGAATTCCAGATGAATTCCTAGGATTTTACGTTCAATGGTAATGAACACATTGAAAATAGGTTTTCAGAAAACAAATCGGTTTGTAATTTTGATCAAAATATTTTCTCGTTCAAGCTCGAGTTTAGATATCATCGAATTCCATGAGTTTGTAATTCTCAATCTTTAAGGTCAATCTCAAGGATTGAGTAATATCAGGCTTAAAAGCTGATTTTTAATCTTTAAGGAGATTATCCTTTCTGGGGGTCTGATTCATTAGTCTTATCAAGCTAATTTGCACGGCGCCCTCCCCATTTTACGAGACAGATTCTCTCATGGTTAGGATAAGTCTGACCACTTGGCGACCCTGTTTGATGCTGAGGTCCGTGGATTTCCTGCTGATTTAGTGATGACTTTTCTAGATTTTTCGTCAACCTACAGCTGGTCTGGACGACAACTTCCTGACCTAAATCAAGAAGCGCGTGTCTTTTTTGGAAGACTTTACTTCCTTTTAATGATGGAATTGATTCATCGTGTAGATCCATCTTTTCTTTCAAATATATTACAGTAAATCGGGTAAAACTGATTAAAATCGTCCAAAACAAAAGTACCTGCAATAAATTTACAGAAACATGTGATAGATAATTTTTAATTGAATAACTTGGTACATTCTCCCCACACTTAGTTTCTTTCTTTGCCTTTTTATTCTCATTTATTCCATTTTAAATGAATTCAATCGTTTTAGGGTGTTTCTCAATTTATGTCCTTTTCGAGGTAACGATAATTTCGGTATTAACACCTAATTTTCATCGTTCATAAATATGTATAAACATGATTTTGAATTCATTTATTTGAAAATTTTTAAAATTTTCACAAAATTTGGCAAATAAACTAAGTGCAAACCCGAGAGAATTTATAACCTTTCCCCACACTTGAGATCATGCAATGCCCTCATTTGCATGAAATCAGACTATAATTATAAATTCACGAGGGTGATAAGTGTAGAAAAGTGATTAAAAATACCCAGTTTGTAATTACAAAGCTCGTCGAATGATAGATGTCGCGCCTCATCGTTCATTCCTTCTTGTTTTATCACACATGTTTTTCTTCAAAAACGGTTGCTTTTCTGGACTGTTTGCTAATTTTTGAAAATGCGTCTTTTACCCTAATAGTGCATTTTTATTAACTAGTTATGCACTAACTCGAACCCCTAATTTAACGTTAAGTGGGGTTAGACTTCCCCACACTTAGCTGACAACATGTGAAGTCGGTAGAATAAGTTCCACGAATTAGAATAGTGAGCCAGTTATTTACATCTCGGGTGGTGTATAATATATCAATGGGTTTAAAGTTTAGACTCTCCCGATCGTCACTACTTAATTTTTTTTTAAGTGTAGCTTTTAGTAAATGGATATGTCTCTTTTCTGGTTCTTGGTCAAATGGATCGATATACATCGACATACATATTATAGGGCGGACAATTCCTAACATTTCCTTCCGTTCATTCTCGGGATCAAAGGTTTCACCTCTATTACCCAATTGGGTGAAATTCGAGGTGTCATTATCGATTACAGCTCGTAGTTCATTTCCGGTGGATGACTCGTCTATTGAGAATATTGGGTTGGAAGGTTGTGGAATGGTGAATTTCGGGATCAAAGCAAATTCTTCTTCATTAATGGTACTTATTGGTCTCACCATTTTGGTCTCGGGGGTAAAATTTTCAACGTTATCATTTTCCCAAGAGTACCAATTTGTCACCCTTACTTCTTCTTCATTCATTGATGGATCGATGATTTTATCGGTAGAGGCTAATGTGTCGATATGTTGTGAAATTGGTAAAACTGAATAAAAAGTATCATCGGGATAGTTGGTGATTTCGGAGCTCTCGAATTCATCAAAATTCGATGATATAAAATTTTCTTGCACAATACTCCTCAGATCAACAGGTGTGTAATCTGATAGGGTTTCAGCTTGCCGATTTACAAACTCTCTCATTTGTTCATTTTGAGCATCAAGTTCTTCGAGTTTGATTTTCATATAATCTAAAGAATTTTCAGGCACATAATTTTCCTCGTCTCCTGGTTGTTGAGTTTGGATATATTCTTGTGAATAATCCCAATTAGAATTGTATTCCTCATAATCGTTCCATTCAGGTTCCATGGGTGCATAATTTTCCATAGGAACGTAATAATAACATTCCCATGTTGAGTGATAATCTCCACATATTTCACAACCAGTTATTGTTTCGTCATTCGTGATCCAAGATTGACCGAATGAATTGTCATCAACACCTGTTTGAGAGTATTGATGAAATTGATTTCGGATGTCATAAATAGTTTCTAAGATATTTTCGAGATTTTCCATAATGCGTTTATTACCAAATTTTAGCTACAATGTGGTTCATTTACTAATTATCCTATTAGTTATAAAATAAAATAAAAAAATTATATAAGTTATCAAATTAATAGACTTTTCTGCTTTTGCCCACGTTTCGAATAGCCAATAGATGCAGCAGGGAGCCAGAACCCTTTAAATCGGAAGCTCACAACTCAGCCACTAACAAATTCAACTATTACTACGAAGCAGAAAATTTGGATGTCTATCAATTTAACCGCTTAAAATAATTTTTCGTTAAAATTTTAAAGAAATTATAGAGAAGAAATAGAGAAAATTCTAAGTCCTAAAAACTAGATCGTCGAGAAATAAGAAAGAAAAAGAATACGCGTCGAAAAACGTCGAAAAATAAAAATAAGAAAGAAAAACGTCGAAACTTAAAAGTTTAAAAATTATATCTAAAAAGTTGCGCCTAAAGGTCTAAAGGTAAATGCAATTTTATTCTGAAAACGGCAATTACTTAAAGGCACTAAAATCTATTTAAAACTAAAGCGAAAAACGGCGTCACAAAATTCCAAAGCGCCTAAATCTTAATCTAAAGAAAAAGCACTTAAGGGATTTTACGGCAAAGCCTAAGAATCTATACATATAAAATAACTACGGAAAAACTAATTTTAAAACTAATTGCGAACGAAAAATATACAAAATATTACGATTACACTAAATAAAAGGATACAAATTATAAAAAGTGATAAAATTACTTTTTTTTATAAAAAATATTATTTTTATATTTTTATTTTTATATTTTATAAAAGTATTAATTTTTTATATATTAAAACTAAATATAATTAATTATAACTAATTAATTTAAAAACTTAAACTAAATAATAATAATAATAAAGTAATTAGGGTTAAATAATAATAATAATTAATAATACCCCGTAATTAATGCTTTTTTTAGGGTTTCTTTGTGGCCTGACAGGGCGACTCCGCGAGTCGCGATGTCCCGTTCCAGAAAATCTCCGCGAGTCGCGGAGGTTGAAAAACGTTTTTTTTTTTAAATTTTATATTGTTTTTCTAAAAATATATATAAATATATTTATACAAAAATAAATTAAAAATATAGCGTTTCGCCGATTTTCCCGGCAGCGGCGCCAAAAATACTTGATGTTATGCGAGGTGTATATGAAATAGTATTAATTTAAATACGAAATACGACGAAATATTACACAAGTTTTAATTATTTATTTACAAAATGGATATACCTAAACCTTGCTACAACACTATAGGCAGTGTACCTAATCGTAGAGTAGTATAGTTTTTAGTAAGTCCGGTTCGTTCCACAGGGAGGCGGTTACACTATATTTTTATATAATTACATTTGTACAAAAATATATAATATATATATATATATATATATATATATATATATATATATATATATATATATATATATATATATATAATAATATATAAAAGGGGGGTTTACCGTTTAATGACCGGTTTGTCGATTTTATATTTTAAGCGAAGCGTAAAGTAAATTTAATTAACAAAATAAAATAAATAACAAAAAATATAAATGACGAATAATTAAAGGTGCGATGAAATATAAAATATAATAATTATGCTTATTTAAACTTCCGTAATCATGATGTTTGATGTGTTGATTTTAGTTTTATGCCCATGGGTTAATTGTCCTTTATCCTGGATTATTTAATATGTCCGTCTGGTTTTGTCCATAACAGTCCATCAGTCATAAATATAAAGTGCGAGTGTCCTCGTCAAATTATCCTTATACCCGAAGTCAAATATTCCAACTAATTGGGGACTTAAACTGTAACAAGGTTTTAATACTTTGTTTAATAATTACACCAGGTTATCGACTACGTGTAACCCAAGGTTTTAATACTTTGTTATCAATTATGCCAAGTGTCCTTGTACATAATTTCACCCCTGTTTTAATAATTCTAGTGACTATTAATCCATTCCCGTATCCGGTTAAATGAACTATTATTCGTACATATAAATTCCCCGCCCATCGTGTCCAATCGAGTGTATATGGTTATTTATAGGGACGTCCAATTGTAAATCTTTATATTAAAATTAACAAACTATTATTTGGTTAAACAAATATAAAGCCCATTAATAGCCCATAGTCTAATTTCCACAAGTGTCGTTCTTTTGTCCAAACCCCAATTATGGTACAAAGCCCAATTACCCCGTCTTTAATATTTAGTCCAACATCATGATTACTTTGGCTCAAATAAGCATAATAATAACTTAAGTACGAGACATTAATTTAAAAAGGAGAACATAACTTACATTGAGTATTTATCGCGTAGTGTTACACGGACAGAATTTTGACTTCAAAAACCCGTAAAATAACCTTTACATAACCCGAACTAATCTAATATAAAACTACCCTATACTATATATATATATATATATATATATATATATATATATATATATCTGTTGCAAAACACCCCGTCTCGAGCCGTCTCGACGCCCGTCTCGACAGTTTTGTGACTAGTCCATCTCGTCTCGAAGAAAACCGTCTAATATGACAGTCAACGGTCAAAATTCGGGTCAAAGTTGAAAAAATCGGGTCAAAGTCGGTCAGAATTCAGAAAAGCCAGAAAATCGGTAAAATTGGTGAAATATATTGTATTTTAGTTTGAATTTTTTGTATTAAATTAATGATGATAGCAATTATGAGTACAAATTAATCAATTAAAGTTATTAGCTTTAAAATATGTATACATATATGCATTTATATACTTATATATTTAAAAGTCAACTTTGGTCAACGTCCGTCTCGACCCCCGTCTCGACCCCGTCTCGAACGTCTCGACCTTTTTAGGACCCGACCGTCTCGACCCCGTCTCACGTCTTTTGCAACCTTGATATATATATATATATATATATATATATATATATATATATATATATATATATATATATATATATATATATATATATTTATTTATTTATTTATTTATTTATTTATTTATTTATTATATCTTACAGAGTATTATTATTATTGTGTAAAAATATCGACAGAATGCTGAAGCTTTTATAGGCCATTTCTGAATTTAGCAGCTCCGCGAGTCGCGGCATTTTAAGCCTTCAAACTCCGCGAGTCGCGGAGTTTGATTTTCCAGCTCACATCATTTTGGATCTTTGCTTGTCGACGTTATTAAATAATAATATAATATATATAATTTTTAAGAATTATTTATATATTATATTTTATTTATGTGCATAGTTGACTTGTAATTTTTGCACCGTTGCGTCGCGCGTTGAGAGTTGACTCATGTCCTGGTTCCGAATTTTCGAACGTCCTTGCGTAGTATTTTATATCGTGTACTTTGCGTTTTGTAACTTGTACTCTTGTAATTTTTAGACGTTTCTCATCATTAAATTGAACACTTGGATTGTATCTTGTACATTTGAGCTTTTTGGACGTTTTTGTCTTCAAATCTTCGTTTTCGCCTTTTGTCTTCGCACTTATTTATTTAAACGAATATTACTTGAAAATAGAACAATTGTAACTGAAAACTTTACATATCGGAAAGATATTGCTACTAAATATATGTTCATTTGGAGCACTATCAAATATCCCCACACTTGAACGTTGCTTGTCCTCAAGCAATACATAACTTGAAATAATATAATACATCACACGAATCACTTCTTTATTCTTCACACTTTACAGTAGGTTATCTTTCTAATTCAAGGTAATATTCATATTCAAAATTTGATTCAATTTCTACGACTATAACAATCTTATTTTGAGTGAAAATCTTACTTGAACTGTTTTCGTGTCATGATTCTGCTTCAAGAACTTTCAGGCCATCCAATGATCCTTTGAAGCTAGATCCATTTTTCTCATTTCCAGTAGTTTTATCCAGAAAACTTTAGGTAGTAATGATGTTCATAACATCATTCAATTCATACATATAAAGCTATCTTATTCGAAGGTTTAAACTTGTAATCACTAGAACATAGTTTAGTTAATTCTAAACTTGTTCGCAAACAAAAGTTAATCCTTCTAACTTGACTTTTAAAATCAACTAAACACATGTTCTATATCTATATGATATGCTAACTTAATGATTTAAAACCTGGAAACTAGATGAACACCATAAAATCGGATATACGCCGTCGTAGTGAAACCGGGGGCTGTTTTGGTTTGGATAATTAAAAACTATGATAAACTTTGATTTAAAAGTTGTTCTTCTGGGAAAATGATTTTTCATATGAACATGAAACTATATCCAAAAATCTTGGTTAAACTCAAAGTGAAAGTATGTTTTTCAAAATGGTCATCAAGATGTCGTTCTTTCGACGAAAATGACTACCTCTTTAGTAATTGACATGTAACTTAAATTTCCGACTATAAACCTATACCTTTTCTGTTTGGATTCTTAAATTACAGTTCAATATGAAACCATAGCAATTTGATTCACTCAAAACGGATTTAAAATGAAGAAGTTATGGGTAAAACAAGATTGGATATTTTTGATCTTTTTAGCTACGGGAAATGTTTAACAAATCTATACAAATCATATCCTAGCTAACTTATATTGTATTATACATGTATTCTAATATATTATGTAATCTTGGGATACCATAAACACGTATGCAAATGTTTTGACATATCATATCGACCCATGTATATATATTATTTGGAACAACCATAGACACTCTATATGCAGTAATGTTGGAGTTAGCTATACAGGGTTGAGGTTGATTCCAAAAATATATATACTTTGAGTTGTTATCTAGCGTGAGATGTGTATACACTGGGACATGGATTGATTCAAGATAATATATATCGATTTATTTCTGTACATCTAAGAGTTGTAGGTTACTAACGAGGACAGCTGACTTAATACACTCAAATCTTTAAAACATAATAAAAATGGTTGTAATTATATTTTGATCATACTTTGATATATATGTACATATTTGTATAGGTTCGTGAAACGATCCGTGGCCAAGTCTTATTTTCGAGGAAGGAAATATCTGTGAAAGTGAGTTATAGTCCCACTTTTAAAATCTAATATTTTTGGGATGAGAATACATGCAGGTTTTATAAATGATTTACAAAATAGACACAAGTACGTGAAACTACATTCTATGGTTGAATTATCGAAATTGAATATGCCCCTTTTTATTAAGTCTGGTAATCTAAGAATTAGGGAACAGACACCCTAATTGACGCGAATCCTAAAGATAGATCTATTGGGCCTAACAAACCCCATCCAAAGTACCGGATGCTTTAGTACTTCAAAATTTATATCATATCCGAAGGGTGTCCCGGAATGATGGGGATATTCTTATATATGCATCTTGTTAATGTCGGTTACCAGGTGTTCACCATATTAATGATTTTTATCTCTATGTATGGGATGTGTATTAAAATATGAAATCTTGTGGTCTATTGTTACGATTTGATATATATAGGTTAAACCTATAACTCACCAACATTTTTGTTGACGTTTAAAGCATGTTTATTCTTAGGTGAATATTAAGAGCTTTCGATGTTGCATACTAAAATAAAGACAAGATTTGGAGTCCATGTTTGTATGATATTGTGTAAAAACTGCATTCAAGAAACATATGTCGATGTAATATATTTCTATTGTAAACCATTATGTAATGGTCATGTGTAAACAGTATATTTTAGATTATCATTATTTGATAATCTACGTAATGTTTTTAAAACCTTTATTGATAAAATAAAGGTTATGGTTGTTTTAAAAATGAATGCAGTCTTTGAAAAACGTCTCATATAGAGGTCAAAACCTCGCAACGAAATCAATTAATATGAAACGTTTATAATCAATATGAACGGGACATTTCACATTAGTGGGTCTGGACTTCGACCGTGTCTACATGTCAAAAGTTTTGCTTATCATTTCGTGTCGAAAATTACCTGCTTATCATTCTTAGGGAATCACTTGCTTATCATTCTTAATCTTGACATATCTTACTGCCTGGATTACATGAATAGTGTATAGACAAAATTCATATCTTAGCGTATCTGCTACTTCATATCTTAGCGTATCTGTTACTGTAACGTTGCCTGACATATTCCATAAATTCCTTCGTAATCTACAAAATCTTTTGTTCTATATATATAGATATTCTATGTAGTTAGGATACCATCCGATAACCGAAAATCATTTCCTATAAAAAAATAAAAATCTTTTACTCAATCGTACGAAATGGAACTCGTCACTAGTTCAAGTTCTTCGGAACCCGACAGCTATTCTGACATGGATGTTCACCTAAGCTCCAGAAGCAGCATCACCAGAATGAATCAACCAATCAGCCATCCCCAATTCATTTGATGGGTTGCTAGTCGACTTAATCAATGGAGACGCGATGAAGGCGAATAGTAGGAACCACAGAAAATCGGTCAAATAAAAGAAAATCCTCAACCAATGGACCAAAGTTAATAATGGTCAATGGTGTTTCCGCTAAGGAAGCAAAATATTGGGAAAATTACCAATTTTTCAATGAATCGGATCCTGATGAGGATTTCAATGATGTTATAGAAATTACCCCGACCCAATTTAATGAGGCAAAAGAAAATAATAAGGGAAAAGGCATCAAAATAAAGAAATCTGATTCCGACCCCGATGAACTTTATATGTACCGTCAACACCCGTATTTTTAATATCGTGACAATAACCCGGGAACCTCTAAACCACCAGGTTTTTCTAAACCAATGTGGAAAACGACGACTCTTATTAGAGGAACATCATATATCCCTAGAAGATTAGTAAAAAGAACCAAGTCCGAAGAAGAAGAAACCAGTGATTCAGATTAGAGGGGTGTGAGCATGTTGTGTAATAAATGTATTGTAGTGTGCTTGTACTTTTATGTTCTATGTAAAAATTGCTTGTATTGTTTGTTATTACGAATCTAATCCTTGTCTATTTTATAGTATAAAAACAAAATGGACGTTAAGGGTAGACAACCGAATATTTTAGAAGACCTACCAGAGGATATGATTGAGGAAATCTTGTCTAGAGTCGGTCAGAATTCATCAGCACATTTAGTTATGGCGAAATTAACTTGTCAAACATTTGAAAGAGTTTCCAGAAATGAATTAGTTTATAAAAGACTTTCCTTTGATAGGTGGGGTATATCACATTGGAGAGACTTTAAGTTACGCCGTGTTTTCTTTAAAGCATTAAATGCGGCGAACCCAAATGCAATTTTACGCTACGGGTTAAGAACCTATTTTGACTCAACATATCCCAACATAGGATTTCGTGAATTAGAAAGAGCTTCTAACATGCAACATAAAGAAGCATGTTATGCTTACGGGTTAGTGATGTTCGCTTCTTACCAAATTGAGAAAAAGAACATCAGATTGCAGCTTTTAAATAAAACTTTCCCACAAGTGACGGATTCAGTAGTTGGGGTGAGAAACAAGGTTTTTAGATTATTACGGGGCTGTTGGACATTACGAAACCCTCGTCCTTTTGACGACATTACAACATGCTTCCTAGCTAATGGTCATAATGGTTATTTTCCACAAGACCAAGGATGGGAAGTCGTCTTAGTAAAACCAGAATGCATGACTTGTTTCTGGACTTATGAATTACGTGTCTTTATTTTCTTTGCTGAACAACTTGCGTATTAACTAGATTTATCTTCAAAACTATCATGTATCATAGTGTACTATATTTCATGTTATATGTAATATAGCGAAGTTGTAAGTTTGAAGAATATTTGTATGTGATATATTATTATAATCAGTTTTTCATATGGAATTGTAGTAGTTGAATTGTATATTAGCTACTAAGTATGAACTTAACGGGTAGGTAGTACCCGAATTTAAACTTATAAAACGCTAATATGAAGAAAAAGCTTTTATAAATGAGTTCATATTATGCTACGAGATACTATTGACTACTCTTAATATTCTGTATGATTAAATTGTTTCATTTGACTATTTTGAAGGAAATGGCACCGACTACTTGACACACCTTGAATATGAGCGAAGAGGAATTTCATGCCTTTCTTACTTCAAACATAGCCGCAATACAGGCCGCGCTACATACCAACAATAACTCTGAATCTAGCAATACAGCTAACGGCACAAGAAATCATGTAGGATGCTCCTACAATGAATTCACTGTCTGCAAACATTAAGAATTTGATGGGACCGAAGGACCAATCGGATTGAAACGGTGGACCGAGAAAGTTGAATCGGTGTTTGCCATAAGTAAGTGTGTTGAAGGAGACAAAGTGAAGTACGCTACTCATACCTTCACAGGTATTGCGTTAACATGGTCGAATACCTATCTAGAGCAAGTGGGACAAGATGCTGCTTACGCGCTACCGTGGTCAGCATTCAAGCACTTGATGAATGAGAAGTACCGTCCCAGAACCGAGGTCAATAAGCTCAAGTCAGAACTTAGAGGGTTACGAACACAGGGATTCGATATTACTTCGTACGAAAGTCGATTCACAGAATTGTGCCTATTGTGTCCGAGAGCGTTCGAAGATGAGGAAGAGAAGATCGACGCGTTTGTGAAAGGGTTACCGGAGAGAATCCAAGAAGATATAAGTTCACACGAGCCTGCCTCCATACAAAAGGCATGTAGAATGAATCACAAACTAGTAAACCAGATTGAGGGAAGAATTAAAGAACAGGCAGCCGAAGAGGCCAACGTGAAGTTAGTCAAAAGAAAGTGGGAGGAAAACGGTAATAAGAGTCACCAAAACAACAACAACTATCCCAACAATCGCAACATCAATCGCAACTACAACAAATGGCAAAACAACAACAACTACAATAATCATCCCAACAACAATAACAACCGCAACAACAACAACAATCAGAAGCAGCTATACCAAAGGTGTGAAAAGTATCACTCGGGGTTCTACACCAAATTTTGCAACAAGTGTAAAAGAAATGGTCATAGCACGGCGATGTGTGAGGTCTACGGACCAGGGGTTAACAGAACGAAAGGAACAAATGGTGTCAGAACGAGTAATGGCGGAGCAAGTAGTGTCGGAGCAAGTTATGCCAATGTAGTTTGTTATAAGTGTGGAAAACCGGGCCACATTATTAGAAATTGCCCGAACCAGGAGAACACGAATGGACAAGGCCGCGGAAGAGTTTTCAATATTAATGCGGTAGAGGCACAGGAAGACCCGGAGCTTGTTACGAGTACGTTTCTTATTGACAATAAATCTGCTTACGTTTTATTTGATTCGGGTGCGGATAGAAGCTATATGAGTAGAGATTTTTGTGCTAAATTAAGTTGTCCATTGACACCGTTGGATAGTAAATTTTTACTTGAATTAGCAAACGGTAAATTAATTTCAGCAGATTATATATGCCGGTATCTAGAAATTAAACTTTGTAGCGAAATATTTAAGATTGATTTGATACCAGTAGAGTTAGGGAGTTTTGATGTAATAGTTGGCATGGACTGACTGAAGGAGATGAAAGCAGAGATTGTATGTTACAAAAATGCAATTCGCATTGTACGAGAAGAAGGAGAACCCTTAATGGTGTACGGGGAAAAGGGCAACACGAAGCTACATCTTATTATTAATTTGAATCACAAAAACTAATAAGAAAAGGTTGCTATGATGTTCTAGCACACGTCAAGAAAGTACAAACTGGAGAAAAGAGCATCAATGATGTTCCCGTCGCAAAAGAATTTCCCGATGTATTTCCGAAAGAATTACCGGGACTACCTCCACATCGATCTGTTGAATTTCAAATAGATCTTGTACCAGGAGCTGCATCAATAGCTCGTGCTCCTTACAGACTCGCACCCAGCGAGATGAAAGAACTGCAAAGCCAACTGCAAGAACTATTAGAACGTGGTTTCATTCGACCAAGCACATCACCATGGGGAGCTCCTGTTTTGTTTGTCAAGAAGAAGGATGGTACATTTAGGTTGTGTATTGACTACAGAGAGTTGAATAAACTTACCATCAAAAACCGTTATCCACTGCCGAGAATTGATGACTTATTTGATCAACTACAAGGCTCGTCAGTTTATTCAAAAATCGATTTACGTTCTGGATATCATCAAATGCGAGTAAAGGAGGATGATATTCCAAAAACTGCTTTTAGGACGCGTTATGGTCATTACGAGTTTATGGTTATGCCGTTTGGATTGACTAACGCACCAGCTGTGTTCATGGACCTTATGAACCGAGTGTGTGGGCCATATCTTGACAAGTTTGTCATTGTTTTTATCGATGACATACTTATTTACTCAAAAAATGATCAAGAGCACGAAGAACATTTGAGAAAAGTGCTAGAAGTATTGAGGAAAGAAAAACTGTACGCTAAGTTTTCAAAGTGTGCATTTTAGTTGGAAGAAGTTCAATTCCTCGGTCACATAGTGAACAAAGAAGGTATCCAGGTGGACCTGGCAAAGATCGAAACCGTTGAAAAGTGGGAAACCCCAAAAACTCCGAAGCATATACGTCAATTTTTAGGATTGGCTGGTTACTACAGAAGATTCATCCAAGATTTCTCCAAAATAGCAAAACCCTTGACTGCATTAACGCATAAAGGGAAGAATTTTGAATGGAAGGATGAACAAGAGAAGGCGTTTCAGTTATTGAAGAAAAAGCTAACTACGACACCTATATTGTCATTGCCTGAAGGGAATGATGATTTTGTGATTTATTGTGATGCATCAAAGCAAGGTCTCGGTTGTATATTAATGCAACGAACGAAGGTGATTGCTTATGCGTCTAGACAATTGAAGATTCACGAGAAAAATTATACAACTCACGATTTGGAATTGGGTGCTGTTGTTTTTGCATTAAAGACTTGGAGGCATTATTTATATGGGGTCAAAAGTATTATATATACCGACCACAAAAGTCTCCAACATATATTTAATCAGAAGCAACTGAATATGAGACAACGCAGGTGGATTGAACTGTTGAATGATTATGATTTTGAGATTCGATACCACCTGGGGAAGGCGAATGTGGTAGCCGACGCTTTGAGTAGAAAGGACAGAGAACCTATACGGGTAAAAGCTATGAATATAATTATTCGTACTAACCTTACTACTCAAATAAAGGAGGCGCAACAGGGGGTTGTAAAAGAAGGAAAGTTGAAGAATGAGATACCCAAAGGATCAGAGAAACATCTTAATATTCGAGAAGACGGAACCCGATATAGGGTTGGTAGAATTAGGGTACCAAGGTTTGGAGATGTGAGAGAAATGGTACTTAAAGAAGCACATAAAACCAGATATTCAATACATCCCGGAGCGGGGAAGATATATAAAGATCTCAAGAAACACTTTTGGTGGCCGGGTATGAAAGACGATATTGCTAAATATGTAGGAAAATGTTTGACGTGTTCTAAGGTCAAAGCTGAACATCAGAAACCATCAGGTCTACTACAACAACCTGAAATCCCGGAATGGAAATGGGAAAACATTACCATTGATTTCATTACTAAATTGCCAAGGACTGCAAGTGGTTATGATACTATTTGGGTAATAGTTGATCGTCTCACCAAGTCAGCACACTTCCTGCCAATGAGAGAAGATGACAAAATGGAAAAGTTGACGCGATTGTATTTGAAGGAGGTTGTCTCCAGACATGGAATACCCATCTCTATTATCTCTGATAGGGATGGTAGATTTGTTTCAAGGTTCTGGCAGACGTTGCAACAAGCATTGGGTACTCGTCTAGACATGAGTACTGCCTATCATCCACAAAAAGTTGGGCAGAGCGAAAGGACGATACAAACACTTGAAGACATGCTACGAGCATGTGTTATTGATTTCAGAAACAGTTGGGATCGACACCTACCGTTAGCAGAATTTTCCTACAACAACAGTTATCATTCGTGTATTGAGATGGCGCCGTTTGAGGCACTTTATGGTAGAAAGTGCAGGTCTCCGATTTGTTGGAATGAAGTGGGGGATAGACAGATTATGGGTCTGGAGATAATACAAGAAACTACCGAGAAAATTATCCAAATTCAACAACGATTGAAAACCGCCCAGAGTCGACAAAAGAGCTACGCGAACAGTAAAAGAAAAGATATAGAGTTTGAAATTGGAGAAATGGTCATGCTTAAGGTTTCACCTTGGAAAGGCGTTGTTCGATTTGTTAAACGGGGGAAACTAAATCCAAGGTACATTGGACCATTCAAGATTATAGATCGTGTCGGACCAGTAGCTTACCAAATGGAGCTACCTCAACAACTCGAGGCTGTACATAACACTTTCCATGTCTCGAATTTGAAGAAATGTTTTGCTAAAGAAGATCTCACTATTCCGTTGGAAGAAATCCAAAACAATGAAAAACTTCAATTCATTGAAGAACCCGTCGAAATAATGGATCGTGAGGTTAAGAGACTTAAGCAAAATAAGATACCGATTGTTAAGGTTCGATGGAATGCTCGTAGAGGACCCGAGTTCACCTGGGAGCGTGAAGATCAGATGAAGAAGAAATACCCGCATCTATTTCCAGAAGATTCGTCAACACCTTCAACAGCTTAAAATTTTGGGACGAAATTTATTTAACGGGTAGGTACTGTAGTGACCCGAACTTTTCCATGTTTATATATATTAATTGAGATTGATATTTACATGACTAAATGTTTCCAACATGTTAAGCAATCAAACTTGTTAAGACTTGATTAAATGAAATAAGTTTCATACAGACAATTGATCACCCAAGTTGACCGGCGATTCACGAACGTTACAAAATTGTAAAAACTACATGTTGTGGTATATATAGATATATATATATATATGGTTGACATAAGATTATGATGAGTAATTATCTCACTAAATATATTAACAATGTGTGATATACATAAGAAATGAGATTACTAAGTTAAGAAACTCGAAATGATATATATAACGATTATCGTTATGATAACGTCTACTAAATACATATGTATCATATTAAGATATTGATACAATATATTTAACATGATAAAATGATATTTAAATATATCATTAAGTGTGTTAACAATGAACTACATATGTAAAAACAAGACTACTAACTCAAGAATTACGAAACGAGACTTATATGTAACGATTAACGTTGTAACGATATTTTAATGTATATATCATATTAAGAGATATTCATACATCATAATATCATGATAATATAATAATTTAACATCTCATTTGATATAATAAACATTGGGTTAACAACATTAATTGAGATCGTTAACTTAAAGGTTTCAAAACAACACTTACATGTAACGACTAACGAAGACTTAACGACTCCATTAGAATGTATATACATGTTGTGTTTTGATATGTATTCTTACACTTTTGAAAGACTTCAAGACACATATCAAAGTACTTCTACTTAACAAAAATGCTTACAATTACATCCTCGTTTAGTTTCATCAACAATTCTACTCGTATGCACCCGTATTCGTACTCGTACAATAGATGTATGTACTATTGGTATATACACTCCAATGATCAGCTATTAGTAGCCCATTTGAGTCACCTAACACATGTGGGAACCATCATTTGGCAACTAGCATGAAATATCTCATAAAATTACAAAAATATTAGTAATCATTCATGACTTATTTACATGAAAACAAAATTACATATCCTTTATATCTAATCCATATACCAACGACCCAAAAACACCTACAAACACTTTCATTCTTCAATTTTCTTCATATAATTGATCTCTCTCAAGTTCCATCTTCAAGTTCTAAGTGTTCTTCATAAATTCCATAAGTATAGTTTCATAAAAATCAAGAATACTACCAAGTTTGCAAGTTTACTTCCAAGCTTTCTAATCCATTCCAAGTAATCATCTAAGATCAAGGAACCTTTGTTATTTACAGTAGGTTATCTTTCTAATTCAAGGTAATATTCATATTCAAACTTTGATTCAATTTCTACAACTATAACAATCTTATTTCGAGTGAAAATCTTACTTGAACTGTTTTCGTGTCATGATTCTGCTTCAAGAACTTTCAAGCCATCCAAGGATCCTTTGAAGCTAGATCCATTTTTTTCATTTCCAGTAGTTTTATCCAGAAAACTTGAGGTAGTAATGATGGTCATAACATCATTCGATTCATACATATAAAGCTATCTTATTCGAAGGTTTAAACTTGTAATCACTAGAACATAGTTTAGTTAATTCTAAACTTGTTCGCAAACAAAAGTTAATCCTTCTAACTTGACTTTTAAAATAAACTAAACACATCTTCTATATCTATATGATATGCTAACTTAATGATTTAAAACCAGAAAACACGATGAACACCATAAAATCGGATATACGCCGTCGTAGTGAAACCGGGGGCTGTTTTGGTTTGGATAATTAAAAACTATGATAAACTTTGATTTAAAAGTTTTTATTCTGGGAAAATAATTTTTCATATGAACATGAAACTATATCCAAAAATCTTGGTTAAACTCAAAGTGAAAGTATGTTTTTCAAAATGGTCATCAAGATGTCGTTCTTTCGACGGAAATGACTACCTCTTTAGTAATTGACATGTAACTTAAATATCTGACTATAAACCTATACTTTTTCTGTTTAGATTCTTAAATTAGAGTTCAATATGAAACCATAGCAATTTGATTAACTAAAAACGGATTTAAAATGAAGAAGTTATGGGTAAAACAAGATTGGATATTTTTGATCTTTTTAGCTACGGGAAATGTTTAACAAATCTATACAAATCATATCCTAGCTAACTTATATTGTATTATACATGTATTCTAATATATTATGTAATCTTGGGATACCATAGACACGTATGCAAATATTTTGACATATCATATCGACCCATGTATATATATTATTTGGAACAACCATAGACACTCTATATGCAGTAATTTTGGAGTTAGCTATACAGGGTTGAGGTTGATTCCAAAAATATATATACTTTGAGTTTTGATCTAGCCTGAGACGTGTATACACTGGGTCGTGGATTGATTCAAGATAATATATATCGATTTATTTCTGTACATCTAAGAGTTGTAGGTTACTAACGAGGACAGCTGACTTAATACACTCAAATCTTTAAAACATAATAAAAATGGTTGTAATTATATTTTGATCATACTTTGATATATATGTACATATTTGTATAGGTTCGTGAAACGATCCGTGGCCAAGTCTTATTTTCGAGGAAGGAAATATCTGTGAAAGTGAGTTATAGTCCCACTTTTAAAATCTAATATTTTTGGGATGAGAATACATGCAGGTTTTATAAATGATTTACAAAATAGACACAAGTACATGAAACTACATTCTATGGTTGAATTATCAAAATCGAATATGCCCCTTTTTATTAAGTCTGGTAATCTAAGAATTAGGGAACAGACACCCTAATTGACGCGAATCCTAAAGATAGATCTATTGGGCCTAACAAACCCCATCCAAAGTACCGGATGCTTTAGTACTTCGAAATTTATATCATATCCGAAGGGTGTCCTGGAATGATGGGGATATTCTTATATATACATCTTGTTAATGTTGGTTACCAGGTGTTCACCATATGAATGATTTTTATCTCTATGTATGGGATGTGTATTGAAATATGAAATCTTGTAGTCTATTGTTACGATTTGATATATATAGGTTAAACCTATAATCACCAACATTTTTGTTGACGTTTAAAGCATGTTTATTCTCAGGTAAATATTAAGAGCTTCCGCTGTTGCATACTAAAATAAGGACAAGATTTGGAGTCCATGTTTGTATGATATTGTGTAAAAACTGCATTCAAAAAACATATGTCGATGTAATATATTTCTATTGTAAACCATTATATAATGGTCGTGTGTAAACAGTATATTTTAGATTATCATTATTTGATAATCTACGTAATGTTTTTAAAACATTTATTGATAAAATAAAGGTTATGGTTGTTTTAAAAATGAATGCAGTCTTTGAAAAACGTCTCATATAGAGGTCAAAACCTCGCAACGAAATCAATTAATATGAAATGTTTATAATCAATATAAACGGGACATTTCACATTAGTGGGTCTGGACTTCGACCGTGTCTGCATGTCAAAAGTTTTGCTTATCATTTCGTGTCGAAAATTACCTGCTTATCATTCTTAGGGAATCACTTGCTTATCATTCTTAATCTAGACATATCTTACTGCCTGGATTGCATGAATAGTGTATAGACAAAATTCATATCTTAGCGTATCTGCTACTTCATATCTTAGCGTATCTGTTACTGTAACGTTGCCTGACATATTTCGTAAATTCCTTCGTAATCTACAAAATCTTTTATTCAATATATATAGATATTCTATGTAGTTAGGATACCATTCGATAACCGAAAATCATTTCCTATAAAAAAAATAAAAATCTTTTACTCAATCATACCAAATGGAACTCGTCACTAGTTTAAGTTCTTCGGAACCCGACAGCTATTCTGACATGGATGTTCACCTTAGCTCCGAAAGCAGCGTCACCAGAATGAATCAACCAATCTGCCATCCCCAATTCATTTGATGGGTTGGTAGTCGACTTAATCAACGGAGACGCGATGAAGGCGAATAGTAGGAACCACAGAAAATCGGTCAAATAAAAGAAAATCCTCAACCAATGGACCAAAGTTAATAATGGTCAATGGTGTTTCCGCTAAGGAAGCAAAATATTGGGAAAATTACCAATTTTCCGATGAATCGGATCCTGATGAGGATTTCGATGATGTTATAGAAATTACCCCGACCCAATTTAATGAGGCAAAAGAAAATAATAAGGGAAAAGGCATCAAAATAGAGAAATCTGATTCCGACCCCGATGAACTTTATATGTACCGTCAACACCCGTATTTTCAATATCGTGACAATAACCCGGGAACCTCTAAACCACCAGGTTTTTCTAAACCAATGTGGAAAACGACGACTCTTATTAGAGGAAAATCATATATCCCTAGATTATTAGGAAAAAGAACCAAGTCTGAAGAAGAAGAAACTAGTGATTCAGATTAGAGGGGTGTGAGCATGTTGTGTAATAAATGTATTGTAGTGTGCTTGTACTTTTATGTTCTATGTAAAAATTGCTTGTATTGTTTGTTATTATGAATCTAATCCTTATCTATTTTACAGTATAAAAATAAAATGGACGTTAAGGGTAGACAACCGAATATTTTAGAAGACCTACCAGAGGATATGATTGAGGAAATCTTATCTAGAGTCGGTCAGAATTCATCAGCACATTTAGTTATGGTGAAATTAACTTGTCAAACATTTGAAAGACTTTCCAGAAATGCCTTAGTTTATAAAAGGCTTTCCTTTGATAGGTGGGGTATATCACATTGGGGAGACTTTAAGTTACGCCGTGTTTTCTTTAAAGCATTAAATGCGGGGAACCCAAATGCAATTTTACGCTACGGGTTAAGAACCTATTTTGACTCAACATATCCTAACATAGGATTTCGTGAATTAGAAAGAGCTTCTAACAAGCAACATAAAGAAGCATGTTATGCTTACGGGTTAGTGATGTTCGCTTCTTACCAAAGTGAGAAAAAGAACATCGGATTGCAGCTTTTAAATAAAACTTTCCCACAAGTGACGGATTCAATAGTTGGGGTGAGAAACAAGGTTTTTAGATTATTACGGGGCTGTTGAACATTACGAAACCCTCGTCCTTTTGACGACATTACAACATGCTGCCTAGCTAATGGTCATAACGGTTATTTTCCACAAGACCAAGGATGGGAAGTCGTCTTAGTAAAACCAGAATGCATGACTTGTTTCTGGACTTATGAATTACGTGTCTTTATTTTCTTTGCTGAACAACTTGCGTATTAACTAGATTTATCTTCAAAACTGTCCTGTATCATAGTGTACTATATTTCATGTTATATGTAATATAACGAAGTTGTAAGTTTGAAGAATATTTGTATGTGATATATTATTATAATCAGTTTTTCATATGGAATTGTAGTAGTTGAATTGTATATTAGCTACTAAGTATGAACTTAACGGATCGGTAGTACCCGAATTTAAACTTATAAAACGCTAATATGAAGAAAAAACTTTTATAAATGAGTTCATATTATGCTACGAGATACTATTGACTACTCTTAATATTCTGTATGATTAAATTGTTTCATTTGACTATTTTGAAGGAAATGACACCGACTACTCGACACACCTTGAATATCTGCGAAGAGGAATTTCGTGTCTTTCTTGCTTCAAACATAGACGCAGTACAGGCCGCGCTACATACCAACAATAACTTTGAATCTAGTAATACAGCTAACGGCGCAAGAAATCGTGTAGGATGCTCCTACAAGGAATTCACTGCTTGCAAACCTTCAGAATTTGATGGGACCGAAGGACCAATCGGATTGAAACGGTGGACCGAGAAAGTTGAATTAGTGTTTGCCATAAGTAAGTGTGCTGAAGGAGACAAAGTGAAGTACGCTACGCATACCTTCACAGGTATTGCGTTAACATGGTGGAATACCTATCTAGAGCAAGTGGGACAAGATGCTGCTTACGCGCTACCGTGGTCAGCATTCAAGCACTTGATGAATGAGAAGTACCGTCCCAGAACCGAGGTCAATAAGCTCAAGTCAGAACTTAGAGGGTTACGAACACAGGGATTCGATATTACTTCGTACGAAAGACGATTCATAGAATTGTGCCTATTGTGTCCGAGAGCGTTCGAAGATGAGGAAGAGAAGATCGACGCGTTTGTGAAAGGGTTACCGAAGAGAATCCAAGAAGATATAAGTTCACACGAGCCTGCCTCCATACAAAAGGCATGTAGAATGGCTCACAAACTAGTGAACCAGATTGAGGGAAGAATTAAAGAACAGGCGGCCGAAGAGGCCAACGTGAAGTTAGTCAAAAGAAAGTGGGAGGAAAACGGTGATAAGAGTCACCAAAACAATAACAACTATCCCAACAATCGCAACATCAATCGCAACTACAACAAACGGCAAAACAACAACAACAACAACTACAAAAATCATCCCAACAACAATAACAACCGCAACTACAATAACAATCAGAAGCAGCTATGCCAAAGGTGTAAAAAGTATCACTCGGGGTTCTGCACCAAATTTTGCAACAAGTGTAAAAGAAATGGTCATAGCGCGGCGAAGTGTGAGGTCTACGGACCATGGGTTAAAAGAACGAAAGGAACAAATGGTGTCAGAACGAGTAATGGCGGAGCAAGTAGTGTCGAAGTAAGTTATGCCAATGTAGTTTGTTATAAATGTGGAAAACCGGGCCACATTATTAGAAATTGCCCGAACCAGGAGAACACGAATGGACAAGGCCGCGGAAGAGTTTTCAATATTAATGCGGTAGAGGCACAGGAAGACCCGAAGCTTGTTACAGGTACGTTTCTTATTGACAATAAATCTGCTTACGTTTTATTTGATTCGGGTGCGGATAGAAGCTATATGAGTAGAGATTTTTGTGCTAAATTAAGTTGTCCATTGACACCGTTGGATAGTAAATATTTACTTTAATTAGCAAACAGTAAATTAATTTCAGCAGATTATATATGCCGAAATCGAGAAATTAAACTTTGTAGTGAAATATTTAAGATTGATTTGATACCAGTAGAGTTAGGGAGTTTTGATGTAATAGTTGGCATGGACTGGCTGAAGGAGATGAAAGCAGAGATCGTATGTTACAAAAATGCAATTCGCATTGTACGAGAAGAAGGAGAACCCTTAATGGTGTACGGAGAAAAGGGCAACACGAAGCTACATCTTATTAGTAATTTGAAGGCACAAAAACTAATAAGAAAAGGTTGCTATGTTATTCTAGCACACGTCGAGAAAGTACAAACTGAAGAAAAGAGTATCAATGATGTTCCCGTCACAAAAGAATTTCCCGATGTATTTTCGAAAGAATTACCGGGACTACCTCCACATCGATCTGTTGAATTTCAAATAGATCTTGTACCAGGAGCTGCACCAATAGCTCGTGCTCCTTACAGACTCGCACCCAGAGAGATGAAAGAACTGCAAAGCCAACTGCAAGAACTATTAGAACGTGGTTTCATTCGACCAAGTACATCACCATGGGGAGCTCCTGTTTTGTTTGTCAAGAAGAAGGATGGTACATTTAGGTTGTGTATTGACCACAGAGAGTTGAATAAACTTACCATCAAAAACCGTTATCCACTGCCGAGAATTGACGACTTATTTGATCAACTACAAGGCTCGTCGGTTTATTCGAAAATCGATTTACGTTCTGGATATCATCAAATGCGAGTAAAGGAGGATGATATTCCAAAAACTGCTTTTAGGACGCGTTATGGTCATTACGAGTTTATGGTTATGCCATTTGGATTGACTAACGCACCAGCTGTGTTCATGGACCTTATGAACCGAGTGTGTGTGCCATATCTTAACAAGTTTGTCATTGTTTTCATCGATGACATACTTATTTACTCAAAGAATGATCAAGAGCACGAAGAACATTTGAGAAAAGTGCTAGAAGTATTGAGGAAAGAAAAACTGTACGCTATGTTTTCAAAGTGTGCATTTTAGTTGGAAGAAGTTCAATTCCTCGATCACATAGTGAACAAAGAAGGTATCCAGGTGGACCCGGCAAAGATCGAAACCGTTGAAAAGTGGGAAACCCCAAAAACTCCGAAGCATATACGTCAATTTTTAGGATTGGCTGGTTACTACAGAAGATTCATCCAAGATTTCTCCAAAATAGCAAAACCCTTGACTGCATTAACGCATAAAGGGAAGAATTTTGAATGGAAGGATGAACAAGAGAAGGCGTTTCAGTTATTGAAGAAAAAGCTAACTACGATACCTATATTGTCATTGCCTGAAGGGAATGATGATTTTGTGATTTATTGTGATGCATCAAAGCAAGGTCTCGGTTGTATATTAATGCAACGAACGAAGGTGATTGCTTATGCGTCTAGACAATTGAAGATTCACGAGAAAAATTATACAACTCACGATTTGGAATTAGGAGCTGTTGTTTTTGCATTAAAGACTTGGAGGCATTATTTATATGGGGTCAAAAGTATTATATATACCGACCACAAAAGTCTCCAACATATATTTAATCAGAAGCAACTGAATATGAGACAACGCAGGTGGATTGAACTGTTGAATGATTATGATTTTGAGATTCGATACCACCCGGGGAAGGCGAATGTGGTAGCCGACGCTTTGAGTAGAAAGGATAGAGAACCTATACGGGTAAAAGCTATGAATATAATTATTCGTACTAACCTTACTACTCAAATAAAGGAGGCGCAACAGGGGGTTGTAAAAGAAGGAAAGTTGAAGAATGAGATACCCAAAGGATCAGAGAAACATCTTAATATTCGAGAAGACGGAACCCGATATAGGGTTGGTAGAATTAGGGTACCAAGGTTTGGAGATGTGAGAGAAATGGTACTTAAAGAAGCACATAAAACCAGATATCCAATACATCCCGGAGCGGGGAAGATATATAAAGATCTCAAGAAACACTTTTGGTGGCCGGGTATGAAAGCCGATATTGCTAAATATGTAGGAAAATGTTTGATGTGTTCTAAGGTCAAAGCTGAACATCAGAAACCATCAGGTCTACTACAACAACCTGAAATCCCGGAATGGAAATGCGAAAACATTACCATTGATTTCATTACTAAATTGCCAAGGACTGCAAGTGGTTATGATACTATTTGGGTAATAGTTGATCGTCTCACCAAGTCAGCACACTTCCTGCCAATGAGAGAAGATGACAAAATGGAAAAGTTGGCGCGATTGTATTTGAAGGAGGTTGTCTCCAGACATGGAATACCCGTCTCTATTATCTCTGATAGGGATGGTAGAATTGTTTCAAGGTTCTGGCAGACGTTGCAACAAGCATTGGGGACTCGTCTAGATATGAGTACTGCCTATCATCTACAAACTGATGGGCAGAGTGAAAGGACGATACAAACGCTTGAAGACATGCTACGAGCATGTGTTATTGATTTCGGAAACAGTTGGGATCGACACCTACCGTTAGCAAAATTTTCCTACAACAACAGTTATCATTCTAGTATTGAGATGGCGCCGTTTGAGGAACTTTATGGTAGAAAGTGCAGGTTTCCGATTTGTTGGAATGAAGTGGGGGATAAACAGATTACGGGTCCAGAGATAATACAAGAAACTACCGAGAAAATCATCCAAATTCAACAACGATTGAAAACCGCCCAGAGTCGACAAAAGAGCTACGCGGACAGTAAAAGAAAAGATATAGAGTTTGAAATTGGAGAAATGGTCATGCTTAAGGTTTCACCTTGGAAAGGCGTTGTTCGATTTGGTAAACGGGGGAAACTAAATCCAAGGTACATTGGACCATTCAAGATTATAGATCGTGTCGGACCAGTAGCTTACCAACTGGAGCTACCTCAACAACTCGAGGCTGTACATAACACTTTCCACGTCTCGAATTTGAAGAAATATTTTGCTAAAGAAGATCTCACTATTCCGTTGGACGAAATCCAAATCAATGAAAAACTTCAATTCATTGAAGAACCCGTCGAAATAATGGATCGTAAGGTTAAGAGACTTAAGCAAAACAAGATACCGATTGTTAAGGTTCAATGGAATGCACGTAGAGGACCCGAGTTCACCTGGGAGCGTGAAGATCAGATGAAGAAGAAATACCCGCATCTATTTCCAGAAGATTCGTCAACACCTTCAACAGCTTAAAATTTCGGGAGAAAATTTATTTAACGGGTAGGTACTGTAGTGACCCGAACTTTTCCATGTTTATATATATTAATTGAGATTGATATTTACGTGACTAAATGTTTCCAACGTGTTAAGCAATCAAATATGTTAAGACTTGATTAAATGAAATAAGTTTCATATAGACAATTGATCACCCAAGTTGACCGGCGATTCACGAAAGTTACAAAATTGTAAAAACTACATGTTGTGGTATATATAGACATATATATATGGTTGACATAACATTATGATGAGTAAGTATCTCACTAAATATATTAACAATGTGTGATATACATAAGAAATGAGATTACTAAGTCAACCTAAATCAAAAGTTACTAGGTCAGTAGGTTGTCTTTATAAATTCTAATAGTGCATAAAATAAGCTTAAGTGTCATCATCATCATCATTCATCATCATAAAAGCTAAGTAAGTTTGACAAGAATAGAGATCAAAACAATAGGCTGACTTCGGTCAGCAGCTACGACCTCTACGTAAATCGAAAAGACGCATGGTCAGTGGCTATGGCTTCGTACATGAGTCCCCTAACAGCTGACCAATTTTCAGAACCTAACTCGTCTTTGTTTGACCGTGGCGACGGTTTAAGTGCGAGTAGGTCAGAAATTTCAGCACAACGTTAATAGGGTGTAGTGACTCTCGGAGGGCCATAAATCCTAAACCGTAACTCGGATTAAGGCGAGGCCTAAATGGAAAATCATCTACTTGAACCGAACTAACTGAAAATCAGCTTTCTAGTAGCCCAGGTGGTCTAATCAGATACGAAAATCAGTGGACAAGTGCTCCGGTGGGGTTCTTGGTGCTCGATGCTCATCACGGTTCTCATCCTTGATGCTTGTAGCTTCAAGTGTACAACTCGTTGATGGTTTAGCATCACTTTTGACCAAGATTCACCATTAATACACAATATGTTAAGACCAAGTAAGAATACAACTCATTCATGAGTCTTAGATGGATGATGAACCAAGGTTACATCATATCCTTAGTCTTAACACTAATACAAGTCACAATAACAACTAAAGTTACAAACTTTACATCAATTTAACAAGTATGAACACAATCTAAGTCAAAAGAGGTGATGGAACCCTAAGCTAGAGAGCTTGGATCCATTTCACACAAGTTACAAGGTTACAAAGCTAGAAAGCTTGAACCTTTAAGTGTCCTTGAAGATCTTGAAGCATAAAGCTTGGATCTTTAAGATATATGAAGATAACAAACACAAGTTTGAATCTTTTTCACAAAACAACATGATCAAAGCAAATAGAACTTAGATCTAACAAAAATATATGAAGATTCAAGCTAGAAAGCTTGCATCTTGGTTGTTCTTGAAGATCTTGAAGCATAAAGCTTGTATCTTGAAGATGCATGAAGATTACAAACAAAAGTTTGAATCTTTATCATAAAATAGAAAGATTAAAGTATAAAAGAAGTAGA
The DNA here is from genome assembly GCF_046630445.1 of Rutidosis leptorrhynchoides. NCBI lineage: Eukaryota > Viridiplantae > Streptophyta > Magnoliopsida > Asterales > Asteraceae > Rutidosis > Rutidosis leptorrhynchoides. The sequence goes on along the minus strand of NC_092335.1, from coordinate 104,184,777 downwards.
TCTACAAAAGTTATGAAGATTCAAGCTAAAAAGCTTGAATCTTCCATGTTCTTGAAAGATTCATGCTTGAATCAACAGGATATAAGTAAGATCAAAGCTAAAAGGAACTTGATCTTCCATTTGATGATGATGATAGCCACGAAATTAAGAAGAAAAGAGGGAGAAAAGAGAGAACTTACAAGCTAGGAAAGAAAGAAAGAATAAGTGTGTGAAATGCCAAAATGATCAAGTGTGGAAATGAGAGGCTAAAGGTTAGTATTTATAGGCAAAGAGTGAGCACATGGATTGATGACATGGCAAGGGTGGTGGTGGTGATGGGGTGGACGGTTTTTAGGGGGGAGGGGGAGACAAAATCTTGCTTTTTGGCTAATGGTGTCTAAAGTATGTCCTTTTGCTAGAATCTTATGTAACAAAGTTGATAATCCTTATCCATTATGCTAGCATGACTCATTAATTAATTTATTTATTATTTATTTATTATTATGGGCCACTAGTAATTATATTTGGGCTAATTAATTGGGTCACTAGCTAGAGTAGGGTGGGCTTGAGCCCAACAAGGTAGAAAGTCCAAAAAGGCTAACTATTGGGCTTTAGCAATTAAATAAATAAAATTAAGCATCCAAAAGTCCAGGTAATTATTATTAGAAAATAATAATTAATATTTCGCAGTCCAAAAGTTCCAGTTCCGACAAAAATCAAACGTGCGCGCAGTCCGCGTTTTAATCGTAACGGTAAATAACACTAACGGTTATAAAGCATCCAATGGACAAGTTAAGCATTCTACATACACCAAGGCACGTTTTAAAGTAAATATGAATATAAAACACGTGTGCCAAGTTTCCGGAGTAATAAAGTAACACAGTACGCACAAATACGCAGTTTCGCTAAAATACAAGGCATAAAAGCAAGTCGAAAAAGTCGGGTCGTTACATTACCCACCTATTATTGGAAATTTCGTCCCGAAATTTAAGCTGAGGCAGGTGTTGGAGTCGAGAAAAGGTGAGGATACTTCTGCATCATTTGATCCTCTCGTTCCCAGGTAAACTCAGGTCCACGCTTGGCATTCCATCGAATTCGGACAATTGGAATCTTATTGCGTTTCAAGGTTTTGACCTCACGGTCCATAATTTCGATAGGTTCTTCCATGAAGTGGAGTTGGTTATCAATGGTAAGTTCTTCCAATGGTATGATAAGTTCCGGTGGAGCAAGACATTTCTTCAAATTTGATACATGAAAGGTAGGATGAACGGCACTCAACTGAGTCGGAAGATCCAAACGGTAAGCAACCGGTCCGATACGTTCCAAAATTTCAAAGGGTCCGATGTATCGCGGGTTCAACTTTCCGCGTTTCCCAAAACGAATTACACCTTTCCAAGGTGCAACCTTCAACATCACACGGTCACCTACGTTAAATTCGAAGTCTTTACGTTTAAGATCAGCATAACTCTTTTGGCGATCACGGGCAGTCTTAAGTCTCGCCTGAATCTGAGAAATCTTCTCCGTCGTTTCATGGACTATCTCGGGTCCGGTGATTTGCACTTCGCCTAACTCGGCCCAACAAATAGGAGAACGGCACTTGCGGCCATACAACGCTTCAAAAGGTGCGGCTTTAATACTTGAATGATAACTGTTGTTGTAAGAGAATTCGGCTAGCGGCAGATGCCTTTCCCAAGACTTTCCGAAGTCAATAACACAGGCACGTAACATGTCCTCTAAAGTCTGAATCGTTCGTTCGCTCTGACCATCGGTCTGGGGGTGATACGCGGTACTCATGTCGAGACGAGTTCCCAAGGCTTCTTGCAAAGAACGCCAGAATCTGGAAGCAAAACGGGGATCGCGATCTGAGATGATTGATAAGGACACACCATGACGAGATACCACTTCTTTGATGTACAATTGAGCAAGTCTCTCCATTGTATCTGTTTCTTTCATTGCTAGAAAATGAGCAGATTTGGTAAGACGGTCAATGATAACCCAGATTGTATCGTATCCGCCCACCGTCTTTGGTAGCTTCGTGATGAAATCCATTGTAATTGCTTCCCATTTCCATTGTGGGATTTCTGGTTGTTGAAGTAATCCAGATGGCCTCTGATGTTCAGCTTTAACCTTCGAACAAGTCAAACACCTTCCAACATAAGTTGCAACATCCTTCTTAAGATTTGGCCACCAATACTGTTCCTTAAGATCGTGGTACATTTTGCCAGCTCCTGGATGAATCGAATATCTCGACTTGTGGGCTTCATCAAGTATAAGGTTCCGTAGATCTCCATAATGAGGTACCCAAATTCTTTCGGCATAACATCGGAGTCCAGACTCCTTAACCTCAAATTTAGAGATGAGAATGTTCAGGTATTCACGAGATATGTTCTCCTCCTTGAGAGCCTCTTCTTGGGCTACTCGAATCTGACTGTGGAGGTTCGAATGGATGGTGATGTTCAGAGCCCGAACACGAAGGGGTACCGCCCTCTCCTTTCGACTTAATGCGTCAGCTACAACATTGGCCTTGCGCGAATGGTAGCGAAGTTCACAATCGTAGTCGTTTAGTGTCTCAATCCATCGATGCTGTCTCATGTTTAGTTGCTTCTGATCGAAGATGTGTTGGAGACTCTTGTGATCGGTAAAGATAGTACTCTTTGTTCCATAAAGATAGTGTCTCCACAGCTTCAATGTGAAGACGACGGCTCCAAGTTCGAGATCGTGAGTAGTGTAGTTTCGCTCGTGGACCTTCAGTTGACGAGATGCATAAGCAATGACCTTCGTTCTTTGCATCAACACACAGCCAAAACCATTCCTCGAAGCATCGCAGTACACAACGAAGTCGTCACTGCCTTCACGAAGAGATAGGATAGGTGCGGTGGTTAACTTCAGCTTCAGGGTTTGAAATGCTGCTTCTTGCTCTTTTTCCCAAACAAACTTCTTTCCTTTATGAGTTAACGCAGTCAAAGGACGCGAAATCAAAGAGAAACCTTCAATGAACCTTCGGTAATAACCGGCAAGACCTAGAAATTGGCGGATGTGAGTCGGAGTAGTGGGTGTCTCCCACTTGTTGATAGCTTCAATCTTGGCGGGGTCAACTTTGATACCTTGATCACTCACAATATGACCCAGAAATTGGACTTCCTTCAGCCAAAATTCACACTTGGAGAATTTGGCATAAAGCTGCTCTTGTCTCAAGAGTTCGAGCACTAACCGAAGATGTTGTTCATGTTTTTCTTCTCTCTTGGAGTAGATGAGGATATCATCTATGAAGACGATAACAAATTTATCCAGATAAGGCTTGCAGACACGATTCATGAGGTCCATGAATACAGCGGGTGCGTTGGTTAAACCGAATGGCATCACGAGAAACTCATAATGACCATAGCGGGTTCTAAACGCAGTCTTCATCACATCACTCTCCTTCACCCTCAATTGTTGATAACCTGATCGCAAATCGATCTTAGAATAAACGCTTGATCCTTGCAGCTGATCAAAAAGATCGTCAATTCGGGGAAGAGGATATCGATTCTTGATCGTCAATTTGTTGAGTTCGCGGTAGTCGATACACATGCGGAAAGATCCGTCCTTCTTCTTCACGAATAAAACAGGTGCGCCCCAAGGTGACGAGCTCGGTTGGATAAACCCTCGGTCGAGCAATTCCTGCAGTTGACTCTGCAATTCTTGTAGTTCTGAAGGTGCCAGACGATAAGGCGCACGAGCTACGGGTGCAGCTCCCGGCACCAGATCGATCTGGAACTCCACTGCTCTTGGTGGCGGTAATCCAGGCAGTTCTTCCGGAAAGACGTCGGGGAATTCATTAACGATTCGCACATCATTCACACTCTTCTCCTCTGATTCTAAAGCCTTCACGTGTGCTAAAATGGCAAGTCGTCCTTTCTTCATGATCTTCTGCGCTTTCATACAACTAATGAGGTTCAGCTTCGAGTTACATCTCTCTTCGTAAATAGTCAGTGGCTCACCGTCTCCTTGTGGTATACGAAGAGCTTTATCTCCACAAATAATATCAGCCCTTACCTTGGTCAACCAATCCATACCGACGATCACGTCAAAACTTCCCAGTTTGATAGGTATCAAGTCAATTTCGAAATCCACACCAGCTACATTAATAATAGCTGCTCGGCCAATTTGGTCAACCTTTTCAAGTTTACCGTTGGCTACCTCGACAAGCATACTTTCTTTTAAAGGAATTAATGACCAATTTATCTTATCGCAAAAGTGTCTACATACATAACTTCTATCGGCACCAGTATCAAATAGGACAGAAGCTAAAAGATTGTTGATAGTGAATATACCTGTCACCAAGTCGGGGTTCTCGCGTGCATCCCTTGCATTAACATTAAAAGCTCTACCACGCGGTGGTCCGCCGTCCTTCTTTTTATTGGGGCAATCATTCCTAAAGTGGCCCTGCTGTCCACACTCATAGCATTTCCTTGGCCCATTCAGGTTTGTCCTTGCAGCTGGGACGGGAATCTTGCAGTTCTTACCAACATGTCCGATCCGGTTGCACTTTTCACAGACCGCATTACAGTACCCAGTGTGATGTTTGTAACACCTCTTGCACTGCGGTAGAGTGCCCTTGTAGTTCGGGTTTGAACTTGTGCCTGGGTTGGGGTTTCCACCGTTGTTGTGCCTCTTGGCAGGGGTTTGATCATAGGTTCTTCCCTTGTTATTATCCCACTTACGCTTCTCACCACTACCCGCTTCAGACTTGGACTTCTCCGGTTCATCGATGAGAATCTGATTCATGAGTGTATGCGCCATGCGCATTGCTTCGGGAACATTTGGTGGCTTGGACGAGGTGACATTACCCTTAATGGACTTAGGGAGTCCCCAAAAGTATCTCTCCATACGCTTGAATTCCGGGGTGACCATGGTAGGACACATAAGAGCTAACTCAAGAAACCTCCGATTGTAACCATCGAGATCGTTGCCAACAGCTTTCAATTGCATAAACTCTATTTCCATCTTTTGTATCTCGGTTCTCGGACAATACTCATCAATCATAGCCGCTTTGAACTCCTCCCATGGTGTAGCATACGCCTCATCAATACCTTGTGCCTGAGCCATGGTGTTCCACCACGTGAGGGCGCCATCAGATAGCGTGCAGGAAGCAAATTTGGTTTTGTTAGACTCGGAACAGTTGCTGACTCGGAATATTGATTCAACCTTTTCAAACCATCTTGTGAGACCAACAGGCCCCTCAGTTCCGCTGAAGTTATGTGGCTTACAGCTCTGGAATTCTTTGTAGGTGCACTCTTTTCGAACGGGTTGGATAACCGGCGGTGGTTCAGCTTGAGGGTTCATTTCCGCCAAGGCTGCGGCGACTCGTTCATTAATCATCTCTTCGATTTGAGCTGCTGTGGGTGTTGTTCGTGTGTTTGCCATTGCCCTTCGAAACAGAAATTTTGACTTAAGTCAAAATCCAGCATTTAATACATAATAATATAGTATATAGTAAACAGGGAAACAACATAACGCATGCCAATATAGTGACGCAACTAGGTATAAATACCGCAAAACCAACATACAGTAATGTAAATAGAACACTGTGCAAGAATTTAACAATACAAAGTTCCATTAATAAAGAGTTGCATACATAAGTTCGTACATTACATAAGGAAAACATGGATCTACAAACGAGATTACAAAATGAAACCTACTACAAAGCTCTATGGTGATGGTGGGTAAAGGATGTACAGCACATGGGACATCTACTCCTCGAGCTCAGTTACCCGAGCACGTAGGATCTCCACCTCCCTTACCAGTTCCTCGACAGAGGGAGGGGCTGGCAGAGCAGGCGGTGCTGCTGGTGCTGGTGGTGCAGATGGTCCGGCTCCAGAGGTAGATGCTGCATGGCGGTAAGGCTTACGCACGAACGGATCAGCCGGGTAAGGCACGACCCATTTACGGGCGGTAACCCTACGACATTGACCATGTGCGTCAGTGAATGCTCGTCCTCCGTTGATCCCCGGAATAACGGTGCCATCGAAATGGTACCGCTTCTTCGGCGGGGTGGAGGATGGCTGGACAGGTGTATCATCAGGGTCCTCCTCGTCGGAATCATCGTCACTAGAGTCGTCTGTGGATGAGTCGTCTGAACTAGCTGGGGGTGACACCACAGGTGGCCCTCCTCGAGCGGCCATCATCTGTCCGTATCTGGCGGGTCCGATTGGAACGAGACGTCCATCAGGAGTGCGTCGGCACCAGTGGTTACGTTCATTACGAACCGGACCTTCCCCAAGATCCGCAGGAATCACAACACCACTGGGGCGAGGCTGTGGCTCCTGAGGTACCGGGGCAACTGGAGCTGGAATCTCCGGAGGGTCCTGGGCTCTGACTACGGTAACCACCGGTACAGGTGTATGGCTGCTTGTTCCGGAGGATGAAGCGTCAGGGTCACTGGTTAACGAGATCTGTGTATCGGTAGCAGCAGTAGGTGAGGTGGCTGACGAGTCTGAATCGCTGTCCAAAATAATGACAGGTGGAATATCCGACATCTGAACAAGGAAAATAAATTTTCCATATCAGTAAGTCATAAGCAAGCAAGTATTAGGCACAATAGCATCCTAGCATGGCAATAACAACAGTGCTAAACGGTAATAATAGTGAAAGCAGATAGTAATCATGCAAAGGAAGAAATAGGCATACAGCAAGTTCGCATGGCAGTAAAGATAAGCAATAGCATGCAGTAAGATCACATAGTAGTAAAAGTAAGCAGTAGCATGCAGAAACAAGTAAACTAGCAAGTTGTAGATTAGTCCTATTAGTGAATCCTACTCGGGTCGGTCCTAGACTCACTAATGCAACCTAATTCCCTACAACCAATGCTCTGATACCAACTGTAACGCCCCATACAAAACCATCGTGTACGGATCATCAACAACAGGATCATCACAAGGTCAAACACTATATGTTGTTTGAAAACTGATTTGCATTCATTAAAAAGATAACGTTTTACAAGGATAACATGTCATAAGACTTATTACGAACCATTGTTCCAAAATAACATAAGTTTACTAATGCAAAACATAAGTTTCGTGATTGAGACATCTCTAAGTTATGCAGCGGATATCTAACACAGCAGGTCCTTAACAGCAATTCAATAATAGCATGACAGTAAGTGTAACAGCGGAAGCAATAAACCTCTAAGCACCTGAGAAATACACGCTTAAAAAGTCAACACGAATGTTGGTGAGCTATAGTTTAAGTTGTAATAGTAACGTAAGATAGGCCACGAGATTTCAGTGCTGCAACAGCGTATCAAAACAGTATGAAAAGTATATGCATAACCGTGGGCACCCGGTAACTAAACTTAACGTTTATAACCCCCTGAAAGTACACTTGGTGAGTGCGTATGTTCACGAAGTATTAAACACCCGTTAAATGCTAGCGCGACTAGCCCGAGTGGGGATGTCAAACCCTATGGATCCATATCTAAGATTCGCGTTCACCGGTTCAAAAACCAATGACTAAACGTTACCGTGCTAAAGGGAATGTTTATGCCGTTATATAACCCACATACATACAAAGTTTAAGTACTCGTGCCTAGTATGTAAAACGTAAATTGCGCATGTATTCTCAGTCCCAAAAATAGTAAAAGTAGTAAAAAGGGATGCTATAACTCACAGTGATAAAATCGGTAAAGTCGGTAATGAAAGTACGCAAGTAGTAAGTCGGTCCGAAAGGTCGTCAACCTAAATCAAAAGTTACTAGGTTAGTAGGTTGTCTTTATAAATTCTAATAGTGCATAAAATAAGTTTAAGTGTCATCATCATCATCATTCATCATCATAAAAGCTAAGTAAGTTTGACAAGAATAGAGATCGAAACAATAGGCTGACTTCGGTCAGCAGCTACGACCTCTACGTAAATCGAAAAGACGCATGGTCAGTGTCTATGGCTTCGTACATGAGTCCCCTAACAGCTGACCAATTTTCAGAACCTAACTCGTCTTCGTTTGACCGCGGCGATGGTTTAAGTGCGAGTAGGTCAGAAATTTCAGCACAACGTTAATAGGGTGTAGTGACTCTCGGAGGGCCATAAATCCTAAACCGTAACTCGGATTAAGGCGAGGCCTAAACGGAAAATCATCTACTCGAACCAAAATAACTGAAAATCAGCTTTCCAATAGCCCAGGTGGTCTGATCAGATACGAAAATCAGTGGACAAGTGCTCCGGTAGGGTTCTTGATGCTCGATGCTCATCACGGTTCTCATCCTTGATGCTTGTAGCTTCAAGTGTACAACTCGTTGATGGTTTAGCATCACTTTTGACCAAGATTCACCATCAATACACAATATGTTAAGACCAAGTAAGAATACAACTCATTCATGAGTCTTAGATGGATGATGAACCAAGGTTACATCATATCCTTAGTCTTAACACTAATACAAGTCACAATAACAACTAAAGTTACAAACTTTACATCAATTTAACAAGTATGAACACAATCTAAGTCAAAAGAGGTGATGGAACCCTAAGCTAGAGAGCTTGGATCCATTTCACACAAGTTACAAGGTTACAAAGCTAGAAAGCTTGAACCTTTAAGTGTCCTTGAAGATCTTGAAGCATAAAGCTTGGATCTTTAAGATATATGAAGATAACAAACACAAGTTTGAATCTTTTTCACAAAACAACATGATCAAAGCAAATAGAACTTAGATCTAACAAAAAGATATGAAGATTTAAGCTAGAAAGCTTGCATCTTGGTTGTTCTTGAAGATCTTGAAGCATAAAGCTTGGATCTTGAAGATGCATGAAGATTACAAACAAAAGTTTGAATCTTTATCATAAAATAGAAAGATTAAAGTATAAAAGAAGTAGATCTACAAAAGTTATGAAGATTCAAGCTAAAAAGCTTGAATCTTCCATGTTCTTGAAAGATTCATGCTTGAATCAACAGGATATAAGTAAGATCAAAGCTAAAAGGAACTTGATCTTCCATTTGATGATGATGATAGCCACGAAATTAAGAAGAAAAGAGGGAGAAAAGAGAGAACTTACAAGCTAGGAAAGAAAGAAAGAATAAGTGTGTGAAATGCCAAAATGATCAAGTGTGGAAATGAGAGGCTAAAGGTTAGTATTTATAGGCAAAGAGTGAGCACATGGATTGATGACATGGCAAGGGTGGTGGTAGTGATGGGGTGGACGGTTTTTAGGGGGGAGGGGGAGACAAAATCTTGCTTTTTGGCTAATGGTGTCTAAAGTATGTCCTTTTGCTAGAATCTTATGTAACAAAGTTGATAATCCTTATCCATTATGCTAGCATGACTCATTAATTAATTTATTTATTATTTATTTATTATTATGGGCCACTAGTAATTATATTTGGGCTAATTAATTGGGTCACTAGCTAGAGTAGGGTGGGCTTGAGCCCAACAAGGTAGAAAGTCCAAAAAGGCTAACTATTGGGCTTTAGTAATTAAATAAATAAAATTAAGCATCCAAAAGCCCAGGTAATTATTATTAGAAAATAATAATTAATATTTCGCAGTCCAAAAGTTCCGGTTCTGACAAAAATCAAACGTGCGCGCAGTCCGCGTTTTAATCGTAACGGTAAATAACACTAACGGTTATAAAGCATCCAATGGACAAGTTAAGCATTCTACATACACCAAGGCATGTTTTAAAGTAAATATGAATATAAAACACATGTTCCAAGGTTCTAGAGTAATAAAGTAACACAGTACGCACAAATACGCGGTTTCGCTAAAATACAAGGCATAAAAGCAAGTCGAAAAAGTCGGGTCGTTACACAAGTAATCATCTAAGATCAAGGAACCTTTGTTATTTATAGTAGTTTATCTTTCTAATTCAAGGTAATATTCATATTCAAACTTTGATTCAATTTCTACAACTATAACAATCTTATTTCGAGTGAAAATCTTACTTGAACTGTTTTCGTGTCATGATTCTGCTTCAAGAACTTTCAAGCCATCCAAGGATCCTTTGAAGCTAGATCCATTTTTCTCATTTCCAGTAGTTTTATCCAGAAAACTTTAGGCAGTAATGATGTTCATAACATCATTCGATTCATACATATAAAGCTATCTTATTCGAAGGTTTAAACTTGTAATCACTAGAACATAGTTTAGTTAATTCTAAACTTGTTCGCAAACAAAAGTTAATCCTTCTAACTTGACTTTTAAAATCAACTAAACACATGTTCTATATCTATATGATATGCTAACTTAATGATTTAAAACCTGGAAACATGATGAACACCATAAAATCGGATATACGCCGTCGTAGTGAAACCGGGGGCTGTTTTGGTTTGGATAATTAAAAACTATGATAAACTTTGATTTAAAAGTTGTTCTTCTGGGAAAATTATTTTTCATATGAACATGAAACTATATCCAAAAATCTTGGTTAAACTCAAAGTGAAAGTATGTTTTTCAAAATGGTCATCAAGATGTCGTTCTTTCGACGAAAATGACTACCTCTTTAGTAATTGACATGTAACTTAAATTTCTGACTATAAACCTATACTTTTTCTGTTTGGATTCTTAAATTACAGTTCAATATGAAACCATAGCAATTTGATTCACTCAAAACGGATTTAAAATGAAGAAGTTATGGGTAAAACAAGATTGGATATTTTTGATCTTTTTAGCTACGGGAAATGTTTAACAAATCTATACAAATCATATCCTTGCTAACTTATATTGTATTATACATGTATTCTAATATATTATGTAATCTTGGGATACCATAGACACGTATGCAAATGTTTTGACATATCATATCGACCCATGTATATATATTATTTGGAACAACCATAGACACTCTATATGCAGTAATGTTGGAGTTAGCTATACAGGGTTGAGGTTGATTCCAAATATATATATACTTTGAGTTGTGATCTAGCGTGAGATGTGTATACACTGGGTCGTGGATTGATTCAAGATAATATATATCGATTTATTTCTGTACATCTAAGAGTTGTAGGTTACTAACGAGGACAGCTGACTTAATACACTCAAATCTTTAAAACATAATAAAAATGGTTGTAATTATATTTTGATCATACTTTGATATATATGTACATATTTGTATAGGTTCGTGAATTGATCCGTGGCCAAGTCTTATTTTCGAGGAAGGAAATATCTGTGAAAATGAGTTATAGTCCCACTTTTAAAATCTAATATTTTTGGGATGAGAATACATACAGGTTTTATAAATGATTTACAAAATAGACACAAGTACGTGAAACTACATTCTATGGTTAAATTATCGAAATCGAATATGCCCCTTTTTATTAAGTCTGGTAATCTAAGAATTAGGGAACAGACACCCTAATTGACGCGAATCCTAAAGATAGATCTATTGGGCCTAACAAACCCCATCCAAAGTACCGGATGCTTTAGTACTTCGAAATTTATATCATATCTGAAGGGTGTCCCAGAATGATGGGGATATTCTTATATATGCATCTTGTTAATGTCGGTTACCAGGTGTTCACCATATGAATGATCTTTATCTCTATGTATGGGATGTGTATTGAAATATGAAATCTTGTGGTCTATTGTTACGATTTGATATATATAGGTTAAACCTATAACTCACCAACATTTTTGTTGACATTTAAAGCATGTTTATTCTCAGTTGAATATTAAGAGCTTTCGCTGTCGCATACTAAAATAAGGACAAGATTTGGAGTCCATGTTTGTATGATATTGTGTAAGAACCTCATTCAAGAAACATATGTCGCTGTAATATATTTCTATTGTAAACCATTATGTAATGGTCGTGTGTAAACAGTATATTTTAGATTATTATTTGATAATCTACGTAATGTTTTTAAAACCTTTATTGATAAAATAAAGGTTTTGGTTGTTTTAAAAATGAATGCAGTCTTTGAAAAACGTCTCATATAGAGGTCAAAACCTCGCAACGAAATCAATTAATATGAAACGTTTATAATCAATATGAACGGGACATTTCACATTAGTGGGTCTGGACTTCGACCGTGTCTGCATGTCAAAAGTTTTGCTTATCATTTCGTGTCGAAAATTACCTGCTTATCATTCTTAGGGAATCACTTACTTATCATTCTTAATCTAGACATATCTTACTGCCTAGATTGCGTGAATAGTGTATAGACAAAATTCATATCTTAGCGTATCTGCTACTTCATATCTTAGCGTATCTGTTACTGTAACTTTGCCTGACATATTCCGTAAATTCCTTCGTAATCTACAAAATCTTTTGTTCTATATATATAGATATTCTATGTAGTTAGGATACCATCCGATAACCGAAAATCATTTCCTATAAAAAAAATCTTTTACTCAATCGTACGAAATGGAACTCGTCACTAGTTCAAGTTCTTCGGAACCCGACAGCTATTCTGACATGGATGTTCACCTAAGCTCCGGAAGCAGCGTCACCAGAATGAATCAACCAATCAGCCATCCCCAATTCATTTGATGGGTTGGTAGTCGACTTAATCAATGGAGACGCGATGAAGGCGATCCCTTCCACTATCTGAACTCACCTCTTGGTGAAGAACCTGAAGCACTTACCGAAGAACCTGTCCGAAATACCATATTCACCCTCATTTCCAGGATATCTCGCAATGATTATATGATATCCCAAATTCTAAACCTTATTCATCCGCTCGTTTCGACCGATAATCATCATGGAATAATGGAAGAAGTCAACGAGTTTCGCGCTCGAGTAATCAATTTGGAAAACATGGTGCAAAATTTACCAGCTTTAGCAACATCATCGGCACCAACAGTACCATCAATAAACAGCACCAGTACCATCAACAATCCATGCCTCAACATCTCATTCTGTACCTCGAGTATAATCATCGTTCTACGTACCGTTCTACATCAATTATCTTCATTCTTCATGGCGATTATGTAATCTCTAATGTTTAAGAGATTATATATTCTAGTTATAAAGGTAAATCAAATGAGATTAATATCATATTAACTCATTAAATCCATGACTACATCTGAAGAAAATATATATGTATATATATTTTCATAAAGATTGTAATTAAAAATTCTCTCGTACAATCTGTTAATGGTGAAAATATATATATATATATATATATATATATATATATATATATATATATATATATATATATATATATATATATATATATATATCAAATTGGGTAGGTAATACCCGAGAAATATTTAGATTTCACATTAATAAGTTACACCGTACATTTACTATTCTACTTACATCTACAGAGATACGAATCCGTTCACAGTAGAATAACCATTTTCATTCAATTTCATATTTAGATTTTGACCTATCAGAATTCGACAAGTGGCATAATAAAGAAAACATTGGACAAAATAAAATTTGTTAGAAACAGACAAATTAACTATGAGTAATTTTGTTAAGAATCCACGCTAACAAAATCTTTGCTAACTGTTCCTAGCTAACTGTTAATTCCGTATTATATTTTATTTATCGCAATTATATATATATATATATATATATATATATATATATATATATATATATATATATATATATATATATATATATATATATATATATATATATCGCAATTTAATTATCGCAATTTATTTATCGCAATTTAAATTCTCGCAATTTTATTTACCGTCATTTAATTTCTGTTATTTATTTTACGCACATTAAATATCGGGACACGTGTACAAGGTTTTGACATATCATATCGACGCATCTATGTATATTATTTGGAATAACCATAGACACTCTATATGCAGTAATGCTTGAGTTAGCTATACAGGGTTGAGGTTGATTCTTAAATAATATATATACTTTGAGTTGTGATCAAGTCTGAGACATGTACACGGGTCATGATACGTATTAATTAATTCGAATATTATATATTAGACTATATATGAATTATTGGACTGTTAACTGTGGACTATCGACTGTGGACTAATAATATTAGACAATTAAAATGAATTAAAATATTGATTATAACATATGAAACTAAATATTTCTTCAAGTTTGCCACTTGATTTCATCTTAAACCTCATTTGTATCTTGACGATTACAATCCACGTTCAAACCTTTCATGATTCTTGAAAACACCTCAATTGAGAGGATGAACAAACCGCACTTCATCTACAGAAGAAAAGATTTATGCATATAGATATGCACCTGAAAATAGTCGAAACCTGAGTAAACGTTTAACACGTATCTATGCTAGCTTCTTTAGCGTTGTTATTACCGAAAATAGCTTTGCAATCCCTGTTCAAATTAGCAAATTTTGTCACAGCTTCAACAAATCAATTTCAACTTTTCATTCGAATAAACTCTATTATAACTTTGATATATAAGTTCGTCTTTCGTCATCATTACCGGGGAACCGTTTATATCCCACCACATCAGCAGTAAACTTATCAACAACTTCGTCGATCTTTGACTTTCTGAAAATTCGTTATATTCATTGAAACCCTATCATATACTCATCCGCATCTTATAACGAGAATTGTCATACAAATTACCGAGAATCAGCAATCAGTATTTCAAATCTCGTAGCGTTTCTACATCAACAGTTATATGTATACATATAACATTTATCTCTTAGAATTATGATCTTTCATTCTGAAATTCTGAAAAGCACCCAGTCTACAAATCAATACTTCAAATTCTGAAAAAGCTGAATACAGCAGCAAAAACTGTACACGACCTTAACAGTCGAAGGTATAAAGATAAGGAATAGCATGTTGGCAAAGCTTAGAAAAGTTGGAACTGAAAAACGAATTGAGCAAACCATGAAGGAGACTCTGAACAAATCACAAGGACTAAACTTGTACATAAAGAATCTAGATGATTCTGTTCTGATGAAATCTTTAGCGAATACCTTGTTCCGTAATTGTTCTAAATCATTGTGAATGAATTTCTTCATCACAATTTGATTGTAGAATTATAAGATATTATCGTATCTTTAATTATAAATATCCTCAATATTTCTGAAGATATCTTCATAAATATTCTCGTCCGATATTAATTATCTCTCCGCGCTATCTGTGTTATCTCATAAAAGAAAACTGTTTTGGTTTCTATATTCTATAAATCTTCGAATTTAAAAATATGAATGGTTTAAAGTAGTGTTGGGGACTGAAGCATGAGTTAGTATAATATAATGATACTTGATCAACGTGATTATATTACAGTAAGTCATGTTGAGTTTCTAATGAAACGTGATGATTCACAGACCATAACGTCATCATGTGCCATATTACACGACTCTTACATTCTATCTAATCTATAATCATATCAAGAACATACATTCTTTATAGTTCTATCTTTTCTCTTGAATACTGGCAACTTAACCAATCGAGATCATACTATTACAATTTCTATCTTAGAACATTATTCATGTTCATTCGAAACTTCATACCTACGAATTCTGGACCATTATTCATTTGACTTAAAGTTGGGAAGAGAAAACAAAAGGGATGGAACTCCAAAATATAAAGAAAATGAAGAGGGTGGATTATAGTGAAATATCCAACAGGGTAATCGAAACAGATCATCGTATTTAACTAAGAAGGATTCGAATTTCCTTAAGAATCAAATCTTATTACGAAGATTTTTTCTAAATCCCTTGAATTCTGGAATTCAACCAAGACAACATCAAAAGTTAAGATGCATCTTATTCACTAAATTCAACCATGACTACATCAAAAGTTATGCCGAAACTTATTTTCCTCATTTCACTAGTTTGTGATAGCTTCACTCGTGCTCTTCGAGTAATCGAATTGTTTTATCCATATTACTCTATGGTAATAAAACTCTATTTATCAACTCATATTCGTCATGAAAACATTTTTATTGTTAGCCATGACGACCACATTCAAATTTCGGGACGAAATTTCTTTAACGGGTAGGTACTGTAACGACCCGGAAATTTCCGACCAAATTTAAACTTAATCTTTATATGTTTCCGACACGATAAGCAAAGTCTGTAATGTTGAGTCTCAAAGTTTTCGAACTGTTTTCACAAATTCAATTACCCTTTGACGGTTCCCGACGATTCACGAACAATTGTTGTAAATAAATATGTATGTATATATATATATATATATATATATATATATATATATATATATATATATATAAGTATAAAAATAAGCAAATATAATAAATTGAAATAATAATATACAAAATAATCATTAGAGATAATAGTATACAAAATTAATGTTAAAAATATATAAACATTAAATGGCAAATGTAATATTAATTTATTAAGTATAATTACA
Organism: Rutidosis leptorrhynchoides; assembly: GCF_046630445.1. Taxonomy (NCBI): domain Eukaryota; kingdom Viridiplantae; phylum Streptophyta; class Magnoliopsida; order Asterales; family Asteraceae; genus Rutidosis; species Rutidosis leptorrhynchoides. Next base: position 104,168,546 of record NC_092335.1, on the reverse strand, counting down.
AGTTTAGATATAGTATTATATCAAATATTATTATTATTATTACTCTCATTATTATTATTAATATTGATTGATATTAATATTATTATTTGTATTATTAATATTATTATAATATATAATATGTAGATATGAAATTTAAGATGTATGAATTGTTAAAATGTTATTATTATTATTATCATAATAATATCAATATTATTATAATTAGTATTATTATTAGCATCACTAATAATATTTATTAATCTTACTATTATTAATATCATTGTTATATAATTTTGATTATTATTATGATTATTTATTATTATTATTATTATTATTATTATTATTATTATTATTATTATTATTATTATTATTACTATTAATGTAATTATAATTATTATAAATATTAATATTAATATATTATATTACATATAATAAAAAATAGAAAACTGATATAGATATTAGTTAACCAGTTGTTATCCAACTCCATTACATCCCTATCTCCTTTTTCTTTTATTCGATTTCTGTTAAACTCGTGACCCTAAATCGCTATCTTCATATCTGTTACAATCGATCAGTCAACTACCATCATCAATTTCATTTACTTATAGTCATTCGTTGTTGTTATTGAGAGAAGGGATAAATAAAAAGAAATAAATCAGATTCTTCATTTTTTATATAAACCCGTTGTAGTGACCCCGTCCTAATCCATCCGGACGAAGTCCATATCGATTATAAACGATTCACAACAGTTGATTACATCGCGAGGTATTTGACCTCTATATGATACATTTTACAAACATTGCATTCGTTTTTAAAAAAACAAACTTTCATTACATCGACAGTTGACGACAAGCATACAATTTCATAATATATTCAAATTATAAATGACTTTATAATAATCTTGATGAACTTAACAACTCGAATGCAACGTCTTTGAAATATGTCATGAATGATTCCAAGTAATATCTTTAAAATGAGCAAATGCACAGCGAAAGATTTCTTTCGTACCTGAGAATAAACATGCTTTCAAGTGTCAACCAAAAGGTTGGTGAGTTCATTAGTTTAACATAAATAAACATTTCCATCATTTTAATAGACCACAAGATTTTCATTTCAGTTCTCATAAATATACGTCCCATACATAGAGACAAAAATAATCATTCATATGGATTGAACACCTGGTAACCGTCATTCACAATATGCATATAAGAATATCCCCATCATTCTGGGATCCTCCTTCGGACATGATATAAATTTCAAAGTACTAAAGCATCCGGTACTTTGGATGGGGCTTGTTGGGCCCAATAGATCTATCTTTAGGATTCGCGTCAATTAGGGTGTCTGTTCCCTAATTCTTAGATTACCAGACTAAAAGGGGGCATATTCGGTTTAATAATCCAACCATAGAATGTAGTTTCGATACTTGTGTCTATTTCGTAAAATATTTATAAAATCAACGCATGTATTCTCAGCCCAAAAATATAAAGGGTAAAAAGGCAAATGAAACTCACCATACTGTATTTTGTAGTAAAAATACATATAACGTCATTGAACAAGTATAGGGTTGGCCTCGGATTCCCGAACCTGTGTTGTTATATATATATATATATATATATATATATATATATATATATATATATATATATATATATATATATATATTAAAACACATACTCGTAGTCGAACAATTTCACATATTATAACTTTATATATTATATATTTAATTTGTATATATATATATTTAAAAATTATTATTTTTATAGTTTTATATCTATATATTTTTAAAATACCTAATTGATTATATATATGAATATTTATTTAAAAATTGTTAATATAATTAATTCATATGTAATGTTACTTATAAATATATTTTTTACATCAATAGTAATAAAAGTTATGTTTGATTATAATGATAATATCAATAATCAATAATAATAATAATATTGATTATAATAATAATTATAGTAGTAATAATAATAGTGATAAAAATAGCAATAATGTCTCTAAAAATAATACTAATAATAATAATAATAATAATAATAATAATAATAATAATAATAATAATAATAATAATAATAATAATACTCCTAATATTAATTGAAATGATAATTTTTATAAAAATGTTATTTGTAATAATAATATTAGTAATCTTAATAAATATACTACTTTTACTAAAAAGATACTTTTATAATAATTTTAGCAATAATAATGTTTATAATAATAATAATAATAGTAATAAAAAATAATATTGATTTTCATCATAATAATACTACTAATAATATCCTCAGTGATGATACTAATATTAATAATAATAATTATAATGATAATAATAATACTTTATAATAAAATTTACTACTAATGATAATCATATTAACAATATTAATAATAATATTAATGATACTTATTTATACTAATGATAACAATAATTGTAATACTTATAACAATAATTATGATAATAATAATGCTAATGATAACCATAATAATAATAATCATAATAATAACAATATTAATAATAATAATAATAACAACAACAACAACAATAATAATAATAATAATAATAATAATAATAATAATAATAATAATAATAATAATAATAATAATAATAATAATAATAATGTAAATACTACCTTTCATATGTTGTAGCTTCCATTGTTGATAAAAAAAATAACTGTGTCCTTGCTTAGATTCGAACCCATGATCTCTCGCACACCCTTAACCACTGATCCGTTTACTATATTCTATTTTAATCCTGAATCCAAAACTAAATAACCCATTTAACAATTAAAGAAGCCCGCTATAAAATCATGAATTTGTCTCACAAAATTTTGGGTGGCCCAACAATTTGTCTGAAAAAGAAACACAGATGACCCTTTAAATCAAGTGGGTATTAGGGTTTGGCCCTACAAAAGAAAAATAAAGTAGCAGCAAATCATGTCCTTTATCAAGTGGGTTTCGATTAATTTTTTTTTTACAGAACATCACGCAGCAGTAATTCTCATCGACGTAGGGCAGCTCATCACACGATAATAGCAAACATGATGTTTGGTTCCTGGTTGAGCTTCGACAGAAGAGAAGAAAAAAAATATTTAGATAGCGTAGCAGTTCCTCATTTTTATTTGGGTCATCCTCTTTCTCTTTTATCGTTAATCTTACATTTGTTATTTCATGTATCATAATAATATAAACTCGTCATCATATTCATTAATTTAATAGAAACAGAAACAAGATTTATTTGATGGTGTTGATGAGATGTGACCGAATACAGAATTGTGGGAGGTGGTTTAGGGTTTGATTGGACCGGAACATGAAGCAAAGAGGAGCTAGTTTGGCGGTTTACGAAAGTTTCAACAAGACAGAAAAAAGTAGCTGAACAGAAGCAGGTTAACGGGGGTGGTGATCGAGGTTGTTTAACAAATGCATAAACAGCAACCTGGTAACGAAACAGAAAAATAATACACGGTCATGGTTTGGTGTTGTTGAAGGTTGTGGTGTGTATGGTGGTGTTTAGGTGGATCTCGTTTGGTGTTGGTGATTCTCAATGGTTTGAAATAGAAACATAATTAACAGGTGGTGTAAAAAAGAAATTTTAATGGTGGTGGGTTGTGAAGGTGTTGCGATGGTGATTAGTGGAAGAGAAAAGACGATGGTGGCGGTTGTTTAGTGGTGGAGTGGCGGTTGTGCTGTGATGTTCAAGAGGTGTTTCTCAAATAGGAATGAAGCAAGAGGTGATGATGCTTGGTGCTCGCAGCAATAGAAGTCGAGCAAAAAGGGTCGATGGTTTGGTTTGTGTTTCAGCTGTTCAAGCATAAGAAAGATGAGAGTGATGGTCTTGGTAATTAAAAGACAACAATAGCAGCGGGCTGTAGCAACTGTACATAATATGGTTTGGGGTTCGGATTTGCAGGAAACCCTCGGTCCTCTCCTTTCTTTTTCTTCGAACTACAATAGTGGCAAGTGTGATAAGGACATTTGTCGATCATGGGTTGAAGGTAATGATCTTTGATTGTATATAGTAGAACATGGTTGCATCATGACAGTAAACGAAACTTTGTTTCTTTTGCAAATGGATATGATTATGTTTGTTTGGTTGATGATTGATGAAGTGGAAGCAGAAAACAGGAAACATGTGTATGTGTCTATCAATATGAATAAGTATATGTATATATAAAATAGAAAAGAGATAGATGGTGGAAAACTCAGTGCCAAAAAAGTAACTCTTGTGAATATCAATTGTTTGTATCTATATAATTCATATAGGCAAGTTGCAAGAGTAAAACTCATAAATAATAGTGATAGTTGTTTTGATGTTGATATTCATGATGTCCACATATATACATATATTGTAAGTCTTGACATGTAAAGTAACAACTACAGTAATCATTATTGGAATAATTCATAAAGTGAATTGAAGCAGTTAAGTAGTACACAATCATTCAAAATATTAAGTCATGATTCGGATATGTGCAATCAATTTAGAAAAGAAATATGTACAATATTAATAATATAATAATTATAATATAATATAAATATATAAACGTGTGAACATACAAAGAAAGCAGCCTCACATTTGTTTTAATCCCACCGACAGTTTTCACGGACTGTGTATCGTGCGAAATCAGTGACGAATAAAAGTGTTCAGAAAAATCCCATATTTTTAAATTAACTATATTTATTTATTTTGGTCATTATGGTATAAAATTCGATCATTAATTTATTATATAGAAATTACATCAACTGTCCCTCTCATAAATGGGTGAAATATAAAATGTGTTAAAACTTAACAAATAGTTCCTAAATACATTTTTAATAAGCCTATAGTTTATATCACTCATTTTCGGATCACCATTTATTTTAAAATAATATAAGTTTGATTTTAACTTACTTATTATCGATCGAATAACATTTGAGCGTTACTGTTGCTTACAAAATAAATTCAAAACTATATATATATTCATTATACCTTATTTACATATATAGTTATATTTTAAATAATAGTTATTATATATTATTTTATTTTACATTATTAATTCTAGCAATTACGTCATATAATATTTTAATTTATATTTCAAATTCATATATTTTAAATATATATGTATCTGTTTACAAATAGTAGTTCGTGAATCGTCGAGGGCAGTCGAAGGGTAATTGAATATTTGAAACAGTTTCAAAATTTTGAGACTCAACATTATAGACTTTGCTTATCGTGTCGAGATCATATAAAGATTTAGTTTAAATTTGGTCGAAAATTTCCGGGTCATCACAGTACCTACCCGTTAAAGAAATTTCGTCTCGAAATTTGATCGAGGTCGTCATGGTTATCCATAAAAATGTTTTAATGACGAATATGAGTTGATAAATAGAGTTTTATCATTATTAGGTAATATAGATAAAACGATTCGATTATGTGAAGCGTACGAGTGAAGTTGTCACAAAATAATGTAATGATGAAAATAAGATTTGTCTTGACTTTTGACGTAATCATGTTTGAATTCCGGAATTCAAGAGATTTATAGAAAATCTTTGAAATCTAAAAGATTTGATTCTTCGGTGAAGTAAGATCTCTATAATAAAATACGGTGATCTGCCTCGATTACTCTATCTGATATTTCTCTTATAAATTAAACTTTTTTTTTTCGTTCCATTATTTTTTTTTTTTTTTTGCCATTCCCATACTAAATTTCTAAAGTTCAAAAGATTGTGAAAATGCTTAATCCAGTTCTGATTCTTGATATTTTCCTGGCTATCATTTCTATCATCCTTCTTTTCAATCTTCCACCAGAAAGATCTGTTTACTTCTACTATTACCTTGGGGTGATACTATTCTTATTTCTACCGTGTCTTTATATTGCTATTCGTATTAATATCCACGGTTTGTAATTTCGGCGTTGTTGTTGGGCTTTATATATTCCATTATTTTTTTCGAAGTCCCATCTCCTGTCTTCTATAATCATTGTCATCCACAGTTAATGCTCTCTTTTATTTGCTGCGATTTATACTCCTATTTCTATTTTGAAGCTTCATTCTTTAATTTCTATTCGCAAGTAACGGTCCAGAATTCGTAGGTATGAAATTTCGACTGAACTTAATGTTCTAAATAAGAAAAAACGTAATCGCACGATTTGATTTGTCAAATTACCAGAATCACTGAGAATAGAACTATCAAGAATATATTTTCTTGATATGTTCAGAAATTAATTTGAATGAAAGGGTTATGTAACATGGCACGTGATGACGATATGATCTGTGAATCATCACGTTCCATTAGAAACTCATCATGACTTACTGTAATATAATTACGTTGATCAAGTGTCATTATATCATACTAACTCATGCATCAATTCCTAACATTACTTCAATAACATTCATATCTTAAACTCGAAAATTTACAGAATATAGGAACTAACAGTTTCTATATGATGTAACACTGATATCATGAAAAGATTAATGATTTCAGATAAGAATAGTTATGAAAATATCTTCAGAAATACAGAGGATATTTATAATGAAAGATACGATGATATCTTGGAATTTCTAATATCGATGGATGATGATGAAGATTTATCCGTAAGGGTTTAGATTCGGAAGCAAGGTATTCGCTAAAGATTTCATCAGAAACAGAATCATTTGGATTCTTTGAAGTCAAACTTATTCTTTGTGATTTGTCCACAACTTCCTTCATAGTTTTGCATAATCCGCTTTTCGGTACTAAATTTTCTATTGAGTGTTTCCAATACTCCATTCTTTATCATCAAACTTTCGACAGTTAAGGTCGTGTACAGTTTGTGCTGCTGTATTCAGCTTTTTCAGAATTTGTGGTATTGATTTGTAGACTGGGTGCTTTTCAGAATTTCAGAATGAAAGATCATCATTCTAAGAGATGAATGTTATACATATAACCGTTGATATAGATATGCTGTGAGTTTTTAAAGTACTGATTGCTGATTCCCGGTAATTGGTATGTCAGTTCTCGTTATAAGATGCAGATTAGTATATGATATGGTTTCAATGAATAAATATAACGATTTATCAGAGAGATTTAAGTCAAGAAGTAACGAGGTTGCTGGTATGTCTGCTGGTAATATAGTGGAATATAAATGGTTCTCCAGTAACAATAAAAGAGCACGCATATATATCAAGGTTATAATAGGGTTGTTTCGAATGAAAATTCGAAGTTGACTTGCTGGAGCTGTGACAAAATTTGCTACTTTGAAAGGGATTACCAAGTTATTTTGGGTAATAATAACACTAAGGAATTTGCACAGCTACGTGTTAAACATTTTCTCAGTTGCCGAGAGTTTCTCAGGTGAATAGCTATATGCATCAATCTTTTCTTCTGTAGATGAAGTGCGATTGGTTTATCCTCTCGATTGATGTGTTTTTCAAGAATCATGAAAGGTTTGAACGCAGATTGTAATCGTGATGATATGAATGGGGTTTAAAATGAAATCAATTGGCAAACTTGAAGAATTGTTTAGTTTCATATGTTATAATCAATATTTTAATTCATTTTAATTGTCCAGTGTTGGTAGTCCACAGTTGATAGTCCACAGTAATAGTCCAATAATTCATATATAGTTTAATATATAATATTCGAATTAATTAATACGTATCGTGACCCGTATACGTCTCAGACTCGATCACAACTCAAAGTATATATATTATTATAGAATCAACCTTAACCCTGTATAGCTAACTCCCGCATTACTGCATATAGAGTGTCTATGGTTATTTCAAATAATATATATAGATGGGTCGATATGATATGTCAAAACGTTGTATACGTGTCCCGATATTTAAAGTGCATAAAATAAATAACAGAAATTAAATGACGAAAATAAAATTGCGAGAATATAAATTACGATAAATAAACTGCGATAAATAAATTGCGATAAAATAAAATGTAATACAGAATTAACAGTTAGCTAGGAACAGTTAGCTAGGATTTTGTTAGCGTGTATTCTTAACAAAATTTCTCATAGTTAATTAGTCTGTTTCTAACAAATTTTATTTTATCAAATGTTTTCTTCATTATGCCACTTGTTGGATTCTGATAGGTCAAAATCCAAATTTAAAATTGAATGAAAATGGTTATTCTGCGGTGAACGGATACGGATGCCGGTGGATGTAAATAGGATAGTGAATAATTGTTGAATCAGATTCAAAGAATATACAGTGTAACTTATTAATGTGAAATTTAAATATTCCTCGGGTATTACCTACCCGTTAAAATATTTTTCACCATTAACAGTTTGTACAAAAGAATTTTTAATTACAGTCTTTATGAAAACATATATACATATGTATTTTCTTCAGATGTAATCATGGATTTAATGAGTCAATATGATATTAAACTCATTTGATTTATCGTTAGAACAAGAATATATAATCTCTAACATATTAGAGATTACATAATCGCCATGTCGAACGAAGATAAATGATGTAGAACGATTCGTAGAACAATAATTATATTCGAGGTACAGAATGAGATGTCGAGGCATGGATTGTTGATGGTACTGGTGTTGTTACTGATGGTTCTGTTGATGCCGGTGATGTTGCTGAAGCTGGTAAGTTTTGCACCATGTTCTCCAAATTGATTACTCGAGCGCGAAGCTCGTTGACTTCTTCGATTACCCCGGGATGATTGTCGGTCGGAACGAGCAGATGAATAAGGTTTAGAATCTGAGTTATGATATAGTCGTGGTGAGATATTTGGGAAATGAGGGTGAAATGGTGTTACGAACAGGTTCGCCGGTAAGTGCTTCAGGTTCTTCGCCAAGAGGGCAATGTGGTGGATGGAAGGGATCATCTCCTTCGCGTCTCCATTGATTAAGTCAACTACGAACCCATCAGATGAATTGGGGATGGATGATTGGTTGATTCATTCTGGTGACACTGTTTTTGGAGCTTAGGTGAACGTCCATGTCGGAATAGCTGTCGGAATAACTATCGGAATAGCTATCGAAATCTGAGGGACTCAAACTGGTTGAGGGATTCATCTCGTACGATTAGATGAAGGATTTTTGATAAGAAATAGATTATAGGATGCAGATTAGTACCCTGCAATACATAATTTACATATGCATATAATACTAAAATCCCATAAGTTACGGAGGAATCTACGGAAGCTGTCAGGCAAAGGTAATAATAGCAGATGCGCTAAGATATGAATTTATCTATACACTGTCTATGCAATAGAGGCAGTAAGACGTGTCTAGACTTTAAGCATGATAAGCAAATAACTTTCGACACTAAATAATAAGCAAAACTTTTGACATGCAGACACGGTCGAAGTTCAGACCCACTAATACATCTAAACAACTATTAGTTAGACACACTAATGCAAGACCTGGTTCGCTAAGACCACCGCTCTGATACCACCTGTAGTGACCCCGTCCTAATCCATCTGGACGAAGTCCATATCGATTATAAACGATTCACAACAGTTGATTACATCGCGAGGTATTTGACCTCTATATGATACATTTTACAAACATTGCATTCGTTTTAAAAAAAACAAACTTTCATTACATCGACAGTTGACGACAAGCATACAATTTCATAATATATTCAAATTATAAATGACTTTATAATAATCTTGATGAACTTAACGACTCGAATGCAACGTCTTTGAAATATGTCATGAATGATTCCAAGTAATATCTTTAAAATGAGCAAATGCACAGCGAAAGATTTCTTTCGTATCTGAGGATAAACATGCTTTCAAGTGTCAACCAAAAGGTTGGTGAGTTCATTAGTTTAACATAAATAAACATTTCCATCATTTTAATAGACCACAAGATTTTCATTTCAGTTCTCATAAATATACGTCCCATACATAGAGACAAAAATAATCATTCATATGGATTGAACACCTGGTAACCGACATTCACAATATGCATATAAGAATATCCCCATCATTCCGGGATCCTCCTTCGGACATGATATAAATTTCGAAGTACTAAAGCATCCGGTACTTTGGATGGGGCTTGTTGGGCCCAATAGATCTATCTTTAGGATTCGCGTCAATTAGGGTGTCTGTTCCCTAATTCTTAGATTACCAGACTAAAAAGGGCATATTCGGTTTAATAATCCAACCATAGAATGTAGTTTCGATACTTTTGTCTATTTCGTAAAATATTTATAAAATCAACGCATGTATTCTCAGCCCAAAAATATAAAGGATAAAAAGGCAAATGAAACTCATCATACTGTATTTTGTAGTAAAAATACATATAACGTCATTGAACAAGTATAGGGTTGGCCTCGGATTCCCGGACCTATATTGTTCATATATATATATATATATATATATATATATATATTAAAACACATACTCGTAGTCGAACTATTTCACATATTATAACTTTATATATTATATATTTAATTTGTATATATATATATTTGAAAATTATTATTTGTATAGTTTTATATCTATATATTTTTAAAATACCTAATTGATTATATATATGAATATTTATTTAAAGATTGTTAATATAATTAATTCATATATAATGTTACTTATAAATATATTTTTTACATCAATAGTAATAAAAGTTATGTTTGATTATAATGATAATATCAATAATCAATAATAATAATTATAGTAATAATAATAATAGTGATAAAAATAGCAATAATGTCTCTAAAAATAATACTAATAATAATAATAATAATAATAATAATAATAATAATAATAATAATAATAATAATAATAATCCTAATATTAATTGAAATGATAATTTTTATAAAAATGTTATTTATAATAATAATATTAGTAATCTTAATAAATATAGTACTTTTACTAAAAAGATACTTTTATAATAATTTTAGCAATAATAATGTTTATAATAATAATAATAGTAATAAAAAATAATATTGATTTTCATCATAATAATACTACTAATAATATCCTCAGTGATGATACTAATATTAATAATAATAATTATAATGATAATAATAATACTTTATAATAAAATTTACTACTAATTATAATCATATTAACAATATTAATAATAATATTAATGATACTTATTTATACTAATGATAACAATAATTGTAATACTTATAACTATAATTATGATAATAATAATGCTAATGATAACCATAATAATAATAATCATAATAATAACAATATTAATAATAATAATAATAATAATAATAATAATAACAACAACAACAACAATAATAATAATAATAATAATAATAATAATAATAATAATAATAATAATAATAATAATAATAATAATAATAATAATAATAATAATAATAATAATAATAATAATAATAATAATAATGTAAATACTACCTTTCATATGTTGTAGCTTCCATTGTTGATAAAAAAAAATAACTGTGTCCTTGCTTAGATTCGAACCCATGACCTCTCGTATAAACACGCACACCCTTAACCACTGATCCGTTTACTATATTCTATTTTAATCCAGAATCCAAAACTAAATAACCCATTTAACAATTAAAGAAGCCCGCTATAAAATCATGAATTTGTCTCACAAAATTTTGGGTGGCCCAACAATTTGTCTGAAAAAGAAACACAGATGACCCTTTAAATCAAGTGGGTATTAGGGTTTGGCCCTACAAAAGAAAAATAAAGTAGCAGCGAATCATGTCCTTTATCAAGTGGGTTTTGATTAAATTTTTTTTTTTACAGAACATCACGCAGTAGTAATTCTCATCGAAGTAGGGCAGCTCATCACACGATAATAGCAAACATGATGTTTGGTTCCTGGTTGAGCTTCGACAGAAGAGAAGAAAAAAAATATTTAGATAGCGTAGCAGTTCCCCATTTTTATTTGGGCCATCCTCTTTCTCTTTTATCGTCAATCTTACATTTGTTATTTCATGTATCATAATAATATAAACTCGTCATCATATTCATTAATTTAATAGAAACAGAAACAAGATTTATTTGATGGTGTTGATGAGATGTGATCGAATACAGAATTGTGGGAGGTGGTTTAGGGTTTGATTGGACCGAAACATGAAGCAAAGAGGAGCTAGTTTGGCGGTTTTCGAAAGTTTCAACAAGACAGAAAAAAGTAGCTGAACAGAAGTAGGTTAACGGGGGTGGTGATCGAGGTTGTTTAACAACTGCATAAACAGCAACCTGGTAACGAAACAGAAAAATAATACGCGGTCATGGTTTGGTGTTGTTGAAGGTTGTGGTGTGTATGGTGGTGTTTAGGTGGGTCTCGTTTGGTGTTGGTGATTCTCAATGGTTTGAAATAGAAACATAATTAACAGGTGGTGTAAAAAAGAAATTTTAATGGTGGTGGGTTGTGAAGGTGTTGCGATGGTGATTAGTGGAAGAGAAAAGAGGATGGTGGCGGTTGTTTAGTGGTGGAGTGGTGGTTGTGCTGTGATGTTCAAGAGGTGTTTCTCGAATAGGAATGAAGCAAGAGGTGATGATGCTTGGTGCTCGCAGCAATAGAAGTCGAGCAAGAAGGGTCGATGGTTTGGTTTATGTTTCAGCTGTTCAAGCACAAGAAAGATGAGAGTGATGGTCTTGGTAATTAAAAGACAACAATAGCAGCGGGCTGTAGCAACTGTACATAATATGGTTTGGGATTCGGATTTGCAGGAAACCCTCGGTCCTCTCCTTTCTTTTTCTTCGAACTACAATAGTGGCAAGTGTGATAAGGACATTTGTCGATCATGGGTTGAAGGTAATGATCTTTGATTGTATATAGTAGAACATGGTTGCATCATGATAGTAAACGAAACTTTGTTTCTTTTGCAAATGGATATGATTATGTTTGTTTGGTTGATGATTGATGAAGTGGAAGCAGAAAACAAGAAACATGTGTATGTGTCTATCAATATGAATAAGTATATGTATATATAAAATCGAAAGGAGATAGATGGTGGAAAACTCAGTGCCAAAAAGTAGCTCTCGTGAATATCAATTGTTTGTATCTATATAATTCATATAGGCAAGTTGCAAGAGTAAAACTTATAAATAATAGTGATAGTTGTTTTGATGTTGATATTCATGATGTCCACATATATACATATATTGTAAGTCTTGACATGTAAAGCAACAACTACAGTAATCATTATTGGAATAATTCATAAAGTGAATTGAAGCAGTTAAGTAGTACACAATCATTCAAAATATTAAGTCATGATTCGGATATGTGCAATCAATTTAGAAAAGAAATATGTACAATATTAATAATATAATAATTATAATATAATATAAATATATAAACGTGTGAACATACAAAGAAAGCAGCCTCACATTTGTTTTAATCCCACCGACAGTTTTTACGGACTGTGTATCGTGCGAAATCAGTGGCGAATAAAAGTGTTCAGAAAAATCCCATATTTTTAAATTAACTATATTTATTTATTTTGGTCATTATGGTATAAAATTCGATCATTAATTTATTATATAAAAATTACCTCAACTGTCCCTCTCATAAATGGGTGAAATATAAAAAGTGTTAAAACTTAACAAATAGTTCCTAAATACATTTTTAATAAGCCTATAGTTTATATCACTCATTTTCGGATCACCATTTATTTTAAAATAATATAAGTTTGATTTTAACTTACTTATTATCGATCGAATAACATTTGAGCGTTACTGTTGCTTACAAAATAAATTCAAAACTATATATATATTCATTATACCTTATTTACATATATAGTTATATTTTAAATAATAGTTATTATATATTATTTTATTTTACATTATTAATTCTAGCAATTACGTCATATAATATTTTAATTTAGATTTCAAATTCATATATTTTAAATATATATGTATCTATTTACAAATAGTGGTTCGTGAATTCTCGAGGGCAGTCGAAGGGTAATTGAATATTTGAAACAGTTTCAAAATTTTGAGACTCAACATTATAGACTTTGCTTATCGTGTCGAGATCATATAAAGATTTAGTTTAAATTTGGTCGAAAATTTTCGGGTCATCACACCCGTCACCCCCCCCCCCTCCCTCTTCATTCACACAACCCAAAAGCCACCTGCAATCGTTTCTCCCTCTTCTATATTCCTGCAACCCGTTTTCTCTTATGATCTTCATGTTTCTATCAATCAAAGCAGCCGCAAAGATTTCAGTCTTCATACTGCTGTAAACAACGAATCAATCAAACTAAGAATAACACTCGCTACAGCTATTATTTAATGTTCATTTATGTGTGTCTGTTTTCTATTTTAAACGGTCCAAAAATCATCACCAATGATAGTTGTTGTTTCTACCATAATCAATCACCTTCATCAAACCTGCAACTCGATTCCACTTTTGTTACTTCTGTTTTATATTCGTGAAGATCCAACCCAAAACCTCATCAAATCAAACCAAATAAAACCCATTTACGTACTACTACCCTACCTATGTTTTTGTTTCATTCTCGCTGTGTAGGCGGAAGAAATTCACCATTATCGACAACCATTAAAACACTAGCACCCTATCACGTACCTGCAACTGTTATGCTCGATTGGTTGCTATTATTCATCGAAAACCATCAAAATCCATCACCTGCTACTTGCTTTTATTTCCTGTTTCATTGGAGAATCAACACAACACCACTCAGCCTTTATTACTTCTACTTCTATTTATTTTATTTTCCTGTGAACCAGATATATTTTCTTTTAATGATGAATGTTGCCATCTGTTTCCCACTTATCAAAAGGATAACCCCACGTCTTATTCTTTTCCTTCTGCCGACACAATTGCTATTCGAATCAACTTCTGGGTAATGTAAGTGGGTCGAGTAATGGATTGTTAATATATTGTTGGGCCTTGACATGTTTAATAATATTATTGGAATTGATGGGTTAATAAACTTTTAGACTTGGGCTGTTAGTTGTCTTTGATTGGGCCGTACTCCTTGGCCAGGAATAAAAACATGTTCTTTGCTGATTGAATGAACAAAGGAAGAATAGTGAGGCTGTTATGATATCAAACGTCTTAAATTATGAGTGATGATGATTCATGGATCAGGGTGATAAATAATATGTAATAATCATATTAGTTATGTTAAGATGATTATATTGATGAAGATGAAGTGGTTATGATTTTATGCGGTTATGATTATGATTATTTTAGAGTGATGTCGATGAGTGGAAATTATATTATGTTGATAGACGATAGGATAATTATGATGATGTGTGTGACATGATTGTTTATGATGATGAGGATGATGGTGTATGATGTATGATGTACAATAAAGATGGTAAGTGACGATGAAGATGAATCTCTGATCATGATTAACGTATGATATTGATAATGTTTAGAAGATGATAAATGATGGTTATGAAGATGATGATGATGATGTTTTAATAAGGTTATGATGATGATAACTATGATGACATGATGATGATAACATGAAATTTTGATGATTGTGATATGTATACTTTTTTAATTTTATTATTACTATTTTTAACACTATTATTATTATTTTTATTATTATTGAATTTATCATTTTTATTATTATCATTACTAATATTATCATTATTATTATTTTTATCATTATTATTAAAATTATCATTATTATTATGATTACTATTATTAATAATATCATTATTATTATTAGTTTTATCATTATTATTATTATTATTATTATCATTATTTTTATTACTATTATTATTATTATTAATTAATTAATTAATATTAACTAGTATTATGACAGATAAACATTTTTACATATAGTATAGATATCAATATTATTATGTATGAAAGTATTAATTATAATACATAATAGATAAAGATAAAACTTTAATAAATAGATTTACAATAATATTAAATTATAATAAATATTATATATATTATAATAATTATAAATAATTATTTATTAAAATATTTGATAAGTATATAATATGTTAATATTAGTACATATCATGATAATTATGTAATAAATATTAATATAATTAATATAGCCTAAAATTTAATTGTTCTATCATGATTATATGTTTTAATATATATACATGATATAGGTTCGTGAATTCGATGCCAACCCTGCATTGTTCAATGTCGTCATATGTATTTTTACTACTAAATACATTAAGTGAGTTTCATTTGCCTTTTTACCCTTTATATTTTTGGGCTAAGAATACATGCAAAATTTTTATAAATGTTTTACGAAATAGACACAAGTAAATGAAACTACATTATATGGGTGAATGATCGAAGTCGAATATGCCCCTTTTTAGCTTGGTAGCCTAAGAATTTGGGAACAGACCCCCAAATTGACGCGAATCCTAAAGATAGATCTATCGGGCCAAACAAGCCCCATTCTGAAATTTGGAATGCTTTAGTACTTCAATTTTATCATGTCCGATGGGTGTCCCGGAATGATGGGGATATTCTATATGCATCTTGTTAATGTCGGTTACCAGGTGTTCACTATATGAATGATTTTTATCTATATGCAGTTTGCAAAATGCCTGATATGAGATGTATATTTATGGAAAAATGAAATCTTGTGGTCTATTAAAATGATGAAAATGAATGATTATGATAAACTAATGAACTCACCAACCTTTTGGTTGACACTTGAAATAATGTTTATTCTCAGGTATGAAAGAAATCTTCCGCTGTGCATTTGCTCATTTTAGAGATATTACTTAGAGTCATTCATGACATATTTCAAAAGACGTTGCATTCGAGTCATTGAGTTCATCAAGAATATTATTAAGTCATTATAGTTTGGATATATTATGAAATGGTATGCATGCCTGTCAACTTTCGATGTAATGAAAGTTTGTCTTTTAAAAACGAATGCAATGTTTGTAAAATGTATCATATAGAGGTCAAGTACCTCGCAATGTAACCAAATGTAATGTATTCGTCCGGATGGATTAGGACAGGGCATTAGAGCACAACTCAATTAAGGGTTGTAAGTAGTTTGATGAACCAAAGTCACATCAAGATCTTAGATTCGACACATACATGAGTTCTAATAGTAATATTAAGCTACAAACTTGAAAGTAAACTAAATAAACAAGATCTTAAGTTGTAGAACTTAGATCTTAGTTAGATCTTAAAGATCCTAGACTAGAAAGTCTAGATCTAGTGTTCTTAAGTTAGATCCTAAGTTATAGAACTTGGATCTTCACTTTAATGAAACCATAAGTTATGAAACTTAGATTTTAATCTTGTAGAATGTATGTAAGCTTGTAAGCTCTTATTTACAACAAAATTAGAAGACCATAAGCTATAAAAACTTAGATCCAACATAAGTGTGTGAAGTTATAACTAGAAAGTTATACTTCCATGTTCTTGAACTTATAAAGTTAACTTTAGTTTCAAGAAATATGAGATCAAGTTTAACTGGTAATACTTGACCAAATTAACAATATCACAACTTTAAAGTACTTACAAAAGAAAGAAATAAATTAAAGTTACAAGTATTATGTTCATGTTTGTTTCATACTTGAGAAGATTCAAATCAAAGTTTGGATCTTAAGGAAATAAACTTCAAGTCTACAAAACATGAACACGAGTATAATTATAAAGCTTATGAACTTTAAATCTTATAACATTTTAAGTGTGGAACCATAAGTTATAGAACTTAGATCCTTGTTCTTGGTTCTTCATCAAACAAAGATGAAAGTGACCAAGATTACATGAAGATACAAGTTAGAAAACTTGATCTTTAACAACAAATAACAACAAACAATCAAACAAGTAGTAAAACAAGTAAATGATGATGATATGATTCGGTTTAGGAACAAGAAAAAGAAGAAGAAAAAGTCTTGTAAGAACTCACAATTAGAGAGAAAACTTGGAGTAAGAAAGTAGAGAAATATGTGTGTGTGAAAAGTGAAGTGAATGCTAGTGAATAAGTAACAAAAAAAATTGAACTCCCTTTCCCCCATAGATGGCCGACGGTTTTTGGGGATCAAATAGGCAAGGTTAAAAGCTACTTTCAAGTGTTGGAGAATGGTGTAAGCTCAAAATGGATTAAAGTTAAATGTATGGGAAAGAGTTACTAGCATGCTTGAAGTATTTATCTCCAACTTAACTTAATTAATCCAAGTTTAAGCTTAATGAATTACTAGTAATATGTTGGGCTCACAACTAGTCCATTAGGAAAGTAGGGTGGGCTTCCAAGTCCATTAACATAAAGCCCAAGTCCAAGTAAGTAACAAATTAAATAAAAGCCCAAGTAATTAACTACTTGCATTAGTTAATTAAAAATGATTAATAATAATTAATCATGAACGTAAATAATATTCGAAATATTATTCGTGTAAAGTACGTGTGTCACAAAGACAAGTCGGGACATGTAAAGTCAATTACGATAACAAGTAAATGTATAAAAATACATTTATTAAAGCGTAAGTATTAATAATAAATATTAATAATTATACGTTGGAAAATCCAGGGTCGTTACATTACCCACCTGTTAAAGAAAATTTTGTCTCGAAATTTTAAGCTGAGGGAGATGGAGGAGGTGGGAAAAGGTGAGGATACTTCTGCATCATTTGATCCTCTCGTTCCCAAGTAAACTCAGGTCCTCGTTTGGCATTCCATCGGACTCGGACGATCGGAATCCTGTTGTGTTTCAAAGTTTTGACCTCACGGTCCATAATTTCGACAGGCTCTTCCGCGAAGTGGAGCTTGTCCTCAATCGTAAGTTCCTCCAATGGTATGACATGTTCCGGTTCAGCAAGACACTTTTTCAAATTCAATACATGAAAGGTAGGATGAACTGAGCTCAATTGAGTCGGAAGATCCAAACGGTAAGCAACGGGTCCAACACGCTCCAAGATTTCAAAAGGACCAATGTATCGCGGGTTTAACTTTCCGTGCTTTCCAAAACGAATCACACCCTTCCAAGGTGCGACTTTCAACATTACACGGTCACCCACGTTGAATTCGAAGTCTTTACGTTTAAGGTCTGCATAACTCTTTTGGCGATCACGGGCCGTCTTGAGTCTCGCTTGAATTTGGACAATCTTCTCAGTTGTTTCATGGACTATCTCGGGTCCGGTGATTTTCTTTTCGCCTACTTCGGCCCAACAAATAGGAGAACGGCACTTGCGTCCATACAACGCTTCGAAAGGTGCGGCATTAATACTCGAAAGATAACTGTTGTTGTAAGAGAATTCGGCTAGCGGCAAATGCCTTTCCCAAGCCTTTCTGAAATCAATAACACAAGCACGCAGCATGTCTTCCAAAGTCTAAATCGTACGTTCGCTTTGTCCGTCGGTCTGCGGGTGATACGCAGTACTCATGTTGAGACGAGTCCCCAAGACTTCTTGCAAAGAAAGCCAAAATCTAGAAGCAAAATGGGGATCGCGATCTGAGATGATCAATAAGGGCACACCATGACGAGATACAACCTCTTTTATGTATAGTTGAGCGAGTCTCTCCATCGTATCAGTTTCCTTCATGGCTAAAAAGTGTGCAGATTTGGTAAGACGGTCAACGATAACCCAGATAGTATCGTATCCGCCCACCGTCTTTGGTAACTTTGTAATGAAATCCATTGTTATCCTTTCCCACTTCCATTGCGGGATTTCCGGTTGTTGAAGTAACCCAGAAGGCCTCTGATGTTCGGCCTTAACTTTCGAGCAAGTCAAATACTTCCCAACATAAGTTGCAACGTCTTTCTTAAGATTAGGCCACCAGTACTGTTCCTTAAGATCGTGGTACATTTTACCGGCTCCTGGATGAATCGAATATCTCGACTTGTGGGCTTCATCTAATATAAGGCTCCGTAAATCTCCATAACGAGGTACCCAAATTCTCCCGGCATAACATCGGAGTCCAGTCTCCTTAACTTCGAATCGAGAAACGAGAATGTTCAAGTATTCATGAGATATATTCTCCTCCTTGAGAGCCTCATTTTGGGCTGCTCGGATCTGGCTATTGAGGTTCGAATGAATGGTGATGTTCAGGGCCCGAACACGAAGAGGTGTCATCCTCTCTTTTCAGCTCAAAGCGTCAGCTACAACATTTGCTTTGCCAGGGTGATAACGAAGTTCATCATCATAGTCGTTCAGCGTCTCGATCCATCGACACTGTCTCATATTCAGTTGCTTCTGTTCGAAGATGTGTCGGAGGCTTTTATGATCGGTAAAAATAGTGCTCTTAGTTCCATAAAGATAGTGTCTCCGCAGCTTTAATGCAAAGACAACGGCTCCAAGATCGAGATCGTGCATTGTGTAATATCGCTCGTGAATCTTCAGTTGTCGGGAGGCGTAAGCGATAACCTTTGTGCGTTGCATCAGTACACAACCAAAACCACTTTTCGAAGCATCGCAATAAACGACGAAATCGTCACTGCCTTCAGGAAGTGATAAGATAGGCGCGGTGGTTAACTTCTGCTTCAAGGTTTGAAATGCTGATTCCTGTTTGGGTTCCCAAATGAACTTCTTCCCTTTGTGAGTCAGCGCGGTCAAAGGACGCGCAATCAGAGAGAAACCTTCAATAAATCTTCGGTAGTAATCGGCGAGACCTAAAAATTGGCGGATATGAGTCGGAGTAGTGGGGGTTTCCCACTTGTTGATAGCTTCGATCTTTGCGGGATCAACTTTGATACCTTGATCGCTCACAATATGGCCCAGAAATTGGACTTCCTTCAACCAAAACTCACATTTGGAGAATTTTGCATAAAGTTGCTCTTGTCTCAAGAGTTCCAACACTAGACGAAGATGTTGCTCATGTTCTTCTTCGCTTTTGGAGTAGATGAGGATATCATCTATGAAGACGATAACGAACTTATCCAGGTATGGCTTGTAGACACTATTCATGAGATCCATAAATACGGCAGGTGCGTTGGTTAAACCGAATGGCATCACGAGAAACTCATAATGACCATAACGGGTTCTGAACGCAGTTTTCATCACATCGCTCTCCTTCACCCTCAACTGGTGATAACCGGATCGCAAATCAATCTTAGAGTAAACGCTTGATCCTTGCAGCTGATCGAAAAGATCGTCAATTCTGGAAAGGGGATACCGATTCTTAATCGTCAATTTGTTGAGTTCACGGTAGTCGATACACATGCGGAATGATCCGTCCTTCTTCTTCACAAATAAAACAGGTGCGCCCCAAGGCGAGAAACTTGGTTAGATAAATCCACGGTCTAGCAGTTCTTGTAATTGGCTCTGCAACTCTTGCATTTCGGAAGGTGCGAGTCGATAAGGTGCGCGAGCTACAGGTGCAGCCCCTGGCACTAAATCGATCTGGAACTCCACTGCTCTCGGTGGCAGCAATCCAGGCAATTCTTCCGGAAAGACATCGGAAAATTCATTCACAATTCGTACATCGCCCACGCTCTTCACTTCTGTTTCTAATGTTTTCACATGTGCTAAAACAGTAAGACGTCCTTTCTTCATGATCTTTTGGGCTTTCATGCAGCTAATGAGATTCAGTTTCTAGCTACATCTCTCTCCGTAAATAATCAGTGGCTCACCGTCTCCGTGTGGTATACGAAGAGCTTTATCTCCACAGATAATGTCGGCCCTTATCTTGGTCAACCAGTCCATACCGACAATAACATCAAAGCTCCCTAACTTAATGGGTATCAAGTCAATCTCGAAATCCACACCAGCTATATTGATAATAGCTCCTCGGCTAATTTGGTCAACTTTCTCAAGTTTTCCATTGGCTACCTCTACAAGCATACTCTCCTTTAAAGGAACTAACGACCAATTTATCTTAGAGCAAAAGTGTCTACATACATAACTTCTATCGGCACCAGTATCAAACAGAACAGAAGCTAATAGATTGTTGATAGTGAATATACATGTAACCAAGTCGGGGTTCTCACGGGCATCCCTTGCATTTACATTGAAGGCTCTTTCACGCGGTAGACCGCAGTCCTTTCGCTTGTTGGGACACTCATTTTTGAAGTGGCCCAGTTGTCCACACTCATAGCACTTTCTTGGTCCAGTGGGGTTTGTCTTCACATTCAGGGTGGTGATCTTGCAGTCTTTGCCAATATGCCCAGTCCTTTTACATTTTTCGCAGACCACGTTGCAGTACCCGGTGTGATGCTTGTAACATCTCTTGCACTGCGGCAGACTACCCTTGTAGTTAGAGTTCGAGCAAGTGTTCGGATTGGAGTTCCTCCCATCGTTGTTTCCCTTGAAACCCTCATGTCGCTTAGCTGGATTTTGATCAAAGACTCTCCCCTTGTTATTGTCCCACTTACGCTTCTCACTACTACCCGATTCAGATTTAGCCTTTTCTGGTACTTTGCTGGTGATTTGGTTCATCAGGGTATGCACCATGCGCATAGCTTCCGGGACACTGGTTGGCTTAGAAGATGTGACATTTCCCTGAATGGTCTTGGGAAGTCCCCACAAGTATCGTTCCATTCACTTAAATTCCAGGGTAACCATCGTGGGACACATCAGAGCTAATTCCAGGTACCTACGGTTATAACCATCGAGATCGGTTCCCACAACCTTCAAATCCTAGAACTCAGCCTCCATTTTTTGTATCTCTGTCCTGGGGCAATACTCTTCAGTCATGGCCCCCTTAAATTCCTCCTACGGGGTAGCATACGCCTCATCAATACCCTTAGCTTGAGCAAGAGTGTTCCACCAGGTTAGGGCACCGTCCGACAGTGTACACGAGGCATACTTGGTTTTTTTCATTTCTGAACAGTTGCTTACACGGAATACAGCTTCTAATTTCTCAAACCACCTTGTAAGTCCAACGGGCCCCTCAGTACCACTAAATTGTGGGGCTTACAGCTTTGGAATTCCTTGTATGTGCACCCGTTATGATTGTGCTGGATAACCGGTGGAGCTTGGGGGTTCATTTTTGCTATAGTTGTGGCTACCCATTCGGCTATCATTTCTTCAATCTGTGCTGCTGTGGGCGTTGATCTTCCGTTGGCCATTGATCTTCTAAACAAAAATTTTGGCTTAAGTCAAAATCCAGCATTCAAATAATAATAATAATACAGTATACAGTAACCAATCATGGAATCAACACAACACATGCTAATTAAGTAACGCAAATAGATTCAGATACCACAAAATCATCATACAGTAATGTAAATAGAACACCGTACAAAAATTAAACAACGCTAAGTTCCATTCATTAATAAAAAGTTGCATACATTCGCATAAGATTCGTACAATACATGAGTGAAACATGAAACTACAAACGGGATTACATAAAGAAATCTAATACAGTAGCCCTATGGTGATGGTGGGTAAAGGATATCCATTATGTGGGACATCTGGTCCTCGAGCTCAGTTACCCGAGCACGGAGGATCTCCACTTCCCTCGTCAGTTCCTCGACGGAGGGAGATGCTGGTGGGGCATGCGGTGCTGATGGTGTAGGTGGTGCCGGTGGTGCAGACGGTCCAGCTCCAGAAGTAGATGCTGTGTATCAGGAAGCCTTACTCACGAATGGATCGGCAGGGTAAGGCACAACCCGCTTGCGGGCGGTGACCCTAACCTTCAGTCCATGTGTGTTAACGAATGATCTACCTCCGTTAACCCCTGGAATAACAGTACCATCAAAACGATACCGCTTCTTCGGCGGGGTAGAGGGCGGCTGCACGGGCGTCTCCTCAGGGTCTTCGCCGGAATCATCGTCGGAATCCTCGTCGCTGGAATCATCGGATGATGTAATGACCCGGACTTTTTCGATCAATTTATACTTATAAGATTAATATTTACCTAAATTAAACCTTACCAACATGATAAGCAATCCAAATTGTTGAGATTTATGTTTTTGAAATGAGTTTTACACAACGTTTGACCGTCTAGTTTGACCGATGATATCACGAACTATATAATATATGATAATTATACGTTTGTGTATATATATGTATATATACATATTTAACATGATCTAAGGATGTTTTAATATCTTATTTTGTATTAATAACAATAAGTTATAAGTATATTTTGAAACTACTAACTTAAGTTTTCAAAACGATAACCATACGTAACGTTATTTGACATAAATACTTATAACCTATAATGTTTATACATATATCGTATATGTAATGTATTTAATCACTGTTTAAGGACTTAAATACATAAAACAATATAAGTATATTCACAAAAGATAGCTATATTTGAATTCTCATTCCATTTTTCACAAAATTTCTATACGTATATCTAGAGTACATGTACTCGTATCATACCTAGCTTCTATACGTATTTACTATTGGTATATACACATCAAATCACCACCAACCAGCCCTTGTTCATTCCTTATGTATAAGGTAACTCTCTTGTTCATGCCTTATGTATAAGGTAACTACTTTTGATGTTTAGTATGACTAATTACATAAAAATACAACATGAAATTTTGTCCATGTTTTTCCATTAATCATGTTTTTATGGCCTTAAATACATCTTCCATTTTCAAATTTTACTACCTCATTTCTTTAACCAAAAACACACTCTTAAGAAACTCCATAACCATTCAGCTAAAATCCATGAAGATCTAGCCATAAAAACATCACTTAATCACCATAAGAAAACTCTTACAAAAACACTTCAAGAATCCTTCCAAGAACACAAGTTTACTTCCAATCTTTCATCCAATTCCATCACCCTTTTGGTTCTAGGTCTTTACTCCTCTTTTACAGCAATCTTGTCCAAGTAACTTGAGGTAGTAACTATGTTCATAACCTTATTCGATTCATATATGTATAGCTATCTTATTTTATGGTATAAAATTTTAACAACAAGAACATAGTTTGAATGTTTTCAAACTTGTTTGCAAACTAAATAGATCCTTCTAACTTAACTTTTAAAATACTTCAAGACCTGTAATATATCATAAATATATTCTAATTTAACAAGGTATAACTTGGTTTTTCAAAGAACACCTTAAAAACTGTTTTTACGACGTCGGAGTGCAACCGGGGGCTGTTTTGGGTTGGATAATTAAAAACTATCTTGAACCTTGAATTGGAGGTTTATTTTCTGGAAAAATTATATTTACTATGAATATGATAACACATAAAAATTTCATGATTTAACTCAAAGTATAAGTATTTTTAGAAAAATAATCATTTAAGGTTGTTTACATGATGGAAAATGATTAACTTCATAAGTTTCACCAAAGTTTGACCTATGACCTGTGATTTCGAATACAAACTAAGGTATTTACAGTTCATATTCTTAAAGAAGGACTCGATCCAAGGAAGTGGCAAGTTGAACCAACGAAAACGAAGTTGTAACGAAGAAACTATGACCAAAACAAAATCGGATATCCAAGACTAGTTTAGCCACGAAAATAATTGGAGAAAATTAAAAAAATCACATCTTTCTAAAATAACATGATATTTTATATATATGTACTCATAATTTAATTTTATATGGTTCAGGATCACCCGTAAACAATACGAGAAGATTAATCATAAGATCCCATGATTGTACGCAACACGTCATTTGACAACACCGGTACTTTATGTACGCAACACGTCATTTGACAACACCGGTACCGTGGGTCAAGATTAATCTCGACCAATACATATACGATGGGGGTTTTATTTATTTCATTGGGGGTTTATTAAACACCTAAAAATGAACCATTAAAATTGAATTACTAACATCGGACTGCTAACTACGGACTAAGAAATTATTAAAAGTATTAAAAGTATAATAAGTATATATATGTGACGATTGTTTTAAAAAGAAAAGGTATTGATATATTATATATGGATAGGTTCGTGATATCAACCGGAGACCAAGTCAAAATATATATATCTTCAAGGCAAAAGTGAGTATATAGTCCCACTTTTAAACTCTAAATATTTCGGGATGAGAATACATGTATTTTATGTTTTACGTTATGGACACAAGTAACTGAAAAATATATTCTACGTTGAGTTGTACCACTGGCATACTTCCCTGTAGCTTGGTAACTATTATTTACAGCGGTATTGTAAACGCGAATCCTGTTGATAGATCTATCGGGCCTGACAACCCCAACCGGACTGGACGACCAGTATTCAACGGTTGCACAGTACTTCGTTTCGTGACTACACTTGGTACGGTGTAGTAAGATTTCATAATAAAGGGAATATGCGACGTGATTAAATGTTAAGTATGGTTACCAAGTGCTCAACCACTTAGAATATTCTTATTAAAATGTTTACATATGAAATCTTGTGGTCTATATTTATATCACTGCCGGCATTAAACCTATATCTCACCAACTTTATGTTGACGTTTTAAACATGTCTATTCTCAGGTGATAACTAAAAGCTTCCGCTGCAACATGTTGAATTTAAGCAAGATCTTGAGTATGCATATTTGTGTCAAAAATAAAACTGCATATCCGAGGAATTGTAATGTAAAATATGCTAGAAATCGTGTTGTTATCATCACATGTAAAGTTTGTAAGTCTAAGATTATCGCTAAACGATAATCATCTTTATATTGTCTAAAACTTGTATTAAAATAAGAGTTATGGTTTGTAATGTAAAATAAATGCAGTTGTTCTTTTAAAAATGTCGCATATAGAGGTCAATACCTCGCAATGAAATCATACGTTATTTAACTCGTTCTTATGGTTAAGGACGGGTTATGACATGTGGTATCAGAGCGGTGGTCTTAGCGAACCAGGTTTGCATTAGTGTGTCTAACTGATAAGTCGTTAGGATACATTAGTAAGTCTGGACTTTGACCGGATCTGATTTAACAACCATTGCTTATCATTGTTGGTTAAAATTTATATGTAAATATTATGTAGTACTAATGGGTTAGTTGTTGTGTGATAGATGTCGGGCTCAAAACTTATTATCACATTCAGCGACTCCGAATCAGAATCTTCAGATGGTGTTTCAGTCATTAACCTATCCGATGACGAAAATAATATCTTTGGGGAAGACTCACAAATTCCGGATGAACCAACAATAAAGAACCCGGAAAGTGAACCCGAGGAGGAAAGTGAACCCGAGGAGGAAAGTGAACCAGAGGAGGAAAGTGAACCCGAGGAAGAAATACAAGAAATTACGAAAGACAAGTTCGAACTAGGAAAGAAACGAAAGGCTAATGAATTAGAAAATTCAAATCCTGAGTTTAGTAAGGATGATGTGGCACCAACTCCACTAGACACTACCACCCCTATTCCCGCTATTCCTATTCGTTCTATCCCGGCATCCAGTTCTTCAGCCCCACCGCCAAAATATAGGCAGACAGCTAGGATAAGCGTTAGGCCATTCCTTGAACCTAAACGTCCTAGAAAATAGACCAAACGATGCACTGCCGTATTAAACCATGGGATCATATAATGTTTTGTATAATATTATTAGTGTGGTGTGCTTAATATTCGATGTAAGATAAGCATATGTAAAATAGTGAAGTATGAAATGCAATAATTTTCCATGGTTAAGTATTATTTAGATTGTAGTAATTGGTTCTGTACTAAGCTATTAAGTATGAACATTAACGGGTAGGTACTACCCTAGATATAATTATAAAATGCTAATAAGAAGAAAAGGCTTTTATAATAATACCTGGTTCATATTATTAACAAGCTATAATGTACTATAAATACACACTACATCTATAATATTCCATGTGAATAATTATTTTCTTTCATTAGGAAATGGCGCGATTGAATCGAATGACGGAACAAGAAGTCGAGGAATTCATCAACCAGCGAATGAACGACAGAATGTTATGGGTCGAAGCTGCAAGAGCTACTGCAGTTAACCCAAATCCTCGTGTAGGATGTACCTACGAGACTTTTCAAGCTTGCAAGCCCTCATCATTCAGTGGAACGGAAGGACCGATCGGTTTAACCCGGTGGATAGAAAAGATGGAGACTGTGTTTAAAATCAGTGGTTGTGTTGAAAAGGACATGACCAAGTATGCATCGTGCACTTTACAAGATAGTGCACTCACGTGGTGGAAAAATTTTGTGAAGGCTGTAGGAGGAGATGTAGCTTATGATACTCCATGGGAAGAATTCAAAACAATGTTAATCAACGAATATTGTCCAAGGAACGAGGTTAGGAAGTTGGAAGATGAATTACGAAGTCTGAAGGTTATTGGTACTGAAATCACCAACTACAATCAGCGATTCATGGAATTAGTTTTGCTATGTCCTGAATTGGTTCCAACCGAGGAACGGAAGATTGAAATGTACAAAGATGGTTTGCCCAAAAAGGTCAAGGCAAACGTTACAGCATCGAAACCTAAGACAATTCATGAAGCTATAACCATGGCAAACGAGCTAATGGATCAGGTCATCATGGATAAGAAAGCATCCAATACTGATGTGAAGGTATCAGGTAACAAAAGAAAGTGGAATGGAAATTATGATCGAGGTAACCAACAACAATCTTTTAAGAAACAAGAAACCACGCAAGGTGCAGGTAGTGGTTCAAGCTTTGGTTACAAAGGACAAAATCCTTTATGCAACCGATGCCACAAACATCACTCTGGCTACTGTAATGTGGTATGCAACAAATGTAATCGAAAGGGTCATCTTGCTGAAGTTTGTAGGGCTCTCGTTACAAATACAAATGGTACCAAGACTCCTGCCACCAATGCAAATAGAACTGCTTTGGCTACCATTACTTGTTATGGGTGTGGAAAACAAGGTCACTATAAGAGCCAGTGTCCGAATCCAGAGAAGAATAATGGATCTGCACGTGGAAGAGCATTTGTTATTAATGCTAGAGAGGCATGTGAAGACCCGGAGCTTGTTACGGGTACGCTTACCATTAATAACTTATCAGCATCTATTATATTTGATACTGGTGCCGATAGAAGTTACGTGTATAGAAATTTTTACACTAAATTGAATTGTTCATCATTACCTCTAGAAGCTAAGTACATGATTGAGTTAGCTAATGGTAAACTAATTAAAGCCGATAAAATTTGTCGTGATTGTAAAATAAATTTAGCCGGAGAAACGTTTAAAATTGACTTGATACCCGTAGAATTAGGAAGTTTTGATGTAATAGTCGGCATGGACTGGATGTCCAAAGTAGGAGCTGAAGTTGTGTGTGCCAAGAAGGCAATTCGCATTCCTTGTAAGGATAAAATGTCGGTGATGATTTATGGAGAGAAGGGTAACTCAAAGTTAAAACTCATTAGCTGTTTGAAAGCCAAGAAGTGTTTAGAAAAGGGATGTTATGCTATTCTAGCACATGTTAATAAAGTCGAAAAGAAAGAAAAAGAGAAGTGCATCAACGACGTGCCTGTGGCAAGAGATTATCCTGAAGTTTTTCCAGAAGAGTTGCCAGGATTACCTCCATTTAGATCTGTAGAATTTCAAATAGATTTAGTACCAGGAGCTGCACCAGTGGCTCGTGCGCCATATAGACTTGCACCGTCCGAATTAAAAGAACTTCAAAGTCAGTTAAAAGAATTACTAGACCGTGGATTCATACTACCAAGTACTTCACCGTGGGGAGCTCCAATTTTGTTTGTTAAGAAGAAAGATGGATCTTTTAGGATGTGTATAGATTATCGTGAATTAAATAAGTTAACTATCAAGAATCGGTATCCACTACCGAGAATTGACGACTTATTTGATCAACTGCAAGGATCATGTGTGTACTCAAAAATTGACCTAAGGTCGGGCTATCATCAATTACGTGTCAAAAAAGAAGATATACCGAAAACTACTTTTCGGACACGTTACGGTCATTACGAATTTTTGGTCATGCCGTTTGGATTGACGAATGTGCCAGCTGTATTCATGGACCTCATGAATCGAGTTTGTAGTCCATATTTAGATAAGTTTGTTATTGTTTTCATTGATGACATTCTTATCTATTCCAAGAGTGAGCAAGAGCATGAGCAGCATTTAATTTTAATATTAGAGTTGTTGAGAAAAGAACAGCTATACGCTAAATTTTCTAAGTGTGCTTTCTGGTTGGAAGAAGTGCAATTTCTTGGCCACGTTGTTAGTAGCAAAGGAATTCAGGTTGATCCAGCAAAAATTGAAGCCATTGAAAAATGGGAGACTCCTAAGACACCAATGCAGATACGCCAATTTTTGGGTTTAGCCGGTTATTATAGAAGGTTTATTCAAGATTTTTCCCGAATAGCTAAGCCGTTGACAGCGTTAACGCAAAAAGGGAAGAAATATGAATGGACTTCTGAGCAGGAGAGTGCATTTCAATTACTGAAAAAGAAGTTGACTACGACGCCTATTTTATCGTTACCAGAAGGGAACGATGATTTTGAAATATATTGTGACGCTTCGCGACAAGGTTTTGGTTGTGTTCTTATGCAACGAAAGAAAGTTATTGCATACGCATCCCGACAATTGAAGATTCACGAGCAGAATTATACGACTCATGATCTAGAACTGGGAGCAGTCATGTTTGCATTGAAGATATGGAGACACTACTTGTATGGGGTTAAATGCACTGTGTTTACTGATCATAAAAGCCTTCAACATATTTTTGATCAGAAACAGCTGAACATGAGGCAACGTAGGTGGGTCGAGTTAATAAACGACTATGATTGTGAAATTCGTTATCATCCCGGGAAAGCGAATGTGGTGGCTGACGCTTTAAGCAGAAAGGAACGAGAACCAATTAGAGTACGAGCAATGAACATAAAAATTCGCATGAATCTCAACTCACAAATCAAAGAGGCTCAACGAGAAGCTCTTACTAAAGAAAACATAGGAAATGAAATAATGAAGAAGTATGGGAAACAACTCATTATGCGGGAAGATGGAATTCGATATTTTGCAAACCGTATTTGGGTACCAAAGTTGGGTGGATTAAGGAAGTTAATATTGAATGAGGCACATAAGAAAAGATACTCGATACATCCTGGAGTTGGAAAGATGTATCAAGATCTTAAGACGCATTATTGGTGGCCTAATTTGAAGACAGACGTTGCAACATATGTTGGGGAATGTTTAACTTGTTCCAAAGTCAAAGCAGAACACCAGAAGCCGTCAGGATTACTTCAACAACCATAAATCCCAGAATGGAAATGGGACGGTATTACCATGGATTTCATCACGAAGTTACCAAAGACTGCCTGGGGATACGACACCATTTGGGTAATTGTTGATCGTCTTACCAAATCTGCACATTTCTTGCCTATAAAGGAAACGGATAGAATGGAGAAATTATTACGATTATATATAAAGGAAATAGTTTCAAGGCATGGAATACCTATTTCCATTATATCTGATCGTGATAGTAGATTTACCTCAAAGTTCTGGCAATCACTACAGGAGGCACTAGGAACTCGTTTGGATATGAGTACCGCATATCATCCGCAAACCGACGGGCAGAGTGAAAGAACAATTCAGACTCTTGAAGACATGCTCAGGGCATGTGTGATCAATTTTGGAAACGGATGGGATAAATATCTACCATTAGCAGAATTCTCGTATAATAATAGTTATCATGCGAGCATTAAAGCTGCGCCATTCGAAGCATTGTACGGAAGGAAGTGTAGATATCCTATTTGTTGGAATGAAGTAGGAGATCGACAATTAACTGGTCCCGAGATCATACACGAAACGACTGAGAAGATAGTACAAATCAAGGAGAGATTGAAAACAGCCCGTAGTCGCCAAAAGAGCTACGTCGATGTCCGAAGGAAACCATTAGAGTTTCAGATCGGTGACATGGTTATGCTAAAGGTGTCACCTTGGAAAGGTGTAATACATTTCGGTAAAAGAGGTAAACTGAACCCAAGATATGTAGGCCCGTTCAAGATCATCGAACGCATTGGACCGGTAGCTTATCGACTCGAGTTACCGCAACAACTCGCCGGAGTACATAATACATTTCACGTCTCGAACCTTAAAAAGTGTCTTGCAAAGGAAGACCTCACCATTCCTTTTGAAGAAATTCAAGTTGACGAGAAACTACAATTCATAGAAGAACCAATCGAGATCATAGACCGTGAAGTTAAACGGCTCAAGCAGAGCAACATACCGATCGTTAAAGTTCGTTGGAATGCACGAAGAGGTCCCGAGTTTACTTGGGAGCGAGAGGATCAAATGAAACAAAAATACCCGCATTTGTTTCCCGATGACGCAAAATAGGTACGATTTTAAAATTTCGGGACGAAATTTATTTAACGGGTAGGTACTGTAATGACCCGGACTTTTTCGATCAATTTATACTTATAAGATTAATATTTACCTAAATTAAACCTTACCAACATGATAAGCAATCCAAATTGTTGAGATTTATGTTTTTGAAATGAGTTTTACACAACGTTTGACCGTCTAGTTTGACCGATGATATCACGAACTATATAATATATGATAATTATACGTTTGTGTATATATATGTATATATACATATTTAACATGATCTAAGGATGTTTTAATATCTTATTTTGTATTAATAACAATAAGTTATAAGTATATTTTGAAACTACTAACTTAAGTTTTCAAAACGATAACCATACGTAACGTTATTTGACATAAATACTTATAACCTATAATGTTTATACATATATCGTATATGTAATGTATTTAATCACTTTTTAAGGACTTAAATACATAAAACAATATAAGTATATTCACAAAAGATAGCTATATTTGAATTCTCATTCCATTTTTCACAAAATTTCTATACGTATATCTAGAGTACATGTACTCGTATCATACCTAGCTTCTATACGTATTTACTATTGGTATATACACATCAAATCACCACCAACCAGCCCTTGTTCATTCCTTATGTATAAGGTAACTCTCTTGTTCATGCCTTATGTATAAGGTAACTACTTTTGATGTTTAGTATGACTAATTACATAAAAATACAACATGAAATTTTGTCCATGTTTTTCCATTAATCATGTTTTTATGGCCTTAAATACATCTTCCATTTTCAAATTTTACTACCTCATTTCTTTAACCAAAAACACACTCTTAAGAAACTCCATAACCATTCAGCTAAAATCCATGAAGATCTAGCCATAAAAACATCACTTAATCACCATAAGAAAACTCTTACAAAAACACTTCAAGAATCCTTCCAAGAACACAAGTTTACTTCCAATCTTTCATCCAATTCCATCACCCTTTTGGTTCTAGGTCTTTACTCCTCTTTTACAGCAATCTTGTCCAAGTAACTTGAGGTAGTAACTATGTTCATAACCTTATTCAATTCATATATGTATAGCTATCTTATTTTATGGTATAAAATTTTAACAACAAGAACATAGTTTGAATGTTTTCAAACTTGTTTGCAAACTAAATAGATCCTTCTAACTTAACTTTTAAAATACTTCAAGACCTGTAATATATCATAAATATATTCTAATTTAACAAGGTATAACTTGGTTTTTCAAAGAACACCTTAAAAACTGTTTTTACGACGTCGGAGTGCAACCGGGGGCTGTTTTGGGTTGGATAATTAAAAACTATCTTGAACCTTGAATTGGAGGTTTATTTTCTGGAAAAATTATATTTACTATGAATATGATAACACATAAAAATTTCATGATTTAACTCAAAGTATGAGTATTTTTAGAAAAATAATCATTTAAGGTTGTTTACATGATGGAAAATGATTAACTTCATAAGTTTCACCAAAGTTTGACCTATGACCTGTGATTTCGAATACAAACTAAGGTATTTACAGTTCATATTCTTAAAGAAGGACTCGATCCAAGGAAGTGGCAAGTTGAACCAACGAAAACGGAGTTGTAACGAAGAAACTATGACCAAAACAAAATCGAATATCCAAGACTAGTTTAGCCACGAAAATAATTGGAGAAAATTAAAAAAATCACATCTTTCTAAAATAACATGATATTTTATATATATGTACTCATAATTTAATTTTATATGGTTCAGGATCACCCGTAAACAATACGAGAAGATTAATCATAAGATCCCATGATTGTACGCAACACGTCATTTGACAACACCGGTACTTTATGTACGCAACACGTCATTTGACAACACCGGTACCGTGGGTCAAGATTAATCTCGACCAATACATATACGATGGGGGTTTTATTTATTTCATTGGGGGTTTATTAAACACCTAAAAATGAACCATTAAAATTGAATTACTAACATCGGACTGCTAACTACGGACTAAGAAATTATTAAAAGTATTAAAAGTATAATAAGTATATATATGTGACGATTGTTTTAAAAAGAAAAGGTATTGATATAAAACAAAGAAAAGGTATTGATATATTATATATGGATAGGTTCGTGATATCAACCGGAGACCAAGTCAAAATATATATATCTTCAAGGCAAAAGTGAGTATATAGTCCCACTTTTAAACTCTAAATATTTCGGGATGAGAATACATGTATTTTATGTTTTACGTTATGGACACAAGTAACTGAAAAATATATTCTACGTTGAGTTGTACCACTGGCATACTTCCCTGTAGCTTGGTAACTATTATTTACAGCGGTATTGTAAACGCGAATCCTGTTGATAGATCTATCGGGCCTGACAACCCCAACCGGACTGGACGACCAGTATTCAACGGTTGCACAGTACTTCGTTTCGTGACTACACTTGGTACGGTGTAGTAAGATTTCATAATAAAGGGAATATGCGACGTGATTAAATGTTAAGTATGGTTACCAAGTGCTCAACCACTTAGAATATTCTTATTAAAATGTTTACATATGAAATCTTGTGGTCTATATTTATATCGCTGCCGGCATTAAACCTATGTCTCACCAACTTTATGTTGTCGTTTTAAACATGTCTATTCTCAGGTGATAACTAAAAGCTTCCGCTGCAACATGTTGAATTTAAGCAAGATCTTGAGTATGCATATTTGTGTCAAAAATAAAACTGCATATCCGAGGAATTGTAATGTAAAATATGCTAGAAATCGTATTGTTATCATCACATGTAAAGTTTGTAAGTCTAAGATTATCGCTAAACGATAATCATCTTTATATTGTCTAAAACTTGTATTAAAATAAGAGTTATGGTTTGTAATGTAAAATAAATGCAGTTGTTCTTTTAAAAATGTCGCATATAGAGGTCAATACCTCGCAATGAAATCATACGTTATTTAACTCGTTCTTATGGTTAAGGACGGGTTATGACAGATGATGAGTCGTTAGATGATGAGTCGTCGGAATCATCGGAAGGTGGATATGCTCGGCCGGTAGTCATCAGCCGGTATCTGCCGGGTGGAATCGGCACGACACGTCCATAAAGAAGGCGTCTGACCCAATGGTTACGCTCATTACGGAACGGACCCTCCCCATGATCCCCAGGAATCACAGCACCACCGAAATGGTGCTGTGGCTCCGAAGGTCCTGGGATAAGTGGAACTGGAATCTCTGGTGGATCCTCGTATCCGTCTGAGATGATCACTGGGTCGGGTGCATGGCTACTGTCTAAAGAGGACGAAGCGCCAGAGTAGCTGGAGGGTAGAGAGGACGGGATCTGTGAATCGGCAACAATGGCAGGCGATGTGGCAGATGAGTCTGAGTCGCTCCCCAAAATGATAACGGGCGGGATATCCGACATCTGAACAAGGAAAAATAACTTTTTCATGTCAGTAAGTCATAAAGCAAGCACGTATTAGGCAAAGTAACTACGACAGTCTAGATCATCTATAACAGTAAATAGCATGGCAATAATAACGAATCCTACAGAAGTATCATGCAATCAAAAGCAGATAGTATCATGCAGTGGCGAAAATAAGTAGCGGTATACGACATATAGCAGTAAAAGTAAGCAGCAGCATGCAGCAAGTTCCGCAGAAACAAGTAAACTAGCAAGTTGTAGATTAGTCCTATTAGTGAATCCTACTCGGTCCGGTCTAGACTCACTAATGCAACCTAATTCCTTACAACCAATGCTCTGATACCAAATGTGACGCCCCGTACAAAATCAACGTGTACGGATCATCAACAACAGGATCATTACAAGGTCAAACACTATATGCTGTTTTAAAATAAGTTTTGCATTCATAAGAAAAGGTGATGTCTTAACCAACATCAAATGTTTTACAACGAAAGTATGCTTCTATGAATAGAGGCAATTAAATATAGTAAGTGACCCAATGGTCGCTACGAATACATTGTTCAAAAATAATAAAGTTTGTAAATGCAAGATAAACATTTCATGCGAAGACATCTCTAACACAAGCATCGGGTGTCTACAGCAAGACTACAATAGCGAAAGCAAACAAACCTTAAGCACCTGAGAAAAATATGCTTAAAAACGTCAACACGAATGTTGGTGAGCTATAGTTTAAGTATAACAGTAATGTAAGGTAGGCCACGAGATTTCAGTATTTCAAAACAGTATGAAAAGTATATGTTCAACCGTGGGCACTTGGTAACTAACTTAACGTATATAACACCCCCTAAAAGTACACTTGGTGAGTGCGTATGTTTATGAAGTATTTAACACCCGTTAAATGCTAGCGCGACTAGCCCGAGTGGGGATGTCAAACCCTATGGATCCATATCTAAGATTCGCGTTCACCGGTTCAAAGACCAATGACTAAACGTTACCGAGCTAAGGGGAAAGTTTATGCCGTTGTATAACCCACACATATAATAAGTTTAAGTACTCGTGCCTAGTATGTAAAACATAAAATGCACATGTATTCTCAGTTCCCAAAATAGTTAAAGTAAAAAAGGGATGCTATAACTCACAGTGAAAAGTAGTAAAGTTGATTCGGGATAAGCAAGCAAGTAGTTGGTCCGAAAGGTCCTCAACCTAAGTCAAAAGTTACTAAATCAGTAAATCGTTCCCAAAGGTTTAAAAGTATGTAAATTAGGTCTTAAGTATCATCATCATTCATCATTAATCAAAAAGTGTAAAGTAAGTTTCAATCAAGAATAGAGTTTGAAATAAAGGCTGATTTCGTTCAGTCGCCAAGACCTCTATACAAACTGAAATGAGGTGAGACCAGTGGCCATGGCTCCATATATGAGTCCCCTAGAGGCTGACCAATTTCCAGAACCAAACTCATCTTCATTTGACCGTGGCGACGATTTAAGTGCGAGTAGGTCAGAAATTTCAGCACAACGTTAAAAGGGTGTAGTGACTTTCGGATTGCCATAAATCCTAAACCGTAACTTGGATTAAGACGAGGTCTAAACAGAAAATCATCTACTCGAACCGAAATAGATGGAAATCAACTTTTCCAGTAGCCCAAGTTACTGATCAGACCCGAAAAACAGTAGGTAAGGTGCTCCAGTGGGTTCTTGGTGCTTGATGCTCATCACGGTTCTCATCCTTGATGCTTATAGCTTCAAGTGTACAACTCGTTGATGTGTTTGCATCACTTTAACCAAGTTTTGACCATAATAATACTAGTGTAAGTCTAAAATATGTAGCACAACTCAATTAAGGGTTGTAAGTAGTTTGATGAACCAAAGTCACATCAAGATCTTAGATCCGACACATACATGAGTTCTAATAGTAATATTAAGCTACAAACTTGAAAGTTAACTAAATAAACAAGATCTTAAGTTGTAGAACTTAGATCTTAGTTAGATCTTAAAGATCCTAGACTAGAAAGTCTAGATCTAGTGTTCTTAAGTTAGATCCTAAGTTATAGAACTTGGATCTTCACTTTAATGAAACCATAAGTTACGAAACTTAGATTTTAATCTTGTAGAATGTATCTAAGCTTATAAGCTCTTATTTACAACAAAATTAGAAGACCATAAGCTATAAAAACTTAGATCCAACATAAGTGTGTGAAGTTATAACTAGAAAGTTATACTTCCATGTTCTTGAACTTATAAAGTTAACTTTAGTTTCAAGAAATATGAGATCAAGTTTAACTGGTAATACTTGACCAAATTAACAATATCACAACTTTAAAGTACTTACAAAAGAAAGAAATAAACTAAAGTTACAAGTATTATGTTCATGTTTGTTTCATACTTGAGAAGATTCAAATCAAACTTTGGATCTTAAGGAAATAAACTTCAAGTCTACAAAACATGAACACGAGTATAATTATAAAGCTTATGAACTTTAAATCTTATAACATTTTAAGTGTAGAACCATAAATTATAGAACTTAGATCCTTGTTCTTGGTTCTTCATCAAACAAAGATGAAAGTAACCAAGATTACATGAAGATACAAGTTAGAAAACTTGATCTTTAACAACAAATAACAACAAACAATCAAACAAGTAGTAAAACAAGTAAATGATGATGATATGATTCGGTTTTGGAACAAGAAAAAGAAGAAGAAAAAGTCTTGTAAGAACTCACAATTAGAGAGAAAACTTGGAGTAAGAAAGTAGAGAAATATGTGTGTGTGAAAAGTGAAGTGAATGCTAGTGAATAAGTAACAAAAAATAAATAAATTGAACTCCCTTTCCCCCATAGATGGCTGACGGTTTTTGGGGATCAAAGAGGCAAGGTCAAAAGTTACTTTCAAGTGTTGGAGAATGGTGTAACTCAAAATGGATTAAAGTTAAATATAAGGGAAAGAGTTACTAGCATGCTTGAAGTATTTGTCTCTAACTTAACTTAATTAATCCAAGTTTAAGCTTAATGAATTACTAGTAATATGTTAGGCTCACAACTAGTCCATTAGGAAAGTAGGGTGGGCTTCCAAGTCCATTAACATAAAGCCCAAGTTCAAGTAACTAACAAATTAAATAAAAACCCAAGTAATTAACTACTTGCATTAGTTAATTAAAAATGATTAATAATAATTAATCATGAACGTAAATAATATTCGAAATATTATTCGTGTAAAGTACGTGTGTCACAAAGACAAGTCGGGACATGTAAAGTCAATTACGATAACAAGTAAATGTATAAAAATACATTTATTAAAGCGCAAGTATTAATAATAAATATTAATAATTATACGTTAGAAAATCCAGGGTCGTTACAGTAATCGAGGCAGATCACCGTATTTAATTATAGAGATCTTAATTTCCTTATTCGCCGAAGAATCAAATCTTTTAGATTTCTAAGATTTTCTTTAAATCCCTTGAATTCCGAAATTCCACCATGACTACGTCAAAAGTTAAGACGAACCTTTATTATCTCATTTCACTCTTTTGTAATAGCTTCACCCATACTCTCCGAGTAATCGAATTACTTTATCCACATTACTCAATGATGATAAAATTCTATTTATCGACTCATATTCGTCGTGAAAATATTTTTATCGTTAGCCATGACGACCTCGATCAAATTTTGGGATGAAGTTTCTTTAACGGGTAGGTACTGTGACGACCCGGAAATTTCCGACCAAATTTAAACTCTAACTTTATATAATTTAATGTTTCCGACACGATAAGCAAAGTCCGTAATGTTGAGATCTTAAAAACCTTGAACTGTGTTCATGTATTCATTTACCCTTCGACTGTTCACGACGATTCACGAACTATTATTTGTAAATAGATAGGTATATATATAAATAGGTAAATATAAATAATTATATATAAGAAACTGTTATATGCAATTGTTGTTATAAATAATATGTAAATTAATATAAGATATAATAAAAACTTATTATTAAAATGAATATATAAAGTATACTATATATATGTGATTTCGAATTTATTTAGTGAACGACGGTGAAACTCATTTATTTTTTCGATCAATATTAAACAAGTTAAAATCGAACTTATGTGATTTTAAAATAAACAATCATCCGAAAATGAGTTTTACAAATTATAGACTTATTAAAAAATGTATTTAGAAACTATTTATTGAATTTTAAAACTTTTTATATTTTACTTGGGGTTGGGGGTAAATAATTAATGTCATTTTTATTTAATAGTTAATGCTCGATTTTTATACCATAATGACCAAAATAAATAAAGATATTTAATTTAAAAATATGGGACTTTTCCAAAGACTTTTATCCGCCACTAATCATCAACAGAGTACGATATATATTAAATAAATTAAAATCGTCGGTGAGGAGGCTGCTAAATTAATTAACATGTGTTCTAAATTATTATTATATAATAGTTATTATTATATATTACGTAATATAATTACTTAGATATATTTATGTATATGATAGAGATATAGAAAACTTGAAGCATCATTCCTTCTTCTCTCTAAGCACCGATCATCCTTCACCCTGCATCACCACTGGCCACCCCCAGCTAGCCACCGCCACCAATGACCACCACTGGAGAATCCCTATAACCGGCCACCTTTATATCTCATCTCTCTCTCTATATTCATCCCTCTTATTGTATTCGAAAACTATGATCACCATTGAACCACCTACAAGTGTAAACCACCACTCAATCCTCCACCACCACCACCCTATCATAACCGCCGGCAACCATATCACCAATCACCATCTTCAACCTTGAAACCGTCACCATGTTTTTTTTATTTTCTTGATTTCTACTGCTACACGAGTATTACTCTTGCTCATCTCCTTGTTCGAGACCCAATTGGACTATTGTTGCTTCTTAATGACTACCCCGCTAAATCACAACCACCCTCATCCAAAATGACTGCTACTGTTTTCATGGGTCATTCCAGCACCACCACAACCGCCACCATCCTCTTTATACGAACCCATATTGATTCACTACTGCTGCTATGTTTCTTACCTTTCTGTTTACTGATCTAGCGAGATGATAATGGCGATTGAAGATGATATACAACGATGATGATGAATCCGTAAAGATGATGCTGGATTACAAAGAGAAAGATGATGATGAATATAACCGATGATGATAATTATACAGTGATTATGGTATTGATGATGATTGGCATTCGATGATGGTGATGATAAAACCATTGAAGATGAAAATTGATGGAGTTTGGGGATCGGAATTTTTTTTTATTTATTCCTGTCGAACTGCAGAAACCGCACACAGATTTTATTAGGTATAAATATCATTATAATTATTAATATTATCTTTATATTATTATTATGATATATATATATATATATATA
The DNA here is from genome assembly GCF_046630445.1 of Rutidosis leptorrhynchoides. Taxonomy (NCBI): domain Eukaryota; kingdom Viridiplantae; phylum Streptophyta; class Magnoliopsida; order Asterales; family Asteraceae; genus Rutidosis; species Rutidosis leptorrhynchoides. The sequence continues at coordinate 104,127,787 of NC_092335.1, read as the reverse complement.
TATATATATATTATTGAAGGGTTTTAAAGATATGGTTACAATATATAACAGAAAATTGAAACAGCTCAGATGGTTTGGGTGAGTTTATGTTGAACGAGAGGTCTTGGGTTCGATTCAAGGTTGCGACATTTTTTTTTTCTTTCTATTATTATGAAGAAGAAAAAGGCAGAGAATTAAGAGTTATAGGAATTTGGGTATCATTTGTTTCAAAAAGATAGTAGACAGACGGGTGGTTAAGCGTGTTGTGTGATTAGCGTGAGGTCTAAGGTTCGATCCTGGATTGAGGCAGTTTTATATTTTTGGAAGCTTACACTCTTAAGGTAGTATTCTAATTATTATTATTATAATCATAATTATTATTATTACACTAGCTAGTACTAATATTGATATTCTGATTATTATTATTATTTTATCATTATCATTATCATTATTATTATTATTATTATTATTATTATTATTATTATTATTATTATTATTATTATTATTATTATTATTATTATTATTATTATTATTATTATTATTATTATTATTATTATTATTATTATTAACATTACTATTATTATTAATTATCCCAACTATCATTTATGTTATTTTTAGAATAAGAGTTATTATTATTACTATGATTAGGGTTACAAATATGATTATTATCATTATTATTATTATTAAATATTAAAGTATTATTATTTGTATTATCACAAATATTATTATTATCTAATTACTAAGATCAGTATCATAACTATCATTAACAGTAAAATTAATATTTTTACAAGTATTATTATTAATATCACTATTATTATCATTAATAGAGTTATTATTAACATTATTACCTTTATTAGTTATATTAAGTATTATCAATATTAACATTTTTATATGACAAATATTATTTAAGTATTATTATAATTACTAGTTTCAACGAATAAATAATTTTGTACATAAAACATACTTACTACATATACTACAATTATACTAAAATTCCATATAACTATATATAAATCATATTAACATTTCTTATATAAAAATCTACATACAACAAATTAAGTATTTTTAAATATAAATATATATAGATATTAATATAGCTATATTATCACTTTAGATACATATATAAAATAAATATATAAAACATATAATTTAAGATATAACATAAAGTATATATTTTTAAATGAAATCTAGTATAAATCTTATATAACTATAAAATATATATAAATAATATACATTAATAAATGAAATTATGATATTTCTATCATATGTTTTAATAGAAATGCAAATGATATACGTTCGTGAATCCGAGGCCAACCCTGCATTGTTCAATGTCGTCATGTGTATTTTTACTACAAAATACAGTATTGTGAGTTTCATTTGCTCCCTTTTTAAATGCTTTTGCAATATATATTTTTGGGCTGAGAATACATGCACCGCTTTTATAAATGTTTGACGAAATAGACACAAATACTTAAAACAACATTCTATGGTTGGATTACTATACCGAATATTGCCCCTTCAAGTCTGCTAACCTAAGAATTAGGGAAATGGCCCCTAATTGACGCGAATCCTAAAGATAGATCTATGGGCCTAACAAACCCCATTCTGGAATTTGGAATGCTTTAGTACTTCGATTTAAATGGTGATTGCGATTGCCAATATTTATGGCATACTTACGAGTATGCGGGGGATATTCTATATGTATTATGTTAATGTCGGTTACCAGGTGTTCATCATACGAATGGATTTTATACACTTGCGAGTGTAATGATATTTATGAAAAATGAGAATCTTGTGGTCTATTAAAATTATGAAAATGATTGATTACGATAAACTAATGAACTCACCAACCTTTTGGTTGACACTTGAAAGCATGTTTATTCTTAGGTATGAAAGAAATCTTTCGCTGTGCATTTACTCATTCTAGAGATATTACTTGGAGTCATTCATGACATATTTCAAAAGACGTTGCATTCGAGTCGTTGAGTTCATCAAGATTATTATTAAGTCAATTATAGTTGGATATATTATGAAATGATATGCATGCTGTCAACTTTCGATGTAATGAAAGTTTGTCTTTTTAAAAAACAAATGCAATGTTTGTAAAATGTATCATATAGAGGTCAAGTACCCCCGCGATGTAACCAAATGTAATGTATTCGTCCAGATGGATTAGGACGGGTCGTTAAAGCAAACCCAATGTGGTGTCATACGCCTTGACTTTAACCCACACCGTGTTCACCCCCACACAAGCAAACAAAATATATACATACACGTATAATTACTACACTCACCTTGGAATGCCCGCACAAGTCATGTTATACGATTCCCGTCCACACTTCCGAGCAAGTAGTTACCTATATCACACATAGGCACAATATTCACATAAATATACACTCTCTAAAAGAGAATCCGACACAATCATCCCTTACCCGAGGGATCACACCTTGCTCGCCAAAACCCGCCCATTTAACACCTAATGGACACAATCCAATTACCACTTCGGGTGGTAATTCAAACCCACTCTACAAAATACAATTTAACTCAAATCATACTTGACACCAAATTGACCAACCTAGGTCCCGACACCAGATTACTACTTAGGTAGTGATTATTTCAAAACGTCATTTACACCAAAACTACAACACGTGCAATATTGACCCATATCACACGTGACATCTTTTGACATATGCCAAACACCACCCATAGTCACCATTAACTAGTGATTATGCACCAATATACCATCTAAAACCTCAATTCAAGTACTTACATACTTAATTCACCAAAGCTAGTCTCAAAACCTAGTTTTGACACCAAAACCATTTCAACACCCAATTTGACTAGCAACATGTTCTTATGAACATCAAACCCACCAACACACTTCCAAACTAGTGATTGACACCCAAAATCTTGATAAATATAACCAAATTCGTCATTTAACCCTAAACCAACTTTATTAGGGTTTACATACCCAAATCACACATTAAAACCTCAATTTTATGAGAAACGGGGTTTATAACCCAACACAAACCCAACCCCAAATCAAAATCAAAGTAAATAAATCGGATCTAGAGTTTACCTCAACTTCAAAACTGAGATAGTAACTAGAAACATCAAGAAGAACTAAGATCCACTCCAATTTGGGCAAGAATCATCATCTTCTTCATCCATTTAAACTTTATCTCTCTAAAGAGGGTTTGGTTGGTGAGAAATGAAGATAAGATCGGGTTTGGGGGTATAAATCCGACCCTATGTGAAAAGACCCAATTGTCCTCATCAATTTTACAAAATAACAAAACAAAACCCGTCATGCACCAGGAAAGCCGTTCTTCAGCTTCAGGAACGTCGTTCATGTGAACAAATGGAACGCCGTTCCATAAATAAGAACGTCGTTCCCCAAACGGCTTCAAAACGTTTTGTTGCAAAATTTGGCAACTTCCCTTGACAGAACGTCGTTCTTTAATCTGGAACGCCGTTCTAGCTCTAGGAACGCCATTCCTTGTACCTGGAACTCCGTTCTAACCTGTTAGAAAATCAGGGTCTTACACTCAGACTCGAGCTCGTTTAAGCACGACCTGAGCAAGTTTAAGCTCGATTCAAATCGAATTTTTAACGAGTCGAGCTTTAAATCATTTACTCCCATGAATGTGAGGAGCAATCTAGTAACTTTTGAATATTTTGTAAGAAAATAAAGGACTAATGGTAAATAATTCATAAGGGATCTGGATGGCTAAGAAGGTAAGCGTTACACTTGATTTAATAACCTGTTTTATTGGGTGCAAATTTCTTATTTTTTGGGTCACTCAAAATGTAACATAAACTATTAAGTAATTTTCCGTTGTTGAAAAATCTATTATTAGAATATTAGTAACGTTTATTTTTTTTTCATGATTAAAGGAGTTGGATTGCTCTATAATTTTTAATCATAATTAATTATAATTTTAATTTAATTTTATGAAACATAAAATCACTAAAAATTCTATGTTTGCTGTAGTATAAAATTGAAAATAAAAAATTATCGGATTTTGTTGGTGTGTATTTGTCCAAAAACTGAAAAAAGAGATTTAATTTAATCAAGGTTCAATTTAATTTTTAAAAAAGTGTGGGTGACCTTCAGCAACCCATTTTACCTCCTTCTCTCTCATCAGAGTGCCGGCAACAAACGACTGGTATATTCATATATCCATTCAATACAATACGTACATTTAAAAATACATACAGATCTTCATTTTACGATATCTAAAACATAATCATTATACCTTTCTTCATCTCTACTCATTTCTCAATCTTACTCTCACTTTTTATTTTTAATTTTGGTACATACCTCTCACACATCAATTTCAAATTACTTTTTGTTACCCGAACTATGTTTCTGCACGGATTTCATCTGTTTTTCCATTAATTGTACACTCTATTGTCTAGATCTTCACCTGCATTAGTCAATTTGTGTTTATAGTTTGCTATTTAGCTATAGCTCGTAGCTATGTACAAGTATTTGTTTATTTAAGTAATACAAGAAATAATGTTTTGTTTCCATGTTAAAGATCTATTATATAAGATTATTCATTACTTATTTGTTACCTTTTGAAATTAAACAAATGTCTGCTGTTTTTAGGGGTTTTTTTTTCTAGATCTTTTCAGTTTGTTACTAGCTTGTGTGATTTGAAGTTTTAATATTGATGATTTATGTTTCTTAAGTGAACTTAAGGTTTATTTTTATTGTTTTGGTAGTTAGTAATTTTGTTATTTTATCTTTGAAATTATTTGACTTGCAGGTTTTGTAGGAACATATAAGAGACTGGTGTGAATTCTTTAAAAAGATAATAGTTGATGATTATTATATAAGTAAAAATTGGTGGTAATTTAAAGATATTTTTTTTTTTAAAGAGGAAATGGCATCTGATATACCAATTTCTCAAAGTGTGAGAACAAACAGATCTTCATTTAGCTCAAGCAATGGATACGAAACACCGTCGCACTATTCTGCTATTACAAATGGAGATGATTACGATAGCGATGGTTCCAATTTTGCACCTCCGTAAGTGTTTCATTGAAAAATTTGGTTTTGAAAATGTTATCTATTTTGATTGTGAAAAATTGTTGTTGCCTTTTTTTAAGGGAATTTAGTATACTAATATGGTTAAGTGGTCCAATTGTTAGGTTTCATATCATTGTCTTGCTTTTTGCAGTACACCGATGACCCTATCAAATTCAATTCCAGCTGAACTTGCTGGTGCCATACCTCTAATTGATAAATTTCAGGTGGGATATTTTTTTTATTGATAAAGATGCAAACTTTATTGATGAAAAAGCTCAATATTCTCACTTTCTGCTCATTTGGTTCTTTAGGTAGAAGGATTCTTACGTGCCATGCAGAAACAGATTAATTCGGGTGGAAAACGAAGTTTTTTCTCAAAAAGATCTGTGGGTCCCCAAGACCGAGACAAGTTCACATTCGAAGATATGTTGTGTTTCCAGAGGGTAAGCACCATATTCTCCCAATCTTCATGGCATCATGTTTTGTGCTTTGCCAAATGTTAAGTTATCTAATATGCTACTAATCACAGGACCCTATTCCTACCTCGTTACTGAAAATTAACGGTGATTTGGTTAGTCGGGCAGTAAAGCTGTTCCAGACCATTTTGAAATACACGGGCATTGATTCATACGATAAAGCGAATCAAATTGGCTTGGAAGAACGTATTGAGCTTGTGGGGAAGCTATACAAACAAGCGTGGAAACGTACTGAGCTTCGAGATGAAATTTTTGCCCAAATTTCAAAACAAACAAGAAACTGTCCTGATAGGTATATATACACATACACATTTAGTAATTCTGTAACGTATATCATGTAGAGTCTTTTGCTAATTGTTTTTTGTATTTGTATTCAGGCAACATTTGATAAGAGCATGGGAACTTATGTATTTATGCGCCTCTTGCATGCCACCTAGCAAAGATATTGGCGGATATTTATCGGAGTACATACATGAAATTGCACACAATGCGAATACCGATCCTGATGTACAAGTCTTTGCAATGAACACGCTAAATGCACTTAAATGTTCTGTTAAGGCTGGACCCCGCCAAAGTATTCCTGGTCGTGAAGAGATTGAAGCCCTGTTGATCGGTAAAAAGCTTACCACCATCGTTTTCTTCTTGGATGAAACTTTCGAAGAAATTGCATATGACATGGCAACAACTGTTGCTAATGCAGTCGAGGTACTTAGTTACTTACTGACATACAACTTATGACTGTTTATCTTATTATATTCTCAAACTAACCAAAATATTATGTATTTTAATGCTTTTGTATCGAGTATGTATTGATTTCATTAAATCATTCCCACTTCAGGAGCTTGCTGGAATAATCAAATTGTCTGCATATTCAAGCTTTAGTTTATTTGAGTGTCGTAAAGTTGTTACAGCCTCTAAGTCACCTGAACCTGGAAACGGTATACATTTATCCCTTAAAAGTTTTCTCGAATTCGCTTCATCTTATGTATTACGAGGTAGTTTTTTGAAATCGTGATTTTCTGTCATTAGAGGAGTATATCGGGCTAGATGACAATAAGTACATCGGAGATCTATTAGCAGAGTTTAAGTCAGCAAAGGATCGAAGTAAAGGAGAAATTTCTCAATGTAAACTTACTTTCAAAAAGAAGTTATTTCGAGAATCAGATGAGGCTATTGCTGACCCAATGTTTGTTCAGTTATCATACGTTCAGGTATGCATTTGCTTTTGTTTTGTCTTTAGTGGAATCTGCAAATGGTTATTAACTTATTATAGGATATAGTGATATATCTATCTAGTTATTTGGTTAATGTTTATATTCTTACCTTTTACATTCAGTTACAACATGATTATATTTTGGGAAACTATCCTGTTGGAAAGGATGATGCTGCACAACTATCAGCATTGCAAATTTTGGTTGAAATTGGATACGTCGTTAAACCTGAATCATGCACGTTAGTTATCTGCCTCTTCTTATTATTTTCTTGTTAATTTTCAATTAATTTACTTAATTATAAATGTGTTTTCTGTATTGTTACGCATACATTTTACTTTTCATTTTTTAGTGACTGGACTCTACTTTTGGAGCGCTTTTTGCCAAGAACGATTGCATTAACTCGTGCTAAGAGGGACTGGGAGTTAGATATACTTAATCGCTATCGTTCTATGGTAAGACTAGTTCAAAAATCACTCGATCTGTATCTGGTAAGAAATAATCGGTACTAACATAAACTTGTAATGTTGTACGTATAGGAAAATTTGACGAAAGAAGATGCTAGGCATCAGTTCTTACGAATACTACGAATGCTTCCATACGGATATTCGGTATTCTTTAGTGTGCGTAAGATTGACGATCCAATTGGACTTCTACCTGGAAGAATCATATTGGGCATCAACAAACGTGGGGTGAGTCTTTAAGTCAATGATAAATGTTTGACAATTTACATATTTTTTCAAAAAAAAAATGTTATTTATGTGTTTCTTATTTTTGGTTACTAGGTTCACTTTTTTCGTCCGGTTCCCAAAGAATATTTGCATTCTGCCGAGTTAAGAGATATAATGCAATTCGGCAGCAGCAATACTGCTGTGTTTTTTAAAATGAGAGTTGCTGGCGTCTTGCATATATTTCAATTCGAAACTAAACAGGTGTGAACATTTACCCATATGATTTCATACTTATATATTCAAGTTTGTAACTTGAGTTCATATCGTTTTGTTTCGTACAGGGTGAAGAAATATGTGTTGCCCTTCAAACGCATATCAATGATGTTATGCTGCGTCGATACTCTAAAGCACGTTCTGCTGCTACTACAGGCTCTATTGATGGTGACGTTCCTACCAAATCTAAGCCTCCCGTTGTGGATGTTAGTGAAAAACGTGCACAAGATTTGTCAAAAGCTCTTGAAGAATCTCAAAGTAGTGTAAAGAAAGTAAGTAGGTTGGCTCAAATAATATTAGAGGTGGCAATTGAGGGCAGGTTAGGGAAAGGGAACGTAGGTGATGGACCCGTTTTGTTACAGGTTGACAATTGTCAGTCAGGCTGACAAGGAACTTATACTGTTAAAGTTCTTTATTTAGTTTAAAACCATTAACTTGTTGAGTTTGATTGCACAAAGTACACTATAACTACTCTTAACCCGTTTGCAGTGTTGTAGAACTCGGAATTATGCGGTGAGTACTCGGGGAGTACTCGGTTTTAGCAACTCGGGGGGTTACTCTGAGCGTACTCGATCAAACTCGTCAAAATTCGTCAAACTCAGTCAAAATCAGTCAAACTTAGTCAAACTCGAGCTTACTCAGAAAAGCGGTCAAAACTTGGAAGTACTCTCAAAAAAGTCCTGACCGAGTACTCCCGGGTAGCAAGTTTTGTAACCTTGCCATGTTTGACTTAATTTAAATTTTAGCTGGTTTATAATTTTATCAACCTAGGCTTTATTTTTAATAGTTGACGTTGCCACCTTTAGTTGATTTCTTTTTTGATTTTGCTTGGGTTTTTGCTAAGATATGTATAGTGTTACTTGTTGCAACATATAAGAATTTCATATATCCTTTGATATTGCAAACGATTGTTTTCGCCAAATTCAACACGTGTTGGATGATGTAATAATCTTTGATGTTTCATCAATTTTTACTCTCAACTATTTATTTCGGTTTGTAAAAATGCAGCTGTCAGAAGAATTACACGAAAAACAGAGAAAAGAAATGAGTATGCAGGAAGAACTCGATACGTTAAAAGACATGCTCAGATCCGATAAACAAAACTTGGAAGAGTTATCACGTACACATAATGCGCTTCGAACTTTATGCGAAGAGAAAGAATCTGCACTTCAGGTAACTTAAGTTCTACTCATCCCAAATATTTTTAATTTTATATAATTTTCAGTTATGTATTTAAGTCATGTTTTGAAGACTGCGTTGATGGAGAAACGAAACATGGAAGCAAGAATTTCACAGCTTACTAAAGGAGAGTTGGAAAGCAACACCAGAAAGGAGTTGGTCGAAGCAACTAATCAGGTCTGTTAATAATTTTCATACACGTTATGTTAAATGTTCGATGTTTTCTTCAAGATTAATCACTTGATAGTATTATTAATAGGTTTTGCAAAAGATCCAAGATGAACTACGAATGCGTAACTCAGAGTTGCATGCAGCTGAAGAAACCAAAAAGAAATTATATAATGAAAAAGTGTTGCTGGAGGAAAAAATTTCGAGGCTGGAAAAGAAGAAAGGTGACGAGGTGATGATCCTAATCTCATTTTTTATATAATCGTTCGTAATTGTTATTGTTAATTTTGCATATGTTTAGACGTGTTGTGTAATTAAATTCAGGTACGGTTGCTCGAGAACGAGTTGGAACAGGAACGAAAGTCGACCAAACCTCGGATTTCGGAACTCGAAAAGAAGGTAGAAGAGCTCACCAGGAAATTGGCTGCTGCAGAGTCTAATTTGGCGATTAAAGATTCCGAGTTATCAACGATGCATATTAATCTTAAAGAAGTGGAGGATTTAAGAGAAATGAAGGAGGTAATTATCATTTTAATTAATTAATCCTCACATTTAAAGTTGAAAATATTTGTAAAATTCTGACATCATTTTTTTCCCTCAGGATATTGATAGGAAAAATGAGCAAACTGCAGCCATTTTAAAGATGCAAGCAGCACAGCTGGCAGAATATCAGGCGCTTTATAAAGAGGAACTTGTCTTGCGAAAACGATACTTCAACATTATTGAAGGTACAGTTATATAAACTGATACATCTTTGAGTTAATATATTACAACTTATAGTTTGACAATATTTATTGTTCATGTACAACGTTAATTTTGTTTAATATATATCACAGATATGAAAGGCAAAATAAGAGTGTATTGTCGACTCAGGCCTCTCACACCAAAAGAGTTGTCTGATAAAGAAAAAAGCGTGCTTACGAGTGTTGATGAGTTTACGGTTCAACATTTAGGAAGAGATGATAAACCTAAACAACATTGTTATGATCGTGTTTTCGATGGAGGTGCAACACAAGAAGATGTGTTTAATGATACAAGGGTGAGTTTGTAATTTTGAATATTAAGTACAAATTTAATTTCAATTTTTGTTTCATTTTTTCCTAGTTACATAGTAAATGTCGTTTTTTTTAAATTTGTGGTGCAGTATTTGGTACAGTCAGCTGTTGATGGCTACAATGTCTGTATATTTGCGTATGGCCAAACGGGGTCTGGGAAGACGTTCACTATATATGGGTCCGACAAAAATCCCGGTCTTACGCCACTTGCTACATCAGAGTTATTCAAAATTCTGAGGCGAAATTCCAACAAATTTAATTTCTCTTTGAAGGTAAGATTATTTATGTTGTAGAATTTTTTGTGCATACTTAAAGGTGGCAACTCAGGCGGGTTGGGTAAAGGATCAACATGGTTTGGTTGATCTGAAAATACTTGTTGCTTAATTATTATTCATCTTCTATGATTAATCATCGGGTCAAATTGAATTACAAGAACTATACCATTTGAGTAGTAATCTATTTTCTTGAATATAGTACTGTAGTAAAGTAAGTTGTTTGCATAGAAAAACAAATACATGTAAACGGGTTGATTGTTTTTTTTTTTCTATTTTATTATTGTGCGTGCAGGCTTACATGTTGGAGTTGTATCAAGATACCTTGGTGGATCTTTTAGCCTCAAAGCAAGCAAAGCGTGCGAAATTAGAGATAAAAAAAGATTCGAAGGTCTGTAGAAAATTTAAATAGTGTGTATTTTGCATAACTAAATAAAGATTAAAAATATATTTCTTTTATAATCTCCATTTGGTATTTGACAACAAAAATGTATATGTAGGGAATGGTGACGGTAGACAATGCGACTGTTATACCCATCTCTACCTACGATGATCTCAAATCCATTATTCAAAGAGGCACAGATCAACGCCATACAACTGAGACGTTAATGAATGAAGAGAGTTCTCGGTCTCATTTGATTTTGTCGATTATCATCGAGAGTACAAATCTTCAAACTCAATCGATAGCCCGAGGAAAGGTATAATTAATTCATCACATTATAACGAAACAGGCCCAAAATTCATGTTTTCTGATCAACTTTTTAACTTTCAGTTAAGTTTCGTTGATCTTGCCGGATCTGAAAGAGTGAAAAAGTCGGGATCATCTGGTAATCAACTAAAAGAAGCTCAAAGCATTAATAAATCATTATCAGCACTCGGTGACGTTATTAGCGCTTTATCATCCGGGAATCAACACATACCTTACAGGAATCATAAACTCACTATGCTGATGAGCGACTCGCTCGGTGGAAACGCGAAAACGCTAATGTTTGTTAACATTTCTCCAGCTGAATCGAATTTGGAGGAAACTCATAACTCTCTCACGTAAGTATTATATCCTTTGGTTATGGTTTTCTTATATTTTATTTTATTTATTTACTTTGCGTGTGTATCAGCTATGCGTCGAGGGTGCGCTCAATTGTAAATGATCCGAGCAAAAATGTTTCATCGAAAGAAGTTGCAAGGTTGAAGAAGCTAGTGTCGTACTGGAAGGAACAAGCAGGAAAACGAGGGGATGATGATGAACTTGTTGAGATTCAAGACGAGCGTACACCAAGAGATAAGAATGATAATCGACATTCAATGTAGAATTACGACTAATTTTGAAGCTGGTTTTGAAGCTCAAAACATTCAAGTTTGCGACTAATTTTATCGACTGAAAGATTCCCCTCACTAACCATGTAGCGTTTATTCGACAGATGTGACCATCAGGACACCGTATAATGCGTCGGGATTCGACTTAAGTTTGTTTTTATAATTTGGACCCACAAGTTGTCCGTGTTTACAGATTTTGTTGATGGTGGCATGGTTAGGACTGGTCTAAACAAGTTTACGTTGGTTATGTTGTATAGTAAATTGATGTGTATATCTTGGTTATCAAAAGCAACTTGTTTTTGTTTCGGGTTATTATTTGTCTTAAATTTTTTGAAGATAACTTTATAGCCTTATAAAGTACCTTGGGCAAAATACGAAAGTGTCATTCTTTTATCTGTCATCAGTAATCAAATTATTACTCGAATGACGCGTAGGTGTTTGGTGGTGTTTGTTTTTTTTCTGCAGATCTTATTAGGTCTTATGTCTTCGTATCTGTAGACGTTTTTAATGCAGATTATTTGTTTTTCTGAAGACATAAGATAAGATAATGTCTTACTATGTCTGCAGCCTCGCAGACTTAGAAATATACTTCTAATGTCTTAATAGGTTGTCACTATTCAACATACAGACCTTTAGACCACCTTCTTTACATACATGGTCAGCTGATCTTCAACCAAAACATCTTAAAAACAAACAACTTGATAATGTAATAAGTGGGCTAAAAAACAAACAGCTCGATGCATCTCTCCCCAACCCTTCCAATTTCAATTAACCTCGAGAACCTAACCTCTTCCATCACCAAACACCCAAACAGCTCGTTTTCAGCTGGAAACGTGCTTCTAGATGGTGGTTTTAATCTCCGTCAAGGTGAGGGATCCTTTAGTGGCAACCTAAATTTCACTGACCTCCTAAATTCCGTCGACAGGAGCAGATCTAATCTGGTTAGATCCTCCCTGAGTTTTCAGTTTATCGCTGCTAGAAGAACAAGTTCTCTGGAAGTAAATCATTCTTCTTCTCCCACCCGTACGGTGTTTATTGGGCGGCTAGATAAGACTTGTTCTCGACACATGGTTGAATCCGTTTTTGAGAAAGTGGGAGCTCTCTCCGAAATCAAATTTTGGCCCTCAAGGCGTTACGCTTTCGTCAGTTTTGAGGAGGCTTCCGACGCTGTCAAAGCTGTTTCTACGATGAATCAATCTCAGGTGTTTGGACTCGTATTTACGTGGGCTGGCAAAACAAAAAATGGCCGTCGACTTCCTTTTTTTCTGGTAGACAAAAAGCTTCACTCTTTTCAAAGCTCCAGTGCAAGATTTCTCCAAACAGTTCAGTGGTATCTCATATCGATCACAACATCATATTGGTGGATTCTATTCCGCTGAAAGAGGACAAGGTGAAGTCGTTTTTGATTAAACACAAAATACTCGTAAATCATATTAGCTTTTATGGTCAGTTTGCTTGTGTTTGTGCGTGTGCAAACGAATACAGTTACATTTATGCTATCTCTGCTTGAAGTGAAGATTTTAGTTTGGTATCGCCATTTTGGGAGATGGTCAGGTCTTTTTTCTGATTTGCGTGGCTTGAAAGCAGAGGTATTCCGGCCACCTGTATTTCGGCTGAAAATGTTTCAAAGGTTGCTAGGCTATTTGGCGAGGTTCTGTCAGTTACCCGTTGTTCGTCTACACTTGGTAATCTCGGATCTACTTTTGCCTTTGTTAAATCATCGGTTGTCAAACATATACATGAACTTGTTGAAGCGGACATCGATGAGTTATTTGGTTCGAAAACACTGCTGCTCTGGCTCTCCGAAATCTCTGATATTTCGTTATTACAACGTGGTCTAATCGATGGTTTGACCCTGAGGTGATGGAGAGCTCAAATTTGGCAATTTTATCAGGATTTTGTCTGAATCGTTCCAAAATGGTGGATATGGAGGGCGTTCCAACTGTTGGGGTGTCTGTTGTCGATGATATTCCTACTACAAAGGGTGTGATTGGTTCCGATGTTGATGTGGTGAATGACACTGTGTTCGTGAATGATTCGAGCATCCAATTTGGTAGTATTATTGTAGATGGTGAAGATGCTAGAACCGGACATGTGTCTCCCATTTTAGGTGGTTTAGATGGTGGTACTGAAGACAAAGAAAATCATGGGGGAAATGTCATAGGAATCGGGAAGGTTGTGGTGGATGAGGTATTGAGGAGTGGTGATGGTTTTAAAGAAACTAATGTCGGTTTGTCGATGGGTAAAAAGGTCAGTTTGGTTTCCGTTGTGTCAACATCTCATAATACTCATGTTACTACATCTAGCAAACAAGTGAGTAATCATTGTCTTAAAGTTGGTGACAATTTAGGTAATATTTTGAAGAGTAAACAAAAGGGGCAAAGGGGCAGAAGACAGGTGGAATTAGTGATGGTGATGAAGTTGGTTGTAAGGTGATACCACCTACGGGTTCGGTTCCTACCACCCCTCGGGTATCGAGTGCTTCGGTGTATGATAATCATTACGACTGGACAAAGGAGAAGGATGATGCTTCTATGAAAAAGGGATCGGTTGCGATGAAAAAAAGGAGGTTGTCAACGAGTTCGTGCTTCGGGATGAAGATGAGCTTGGAGATTCCGACAACAATGAATTTGGGTTCTTAGATGTGGATCGAAACTTGGGCTTTTTTGAAGGTCTTGAGAAGGAAGGGTTGCTCCCTACCCCCATGTCGGGTATTAGGATTGGTAGCTATTTGACAAAGGCTTCATCATATGCGATTGAAAATCCGGGGGGGGGGGGGGGGGGGGGCAAGAAATTCAATCGATTGAAAGTTGACGGTGTGGTTTGTTAAGCCAATCATAAAACCTCGAAAAGGTAAAGGTAAATGTAAAGCAGTTGTCGGGTAGTGTTTGAGCGGTTTGTTGTTATTGTGTTGTTTGTAGTCTTTTGGTTAGATTTGGTTTTCTCTATCGGTTATTGTATTTGATGTTTTCCGCGATCTATTTAGTGATCTGATTGTTCAAGGCTCATTCTTAGTTTTATTAGGCTCTTCGTCTAGTGATAGGGTTCGTTTTCTGCTGCCGAGCCTTGGAATGTGTTTGGTTTGTTTGTATTTTTGTTCGTCTTTTTCATCTATTGATGAAAAAACTTTGTTTTATATTATGGTTACTTTTGCAAAAAAAAACAAAAAACAAGGTTAATGTTAAATGTCTCATTTTTATGATTACAAATTTGTATAGTACAAACATACAATGCACAAAATTATGAATTTACTAAAAGTGCAAGTGAAATCATAACATGCATAAAATTGTGAATTTACTAAAAGTGTGAGTGGATACGACGAATGTATGAATTTTATATAAACTGAATCACCTAGAAAACGTGTCCTTGTACAGCTCTATATCACTAGTTACGATATTTGATCAAACAGACAAACAACACAAAATGGCCACTACTGGATGCAGTATTCCGGTGATCGATTTGAACGATTTCCCCAACCACTTATCCAAATTGATATCGGCATGTGAAGATTGGGGATGTTTTAGGCTGCTCAACCACGATCAAATCCTTCCGGCCACGCTCATGTCGGATATGAAGTCAGTAGTCCGATCACTACTTGATTTACCGGAGGAGATCAAACGCCGGAATGTTGACGTCATCGCCGGAAGTGGTTATATGGCTCCCTCAGTGAAAAATCCGCTTTACGAAGCACTTGGATTATACGATCTGGCTAATCCTCGTGACGTCGACAACTTCTGCTCTCAATTGGATGCTTCAACTCATCAAAGGTATATTTTTTGTAAAGTCCACGAGCACCGTTGATTAGCGAGCTCAGTCAACGGCCTGAGTTTTATCAAAATCTACAGTCGTTATATAATTATAATTATAAATTATAAATATTATTATTATTATTATTATTATTATTATTATTATTATTATTATTATAATATAAAACTATATTATAATAGTACAAAAAATTATGTTATAAATATAAATATAATATATAGTTACAAATATAAAATGGTATCACACACCACTTTTTGATCCATGTACACCTAATTATCTATTTTAACCTTAATTATACATATAATAATAATATAATTTCAACTTTCTAGGGACATAACTGTAATTATATGTGATAAAAGTGTACATGGATTAAAAACACTTTTTGATCCATGTACACCTAATTACCTATTTTAACCTTAATTATACATATAATAATAATATAATTTCAACTTTCTAGGAACATAACTGTAATTATATGTGATAAAAGTGTATATGGATTAAAAAGTGGTGCATGAAAATCACCTCCCAAATATAATTTATAATTTATTTATATTTAATATTAATATTTATAATTAAAATGTAATAATATAATTATAAATAATTTATTATAATTATTTGAGATGAAAAAGGTTAGATCGGCGGGGAACCTTTAACCCCGTGCACCCTTTGGATGCCAACTGCCTACCGGGTCGTGTGCAGTCCCAGGCAAGTGTGGTCGAATTTATTATAATTATAGAGTAATTGTTTAACTGTAATAGCTAATTTTCTTTTCTTTATTTTATTTGTAAAAATAAAATTTCTTAATGTTGTATGCTTCCGTATAGAGTTGGATTATGTCAATTGTGTGTTTCTTTTGAAATTAGAAGTACGTTCAATTATAGTAATGTTATGAATTGGGATAATGTTGTAACAGAGACACAATTAAGAGATATGCTGAAGCAGTACATGAGCTGTTCGTGGGGATTGTAAAGAAATTAGTTGAAGGTTTAGGGGTGAAAAATGAAAATATTGGATTTGAGAATTGGCCATGTCAATTCAGAATAAACAAATACAATTTCACCCCTGAAAGTGTTGGCTCCCCTGGTGTTCAACTACACACAGATTCTGGTTTTCTCACTATTCTTCAAGATGATGAAGGCGTCGGTGGTCTAGAAGTTATGGACAAGTCAGGTGAATTCGTTGTTGTCGATCCGTGGCCAGGCACCCTTCTCGTTAACCTTGGTGACATGGCAACTGTACGTCTCGAAACCAGTTTTGTCAGCTTGTATTTTTGCTAAGTAATGATACATGTGCTTAAGAGATGCTGAATGAGATTTTATGGTCTATAAATTAGGTGTGGAGCAACGGAAGATTTTGCAATGTAAAGCATAGGGTACAATGCAAAGAAGCAAAAGTACGCGTGTCAATTGCATCGTTCCTTTTAGGTCCAAGAGAGGCGGTTGAACCGCTGCCAGAACTTGTGGATGATGTTCATCCTTGTGTGTATATGCCTACCAGCTACGAAGAGTACCGAAAATTGAGACTCTCGAAAAAGTTGCAGGCAGGGGAAGCTCTTGAGCTTTTGTACACACCAAGCTTCAAGAAGTCACAAACAATGGTTGATTCAGTCCTTAGTTCTTGAAGAATAGACTTTTTTAGGGTAACATAGAATTGGCTCTGATCCACATTAATACAAATTAGTACTAATTAATTACTTGAAATGAGTGTCTCATTGATCAAGATCTGTATCTTTATTACATATGTGTAGGATGGTGTCACAAGAATAAGTTTGTTTATACTCTATAATACATTATTGTCGTAAATCTTTGTGTCTTTACTCTTTAGCCATCAGTTATGTCGTACAGGCTACCGCGCAACTCATCACCAATTTGTTTATGAACCACAATAGCTTTTCAGCTCATATATTGATCAAGCGCAAAATTGGCCATCCCTTTGATTGATCCAAATAAATTCTATAATCAGTCATCCAAATTGATATTAGCATCCTCAGAGTGGGGTTGTTTTAGGCGGATCAATCAGCATCATGTATTTCTGGCGAAGCTCACGTTGAAGATGAAGTCAGTGGTCAGATCACTCCATTTACCAATTAGAGATCAAGCAACAAACCCTTGGGGTACTATTGTTGGTGCTAAAATTACTGATCTCATAAGATTATAACCAAATGTTTAAGTAATGACTGGTAGTTACCTGCCTCTCTTATCGAGATGTCAGGAGTTCGACTCCGCTGGACTGCAACATTGCAATCAATGTTATTCCTGACCTGAATGAAGTATCCACCCAGGTCGCATTTCGCTTAGTGAGGGGCAATGGGGAGGGGGCGTTTTACCGGCCATGCCCTCGGATTGTTCCGGATTTCTTTCAGGGCAGTAGTTGGGGGCGGGTTATGTAACTACGAGAGATGAACGCGTGGGTGGTTAAGTCCCTAGAGGCCGGGATGATCCCAAATTGATGTAAACAAAAATGTTTTAAGTAATGACTAAATATTTGACCAGAATTACAAATACAAACCAGAAAGAATAATTACCTTACACACTCAAACTTGGAGTTATTTTAGATAGACAACTTACGCACACTGAAAATTATAGATTGACAACTCACGCAAACTAGTAGAACACCCAGATTAACAATGACAATTTGGGGTTTTGAGAGAACAAAGAATTACATTTGGAAAAACTAAATGAAACCTATATATGTATGAATCTCAGACAGGGCCGGAACATTTAAGGGACAAAAGGGGGTATCCGTCCCCCTCGATTTCGGGGGAAAAAAAAGTTACACTAAAAAATTTTTTTTTTTACGAAAAAATAAGGTTTTTTTTAATGTTTAACCCCCTTCGATTAGTTTCTTACCCCCTTCAATTAGTTTCGCCCTCTCTTGAGTCGGGGTCAAGTTCCGCCACTGATCTCAGACTTTTCGTGACAATAATTAGACGTCTAAGTCTAAGGAGTGCGTTTGTTGGAGGTTTTATAAGATTTCGTGTAGGGTAAAATAATCGATGACCGGAATAGGGATGGCGCCCGCGGGGGACGGGCGCGGATCTTATATATCCGCGACCCGCCCGTCGGATTTTTTTTTGCTCGCCGAGACCCGTTACATGCCCGCGGGTAAAAAAACTTCGCCCATGCACGTGACCCGCGGATACCCGTGACCCGCGGGTAGACCCACGGGTAATAAAAATTATACAACTTAGTTAATAAAATTTTATAAAGTCAAATATTTTTATTAGTTATATGTATAAAGTTGTATTGTTTCGTGATTTTAGTCTCTATAGTGAATGTTCATATGGGTTTGGGTTGCTGACTTCATAACCCCATACCACACATGATGCAAGTGTGCATATAGGTACATCTCATTTGATTTATAATAAGTTAACTTGTTTGCTTTTAAAAAAGAATTGACATGAAAAATTAACGGGTTTTACCCGTGACGGGTAGTACATACCCGAGACCCGTAGGCGGGTATAATATTTTACCCGTACCCATGTCCGCGGGTAAGATTTAATGATTTTAACCGCCCATCGCAGATCAGATACCCGCGGGTCACGGGTTTTTTCTCACCCGTTGCCATCCCTAGACCGGATAAATCACTGAATCGTAGTATCACTTTCCGAAAGTAATTATACGACTCTTATTGCCTGGGTTACACGAATATCACTTTGGGATAAGACAGAGATAATTCTTGTTTTTGGCACAAAACAAGAATCCTTTTGCTTAAGAGTATTAAGGTGTTTTCTTTGTATGTGTGTATTACTTCTTCTCTTCACCCCTTCTCATGAATGATAATCTATCTATATATATAGGCACCCACAATTATTGGTAAAGATATATATAATATCAATTGGCCTATTAATAATATATATCTTTCATAACTTTAACAAGTGGTTTCATGAACAAATACTATCATTTCCATTATCAAAGAAAAGGTTGTCACTTTTCCATAAGATATGTTATACTTTTCATTACCAAACAAGAGTGATTACAAGTATTATCCATTCCACTTATTAAAGCAAAAGTGATTACATGAATAATACTTTCATGATATGATTACAAGTATTATTCATTTCACTTATCAAAGCAAAAGTAATTAGAAGAATAATACTTCCATGAATCACTCAACCTTTTAGATAACACACCAAATCATAAATTTCATGCTAAATGTTTTATGTAGCTTCTTGTGCTTCCTCTTCAAAGGTAGCACCAAAACACTTAGTGAAATTTAACATGAAAATGTCGTGCTGCCTCTTCATGGGTAGCACGAAAATGTCGTGCTGCCTCTTCATAGTTAGCATGAGAACACTTAGTCAAATCTCGTGCTGACTAAGAAGACATATCATGAGAACACTTAGTCAAATCTCGTGCTGTCTAAGAATACCTAGCACGAAAAACATTTCGTGCTTACTAAGAAGACTAAGCACCACAACTCGTGCTTACTAAGAAGACTAAGCACGAAAATACTTAGTCAAATTTTGAGCTGACTAAGTCATTATAGTGACTAAAGGAAAACCACTTGGGTCCGGGTAATCTATCACTTAGTGGGTGTACACTCCGTACCTCCTAACCCATTTACAAGTGTAGACTAAATCCCTCAATTACACTAAATTTCCAACAATCCTCCCCAATTTAGTGCAATTCGTTTCATGAGAAATAAACAAATAAAGCAAAACTCATGCATAAATGAAAATATCTTGAAGATTGAATTTTCACCTTAGTACATTACACATTCCAAATATTCGAGAATCAGGGTGTTCTAAGAATTGAACCCTTCAACCCATTTGAATACCTGAAAATAACATACACATAAGTTTTCAAATACTCTAAAGCTATCCTGACACTTTACAAGCCATGTGTCCATATCCTTTCATGATTGCATCCAAAGCTAAAAGTCCAAAGCTTTCTTGAAGCGGCAAAACTTCACAATCACATAGGTAGTTCATTTCAGTCATGCACCTGCTATTGCACTTTTCAAATAAACCATTAAGAAGCTAAACTTCATCCTCACCTTCAACAGGTCTGAGTACATACCATACCTTGGGATGATATAAAATTTTATGTACTCCAAATTTCTAAGTATAAGCCTTCCGCATTGAATTCAACTTCTAATTTTCATCAGAAGGGAATTGGGTATCTTATAATTAGAAATTTATGTGGACTTTAAACCCATCCCTTTAGCAGACTTATTAACCAAGTCTCTAGCTAATTCCTTCGTCAAGTGATCAGCTAAGTTCTGTTGTGACCTCACAAACTCTATAGAAATCACCCCATTCATGATGAGATCACGAATCATGCTATGTCTGACACCCAAGTGTCTAGACTTTCCATTGTACATCTGGCTATAAGCCTTTGCTAATGTAGTAGCACTATCACAGTGGATAGACATAGGTGCTATAGGTTTAGGCCACAATAGTATCTCATGAATCAAGTTTTTAGGCCATTCTGCCTCTTTACCAGCAGCAGCTAAAGCAACAAACTCAGATTCCATCGTTGAGTTGGTAATACAAGTTTGCTTCTTGGAAGCCCATGAGATGGCACCTCCACCAAGCAAGAATACCCAACCAGTTGTTGAAGAATGGTCTTCAACATTGGTTATCCAACTCGCATCAGAATATCCTTCTATTACAGAAGGAAATCCACTATAAGATAAACTATAGTCCATAGTTTTCTTTAAATACTTCAGTACCCACCTAATTGCTTGCCAGTGATGAGTACTAGGATTACTAGTATATCTACTCAGTTTTCCCACAGCAAAAGCAATATCCGGCCTTGTACATGTCATGGCATACATCAAACAGCCAATCACCTGAGAATACTCAAGTTGTGATACAGCTTTACCTTGGTTAGGCATAAGCTTCTCACTTGGATCTACAGGTGTACTCACAGGAGTACAGTCAAAGCAATTGAACTTCTTCAACACCTTCTCAATATAATGAGATTGAGAAATAGAAATTCCTTTGCTTTCACGTTTAATCCTAATACTAAGGATAACGTCAGCCTCCCCCATATCTTTCATGGAGAACTTTGAAGACAAAAATTCTTTTGTTAAATCAACCTGACATTGGTTAGTTCCAAAGATTAACATGTCATCAACATATAGACAAATAATAACTCCTTTACCAGAATCATCAAATTTGCTATATACACATTTATCTGCTTGGTTTAATTTAAAACCACTAGATAAAACCACTTCATCAAATTTCTGATGCCATTGCTTAGGTGCTTGTTTTAAACCATATAAGGACTTCACAAGTTTGCACACCTTGCCTTCATTACCTGGCATGACAAAGCCTTGAGGTTGGTTCATATAAACCTCCTCATCTAATTCACCATTCAAGAATGCTGTCTTCACATCCATCTAGTGAATAACCAGATTGTGAATTGTAGCCAAAGCAATCAACAGTCTAATGGTAGTGATACGTGCCATGGGAGCATAAGTATCAAAATAGTCAATTCCAGACTTTTGTCTAAAGCCTTGAATGACTAACCTTACCTTGAACTTTTCAATAGTTCCATCCACCTTCATCTTCTTTTTGAAGATCCATTTGCAACCCAAAGGTTTGCAACCAGGAGGTAGATCAGCTAACACCTAAGTATTATTGCCCATGATGGAATAGATCTCATCATTAATTGCTTCTTTCCAGAAAGCAACATCCTGAGACCTCATTGCTTCATCATATGTTTTAGGATCATCATCAACATTGAAACAATACGAATATTGGGTAGAAACATCATCCCTGGAACCTCCAACTAAGTATAGTTGAAAATCTGGTCCAAATAATTTAGGTTTCCTTTCTCTTTTGCTTTTCCGAAATTCAAGTGACCGATCAACAACCTTTTCAGAGACTTCATCATTACAATCCTTATTGATTTCATTGTTACTTGGAATCATATCCTTTGGTCTAGATATAGATGAAAATTGATTTTCATCAAAGATTGCATCCCTTGAATCAATCACAGAATTGATTGAGACAAATTCATTCGGCTGTATTACATAGAACCTATATGCCTTGGAATGTTCAACATATCCAATAAAAATGCAATCTATACCTCTTTCACCTAAACTTTTCTTTTTGGGATCAGGCAGTCTTACAACTGCCCTACAACCCCATACCCGAAGATAATTCAAGTTAGGTTTCCTTTTATTCCAAAGTTCATAAGGTGTAATCTTGTTTCTTTTGTTAGGAAATCTATTAAGCAAATAACAAGTTGTTAACATAGCTTCCCCCCAAAATCCTTCACTTAAACCCGAATAGGATAACATGGAATTAACCATTTCCTTAAGGACCCTATTCTTCCTTTCAGATATACCATTTTGTTGTGAAGTATAAGGAGCTGTGGTCTCATGAATAATACCAACGGATTGGAAATACGATTGGTGTAGCGACCCGACAAATTCGTCATTGACGGCGCCGACTACTTAGGTCCCGTTACGTGGTCGTAGTCCCTATATGAGACTCGTTTGACTAAAATTATGTCGCATTCATTTGAAAGTACACGATTTGAAAAGTTCAGTTTACCAACGGTTCAACAATAAGTTTAAGTTTACAAAAGTAATAAAGTATAAATGAAATAAACTTGCGACATAATATAAGTTGAAAATCACGGTTGCTATAAATAGCGTATGTATGTATGCTTGACCCCAAGCAAGTATATCAAAGTGTGCGCATGTATGCTTGACCCCAAGCAAGTAATCAAAGTGTACGCGGAAGCATGTATCAAATAGCCAAGTATGAACCTGAGAAACATATAGAAAACTATCAACGAAAAACGTTGGTGAAATCATAGGTTTAAGTAAGTAAGTGAGTAAAAGTAAGTCGAACCACAAGATTTGCAACATTGATGAAATAGTAGTACATTCTAAAAGTTAATATTCACGAGCACCCAATTATCAAGGCTTAACATTCCGTCCGTTGAACCCCATTAATAGTGCTAGAACAACACTATTTCTCGAAAATATATTTCATCCGTAGACGGTAGCGAACCGTCCGAGATGAGGGTTTGTCAAACCCATATGGCCATACAACATAAGTTCACGCCTACACTTACACACTGCAAGATTAGCTAATGATAATCGAATTGAGGATTTTGTTCTAAACTCGTATGTAGAATGTTTGTTTTCCTCTACTTGTGTTCACTTAGTTAAAAAGAAATGTTTATGTTTTCTCATCCCAAATGTAAGTTCAAAAGAGTAAAAGTGGGACTATGATCTCACCTCGAGTGCACGAGTATAAAAGTACTTCACAAAGTAAACGTGTGCATGATAGTTGCTTAGCCTTGACCTAAACAAGTAAGTTGTATCAATTAACCGGTTACGTCACAAGGTCGGGCGAAATGTGTTCAATTAGTCCTATGGCTCGTTACGACACGAATAGTATAGTATGTGAATCACGTTGTCAAGTTTCATGCAAGAATCAAGTATAAACGAAGATTAGAACGATTGCATAAACGTTTGTTTAAGTTTGACTAAAAGTCAAACTTGGTCTAGTCAAAGTCAACAAAAAGTCAACACGTTCGGGTCGGGTCCCGAACTATTTTTCTGTGCTAATTATTCATATATAAGCATGTTAGAACAAGTTACATGTGAATCGGAGGTCCCTAGCGTGCCAAACATTTTTCATATTTTGACCATGTAGGTCAGAATCAAACCATGCCTATTGTCGCGCCGCGACAAAGGCTGGCCGCGCCGCGGCGAATAACGGGTGCTGGTACCTGGTCAGTCTCAATTGTTCAAGTCTCAAACCCAAAATTCAAACAAACACAAAACACAAACCGTAAACACTTAGAATGCGTAGCTTATATCGTTGGAAAGCTCTTTTGACAAGGAACACAACTAAGTACATATTATCAATCAAAACGTGCATTTAAAATAATCAAATTCTCGTCAAATGTTCAATGAACGTTCATAATCAAAGTTTCAAGTTTGTAAAACGCGTTTCATGATTCGGGCAACCAATTTACATGTATGATATGCCGTTTTGAAGGTAATGAAACATACATTACAACTAAACACTCACAAATAACATTCCACGACATTTAAAGCATCAAAAGTTCATCTTAAGAGCTATCAAACCCTAACCAAGAATCACAAAATCATTAATCATGTTTTTGAAGTTTTCTTAATCAACCTACGCATCAAAACGAAGCTAGTGATACTAGTAACACAATCAAAACATGAACTTTAACAATTTAACAACATTAACTCATCCAAAATGCAAGATTAAGCAAACCTATTTTCAAGTTCATGCTAGTTACTCCAAAACAACAAATCGAGCAAACAAAACATATATTCATGTTATACACGAGCCATAGACACTAACTAACACCATTTCAAGTATATAAAACGAATTTAGAGAAATCTAGAGTTTTAGAAATATTACCCAAATGTGAAGAAATTTGCACCAAAATGTAGAGGATGAAGAGAGGATCACGAAAATGTAATTTGTTTTGATGTTTGCTTCCTTGAAAAGATTTGGATGATGATTCTTTGTTGAGAGGATTTGAGAGAAAAAGGAAGTAGTAAGAATGGTGGTGGGTGTTCAAATGAATGAGTGGTGGAGATGGTGGGTTGACTAGTTGACCTAGTCAACTAGTTTGCCCACTAGCCAACTTTGGTCCCTCGAGTTTAAAGCGGGTGCGGGAATTAACCAAACGAATTATTTTAAAAATGATAGAGTAAACGAGTGATATTATAATTAAATAACGGGAATATTAAGAACGTAAGTTAACGAAAGACACGAATTTAGATAACAAAAGATATTATTTAAAAAAAAAGACGACGTTAAAATAAATTTAACGGAAAAACGCGGGATGTTACATTACCTACACCTTAAAAGAAATTTCGTCCCGAAATTTAGTTGGAAGTAGTAGTCGTTGTTTCTTCCTCGAGATCTTGCGTTGTCGATTCTACGAATAAGTGAAGGTACTCCCTTGGGTATTTCAATGAACTTCGACAGTCGGGATTTTACGTCGGTTTAAAGTTTGGTTTCACGATTTATAGTTTCAACCGGTCCTCCTTGGAAGTGAGGTTTATCATTGATAGTAAGTTCATCGAAGAGGATAACAAGTTCTTGTCTCGCAAGACACGCCTTTAAGTTTGATACACAGAATGTAGGATGAACGGAATTTGTTTGAGTCGGAAGTTCGAAGCGGTAAGCAACGGGCACAACACGCCCCAAGATTTCAAAAGGACTAAAAATATCGCGGATTTAGCTTTCTACATTTCCGAAATGGACTACACCTTTTCAAGGTGCGACTTTTAACGTTACGCGGTTTCCCACTTGGAATTCGAGAGGTTTACGTTTAACACTTGTATGGCTCTTTTGGCGACTACGGGCCGTCTTGAGCCTTTCTTGGAATTGAATAATTTTCCGGTTGTTTCATGAATGAGTTCGGGTCCGGTGGTTCGCTTGTCACCTACTTCGGTTCAACAATATAAGAAAACGACATTTACGGCTATACGGGTCCTCGAAAAGTGTGACGTTAATACTCGAATGAAAATTATTGTAGTAAGAGAATTTGACTAAAGGCAAGTACTTTTCTCAAGTAAATTTGAAGTCGATAACACGAACTCGTATTATGGTTTCCAAAGTTTGAATCGTATGTTTGCTCGGTCTGTCGGGTTGTGGTTGATGTGTTGTACTCATGTTTAAATGTGGTCCCGAGGCTTTTTGTAAGGCACTCCGAAATCTAGAAGTGAAATGAGAATCTCGATCCGAAACGAGGTACATTTCTTTAAGGTATATTTGAAAAAGTTTGTTAGGACTTGAAAGCGTTAGATAGAACAAGTTTCTCAAGAAATTCGCGCCGCGGAAGATTTATCGGTTTTCGAAAATGTTCGTTAGGACTATTCACCCTCGTGGCGAATGCTAGTATAGTGTGAAGAGTCTCTCTCTCCATTGAGAATTTAGGTAGAAGGTTTCTTTATACGAAAGTACGATTGTAATGCGGAAGAAGTTTCTGCCTCGATATGAGCATAACAAGCATATCGTAGTTCGTCGATAAAACTGTGCGAAAACGAGATAGTATACACGTGTAACATATGTTTGAAGTTGAAAGAATTTGTCATTCCTTCGGAAGCATGGGTATGGTTCGACAATAATCGAAGATGTGTCCCTGGTATGGTTGTTATCAACATTCTCGGAGTTTTCGGATATTCAAACAAGAAAAATGAAGTCATGTACATGGCACATGGTGGTGATTAGGTTGATCGAGTCCAATCACCATCACGAGTCATTAGAACTTTGGTATGACTTACCATAATATAACCACGTTGATCGAGTGTCGTTATATTACGCTAACTCATACCTCCATTCCCACATCACTCCATAACATCAAGTTCGTGTAAATGTGAAGATCTAGAATGAACAAAGTGTAACGACGTCTCAAACGTGACTCGTATTGAATCGAAAGAATTAGTGCAACTCTAAAGAAGCGTTCCCCGAGGGAAGTGTATAAATGATTGTTCACGTCAATGCGGTTCAAGTCAAACAATAATGCATTTAGGCACGAAATGAGTAACGAATCATGATAACTAATCGTATGCAACCGTAGTGATAAGTGTTGATGACGATACTCACCTAGAGTAGTGATGGTAGTAACACCAAAAAGTAGATAGTAAGAAACACCAGTGGGAAACCGATAGTAAGTTGAAACGGTGGCGAATAACAATCCGGGAGACAGAGTTCCCGAACAAGTGTGACTAATGAAGTCGTCGTCATCCACACGTGTATGAATCTTGAATTTACGCGTGTTACCAGAAAGTTGCAGAATACGAGTTCGTATGATGAAAACTTGGTACCATTAAAAAGTTCACCTAAGAATGATTCAAGTATAATGCACAAGTAGTCAAGTAAGTGCTATCTATAGCAAATGTATGTCAAAATGCAATGGCTACCTATCTGGTTATAGTCTAGATTCACTAATGCGTCCTAACGACTCTGTCAGACACACTAATGCACATCCTAGTTCCCTACAACCAACGCTCTGATACCATCTGTAGCGACTCGACAAAATCGTCATTCACGGCGCCGACTACTTAGGTCCCGTTACGTGGTCGTAGTCCCTATATGAGACTCGTTTGACCAAAATTATGTCGCATTCATTTGAAAGTACAAGATTTGCAAAGTTCAGTTTACCAACGGTTCAACAATAAGTTTAAGTTTACAAAAGTAATAAAGTATAAATGAAATAAACTTGCAACATAATATAAGTTGAAAATCACGGTTGCTATAAATAGCGTATGTATGTATGCTTGACCCCAAGCAAGTATATCAAAGTGTGCGCATGTATGCTTGACCCCAAGCAAGTAATCAAAGTGTACGCGGAAGCATGTATCAAATAGCCAAGTATGAACCTGAGAAACATATAGAAAACTGTCAACGAAAAACGTTGGTGAAATCATAGGTTTAAGTAAGTAAGTGAGTAAAAGTAAGTCGAACCACAAGATTTGCAACATTGATGAAATAGTAGTACATTCTAAAAGTTAATATTCACGAGCACCCAATTATCAAGGCTTAACATTCCATCCGTTGAACCCCATTAATAGTGCTAGAACAACACTATTTCTCGAAAATATATTTCATCCGTAGACGGTAGCGAACCGTCCGAGATAAGGGTTTGTCAAACCCATATGGCCATACGACATAAGTTCACGCCTACACTTACACACTGCAAGAGTAACTAATGATAATCGAATTGAGGATTTTGTTCTAAACTCGTATGTAGAATATTTATTTTCCTCTACTTGTGTTCACTTAGTTAAAAAGAAATGTTTATGTTTTCTCATCCCAAATGTAAGTTCAAAAGAGTAAAAGTGGGACTATGATCTCACCTCGAGTGCACGAGTATAAAAGTACTTCATAAAGTAAACGTGTGCATGATAGTTGCTTAGCCTTGACCTAAACAAGTAAGTTGTATCAATTAACCGGTTACGTCACAAGGTCGGGCGAAATGTGTTCAATTAGTCCTATGGCTCGTTACGACTCGAATAGTATAGTATGTGAATCATGTTGTCAAGTTTCATGCAAGAATCAAGTATAAACGAAGATTAGAACGATTGCATAAACGTTTGTATAAGTTTGACTAAAAGTCAAACTTGGTCAAGTCAAAGTAAAAAAAAAGTCAACACGTTCGGGTCGGGTCCCGGACTATTTTTCTGTGCTAATTATTCATATATAAGCATGTTAGAACAAGTTACATGTGAATCGGAGGTCCCTAGCGTGCCAAATTTTTTTCATATTTTGACCATGTAGGTCAGAATCAAACCATGCCTATTGTCGCGCCGCGACAAAGGCTGGCCGCGCCGCGGTGAATAACGGGTGCTGGTACCTGGTCAGTATCAATTGTTCAAGTCTCAAACCCAAAATTCAAACAAACACAAAACACAAACCGTAAACACTTAGAATGCGTATCTTATATCGTTGGAAAGCTCTTTTGACAAGGAACACAACTAAGTACATATTATCAATAAAAACGTGCATTTAAAATAATCAAATTCTCGTCAAATGTTCAATGAACATTCATAATCAAAGTTTCAAGTTTGTAAAACGCGTTTCATGATTCGGGCAACCAATTTACATGTATGATATGTCGTTTTGAAGGTAATGAAACATACATTACAACTAAACACTCACAAATAACATTCCACGACATTTAAAGCATCAAAAGTTCATCTTAAGAGCTATCAAACCCTAACCAAGAATCACAAAATCATTAATCATGTTTTTGAAGTTTTCTTAATCAACCTACGCATCAAAACGAAGCTAGTGATACTAGTAACACAATCAAAACATGAACTTTAACAATTTAACAACATTAACTCATCCAAAATGCAAGATTAAGCAAACCCATTTTCAAGTTCATGCTAGTTACTCCAAAACAACAAATCGAGCAAACAAAACATATATTCATGTTATACACGAGCCATAGACACTAACTAACACCATTTCAAGTATATAAAACGAATTTAGAGAAATCTAGAGTTTTAAAAATGTTACCCAAATGTGAAGAAATTTGCACCAAAATGTAGAGGATGAAGAGAGGATCACGAAAATGTAATTTGTTTTGATGTTTGCTTCCTTGAAAAGATTTAGATGATGATTCTTTGTTGAGAGGATTTGAGAGAAAAAGGAAGTAGTAAGAATGGTGGTGGGTGTTCAAATGAATGAGTGGTGGAGATGGTGGGTTGACTAGTTGACCTAGTCAACTAGTTTGCCCACTAGCCAACTTTGGTCCCTCGAGTTTAAAGCGGGTGCGGGAATTAACCAAACGAATTATTTTAAAAACGCTAGAGTAAACGAGTGATATTATAATTAAATAACGGGAATATTAAGAACGTAAGTTAACGAAAGACACGAATTTAGATAACCAAAGATATTATTTAAAAAAAAAAGACGGCGTTAAAATAAATTTAACGGAAAAACGCGGGATGTTACAATTGGTCAATGTATTCACCTCCCCTATCTGTTCTAAGTCTTTTAATCAAAGTCTTTTGTTATAATTCTACTTCAGTTTTAAATACTTTAAATTTATCTAATGCTTCATCCTTAGTATGTAACAAATAAACATAGAAAAACCTAGAAGCATCATTAATAAAAGTCACAAAATATTTCTTGTTCCCTAAAGTAGGAGTAGCATGCAAATCACATAAATCACTATGTATTAATTCCAAAAATTTAGTATCACGATGTACATTTTGAAATGGTTTCTTAGTGATCTTTGTTAATATACACGTTTTACACTTTTGATTGTTCATGTCAAAGGCCGGTATTAATCCATCTTTAGACATATCTTGCATTCTTTTAAAGTGTACATGTCCTAGTCTAGCATGCCAAAGTGTAGAATTATTTATGCTAGAAGTAGATATAAAAGCAAAATTAACATTCAAGTGATTAATGTTAAGTCTAAACATTCTATTGCATAAATAACCAAAACCAACAAACATACCATGTTTTGACAAAACAAACTTATCAGATTCAATCACTTGTTTATAACCACAACAATTTAACACACTACTGGAAACCAAATTTTTCCTTATTTGTGCTACATGCAAAACATCAAACAAACAAACAGTTTTTCCAGAACTAAAACACAAATTCACACTTTCACGTCCATGAACAGAGGCTGTTGACTCATTTCCCATATGAAGAATTGATCCATCAGTCACGGACTCGTAAGTCTTGAACCAAAATCTATCCTTGCATACATGGGTGGTGGCTCCCGAGTCAACCCACCACGCGACATCATCATCCTGCACAAAATAAGCCTCAGATATATATGAAACATAATAATTCTTATTTGAATTATTAAATATATTCTGACCTTTTGAGTTGTGGTTGTTTAAACCATTTCCCGAACCGCTTGTGCTGGATCCTTTGGCATTATTATTACAAAAAATGTAACAACTCGGAAATTTCCGACCAAATTTAAACTTTAATCTTTATATGTTTCTGACACGATAAGCAAAGTATGTAATATTGAATCTCAAAAATTTTAAACTGTGTTCATACATTCATTTGACCGCGACCAAATTCCGACGATTCACGAACCATTATGTTATTAGTTATGAATATGGATGAATATATATATATATATATATATATATATATATATATATATATATATATATATATATATATATATATATATATATATATATATATATATATATATATTATAACTCGGAAACGTTAACTAAGTATAAAGTGTATAATACCTTACATGAATATATTTGTTTCAATATACGTTTAATATATTATCGATGGAATTATAAGATAATATCAAATGATTGAGTTATCAAGATTCATTATGATACGATTTACATGTGTCTGTTGAGAGGTCCACTTTGAATTAGGAAACCTTTCCTTTTAACGGTATTCAGAATAAATGGTAAACTGATTACAAGTAAGAACAAAGTGTCACTTAACAAGAATTAGACAAAAGTTAGTGGAGATTTCTATTTGATTTTCAAAAGCATGCTTTACAGTGATTGACTCGTGTCCCTTGGTAAATTAATTATTTAGTTTTCATATTATTAAAAACATTATTTGATATAATAATTTCTATTATTAAAACAAGTTTAAATTATATAAAACGAACTTTGAAATATAATTAGTTTTGAAAAACTAAATATTATATTATTAGATAAATATATCAATTATATATATAATGTGTACAAGTTTGTATTTTAAATAATTATATATATATATATATATATATATATATATATATATATATATATATATATATATATATATATATATATATATATATATTTTACAAAATATAATATTAACTAAGATATAAAACGTTTTGAATTAAATATACTTTGATATATAATGAGAAGTTGATTTACGAAAGCAAATGACCAAAACACTCAAATGTATAAGTTACACTTCGTGTAATATAGTTTACTGATAATTTAAGGCTATTTTAAATTATATAAAACGAACTTTGAAATATAATTAGTTTTGAAAAACTAAATATTATATTATTAGATAAATATATCAAGTATATATATAATGTGTACAAGTTTGTATTTTAAATAATTATATATATATGTATATATTTTACAAAATATAATATTAACTAAGATATAAAACATTTTGAATTAAATATACTTTGATATATAATGAGAAGTTGATTTACGAAAGCAAATGACCAAAACACTCAAATGTATAAGTTACACTTCGTGTAATATAGTTTACTGATAATTTAAGGCTATATTTTGACAAAGGTACGAGTTACGAATTGTAAAGTGTTAGTTTTCTAAACGTACGAAAAGCCGTTCGAGAAACCGAAACTGGAACATAAGTCGAGAGACAACGTATGAGTCATTGGAATTAAATTTACAAATTAACTATGCACGCTGTGACGACCCGAAAATTTCCGACCAAATTTAAACTTAATCTTTATATGTTTCCGACACGATAAGCAGAGTCTGTAATGTTAAAATCTTAAAAACTTTGAACTGTGTTTAATACATTCATTTAAGCTTTGACTATTCCCGACGATTCACGAACAATTGTTTGTAAATAAATATGTGAACAATATATATATACATATATATATGATTTTTGTACATAACTAAAATACTATGTTTGTTGAAATAAAAATTCGAATATGTGGTATGAATGTTACATAGTTATTAATATGTAATGTTAATATATTTATATGTAATCACAAGCTAATGTATAAAGGTTATATTAATATTATGATTATTACTTTCAAAATTATTACTAATAACAGCATTAATAATTGTATTATTAATAATATTATGGCCAACATAAAATAGATATCTATATATATGAAATTGATATAAGTTGTCATATTATCAGAAATTATTAATATTATTATTATCATTAATATTATTATAAGTAGTATTATTATTAGTATTAATAAGACATATTATTGATATTGATATTATGATTGTTATTAGTAAACATATTAAACTTATCATTTTTATGATTTTTGATATCACCACTATTTATTAATAATAATAATAGATTTATTAATTAATTATATTTATTATAAAACTATAACAGAATCAAACAATTCGTATAAGTTGTTATATGTATCGATCAACTTTATTAAATTTATGTTTCTATCTGCAATTGATTCCAATCAAATTTAAATCAAATCTATTTCAAGTCACGATCCAGCATCTGTTTATTTGATTTTTCTTCTCCAAATTTTGTTCTTGTATATTATTGATCAAATAATTGTACGATTCCATCCCTATCTTCTTTATTTTTTTGTTTCCATCTCCTTGACTTGAACCTATTGTCGACTGCTTTCAATTTACATAATGAATCGATTAGCCTGTGTTTATAAGGAATTCATTCCACTTTACTATCTTCGGACTACTGTGTTTTCTGTTTCAATCAAAACCATACCACCACCATTAAAAATCCATCACCATCGAAACTGCTATTTATTGTCGTGATACATCACTCATCAAAAACCACCACGAACAATCACCTCACAAACCACCTCACCACTTAAAACATCACCGGCCACCATTAGGACCACCATCAACCACTTTTCCTCTCTCTCCTCACTCTCTCTTAATTCTTCTAACCAAAACCCGTTTCATTTCCATTTCTGGTTCTGTCTCCTGCGTTGCTTTTTGCTGTTGTGAATCACCACCCAAATTACCATCACAAACCATCACCTGCAATTTGTCTATGCTACAGCTGCGTCTTTTATTTTACTCACTTTCTTGTTCGCTGTTACAATTACGAAGTAAAAATGGTGATTGATTGATAGTTGCCCTTACACATAAAAAGAAAGTGGAGTGGTTGGTTAGGTGACGACATTCATGTATATTATAATCCCTCACTTATTAAAACCTCCTTGAAAATCGATGCAAGTAGACTAGTGTATACATCATGGCCGACAACTTTTAGCATGCTTTAGTAATTTATAAACGTTAATTAAATTTGGAACGTGATTGCCGATAAGGAAAGCAAACCAACCACTTTGTCCAGAAGTATACAATTCGATCCACATGGTATGGTAGGGTTGGTTTAGAGAAAAACAGATTGATAGAGTGCTTAACTATTGAGTTGGACAATACTCAACCACTCTTGGATAGTAATTGATTTGTTTATTCAAGTGGGTAACGCAAATTGAACACCCTACAACTACGGTATATCGTTTGCTTTTGCTGTAATTTTTTTTTCCTGCTATTAGATGTTCATGATTATCAAACAAGACCCATCACAAGTTTCTGATGGGCTGTTATGTGAATTATAAGCGATAAATATGATGATGCTTATGGTGATGTTATAACTCGAACATGATTATGTTATGAGATGATGAAGATTACAATTGTTATGTTATTGATGATGATAACGAGAATTATGACGTTATGTGTGATGATGATACTTTGATGATTAGATGATGAGATAGATGACGATGATGATGTTACACTTATGATAATTATGATGATCTTAATGGACATAAGGATGATAAACCTGACTGTTTCCTTCCTGTTCAAAGCAAAACCAAATAAAACCCTACTTTTGTTTCCTGTTGCGAACCAGAAAGACACGAGCCGTTTGTTTTAATGGATATTGTTTACGGCTGCCACATATACATATGTCTCCAGTTGCAAAAACCTTTTTCTATATGCTTTATTCCTTAACAACCATAAACTGCTGATGGTTAAAGCTAAGGGGTATAAAATACTATTAAATTTTAGCAGGAAATACTATTAAATACGATACAATTTTACACAAGATATTTATTTATTTATAGAATGGATATACTTAAACCTTGCTACAACACTTATAGGCAGTGTACCTAATCGTACAGTAGTGTAGTTTTTAGTAAGTCCGGTTCGTTCCACAGGGAAAATCTTTTAATCAAAGCTTAACGCTATATGAGTTTAATTTATAAAAATACGAATATATATATAAGTAATATTATTATTTTAAAGGGGGGTTTTTACCGTTTAATGACCGGTTTGTCGATTTTAAAACTTTAGTCGCAGTTAAAACAAAATGTAAAATATTAAATAAATAAAAGACTTAATTTAAAGCGTAAAGTAAATAACGATAATGAAATTGCGAATAATAAAAGTGCTATAAAATAAACTTGCGATAATTAAAAAGTACGATAATTAAAAGTGCAATTAAATACAATAACAATAAATAAAAATGCGATAATTAGAAGTGCAATTAAATATAAAATAAAGGAAATTAAATATGAAATAAAAGAATTATGCTTATTTAAACTTCCGTAATCATGATGTTTGACGTGTTGATTTTAGTTTTATGCTCATGGGTTAATTGTCCTTTGTCATGGATTATTTAATATGTCCGTCTGGTTTTTGTCCATAACAGTCCATCAGTCATAAATATAAAGTGCGAGTGTCCTCGTCAAATTATCCTTATACCCGAAGTTAAATATTCCAACTAATTGGGGACTTAAACTGTAACAAGATTTTATTACTTTGTTTAATAATTACACCAGGATGTCGACTGAGTGTAACCCAAGGTTTTAATACTTTGTTATCAATTATGCCAAGTGTCCTTGTACATAATTTCACCCCTGTTTTAATAATTCTAGTGACTATTAATCCATTCCCGTGTCCGGTTAAATGAACGATTATTCGTACATATAAATACCCTGCCCATCGTATCCGATCGAGTGTATATGGTTATTTATAGGAACGTTCAATTGTAAATCTTTATATTAAAATTAACAAACTATCATTTAGTTAAACAAATATAAAGCCCATTAATAGCCCATAGTCTAATTTCCACAAGTGTCGTTCTTTTGTCCAAACACCAATTATGGTACAAAGCCCAATTACCCAATTTTAATATTTTTAGCCCAACATCATGATCACTTCGGATTAAATAAGCATAATAATAACTTAGCTACGAGACATTAATGTAAAAAGGTTGAACATAACTTACAATGATTAAAAATAGCGTAGCGTTACACGGACAGAATTTCGACTTACACCCTTACAACATTCGCTAACATACCCTTATTATTAGAATTAAAATTAAAATTAAAATTAAAATTAAAATTAAAATATAAATATAAATATATACTACGTATATAGATAGAGAGATTGATATTATGGATTGAAAAATGGTGCACCAAAGCTCGATTTTTATAGGCCTGTGATCTGGAAAAGGGGCTCATGCGATCGCATAGATTTTATGCCTTCCAGGCCATGCGATCGCATGGCCAGCTGGGGAGAGCCACTTTTGGTTGTTTTCTTCTGCCGACGTTTATTTAAATATAATATAATATATATATTAATTTTAAGAATTAATTATATATTATATTATATTCATATGCATAGTTGACTTGTAATTTTTAGTCCGTTGCGTCGAGCGTTGAGAGTTGACTCTGGTCCCAGTTCCGGAATTTCGAACGTCCTTGCGTACAATTTAATATCTTGTACTTTTCGTTTTGAATCTTGTACTCTTGTAATTTTGAGACGTTTCTTATCAATAATTGGAACCTCATTGATTGTATTTTGTACTTTTGAGCTTTTTGGTCGTTTGCGTCTTCAATTCGTCGAATCTGTCTTTTATCTTCACCTTTTATTATTTAATCGAATATCACTTGTAAATAGGACAATTGCAACTAAAAGCTTGTCTTTCTTGAGGAATAATGCTATGAAATATATGTTCGTTTTTAGCATTATCAAATATTCCCACACTTGAGCGTTGCTTGTCCTCAAGCAATATAGTCTTGAAATACTAGAATCACTTCTTTATTCTTCACACTTTGTACATCAGTGATTTCTTTACGGCGGTATAAACAATGGTAGTAACGATGTGGTTTACAGTCCCACATGACTATAAAATTTAGATCCATTAAGAAAATTGGATCTTTATGAAAACATTTGATCTTTTGAAAATTAAATCTAGTTTTTACCCTAGATAAGTTTTCCGGAATAACCCTTCACCGGTGTTTGCAAAATATTTTTGTGGGCTTGGTGGGTTTCAGATTTGAAAATTTTAGCTCAAAACTTGTGGTTTTGTGTCACCCACTTGCTAACCTTGTATTAGGAAAGCAACACATCCAGTAGACTTGCTCCGTATATTACCTTTCGGTAAAGTACCGTCCGGTTATAAAGGAAAGCGTTGAACAAGCAACTGTTAAGGCAATGTCCCCTGACATGCTTTTAATTATGGTCTATAACGTGTCGGACGCAATTACTATTCTTTGTAGGAGCAATAGTAAAGCTCACCCTTATGATTTTTCGGTCTGGCACAAGGTCCTGTCTTCGACCATGCTATACAACCACCGTTCTTACGGTTGACACCCGATTTGGTTCAGATGACCTAATGAATTCCAGGTGAATTCCTAGGATTTTACGTTCAATGGTAATGAATGCATTGAAAATGGATTTTCAGAAAACAAATCGGTTTATAATTTGATCAAAATATTTTCTCGTTCAAGCTCGAGTTTAGATATCATTGAATTCCATGAGTTTGAATTCTCAATCTTTAAGGTCAATCTCTAGGATTGAGTAATATCAGGCTTAAAAGCTGATTTTTGATCTTTTAAGGAGATTATCCTTTCTGGGGATCTGATTTATTAGTCTTATCAAGCTAATTTGCACGGTACCCCCCATTGTACGAGATAAATCCTTCACATGGTTAGGATAAATCTGACCACTTGGTGACCCTGTTTTATGCTGAGGTCCGTGGATTTCCTGCTGATTTTAGAGATGACTTTTCTAGATTTTTCATCAACCTACAGCTGGTCTGGACGACAACTTCATGACCTAAATCAAGAAGCGCGTGTCTTTTTCGAAAGACTTTACTTCCTTTTAACGATGGAATTGATTCATCGTGTAGATCCATCTCTTCTTTTCTTTCATTGGGTAAAACAGTTAATTATCGTCCAAAACAAAAGTATTTTCAATTATTTGTAAAAAAATATGTGATATGTATTTTGAATAACTCGGTGAAAATTTCCCACACTTGGCCTTTATTTTCCTTTTTATTGTCATCTATTCCATTTTAGATGAATTTTAACATTTTGGTTTGTTTCTCAATTTATGTCCTTTCCGAGGTAACAATAATTTATGTGTTAACACCTAGTTTTATCGTTCATAAATATGTATAAACATGATTTTGAGTTCATTTAATTAAAAATTTTGAAAAATTTTACTAGAATTGGGTAGTCAGTATATAAGACTAGGGCTGTTCTTTATTATCAGAGAGCACTAGATTCTAATACAACTACTACTTTACTAGTATTTCTAATGGTAACCAAGTGTTTAAAGTAAAAAAATTTAAAAAATCCGAAAGAATTTAACCCCTTTCCACACTTAAGATCTTGCAATGCCCTCATTTGCAAGAAATCAGTAACAATTTAAATTATTGAGGGTGATTAGCGTAGAAATGATTAAATTTTACCAAAGTTTCCAAACATATTGGCGTTTGTTTGCTGAATGATAAATGGTACATATCATTTGTCCATTCCGTCTGTTGTTACATCACATTTATCTTGTCGTCAAAATTAGTAGCTTTTGCTAAACTTAATGCCAGTCTTTGAAAATGTGCTGTTTTACCCTGTTTTGTACAATTTACCATATACATACATACAAATATAAACATGCATGGCAATTTGAAATGGGACTTAATATCCCACTTTCAAATCCTAAATGTGAAATATTAGTACACAATAATAATAAAAATGATAAAGATTACATAAGTATATTCAATAACATAAGTTTAAACATGAATAAGTAAAAAGATAAAAACATAAAAATCATATAAATAACCAAATGGAACTAAATCAATCTGGATATGGGTTCCAGTTCATCTCGTCAGGTGGGTTCCATTGTTGGTTATAGGTGTTCTGATAGGCTTGATTATAGTCATACCGGTTAAAGGGTGGTCGGATATCGGGGCTGTGTGGCGGAAAATGAGCAGGTCGAGTAGGTACGTAATTATTTGGTACCTGATATGATAGCTGGCTCATGATTTGGTGCTGATGAATTAACCAGCTATCGTGTTGGCGTCGCCTATAATCCTCGTATACTCGCTCGGAGTTCCACTGCTCATACATACTATGTCTGGCCGCGTTCGTCATTGCTTCCTCATCTATACGAACGTGGACGTCAAGAATAGCATCTCGAAAGACATCCCTAATGTCTTCCGCCTCCTCCATTTCCTTGTCTGAGCCTCTCTCTACCTGAGGATGAGATCCCTCATAGGGTACTGCCTGGTTACGTCTACTTTTCAATACCTTAGCACCCACATAAACTTTCAATCCTAAGGGCTCAACCTGTTCTCTACAAAGCTGTAATGGAACCCCTTGGTTCATATCAACACCTAAATACTCTCCAATGAGAGTAACAAAAATAGCTCCTCCTATTATACTCCCGTCCTGCATTTCCTCTACCATTTTAGATAAATAAAAAGCAACACAGTAAGGGATATTGACAAAGCTTCTAGGATCCCGAATACACTTTAGGTAGAATAAATCATGTAAGGTAATTTTTTCTTTATTATGACCTCTCTGTGTAATCGAGTTAGCCAAAAATCTATGAATAATACGAAGCTCGGCTCTGTCAATATGTGTATAGGAGTGTCCTCCTGCTCGTGTAAAAACATCAAAATGTGACATACGCCTCCAAATGGCGTCAGCGTCAAAGTTACTATCTACCCTTTCACCATAATGAATCAAATTTGTACAATCGGGTAATAGCAACTCACCAGGAGTATATATCTGTAAGGCCCTGGCTGAAAGGACCCGTCCTAATCCATCCGGACAAAGTCCACATCGATTATGAACGATTCACAACAGTTGATTACATCGCGAGGTACTTGACCTCTATATAATACATCTTACAAACATTGCATTCATTTTTGAAAAGACAATCTTTCATTACATCTACGATTGACAACATGCATACCATTTCATAATATATCTTACTATAATTGACTTAATAATAATCTTGATGAACTCAACGACTCGAATGCAACGTCTTTTGAAATATGTCATGAATGACTCCAATTAATATCTCTAAGATGAGCAAAAGCACAGTGGAAGATTTCTTTCATACCTGAGAATAAACATGCTTTAAAGTGTCAACCAAAAGGTTGGTGAGTTCATTAGTTTATCATAAACAAACATTTCATAATTTTAATAGACCACAAGATTTCATATTTCCAATTCTCATAAATAAACGTCCCATGCATAGAGACAAAAATATCATTCATATGGATTGAACACCTGGTAACCGACATTCACAATATGCATATAAGAATATCCCCATCATTCCGGGATCCTCCTTCGGACATGATATAAATTTCGAAGTACTAAAGCATCCGGTACTTTGGATGGGGCTTGTTGGGCCCGATAGATCTATCTTTAGGATTCGCGTCAATTAGGGTGTCTGTTCCCTAATTCTTAGATTACCAGACTAAAAAGGGGCATATTCGGTTTAATAATCCAGCCATAGAATGTAGTTTCATTTACTCATGTCTATTTCGTAAAACAGTTATAAAAGCAGCGCATGTATTCTCAGCCCAAAAATATAAAGGGTAAAAAGGCAAATGAAACTCACCTGACAACTTCAGAAATAAATCACAGAGATGTGACCGAAAATCGGAATGCAAGTAACCGTAGACCCCAACCTAGAGAACATATGTTGGTCAATAAGTGTCTAATAAGCTAGGTCGGTCTATAGGGTTCGTATAGTCTTATTGCTCAAGTCCTACTCATAAATTTAGCAAAATTTAGCAAAAGTCAACAAAAGTCAAATTAAGTCAAATGTAAGTCAAACGCAAGTCAAACACAGTCAACATAGTCAACACCAGTCAACAATCTCATAATATTACTCAAGTTGGTCAAATAGTCAAACATAGGTCAAACTTAAGTTATACATTTTTATTTAGTAAAAATAATATTATTTACATATATGTATATGTAGTAACTTTACAGCTGATTTCGGGTCCCACCAAATCCGATATAATACTTTGGGTCGTGACCGTTGGAAAGTATGTCATCCCACCTTTCTATAGACAGTTTATTTGACAAAGACGGAGTTACAGTTTGAAAGTTATGACCTCGCGAAAATAGTCCTTCAAAACACTAAATGCTGAGTTTTGCTGTTGTTAACAGCATTGGATCAGCCCTGATGTTCCATTTTCGTACTCGTTTTAGACCAGTTTAGTCTCGACAAAATTATACATATAACATATCGTTTTAAAGCTTGTCGTAAATACTTTCAATATCAATTAATGGTTTTTATCCAAACTTAACCAATTTCAACTTATGAGTCCGCAAAGTAGGCTCGAGAGTCATTTTTGACACTTTTGTTAAAAATGCTAAAACTTTCGGTTAACGATTCAAATTTGAATCCGGCTGACCTGAGTTAACCAAATTTGTATCACAGCTCAAAAATGACATTTTAGATGTGTTGGTGACTTCCGTTTTCCAAAATTATGCATATGGGTCAATTTATTCAAGTTTGACCCGAATAGGTCATAAATCTCTCTTTAAACCAAAATAGACCCAAAACTCATTTTTAAAGCACCAAAACTTGCAGGCATACTTAAATCAACATATAGAATTTGTTTACGCTGACCGTTATCCATTTTGACATTTTTAGACTCAAACGGGTCAAGTGTCCAAATGGACGGTCCAAGTTCGGGTGTCCATTTTCGCATGCAATTATCTCAAAATCTAGAAACTTTTAAGATACAACACCTATATGAAAACTTAACTACTAATCATGAACTTTTCAAATATAAAATCCACATTTTCCAGAACTCAAGTTAATTAAACATATTGGCCTGTTTAGTTTGTACTTAACACGTATTGACACAAATTTTCACGCGCGTCATACAAACAACGGACATAATTCATAACACATAAAACATGGTAACATGGAAAACTCCAGATCAAAAGTAGACTCAAAATCGATTCCAAAAAGTCTAGCCAGGGCCTCATACGATGTCTCCAAGTCGGGTTTCAGAAGAGGTACATTTATGGTTCGCTAAATCAGTTTCTGACTGCGTACCAATCTCATAATGGCTATAAATGGAGCTAGGGACATGCAAATCAAGCTAGGTCAGTGGTCCTAGTTCAAGGACAAGTCAAATTACCACATATCCAAAAATGAGAAACTTTTGTTTAGCCAATTGGTGCAGTTTATTCAATCAAATTGGACATTCTGTTTCAGCTCAATTCAGAAGTTACCAAATCTACGGCCTTAGTGTGCACAATGTATCGGGTTTCAGAGGTTTCAATAAACTAGACATTTATCACATAACATACAAAGTTCGATAATCCAGAAGGCCAAGGTCTCAAAAGGTGTACAACTCTTACTATAAAACTATAGGTGCATACGTTACAGATTTGGACAGAATGCAGGTTACCATTTCGACAAGCACATTACTCAAGCTTCACAAATCCAAATGATGCAAGGCTTAGATGAAACGTTAACTAAAACATATGAAATTTTCAGATATGCAAAGTCCTAAATCACTATCATATTTCAAATAAATTTAAAAGTCAGTTTTATAATACTGAGCAAATCAGTTTTTCATATACGATCAATTAAGCATAACGGGAGTATTACAAATCCAAATAGCATGATATCCTAGTCTAAA
This sequence comes from Rutidosis leptorrhynchoides, assembly GCF_046630445.1. NCBI lineage: Eukaryota > Viridiplantae > Streptophyta > Magnoliopsida > Asterales > Asteraceae > Rutidosis > Rutidosis leptorrhynchoides. Next base: position 104,085,289 of record NC_092335.1, on the reverse strand, counting down.
TTGAGTGTTTTTAAATCCTCTACACAATTATGATCAGTTTATAATTCAATTCTATGTCCATTTTTCCAGAATTCGACATAATCACATATTCATCACAAAAACTTCAATCAATCATATCTTAAGCATACGGTAATGAAAATACGCGAATCTAAAGCCTAAAATTATTAATTTTTCGAGAGGATTTTAATTATATCATAATATTTAACATTCAAGAAAACCAAGTTTCTGTAACCACACAAAACAAATTCGGGATTAAACATAAACACATCAAACGAGCAATATAACACATACAATCATGTATAATCATATAGACTTGAGCAATAGACAATATATCTACCCTAATATGTAAAAAAAAATGAAAACCCAAAAATTTGAGTATTTAAAACTTACACAAATCATGAAATTGTTGATATGGATGTGTAGAGCTCTTCGAGAGGAATCCGAATATATAAACGATTTTATGATCCATCAAGTTTTTAAGGTGTTCTTGAGTGATAAAAGATTGATGATGATGATGAATAGTAGTGGGTGTTCTTGAGAGAAAAAATTGGGTGTTTGATAAAATGAATCTGGAAAGGGCAATAATATAGATAGATTAGATAAGGTCACGGGTGTTTTACTGGTTAATCACGGGTATAGATATAACACGGTGTAATAATTAAATAAACTCAGGTATTAAATGTGTAGTCACGGGTTGGTATTTAATTTTTATCTGTTATCTAAAACCCAATATATTTTAGTTTAATATGATTCAATGATTGGTTAATTTTATATTTATAAAAATTATATATATATATATATATATATATATATATATATATATATATATATATATATATATATATATATATATATATATATATATATATATATATATATATATATATATATATATATATCTATATTGTTTTAAACCTTTTAAAATTCTTGACGTCATACCTAGTTGGTGTGTTTCATTATTTATTATATTTTTAATAAGCCTATAATTTATAAAACTCATTTTCGGATCATCGTTTATTTTAAAATCACATAAGTTCCTTTTTAACTCGTTTACTATCAATTGAATGACAATTGAGCGTTACCGTTGTTTACTAAATAACTTCGAAATCACTAAATATATATTCTATACACTTTATTTATATGTATATATACTTTCTAAATAATATTTATTATATATTATTATTATTATTTACATAATTAATTCTAACAATTACAATATATAATATTTCATTTTATTATTTACATATATATATATATATATATATATATATATATAATTATATACATATCTATTTACAAGTAATCGTATTATGAGTCGTCGGGAAAAGTCAAAGGTCAAATGGATTCATAAAAATAGTTCAAAATTTTTGAGACTCAACTTTACAGACTTTGCTTTTCGTGTCGAAATCAAATAAGAATTAAGTTTAAATTTGGTCAAAAATTTCCGGGTCGTCACACTGGCCATGTCCAGCATGGACATTCTGTACATCCTACCGCCAAGGATAAACCTAAGAAATCTTCTATCATCTATTCTAACTATATTTGTATCAAGTGATACAGTACTCATCAACTCAACACACTATTCCTTATATACAGGTCTACGAATGGTGAAAAGACGTTCCCAATCTGTAAAAGAAGAACTGCCATACCTTTAAACTAAAAGCTGTCTAACACGGTCAGCTAGATGGACCGTTTCCAAAGGGGCCCAATCGATTGCCCTTGGCACCTCTACATTTTTTGTTACCAATTTGAATTTGTTCCTTTGATATGTCTCGTAATCTCTCCATCTCCTATCAAATCTCAGATTAGGATGCAGAGTGTGCTCAGGAATTGTTGGGAATTCTACCGGCGGCCTCATTGGGAATACTATGAATTCATCAACAAACTGTACCGAATCATAATAAGGTACGTGCTGATCAGGCTGTTGTTGTTGTTGTTCCTGTTGTGGTTCTTGTTCGTGTTGCATTTCTGGTTCTGGTTCTGGTGCTGGTCATCTAGATGATGATGCTCCTGAACCTCCAGTATCGGCTTTCTGCAAAACACATTAAACACAAAATTTGTGCATCCAAATATGCATTAGTGTTAGCAAAATAACAACTTAAAACAATCACTATAACATGTTAAATCAAAATTAAACTTATACACATTTTCACAATTCTACACTTTTCAAATAAGCAAATATGAGAATGTATACAAAGTTCATAAGCTTTTAACTCAAATAACATGTCAAAATATTCATTACTAATAATTAAACAAGTCTCAAATGGCAAATATATCAAATTAATCAAGTTCATGAATTTTGGACTTAAAAAGTCCACTTTAATCTCCAAAAATCATGTTTAGGATCAATGTTTGGATCATTTAACTATCTAAACATGTTACACTACTCAATTTAGCAATAATTCATGACAAAAATCGGCCATAACCTGTTTATATCAAAAAGCCCCAAATTGCTCAAGAACACAAACCCTAGATTTCTAAAAATTTTGAAGTTTTTGGCTTCAAATCATGTTAAATAGCATCAATCTAGGTTATACATGCATAAAATACTAACAATTTAACACTAATTACACTAGAAATTTACAAAATTGCATTAGGTAAAAAAATTGGAATTTATCACAAAAACTAGCAAATGTATGAGTTTAGGAGTGTAATTTTTACCATTTTGCTGAAGAATGAGAATCTATGCATGATTAGAGCAAGAAAAATGACGAATTACGGTGGAAAATTGCGAATTTTAAAGGTGATTTTGGGGTTGGTTCGTGTTTGTGTGTGTGTTGTGTGGAAAAGACAGACCCGCTGGGAGTTTTGAGTCTGACCTGCATTTGGTCCCCATGCGATCGCATGGGTTCCAAGTGCAAACCCCATGCGATCGCATGGGGTGCCGGCTACAGTGTTTTGCCTTTTTTTTTTATAAATAAAACCTTATACTTTATAAAACATAAAATTAATAAAATTTTAGAAATTTGTTTCTTTTTAGGATGAGGGCGTTTCGGATCGATGTCCTAGTCTGTCCCTCGACAAAATTTTTAAAATTTGTCAAATCAAAGCGCGGTTTTAAAAGTAAAGATTTTTGGATTTTTTAATGTTTTTGGCATACTTTAATTCAATAAGATTAAAAATAATGATAATAAAAGTTCTCGTCCCTCCCTCGGGTAAAGCAATTTCGGTTCAACGACCTAGTCTTCAACTCACGACGAATTTTAAAAATCATATTTTTAACTTAGCGAAATAAAGTAAATTTTTGTTTTTAAATTCACACCAAACTTAAATTTAAAATATGCATAAAATTAAAAATTCACACCAAACTTAAATAAAAATTCATATTATAAATTCACACCAAACTTATATTATATTTTTGTTTTTATACATACAAAATTATATTAAAAAGATTAATTTTTCAAATATTTACAATTTTAAATATATTGATTTTACAAAGTTCAAAATATTAATTTAATATTTATATATTAATTTTAAAAACATGGTAAAAAAATAAAATTAAAAATCTTTTTGGCTTTTATCCCACTTTAATTAATCAAATATTATCAAAAATATGCGCCCCTCTTTTCGGTAAAGTAATTTCGGTTCCATGACCTAATTTAACTCATGACGAATTTTTGAAATATTTTGGGTTGATTGATTAAAGATATTTATACCTTAAGAATAAACGTTAAATTTCGCAGTGATGTAATAAATTTTTGTATGATATCAATAATTTCGGTCGCCAAACCTAATTTTATTCAATACCAATTTAATACTTTATAGCGAACAAATTAGCGTTTATTATCAAAAGGTTAAAAATAAAAATAAAAAAATAAAAACTGTACAGACTTACCTGTGAGATAGTATTCTTAGTTATATGATCTATCCCATTCATAAGATAGTCGGTTTAATTGGTTTTCCATAGCTACATAGGCGTAACCTCGAGCATTCAGTGTTTTTTCTTCTAAACATATGAACGGTCCATCTCTGCATAAAGTAACAAATTCGGTATTTGAATAGGTTTGATTATTTGAACATTTACCTCCATGTGGCCATTTTTCGCATTTGTGACATCTTTCAAGGTGTCGTGCTCTTCTTTTTGCTGCGGATTTTGATTTTCCTTTACCAAATTGTAACTTATTATCTTCGCATCTGGATTCTTTTTTTACTCCGTCCAATCTTTCTCTGATTACTGATACTATTTCACTCGGAAGTGTGTCATTATTACGTTTAGTGATCAAAGCTTGTAGCATTAGACCATGGTTTAGTTCACAGGCAGTCTTCATTTTGTAAAAACCTAAAAAAAATAAAAATTCAGAATGGGGGGAGAAGACTAGTTCTTTAGGGTCTGCTAGGGAAAGACCATTCGGGTTCCATTTTCGAGAACTACACGAAAACAGACAATCTAACTCTAACAGAAATACATATTATCCTTTAAAGACTTGATTCTCCCCACACTTAGTTAGCTGTGGTATCGAAATTGTGATTAACTTCGTTGTCGACTTCCATCGGACTATCTATGTAATGTTTAACTCTGTGACCATTAACTTTAAATTCAATTCCATTTGAATTTATTAATTCTATCGTTCCGTATGGGAAAACTCTTTTGACTATGAATGGTCCAGACCATCTTGATTTCAATTTTCCAGGAAATAACTTGAATCATGAATTGAAAAGAAGAACTCTGTCTCCTTCTTTAAATTCTTTTGAACTTCTGATTCTTTTATCATGCCATTTCTTCGTTCTTTCTTTATAGATTAACGAATTTTCGTATGCTTCATGTCTTAATTCTTCTAATTCGTTTAGTTGACTTAATCGTAGACATCCAGCTTCATGTAAATCAAGATTACATGTCTTCAAAGCCCAAAATGCTTTGTGTTCAATTTCAACTGGAAGATGACATGCTTTTCCGTAGACGAGTTTAAAAGGTGTGGTTCCAATTGGAGTTTTGTAGGCTGTTCTAAAAGCCCAGAGTGCATCCTCTAATTTAATGGACCATTCCTTCGGATTTGATCCTACGGTTTTCTCTAGAATACATTTTAAAGCTCGGTTGGTATTTTCAACTTGTCCACTTATTTGTGGATGATATGCGGTGGAGATTTTATGAGTTACTCCATATCTTTTGAGAACTTTCTCAAGTTGATTATTACAGAAATGAGTACCCCGATCACTTATTAAAGCTTTCGGTGTTCCAAACCTTGCAAAAAGACGTTTTAAAAAGTTGACTACAACTCGTGCATCGTTAGTTGGGAGAGCTTGTGCTTCCGCCCATTTAGATACATAATCAATTGCTACGAGAATATAGAGATTATTATGAGATTTTGGAAATGGACCCATAAAGTCAATACCCCAAATGTCAAATACTTCACATACTTGGATGACATTTTGTGGCATTTCATCACGTTGACTTATTTTTCCGGCCCTTTGACAAGCATCACAGGATTTACAAAGAAGGTGTGCGTCTTTGTAAATAGTAAGCCAATAGAATCCAGCATCCTAAACTTTTCTTGCTGTTAGTTGAGGCCCATAGTGCCCTCCTGTTGGTCCTGTGTGACAATGGTTTAAAATTTTACTAGCTTCATCTCCGAATACACATCAGCGTATTATTCCATTGGGACAACTTTTAAACAGATGTGGATCTTCCCAAAAATAGTGTTTTATATCACTGAAGAATTTCTTTCGTTTTTGGTACGATAATCCTTTTTCAAGGAATCCACATACTAAGTAGTTTGCATAGTCTGCAAACCATGGTATTTCATTATAATCTATCTTCAATAGATATTCATCAGAAAAGTTGTCTTGTATGGCCGATTCATTTAGAACTTCTAATTCAGGATTTTCAAGACGAGAAAGATGATCAGCGGCGAGATTTTCTGCTCCTCTTTTATCTCGGATTTCAATATCGAATTCTTGTAAGAGTAAGATCCAACGGATTAATCTTGGTTTGGCATCTTGTTTCGAAAATAGGTATCTAAGAGCAGAATGGTCGGTATAGACCACCGTTTTTGCTAGAACGAGATATGAACGAAATTTGTCAAAAGCAAAGACAATAACAAGGAGTTCTTTTTCAGTAGTTGTATAATTTGTTTGTGCTCCTTGTAACGTCTTACTAGCATAATATATAGGTTGAAATCATTTTTCAATCATTTGTCCTAAAACGGCTCCCATTGCAAAATCACTTGCATCGCACATTAGTTCAAACGGTAGATTCCAATTTGGTGTTATCATGATCGGTGCATTAGTGAGTTTCTCTTTAAGAATATTAAAAGATTTGATACATTCATCTGAAAAGATGAATGGAGCATCCTTTTCTAGGAGTTTATTCATAGGAGTGGCAATTTTAGAAAAATCTTTTATGAAACGTCGGTAAAAACCGGCATGCCCTAGAAAACTCCTAACTCCTCTAACATTGGTGGGATGTGGAAGTTTAGCAATTACATCTACTTTAGCTCTATCCACTTCAATTCCTTCTTTTGAAATTTTATGTCCAAGAACGATGCCTTCTTTAACCATGAAATGGCATTTCTCCCAATTAAGTACTAGATTTGATTGTTCGTATCTAATAAGCATTCGTTCCAGATTAACTAGACATGATTCAAATGTATCACCGAAGACTGAAAAGTCATCTGTGACGATCGCTCCAAATCCATATGGACAAACACATCATTCATCGATTTCATTGCGAGGTATTTGACCTCTATATGATACGTTTTGTAAACATTGCATTCTTTTGAAAAGGCACACCATAAATGAATATTTAAATCAAAGGTTTTCGACATCTGATGATTTCTACATATAGACAATCACTGTAAATAATAGTTTACAATAGTACTTCCATTGACAATGCAGTCAAAATAAGATACATGGTGATGATTTGGTGAATGCAACGTTTCCTTGATAAATATGCCATGTAAGACTCCATGCACATAGATTGTCTAACATATAAGCAAACAGTGGAAGACTTCTAGGAACCTGAGAATAAACATGCTAAGAAGTGTCAACACAAAGGTTGGTGAGTTCATAGTTTTAATGTTTCGTATAATCTGTATATAAAGGCGGATCACAAGATTTCAGTTGTTTCATCCAGAAACGTTTATCAAAATATTCTACAAGATTGAGCACCCTGGTAACTAAACTTTAACGTTATAATAAGTACCCCTGTTTTAACATACATGAAACCAACATGTACAATACACGCAAACCAACGTGTACTAAACTCAAATAGCATACGTCTGTTTAATAGTTCAGGCTAGGGTTTTTATACCTGCAACAGACGGGGATGTCAAGCCCTATGGATCCATATACAACTACTCGCGCCCACCAGTTCTTATAACTGGCAGTTACTAGTTACCAAAGCTAAGGGATTTTCGGTTCAAACTCGGTGTAGAATTTAGTATGTACTTGTATCCATTGCGTTTAAAATATATTGCATGTATTTTCAGCCCAAAAATATATATTGCAAAAGCAATTAAAAAGGGAGGAATGAAACTCACTGTTTAATATTGATATACAATATTGTAGGAAAGCACGTAGACGCATCGGAGATGATAAACACGAGGTTTGATTCACAAAAATACCCTCGAACATTACCCATAATTTCCTTGGCAATAACCCATATTTTCCTTAGCTCTAGCTCGCTCGGAAACTTGTTTTGAAAATTACTTGGACAGCACTCCATCGTAATATTTTATGTACATTATTATTTTTGTATCGCAAAACTAATAATACTAATAATAAAAATAATAAGATTAATAATAATCTTATTATTAATAATAATAATAATAATAATAATAATAATAATAATAATAATAATAATAATAATAATTATAAATAAATAAATAAAATAAATACGGAGTAATATGTATATTTGTGTATGTGTGATAATGCTAAAAACGAACATATATTTCATAGCATTATTCCTCAAGAAAGACAAGCTTTTAGTTGCAATTGTTCTATTTACAAGTGATATTCGTTTAAATAATAAAAGGTGAAGACAAAAGACAGATTCGACGAATTAAAGACGCAAACGACCAAAAAGCTCAAAAGTACAAAAGACAATCAAAAAGGTTCCAATTATTGATAAGAAACGTCTCGAAATTACAAAAGTACAAGATTCAAAACGCAAAGTACAAGATATTAAATTGTACGCGAGGACGTTCGAAAATCCGGAACCGGGACCAGAGTCAACTCTTAACGCTCGACGCAACCGACTAAAGTTTACAAGTTAACTATGTATATAAATATAATATAATATATAATTAATTATATTAATTATATATATATTATATATATATTATTAAAACCGTCGGCAGCAAGAAACTCCAAGGGTGTGAGCTGTAAATATATCTCCGCGACTCGCGGAGTTTTAAGGGCATTTTGCCGCGAGTCGCGGAGCCCCAATTTTCAACTCTGGCTATAAAGCCAACCGAATTCTGATCAAATTTATCATCTTTTTTTCTCTTCCTCTTCATACGTAAATATAATTATATTTATAATTTATATTTTAATTTTAATTATAATTCTAATAATAAGGGTATGTTAGCGAATGTTGTAAGGGTGTAAGTCGAAATTCTGTCCGTGTAACGCTACGCTATTTTTAATCATTGTAAGTTATGTTCAACCTTTTTACATTAATGTCTCGTAGCTAAGTTATTATTATGCTTATTTAAAACGAAGTAATCATGATGTTGGGCTAATTACTAAAATTGGGTAATTGGGCTTTGTACCATAATTGGGGTTTGGACAAAAGAACGACACTTGTGGAAATTAGACTATGGGCTATTAATGGGCTTTATATTTGTTTAACTAAATGAAAGTTTGTTAATGTTAATATAAAGATTTACAATTGGGCGTCCCTATAAATTACCATATAAACTCGATCGGACACGATGGGCGGGGTATTTATATGTACGAATAATCGTTCATTTAACCGGACACGGGAATGGATTAATAGCCACTAGAATAATTAAAACAGGGGTGAAATTACATTCAAGGGTAATTGGTGTAATTGTTAACAAAGTAGTAAAACCTTGGTTTACACGCAGTCGATAACCTGGTGTATTCATTAAACAAAGTATTAAAACCTTGTTACAATTCGAATCCCCAATTAGTTGGAATATTTAACTTCGGGTATAATAATAATTTGACAAGGACACTTGCAATTTATATTTATGACTGATGGACTGTTATGGACAAAAACCAGACGGACATATTGAATAATCCAGGACAAAGGACAATTAACCCATGGGCATAAAACTAAAATCAACACGTCAAACATCATGATTACGGAAGTTTAAATAAGCATAATTCTTTTATTTCATATTTAATTTCCTTTATTTTATATTTAATTGCACTTCTAATTATCGCACTTTTATTTATTGTTATTTAATCGCACTTTTAATTATCGTACTTTTTAATTATCGCAAGTTTATTTTATCGCATTTTTATTCGCAATTTCATTATCGTTATTTACTTTACGCTTTAATTTAAGTCTTGTATTTATTTTATATTTTACATTAGGTTTTAACTGCGACTAAAGTCTTAAAATCGACAAACCGGTCATTAAACGGTAAAAACCCCCCTTTATAATAATAATATTACTTATATATATTTGTATTTTTATAAAAGTAAACTAATATAGCGTTGAGCTTTGTTTAAAGATTTCCCTGTGGAACGAACCGGACTTACTAAAAACTACACTACTGTACGATTAGGTACACTGCCTATAAGTGTTGTAGCAAGGTTTAAGTATATCCATTCTATAAATAAATAAATATCTTGTGTAAAATTGTATCGTATTTAATAGTATTTTTCTAGTAAAATAATAACTATTTTATATACACCTCGTTCGACATCAAGTATTTTTGGCGCCGCTGCCGGGGAACTATCTTAAAAGCCGGAAGCGCAACGCTAATATAAAAAGAAAAAAAAAAAAAAAGATTTTTAGTTACTTTTATTAAAAGTCGTTTTTGTAAAAATACGTTTTAAATATTCGAAAATATAAAAAGAAAAACAAAAATATAAGCATTTTTAAGATTTTGTTAAATATTTAAGTTTTATAAGTTTCTTTATTTCTATTTTAGTTTATAAAAATATAAGTTTTATTTTAAAATCGTTTATTTAAAAAAAAAAAAAAAAAAAAATAAAATTAAAGAAAAACGCGTAAAAAGTGAAACCTGTCAACTGAATTCTGGAACCCCGCGACTCGCGGGGATTTCTTCTTTATTTGCCGCAACTCGCGGAGGGCATCTGACACACGGACAAAAACCCTAATCAAGCATTGATTACGGGTTATTTTTAATTATTATTATTATTAAAACCTAATTATTATTATTATTATTATTATTATTAGTTTTAATTTTACTTTTACTTTTTATTTATATATATTTTAGTTAAATTAGTTTTATTAAAATTGTAAAATTAATAGTTTAATAAAATAAATAATATAAAAATAATATTTTTATAAAAATTGTACTTTTTACAACTTTTTGTATATTTTTATATTTTGTACCTTTTTAATCGTTGTAGCGTAATATTTGTATTTTTAGCTCATATTTAATTTTAAACTTAGTTTTTGCTATAGTTATTTTTACTCCTAGATTTTTAGGCTTTGCTATAGAATTCCTTAAGTGCTTTTTCTTTAGACTAAGATTTAGGTGCTTTAGAATTTTGCGACGCCCTTTTTAAGTTTTAGTTTCTTTTTAAGTTATTTCCATTTGGGATTTAGTTTTTCCTGTAAGCTTTAATATTTTTAGACACCTTTTACTATGTACCAATTATCATTCCAATTAGTAATTTCAATTTACGATTATAATTTTAAGTTAGTTGTAGTAATAAGGTTAGGTTAGTCAAATATTTTTAAGTTTTTAAGTTTCTTTTATTTTTCCGTCACCTTTTATTTTTCAACCATTTTTTTTCTTTTTCAACCTTTATCGACGAACTCTTTTTCTCTCTTATTTCTCGCTATTCTAGTTTTTAGGACTTAGAATTTTTTTTCTACTTCTTATCTAAATTTCTTAAAATTACGAAAATTTATTTTAAGTGGTTAAATTGATAGACATCAAAATTTTCTGGTTCGTAGTAATAGTTGGATTTGTACGTGGACCGGGTTATTGGAGCCAAACAGTCCTCAATTATATTGAGACCAAACGAATCCTGCCCCTCTGCTGCATCTTTTGGCTATTCGAAACGTGGGCAAAATCAGAAAAGTCTATTGATTGGATAACTTATTATAATTTTTCTTTCCTTTTTAAAAACTAATAGGATATTCAGTGAATGCACCGAGCAAGACGTTCATCACCTTTTGTACGTTCACCACCTGCAACTCGATCAAGACATCGTTTAACAAATATAACCGCCGTTGATTTTTCTTTAGAATCGTCATCCAGTCGACCAAGTACTTCAGTTCAAATTTCCGATAATCCATTTTTTGAACCCAACCTCACAATTGAGAATCCGGAAAATATTCAGGAACGGTTCATAGATCCTGAACCACTAAACTTTCCTCCGGAACCACCAATCATTCAAACAGAGATTGTTGAGGAACGAACTATTAAATCAGAATCATCTAGTGATACCGATTCAACAAATTCAATTATGGAAAATCTGGAACCTTTAAGTATGGAAGACCGAATGAGAGCTAAACGCACTGGCCAAGGTCACGCAATTACTCATCCAGACATTAATGCGCCAGATTATGAAATCAAAGGACAAATTTTACACATGGTGACTAATCAATGCCAATTTAGTGGTGCGCCGAAGGAAGATCCAAATGAACATCTACGTACCTTTAATAGGATTTGCACACTATTTAAAATACGAGAAGTGGAGGATGAACAGATATATCTCATGTTATTTCCCTGGACTTTAAAGGGAGAAGCCAAAGATTGGTTGGAATCGTTACCTGAAGGAGCGATCGATACATGGGATGTTTTAATTGACAAATTTCTTAAACAATTCTTTCCTGCATCTAAAGCCGTAAGACTTCAAGCAGAAATTGTTACGTTCACACAGAAGCCAAATGAAACTCTATATGAGGCGTGGACAAGATATGGAAAGTTATTAAGAGGATGTCCGCAACATGGTTTAGACACCTGTCAAATAGTACAAATATTCTACCGAGGATGCGACATCACTACAAGAAAAGACATAGATATAGCAGCTGGTGGTTCTATTATGAAGAAAACCGAAACTGATGCTTACAAAATTATTGATAACACTGCTTCCCACTCACATGAGTGGCACCAAGAAAAAGATATCATTAGATCATCTAAAGCAGCTAGAGCCGATTCTAGCCATGACTTAGATTCCATTTCCGCAAAGATAGATGCTTTCGAGAGACGAATGGAAAAGATGACTAAGGATATTCACTCGATACGAATTAGTTGTGAGCAGTGTGGAGGACCACATTTGACAAAAGATTGTCTCAGTATTGAATTAACAATGGAACAAAGAGAGAATATTTCATACATAAACCAAAGGCCTGAAAATAATTATCAGAATAATTATCAACCGCCAAGACCGATTTACAATCAAAACCAGAATTATAACCGAAATATTCCATACAACAACCAACAAGGTCCTAGCAATCAACAAGTATCCAATAATACTTATAATCAGCAAAGACCTAATTTTCAAAACAAACCACCACAACAAACCGATGATAAAAAGCCGAATTTAGAAGATATGATGACGAAGCTAGTTGAAACTCAAACGCAGTTTTTCACATCTCAGAAACAAACCAATGAACAAAATGCTCAAGCATTTAGAAATCAACAAGCTTCTATTCAAAATCTGGAACAAGAAGTAAGTAACCTAGCAAGGTTAATAGGTGAAAGAAAACCGGGAAGTTTACCTAGTGATACAAATGCTAACCCCCGGAATGAAACAGCTAAAGCTATTACCACAAGAAGTGGTACAACACTTAAACCACCTGAAATACCTGTAACTTCTGATGAAACTATTCCTACTCCACAAGAACCACAACCTGATCAAGAGAAGGAAAAAGAACCGGTAGTTGAAAAGGTTAATAAAGATAACACAGTTAAGGATAAACCTTATGTTAAACCATACCAACCACCACTTCCTTACCCGAGTAAAATGAAGAAAGAAAAACTTGAAGCCGAGCAATCCAAATTCTTGGATATGTTTAAACAGATAAATGTAAATCTTCCTTTCATTGATGTGATTTCAGGAATGCCAAGATATGCTAAATTCTTGAAAGATCTGATCACAAATAGAAAGAAAATGGAAGAACTCTCGGCTGTCACTATGAATGCAAATTGTTCAGCAGTGCTGTTGAATAAGATACCAGAAAAACTATCTGATCCAGGAAGTTTCACAATTCCATGTTTTCTGGGTAGTCTTAGTTCAATAGAAGCATTGGCAGACTTAGGTGCTAGTATAAATCTAATGCCGTATTCACTATACGCTAAACTAGACCTTAGAGAATTGAAACCAACCAGAATAAGCATACAACTAGCCGATAGATCAATAAATTATCCTAGAGGGATAATGGAGAACATGCTAGTTAAAGTTGGTACTTTAGTATTTCCAGTAGATTTTGTTGTTTTGGACATGGAAGAAGATTCTCAAGTTCCTCTCATATTAGGAAGACCATTCTTAAACACGGCTAAAGCAATGATAGACGTGTTCGGTAAGAAACTGACCCTAAGTATAGAGGATGAGAGTGTTACCTTTTCAGTTGATAGAGCAATGCAACAACCACAATCTACAGATGATACATGTTATTATATTCAAACTATAGATGCACATGCAGAATTATTAGAAGAATTTCCAGAATTACAAGGAACAGGAGAATGTTCTTTAGGAGAAGGTAATGAACCAATTGATGAAGCTGAAATATTAGCTACACTTATAGCTAATGGATATGAACCAACAACAGAAGAAATTCAAATGCTAAAAGAAGAAGACAGATATCGATATAAATCATCGATAGAAGAACCTCCGAAATTAGAGTTAAAGCCACTTCCAAACCATTTGGAATACGCTTATTTACATGGTGAATCTGAATTACCTGTAATAATATCGTCTTCTCTTACTGAAAATGAGAAATCACAACTCATTTCTGTGTTGAAAGCTCATAAACCAGCCATTGCATGGAAGATTCATGATATTAAAGGAATAAGTCCTTCGTATTGCACACATAAAATCCTTATGGAAGAAGGTCATAAAACGTATGTGCAACGCCAACGAAGACTAAATCCTAATATGCAAGATGTTGTTAAGAAAGAGATTATTAAACTGCTAGATGCAGGTTTGATATATCCAATTTCTGATAGTCCATGGGTAAGCCCAGTTCAATGCGTACCTAAGAAGGGTGGCATGACTGTCATCACAAATGAGAAAAATGAGCTTATTCCTACTAGGACTGTAACAGGATGGCGTGTATGTATTGATTATAGAAAATTAAATGACGCCACCAGAAATGATCACTTTCCCTTACCTTTCATAGATCAAATGTTGGAAAGATTAGCCGGAAATAGTTACTATTGTTTTCTAGATGGATTTTCCGGATATTTTCAAATTCCAATAGCACCCGAAGATCAAGAGAAAACCACATTCACATGTCCTTATGGTACTTTTGCTTACAAAAGAATTCCATTTGGACTTTGCAACGCCCCTGCAACCTTTCAAAGGTGTATGATGGCGATTTTTCACAACATGATAGAAGAATGCATGGAAGTATTCATGGATGACTTTTCAGTCTTCGGTGATACATTTAAATCATGTCTAGTTAATCTGGAACGAATGCTAATTAGATGCGAAAAATCAAATCTAGTACTTAATTGGGAGAAATGCCATTTCATGGTTAAAGAAGGCATCGTTCTTGGACATAAAATTTCAAAAGAAGGAATCGAAGTGGATAGAGCTAAAGTAGATGTAATTGCTAAACTTCCACATCCCACCAATGTTAGAGGAGTTAGGAGTTTTCTAGGGCATGCCGGTTTTTACCGACGTTTCATAAAAGATTTTTCTAAAATTGCCACTCCTATGAATAAACTCCTAGAAAAGGATGCGCCATTCATCTTTTCAGATGAGTGTATCAAATCTTTTAATATTCTTAAAGAGAAACTCACTAATGCACCGATCATGATAACACCAAATTGGAATCTACCATTTGAACTAATGTGCGATGCAAGTGATTTTGCAATGGGAGCCGTTTTAGGACAAAGGATTGAAAAACGATTTCAACCTATATATTATGCTAGTAAGACATTACAAGGAGCACAAACGAACTATACAACTACTGAAAAAGAACTCCTTGCTATTGTCTTTGCTTTTGACAAATTTCGATCATATCTCGTTCTAGCAAAAACGGTGGTCTATACCGACCATTCTGCTCTTAGATACCTATTTTCAAAACAAGATGCTAAACCAAGATTAATCCGTTGGATCTTACTCTTACAAGAGTTTGATATCGAAATCCGAGATAAAAGAGGAGCAGAAAATCTCGCCGCTGATCATCTTTCTCGTCTTGAAAATCCCGAATTAGAAGTTCTGAATGAATCGGCCATACAAGACAACTTTCCTGATGAATATCTATTGAAGATAGATTATAAAGAAATCCCATGGTTTGCAGACTATGCAAACTACTTAGTTTGTGGATTCCTTGAAAAAGGATTATCGTACCAAAGACGAAAGAAATTCTTCAGTGATATAAAACACTATTTCTGGGAAGATCCACATCTATTTAAAAGTTGTCCCGATGGAATAATACGCCGATGTGTATTTGGAGATGAAGCTAGTAAAATTTTAAACCATTGTCACACAGGACCAACAGGAGGGCATTATGGGCCTCAACTAACAGCAAGAAAAGTTTATGAAGCTGGATTCTATTGGCCTACAATTTACAAAGACTCACACCTTCTTTGCAAATCCTGTGATGCATGTCAAAGGGCCGGAAAAATAAGTCAACGCGATGAAATGCCACAAAATGTCATCCAAGTATGTGAAGTATTTGACATTTGGGGTATTGACTTTATGGGTCCATTTCCAAAATCTCATAATAATCTATATATACTCGTAGCCATTGATTATGTATCTAAATGGGCGGAAGCACAAGCTCTCCCAACTAACGATGCACGAGTTGTAGTCAACTTTTTAAAACGTCTTTTTGCAAGGTTTGGAACACCGAAAGCTTTAATAAGTGATCGGGGTACTCATTTCTGTAATAATCAACTTGAAAAAGTTCTTAAAAGATATGGAGTAACTCATAAAATCTCCACCGCATATTATCCACAAACAAGTGGACAAGTTGAAAATACCAACCGAGCTTTAAAACGTATTCTAGAGAAAACCGTAGGATCAAATCCGAAGGAATGGTCCATTAAATTGGAGGATGCACTCTGGGCTTTTAGAACAGCCTACAAAACTCCAATTGGAACCACACCTTTTAGACTTGTTTATGGAAAAGCATGTCATCTTCCAGTAGAAATTGAACACAAAGCATTTTGGGCTTTGAAGACATGTAACCTTGATTTACATGAAGCCGGACGTCTACGATTAAGTCAACTAAACGAATTAGAAGAATTAAGACATGAAGCATACGAAAATTCGTTAATCTATAAAGAAAGAACGAAGAAATGGCATGATAAAAGAATCAGAAGTTCAAAAGAATTTAAAGAAGGAGACAGAGTTCTTCTTTTCAATTCACGATTCAAGCTATTTCCTGGAAAATTGAAATCAAGATGGTCTGGACCATTCATAGTCAAAAGAGTTTTCCCATACGGAACGATAGAATTAATAAATTCAAATGGGATTGAATTTAAAGTTAATGGTCACAGAGTTAAACATTACATACATGGTCCGATGGAAGTCGACAACGAAGTTAATCACAATTTCGACACCACAGCTAACTAAGTGTGGGGAGAATCAAGTCTTTAAAGGATAATATATATTTCTGTTAGAATTAGATTGTCTGTTTTCGTGTAGTTCTCGAAAATGGAACACGTATGGTCTTTCCCTAGCAGACCCTAAAGAACTAGTCTTCTCCCCCCATTCTGAATTTTTATTTTTTTTAGGTTTTTACGAAATGAAGACTGCCTGTGAACTAAACCATGGTCTAATGCTACACGCTTTGATCACTAAAAGAAATAATGACATACTACCGAGTGAATTAGTATCAGTAATCAGAGAAAGAATGGACGGAGTTAGAAAAGGATCCAGATGCGAAGATAATAAGTTACAATTTGGTAAAGGAAAATCAAAATCCGCAGCGAAAAGAAGAGCACGACACCTAGAACGATGTCACAAATGCGGAAAATGGTCACATGGAGGAAAATGTTCAAATAATCAAACCTATTCAAATACCGAATTTGTTACTTTATGCAGAGACGGACCGTTCATATGTTTAGAAGAAAAGACAATGAATGCTCGAGGTTACGCCTATGCAGCCATGGAAAACCAATTAAACCGACTATCTTATGAATATAATAGATCATATAACTAAGAAATCTATTTCACAGGTATGTCTGTACAGTTTTTATTTTTATTTATTTTTAACCTTTTGATAATAAACGCTAATTTGTTCGCTAAAAAGTATTAAATTGGTATTAAATAAAATTAGGTTTGGCGACCGAAATTATTGATATCCTTCAAAAATTTATTACATCACTGCGAAATTTAACGTTTATTCTTAAGGTATAAATATCTTTAATCAATCAACCCATAATATTTCAAAAATTCGTCATGAGTTAAATTAGGTCTTAGAACCGAAATTACTTTACCGAAAAGAGGGGCGCATATTTTTGATAATATTTGATTGATAAAAGTGGGATAAAAAGACAAAAAGATTTTTAATTTTATTTTTACCATATTTTTAAAAATTAATATTTAAATCTTAAATTAATATTGTAAACTTTGTAAAAACAATATATTTAAATTGTAAATATTTGAAAAATTAATATAAGTTTGGTATGAAATATGAATTTTTAAATTAAGTTTGGTGTGAATTTTTAATTTTTAAAATATGAAATTTTAATTTTATGCATTTTAAATTTTGAGTTTGGTGTGAATTTTTAATTTTGAATTTTATATTTAAGTTGTGTGAATTTAAAAACAAAAATTTATTTTATCTCATTAAGTTAAAAATATGATTTTTAAAATTCGTCGTAAGTTGAAGACTAGGTCTTTGAACCGAAATTGCTTTACCCGAGGGAGGGACGAGAACTTTTATTATCATTATTTTTAATCTTACTGAATTAGAGTATGCCAAAAACATTGAAAAAAAACCCAAAAATCTTAGCTTTTAAAACAATCGCTACAAAAAGACAAATTTTAAAATTTTGTCGAGGGACGGACTAGGACATCGATCCGAAACGACCTCGTCCTAAATAACAAGGGAAACAAAATTTTAAAATTAATTTCTTAATTGTTTTATAAGTTAAGGATTTAAAAAAAAAAAAAAAGAGAGTAAACTCCGCGACTCGCGGAGTTTGCAGTGCAAAACCTCCGCGACTCGCGGAGGGATCAAAACCCAGAAAAAAAATAAAAATAGCTGAACGATCAGTTTACTCACCCACACACATAAACACCCAAATACTGCGAAAAAAGACCCCGAAAAACCCGAAAATCACCATCAAAAATCTCAATTTTTAACCGTTAATCACCAAATTTTTTGCTAAAATCATGTTGAGAAGGATGATATCTAAGAACTACTCAAGAAAAACGGTAAATTTCTACACCTAAACACCATTTAATTCGAATTTTAGTGTTCTTGAGCTATTTTTTTTCCCAATTTGATTTTGATGCTTTTTAGTGTAATTAGACTTAAATTGTTTATGTATTATGCTTGTATAACCTAGATTGATGTTGTTTAACATGATTAGAAGCCTTAAACTTCAATTTTTGAATAATCTAGGGTTTGTGTTCTTGAGCAATTTGGGGCTTTTTGATATAAACAGGTTATGGCCGATTTTTGTCATGAATTGTTGCTAAATTGAGTAGTGTAACATGTCTAGGTAGTTAAATGATCCAAACTTTGAGCCTAAACATGATTTTGAGAATTAAAGTGGACTTTTTCAAGTCCAAAATTCATGAACTTGATTTTTGAAAGATAATGCCATTTGAGACTTGTTTATTTGCTAGTAATGATTATTTTGACATGTTATTTGAGTTGAATGCTTATGAACTTGGCGAAAATTTTCGTATATGCTTATTTGAAAAAGTGTAGATTTGATAAAAATGTGAAAATAAGCTTAAGTTTGATATAAATTGATAATGTCATTGTAATTATTTTGATTGATGATTTTGCTGACACTAATGCATATTTGGATGCACAAAATTTGTGTTTGATGTGTTTTGCAGAATGAAAGGGGTGAATCTTCATCCCAAGCCCGCCATGCTCCTGCTGAGAATTTGGAACAACAGGAGGTAGATAACTACTACAAGCAGGATGTACCTCATCCAGTCATGACCTTTTCAGATATGCACTTGGAACAGTTGCACCCGAACCTGAGATTTGACAGACTTTGGATAGATTATCCAAAATATCAACGGGGTTTGCATACTCTTCATTCCAAGGTTGTTGAGGTACCGAGGGTCATAGAATGGGGACCCTTAGAAGCTGTAGAATTGGCCGGGCCAATTAGGGAATTACTGGTACAGAGGTATGGTAATTCTTCTTTTAATGACTGGATATGTTTATTCACCATACGCAGACCTGTATATAAAGTATGGTGTGAAGAGTTGTTATGTAGTATAGAGTTGAATGATCGGGTAGCTAGTTTAACCGATCGTTCTTTTATTAGATTTTTGTTAGGCGGTTCGATGCGCCACATGTCTTTACTGGACATGGCTCAGGCTTTACGTATATATACGCCTGAGGAATTAGCGTCTGCCGATTGTAGAGGATTGATACTAAACGGTAGAAAGATAGATGAGAATTTTGATACACACGGTGTGTGGAGTCAAATGACAAGCCATCACCGTTTCAAAGGGGGAAACTACTCTTATTTGGATATAGATAGAGCCGAATTAAGAGTAATACATAGGTTTTTAGCTAATTCGATTACACAAAGAGGTAAAAACAAAGAAAAGGTAAATGAACAAGATTTGTTTTACCATATGTGTATTCGAGACCCACACAGCGCTGTAAGTATACCATATTGTGTGGGTTATTATTTATCAGCTATGGTTCGGGGGATGCGTCCACATAGCATAATAGGAGGTGGTATTTTTATTACTTTGATTGGTGAATATCTCGGTGTGGATATAAGTCGGGGGGGATTATTAGTAGAAGAGCCGGAACCCCGTGACACTATAGGTTTAAATGTATACCATGGTGCGAAAGTTTTGAAGCGGCGAAATAACGCCGCAGTACGATACAATGGTAGACATCCACAGGTAGAGAGAAACCAGGAACAAGGTAATGTAGGAGGGGGGAATGAGATGCAAGAAATGCATAGGTTTATAGCTTCTCAGGAATACGAAAATGCTAGACAGAGAGCATTTGAAGATTGGCAAGTTCATCAGAACCAGATCATAGCGCATTGCCAACATATAGGTAGAAACTATATTCCTACACCGAAACCCGTCTTCCCTCCTTGGTCGATAGAGATGCAGCCACCATATCCTACGTATGACCCTGCCGAAGCATTCTATAGCACTTATGGTTATGCGTGGAACCCCTATTGGTACCAATATCATCCTTAGTTTTATTATTATTATTTTTTTATTTTATAATTTGTAATTATTGATACATTTAATATTTTTGTTAATATTGTAATCATTTTTATAGTTTCTAACTTTTATTCTTAGATTTTAATAATTTTTGAATGTGGGGTAATAAACCAAACTTCAAAAATATGTATATATGTTTGCAGTTTGTCTTATGTACACAACAGGGTAAAACAACGCATTTTCAAAGACTGGCATTAAGTTCAGCAAAAGCAACTAATTTTGACGACAAGATGCAAAATATATGTGAAATAACAACAAGACGGAATGAACAAATGATGTGCACCATTTATCATTCAGCAAACAAACGCCAATATATTTGGAAACTTTGGTAAAAAATTTAATCATTTTCACACAAATCACCCTCAATAATTTAAATTGTTACTGATTTCTTGCAAATGAGGGCATTGCAAGATCTTAAGTGTGGGAAGGGGTTAAATTCTTTCGGATTTTAAAATTTTTATATTAAACACTTGGTTACCATTAAAAATACTAGTAAAGCAGTAGTTGTATTAGAATCTAGTGCTCTCTGATAAAAAAGAACAGCCATAGTCTTATATACTGACTACCCAATTCTAGTAAAATTTTTCAAAATTTTCAATTAAATGAATTCAAAATCATGTTTATACATATTTATGAACGATAAAACTAGGTTTTAACACCGAAATTATTGTTACCTCGGAAAGGACATAAATTGAGAAACAAACTAAAATGTTAAAATTCATTTAAAATGGAATAGAGGACGATAAAAAGGAAAATAAAAAGCCAAGTGTGGGAAAATTTACCAAGTTATCTTAACATATGTCACATATATCTGTAACAAATAACTGAAAATACTTTTGCTTTGGACTAAACTAAACTGTTTTACCCGATGAAAGAAAAGAAGAGATGGATCTACACGATGAATCAATTCCATCATTAAAAGGAAGTAAAGTCTTCCGAAAAAGACACGCACTTCTTGATTTAGGTCAAGAAGTTGTCGTCCAGACCAGCTGTAGGTTGACGAAAAATCTAGAAAAGTCATCTCTAAAATCAGCAGGAAATCCACGGACCTCAGCATTAAACAGGGTCGCCAAGTGGTCAGATTTATCCTAACCATGAGAAGGATTTATCTCGTACAATGGGGGGGAACCATGCAAATTAGCTGGATAAGACTAATGAATCAGATCCCCAGAAAGGATAATCTCCTTAAAGATTAAAAATCAGCTTTTAAGACTGATATTACTCAATCCTAGAGATTGACCTTAAAGATTGAGAATTCAAATTCATGGAATTCAATGATATCTAAACTCGAGCTTGAACGAGAAAATATTTTGATCAAAAATACAAACCGATTTGTTTTCTGAAAACCCATTTTCAATACGTTCATTACCATTGAACGAAAAATCCTAGGAATTCACCTGGAATTCATTAGGTCACCTGAACTAAATCGGGTGTCAACCGTAAGAACGGTGGTTGCATAGCATGGTCAAAGACAGGACCTTGTGCCAGACCGAAAAATTATAAGGGTGAGCTTTACTATTGCTCCTACCAAGGATAGTAATTGCGTCCGACACGTTATAGACCATAATCAAAAGCATGTCACGGGACATTGCCTTAAACAGTTGCTTGTTCAACGCTTTCCTTTACAACCGGACGGTAGTTTGCCGAAAGGTAATATACGGAACAAGTAAACTGGACGTGTTGCTTTCCAAATACAAGGTTAGCAAGTGGGTGACACAAAACCGCAAGTTTTGAGCTAAAATTTTCAAATCTGAAACCCACCAAACCCACAAATATTTTGCAAACACCGGTAAAGGGTTATTCCGGAAAACTTATCTAGGGTAAAAACTAGATTTAATTTTCAAAAGATCAAATGTTTTCATAAAGATCCAATTTCCTTAATGGATCTAAATTTTTATAGTCATGTGGGACTGTAAACCATATCGTTACTACCATTGTTTATACCGCCGTATAGAAATCACTGATGTACAAAGTGTGAAGAATAAAAAAGTGATTCTAGTATTTCAAGACAATATTGCTTGAGGACAAGCAACGCTCAAGTGTGGGAATATTTGATAATGCTAAAAACGAACATATATTTCATAGCATTATTCCTCAAGAAAGACAAGCTTTTAGTTGCAATTGTTCTATTTACAAGTGATATTCGTTTAAATAATAAAAGGTGAAGACAAAAGACAGATTCGACGAATTAAAGACGCAAACGACCAAAAAGCTCAAAAGTACAAAAGACAATCAAAAAGGTTCCAATTATTGATAAGAAACGTCTCGAAATTACAAAAGTACAAGATTCAAAACGCAAAGTACAAGATATTAAATTGTACGCGAGGACGTTCGAAAATCCGGAACCGGGACCAGAGTCAACTCTTAACGCTCGACGCAACCGACTAAAGTTTACAAGTTAACTATGTATATAAATATAATATAATATATAATTAATTATATTAATTATATATATATTATATATATATTATTAAAACCGTCGGCAGCAAGAAACTCCAAGGGTGTGAGCTGTAAATATATCTCCGCGACTCGCGGAGTTTTAAGGGCATTTTGCCGCGAGTCGCGGAGCCCCAATTTTCAACTCTGGCTATAAAGCCAACCGAATTCTGATCAAATTTATCATCTTTTTTTCTCTTCCTCTTCATACGTAAATATAATTATATTTATAATTTATATTTTAATTTTAATTATAATTCTAATAATAAGGGTATGTTAGCGAATGTTGTAAGGGTGTAAGTCGAAATTCTGTCCGTGTAACGCTACGCTATTTTTAATCATTGTAAGCTATGTTCAACCTTTTTACATTAATGTCTCGTAGCTAAGTTATTATTATGCTTATTTAAAACGAAGTAATCATGATGTTGGGCTAATTACTAAAATTGGGTAATTGGGCTTTGTACCATAATTGGGGTTTGGACAAAAGAACGACACTTGTGGAAATTAGACTATGGGCTATTAATGGGCTTTATATTTGTTTAACTAAATGAAAGTTTGTTAATGTTAATATAAAGATTTACAATTGGGCGTCCCTATAAATTACCATATAAACTCGATCGGACACGATGGGCGGGGTATTTATATGTACGAATAATCGTTCATTTAACCGGACACGGGAATGGATTAATAGCCACTAGAATAATTAAAACAGGGGTGAAATTACATTCAAGGGTAATTGGTGTAATTGTTAACAAAGTAGTAAAACCTTGGTTTACACGCAGTCGATAACCTGGTGTATTCATTAAACAAAGTATTAAAACCTTGTTACAATTCGAATCCCCAATTAGTTGGAATATTTAACTTCGGGTATAATAATAATTTGACAAGGACACTTGCAATTTATATTTATGACTGATGGACTGTTATGGACAAAAACCAGACGGACATATTGAATAATCCAGGACAAAGGACAATTAACCCATGGGCATAAAACTAAAATCAACACGTCAAACATCATGATTACGGAAGTTTAAATAAGCATAATTCTTTTATTTCATATTTAATTTCCTTTATTTTATATTTAATTGCACTTCTAATTATCGCACTTTTATTTATTGTTATTTAATCGCACTTTTAATTATCGTACTTTTTAATTATCGCAAGTTTATTTTATCGCATTTTTATTCGCAATTTCATTATCGTTATTTACTTTACGCTTTAATTTAAGTCTTGTATTTATTTTATATTTTACATTAGGTTTTAACTGCGACTAAAGTCTTAAAATCGACAAACCGGTCATTAAACGGTAAAAACCCCCCTTTATAATAATAATATTACTTATATATATTTGTATTTTTATAAAAGTAAACTAATATAGCGTTGAGCTTTGTTTAAAGATTTCCCTGTGGAACGAACCGGACTTACTAAAAACTACACTACTGTACGATTAGGTACACTGCCTATAAGTGTTGTAGCAAGGTTTAAGTATATCCATTCTATAAATAAATAAATATCTTGTGTAAAATTGTATCGTATTTAATAGTATTTTTCTAGTAAAATAATAACTATTTTATATACACCTCGTTCGACATCAATGTGTGTGTGATTAACTGGCCAAAACTCGAGAATTTATAGCACCTGACCCATTTTTACACCCCATGCGATCGCATGGGGTTTGTACTGGATAGCCATGCGATCGCATGGCTAAAATTTCCAGCTCAGAACCTTTTGTCAATTAGCTTGTCGACATGATTTTATATTAAAATAATATATATAATATATTTAATTTATATAATTAATTATATATTATATTAAATTCACATGCATAGTTGACTTGTAATTTTCGTTCCGATAAGTCGTACGTTGTCACTCGAATTATGTCCCGGTTCCGGTTTCTTGAACGCATTTTTGTACGCTTTGAAAACTCGCAATTTACGTTTTGTGACACGTATCTTTGTCAAAATATAGCCTTAAATTATCCATAAACTATACCACTCATAGTATATCTTAAACTTTCGAATGTTTTGGTCATTTACTTCTATAAATCATCGTCTCGTTATTTGTTAAAATACATTTTAAAATAGTGTTTACTGTAGCAACAAGCCAATTACTCGAAGCGTATGAGAGAAGTTATCGTAATCAAGTGAAATGGAGAATAGAGATGCGTCTTATCTCTTGATGTAGTAACAATTGATTTCCGGATTTTAAGGAATAGAAAATCTTCATAATCTAAATAAGATTTGATTCTTCAGAATTTGCGGAAATTAGGATTTTCTTTGATTAAATGCGTAATCTGCCTCTATTGCTACGTCCGATATTTTGCTATAAATTGACCTCTTCCGTTTCATTATTTTCACTACTCCTACATCTTCTTCCTCATTTCATACTTTCAAAAGATTGTGAAATGCTTCATCCAGTTCTGATTCTTGATATACTCCTAACTTTCATATCTGTCATTCTTCTTTTTCATCTACCACCAGAGGAAATTACTTTCTTCTACCATTACCTTGGGGTTATAGTGTTTTTCATTCTCCCGTGTCTTTATATTGCTATACGCATTGATATACACGGTTTGTAATTTCGGGGTTGTTTTCGGGCTTCATATTTTCCATTATATTTTGGAGCTTTATGCTTTCGTTTTCTCTTCCCGACTTTAAGTCAAGCGAATAATGGTCCAGAATTCGTAGCTATTCATTTTGGAATGAACATAGTTAATGTTCTAAGAAAGAAATTGTAATGGCACGATCTGACTTGTCAAATTACCAGAATACCTCGAAAAAGACCGAATCATCAAGAAAAATATTTTCTTGATATATTTAGAGGTTAAATAGAATAAAAGAGTTATGTAACATGGTTCATGATGAGGGTATGATCTGCGAACCTTTATCACGTTCCATTAGAAACTCAGCATGACTTACTGTAATATAATCACGTTGATCAAGTGTCATTATATTATACTAACTCATGCTTCAATTCCCAACACTACTTCAAAAACATCCATTTTTCGAAATTTTCAGAAGTTAGAAACTAAAATAGTTCCTTTTATGATGTAACACAGATATCGCAAGGAGAAAATTGATTTTCGCTACGAATGATTATGAAATTATCTCCAGAAATATGGAGGATATTTATAATGAAAGATACGATGATATTTTAGAATTTCTAATATCAGAGGATGATGAAGAATATTGTCCGCAAGGGTTTAGATTCGGAAGCAAGGTATTCGTTAATGGCTTCAGCAGATACTGAATCATTTGGATTCTTTGAAGACATATTTCGTCCTTGTGATTTATCCACAGCCTCTTTCATACTTTGCTCAATCCGTTTTCCAGTTCCAAACTTTCTCTTTTTCTGAGCTTTGCCAGCACACTATCCTTTATCATCAAACTTTTTACTGTTAAGGTCGTTTACAGTTTTTGCTGCTTCATCAGCATTTTTCAAGATTTCGAGAACTAGTTCGTAGTTTAAGGTGTGTTTCAGAAACTTCACATTCGAAATCTGTAAGTCTAGAAGATCGATGTTATCTATATATAACTGTTGTCGTAGAAATGCTGCGAGATTCAAAATATTGATTGCTAATTCCCGATAGTAAAGTCAATTTCACTGTAGCGTTTACTATAGCAATTCACTGTAGCAAATAGTGATTTTCGAATAGCAATTCACTGTAGAAAATAGTGATTTTCGAAAACACTGTAGTATTTTGGGTACTGTAGTAATTTGAAAATACTGTAGCAAATTAGTGTTTTACTGGTTCATCTTAAATGCTTTAGTTAACTTATCTGAATATCAATTGAATCAATAAACGAATGTTACTATAGTTTACTAAATAACTTTAAATCATATATATTCAAATAGATATATAAACCAATAAGTTTAATGTACGGTATCATGCAATTAAAACATTGTTACCTTTTCAAGTTATAGTATATATGTATCTATTTACATATAATTGTTCGCGAATCGTCGAAAACAATCGAAGGGTATTTAAATATATAAAAGTAGTTCAAAAATTTTGAGATTCAGTTTTACAGACTTTGCTTATCGTGTCGGAAATGTTAATCATACAAAGATTAAGTTTAAATTTGGTCAGAAATTTCGGGTCATCACATCATCCATGAAAACTTCCATGCATTCTTCTATCATGTCGTGAAAAATCGCCATCATGCACCTTTGAAAGGTTGCAGGGGCGTTGCAAAGTCCAAATGGCATGTGTTTGCAAGCAAAAGTACCATAAGGGCACGTGGATGTGGTTTTCTCTTGATCTTCGGGTGCTATTGGAATTTGAAAGTATCCGGAAAATCCATCAAGAAAACAATAATAACTATTTTCGGCTAATCTTTCCAACATTTGATCAATGAAAGGTAAGGGAAAGTGATCTTTTCTGGTAGCGTCATTTAATTTTCTATAATCAATACATACACGCCATCCTGTTACAGTCCTTGTAGGAATAAGCTCATTTTTTTCAATTGTAATGACAGTCATGCCACCCTTCTTAGGCACGCATTGAACTGGGCTTACCCATGGACTATCAGAAATTGGATAAATTAGACCTGCGTCTAGCAGTTTAATAATTTCTTTTTTAACTACATCTTGCATATTCAGATTTAGTCTTCGTTGGCGTTGCACATACGTTTTATGACCTTCTTCCATAAGGATTTTATGTGTGCAATACGAAGGACTTATTCCTTTAATATCATGAATCTTCCATGCAATGGCTGGTTTATGAGCTTTCAACACAGAAATAAGTTGAGATTTTTCATTTTCAGTAAGAGAAGACGATATTATTACAGGTAATTCAGATTCACCATGTAAATAAGCGTATTCCAAATGGTTTGGAAGTGGCTTTAAATCTAATGTTGGAGGTTCTTCTATCGATGATTTATATCGATATCTGTCTTCTTCTTTTAGCATTTGAATTTCTTCTGTTGTTGGTTCATATCCATTTGCTATTAGTGTAGCTAACATTTCAGCTTCATCAATTTGTTCAGTTCCTTCTCCTAAAGAACATTCTCCTGTTCCTTGTAATTCTGGAAATTCTTCTAACAATTCTGCATGTGAATCTATAGTTTGAATATAATAACATGTATCATCTGCAGATTGTGGTTGTTGCATTGCTCTATCAACTGAAAATGTAACACTCTCACCCTCTATACTTAGGGTCAGTTTCTTACCAAACACGTCTATCATTGCTTTAGCCGTGTTTAAGAATGGTCTTCCTAATATGAGAGGAACTTGAGAATCTTCTTCCATGTCTAGAACAACAAAATCTACTGGAAATACTAAAGTACCAACTTTAACTAGCATATTCTCCATTATCCCTCTAGGATATTTTATTGATCGATCGGCTAGTTGTATGCTTATTCTTGTTGGTTTCAATTCTCCAAGGTCTAGTTTAGTGTATAGTGAAAACGGCATTAAATTTATACTAGCACCTAAGTCTGCCAATGCTTCTATTGAACTAAGACTACCCAGAAAACATGGAATTATGAAACTTCCTGGATCAGATAATTTTTTTGGTATCTTATTCAACAGTACTGCTGAACAATTAGCATTCATAGTAACAGCCGAGAGTTCTTCCATTTTCTTTCTATTTGAGATTAGATCTTTCAGAAATTTAGCATATCTAGGCATTCCTGAATCACATCAATGAAAGGAAGATTTACATTTATCTGTTTAAACATATCCAAGAATTTGGATTGCTCGGCTTCAAGTTTCTCTTTTTTCATTTTACTCGGGTAAGGAAGTGGTGGTTGGTATGGTTTAACATAAGGTTTATCCTTAGCTGTGTTATCTTCATTAACCTTTTCAACTACCGGTTCTTTTTCCTTATCTTGATCAGGTTGTGGTTCTTGTGGAGTAGGAATAGCTTCATCAGAAGTTACAGGTATTTCAGGTGGTTTAAGTGTTGTACCACTTCTTGTGGTAATGGCTTTAGCTGTTTCTTTCTGGGGGTTTGCATTTGTATCACTAGGTAAACTTCCCGGTTTTCTTTCACCTATTAACCTTGCTAGGTTACTTACTTCTTGTTCCAAGTTTTGAATAGAAGCTTGTTGATTTCTAAATGCTTGAGCATTTTGTTCATTAGTTTATTTTTGAGATGTGAAAAACTGCGTTTGAGTTTCAACTAGCTTCGTCATCATATCTTCTAAATTTGGCTTTTTATCATCGGGTTGTGGTGGTTTGTTTTGAAAATTAGGTCTTTGCTGGTTGTAAGTATTGTTAGATACTTGTTGATTGCTAGGACCTTGTTGGTTGTTGTATGAAATATTTCGGTTATAATTCTGATTTTGATTGTAAATCGGTCTTGGCGGTTGATAATTATTCTGATAATTATTTCCAGGCCTTTGGTTTAGATATGAAACATTCTCTCTTTGTTCCATTGTTAGTTCAATACTGAGACAATCTTTTGTCAAATGTGGTCCTCCACACTGCTCACAACTAATTCGTATTGAGTGGATATCTTTAGTCATCTTTTCCATTCGTCTCTCCACAGCATCTATCTTTGCGGAAATGGAATCTAAGTCATGGCTAGAATCGGCTCTAGCTGCTTTAGATGATCTAACGATATCTTTTTCTTGGTGCCACTCATGTGAGTGGGAAGCAGTGTTATCAATAATTTTGTAAGCATCAGTTTCAGTTTTCTTCATAATGGAACCACCAGCTGCAATATCTATGTCTTTTCTTGTAGTGATGTCGCATCCTTGGTAGAATATTTGTACTATTTGACAGGTGTCTAAACCATGTTGCGGACATCCTCTTAATAACTTTCCAAATCTTGTCCACGCCTCATATAGAGTTTCATTCGGTTTCTGTGTGAACGTAACAATTTCTCCTTGAAGTCTTACGGCTTTAGATGCCGGAAAGAATTGTTTAAGAAATTTTTCAACTAAAACGTCCCATGTATCGATCGCCCCTTCAGGTAACGATTCCAACCAATCTTTGGCTTCTCCCTTTAAAGTCCAGGGAAATAACATGAGATATATCTGTTCATCCTCAACTTCTCTTATTTTAAATAGTGTGCAGATCCTATTAAAGGTACGAAGATGTTCATTTGGATCTTCCTTCGGCGCACCACTAAATTGGCATTGATTAGTCACCATATGTAGAATTTGTCCTTTGATTTCATAATCTGGCGCATTAATTTCTGGATGAGTAATTGCGTGACCTTGGCCAGTGCGTTTAGCTCTCATTCGGTCTTCCATACTTAAAGGTTCCAGATTTTCCATGATTGAATTTGTTGAATCCGAATCACTAGAGGATTCTGATTTAATGGTTCGTTCCTCAATAATCTCTGTTTGAATGATTGGTGGTTCCGGAGAAAAATTTAATGGTTCAGGATCTATGAATTGTCCCAGAATATTATCCGGATTCTCAATTGTGAGGTCGGGTTCAAAAAATGGATTATCGGAAATTTGAATTGGAGTACTTGGTCGACTGGATGACGATTCTAAAGAAAAATCAACGGCGGTAATATTTGCTAGATGTCTTGATCGAGTTACAGGTGGTGAACGTACAAAAGGTGGTGAACGTCTTGCTCGGTGCATTCACTGAATATCCTATTAGTTTTTAAAAGGAAAGAAAAAATTATATAAGTTATCCAATTAATAGACTTTTTTGATTTTGCTCACGTTTCGAATAGCCAAAAGATGCAGCAGAGGGGCAGGATTCGTTTGGTCTCAATATAATTGAGGACTGTTTGGCTCCAATAACCCGGTCCACGTACAAATCCAACTATTACTACGAACCAGAAAATTTTGATGTCTATCAATTTAACCACTTAAAATAAATTTTTGTAATTTTAAGAAATTTAGATAAGAAGTAGAAAAAATTCTAAGTCCTAAAAACTAGAATGACGAGAAATAAGAAAGAAAAAGAGCGCGTCGAAAAAGGTCGAAAAAGAAAAGATCGAAAAATAAAAGGCGTCGAAAAATAAGAAAGAAAAAAAAAATGACTATAAAACTTAAAAAAAACTCGACTAACCCAACCTTATTACTATCACTAACTTAAAATTATAATCGCAAATTGAGATTACTAATTGGAATGATAATTGATACATAGGTAAAAGGTGTCTAAAAATATTAAAGCTTACAGGAAAAACTATATCCCAAATGGCAATATCTCAAAAAGGTATTAAAACTTAAAAAAAAACGTCGCAGAATTCTAAAGCACTTAAATATTAGTCTAAAGAAAAAGCACTTAAGGGATTTTACGGCAAAGCCTAAAAATCTAGAAATAAAAATAACTATGGCAAAAACTATGAATTAAAAATAAATACGAGCAAAAATTACAAAAGTTACGCTAAAACAATTAAAAAGGGATAAAATATAAAAATATACTAAAAGTTGTAAAAAGTATAATTTTTATAAAAATATTATTTTTATATTATTTATTTTATAAAATATTAATTTTATATTTTATAAAACTAATTAAACTTAAAAATACAAATTAAATAAATAACTAAATTAAATATTTAACTAATCTAACCTAATTAGGGTTTAAATATAATAATAATAATTATAAACCATAATTAATGCAGTACTCAGTCAACTGTGGCGTGTCAGACGGGCTCATGCAATGGCATGAGTCCTAAGTTATCCAGCCATGCGATCGCATGGGCTAGGGTTTCGGGCCACAGAGTGGGCTGCTACAGTACCGGACTCGAGTGTTTTTTTTTTTTTTTGTGTTGAATTTTCTGTTTTATATATTTATGTAATATATTTATGTAATATATTTATATAAATTAAATAAAACTTATATTTTTATAAAATAAAGATAAATAAACTTTTATAGAACTTAAATATTTAACAAACTCTTAAAAATATTTATATATTTGTTTTCTTTTTATATTTTCGAATATATTAAAACGTATTTTTACAAAAGCGTACATTTTTTTTTATATTAGCGTTGCGCTTCCGGCTTTTAAGCTAGATGGTTCCCCGGCAGCGGCGCCAAAAATACTTGATGGTTAAAGCTAAGGGGTATAAAATACTATTAAATTTTAGCAGGAAATACTATTAAATACGATACAATTTTACACAAGATATTTATTTATTTATAGAATGGATATACTTAAACCTTGCTACAACACTTATAGGCAGTGTACCTAATCGTACAGTAGTGTAGTTTTTAGTAAGTCCGGTTCGTTCTACAGGGAAAATCTTTTAATCAAAGCTTAACGCTATATTAGTTTAATTTATAAAAATACGAATATATATATATAAGTAATATTATTATTTTAAAGGGGGGTTTTTACCGTTTAATGACCGGTTTGTCGATTTTAAAACTTTAGTCGCAGTTAAAACAAAATGTAAAATATTAAATAAATAAAAGACTTAATTTAAAGCGTAAAGTAAATAACGATAATGAAATTGCGAATAATAAAAGTGCGATAAAATAAACTTGCGATAATTAAAAAGTACGATAATTAAAAGTGCAATTAAATACAATAACAATAAATAAAAATGCGATAATTAGAAGTGAAATTAAATATAAAATAAAGGAAATTAAATATGAAATAAAAGAATTATGCTTATTTAAACTTCCGTAATCATGATGTTTGACGTGTTGATTTTAGTTTTATGCCCATGGGTTAATTGTCCTTTGTCCTGGATTATTTAATATGTCCGTCTGGTTTTTGTCCATAACAGTCCATCAGTCATAAATATAAAGTGTGAGTGTCCTCGTCAAATTATCCTTATACCCGAAGTCAAATATTCCAACTAATTGGGGACTTAAACTGTAACAAGATTTTATTACTTTGTTTAATAATTACACCAGGATGTCGACTGAGTGTAACCCAAGGTTTTAATACTTTGTTATCAATTATGCCAAGTGTCCTTGTACATAATTTCACCCCTGTTTTAATAATTCTAGTGACTATTAATCCATTCCCGTGTCCGGTTAAATGAACGATTATTCGTACATATAAATACCCTGCCCATCGTATCCGATCGAGTGTATATGGTTATTTATAGGGACGTTCAATTGTAAATCTTTATATTAAAATTAACAAACTATCATTTAGTTAAACAAATATAAAGCCCATTAATAGCCCATAGTCTAATTTCCACAAGTGTCGTTCTTTTGTCCAAACCCCAATTATGGTACAAAGCCCAATTACCCAATTTTAATATTTTTAGCCCAACATCATGATTACTTCGGATTAAATAAGCATAATAATAACTTAGCTACGAGACATTAATGTAAAAAGGTTGAACATAACTTACAATGATTAAAAATAGCGTAGCGTTACACGGACAGAATTTCGACTTACACCCTTACAACATTCGCTAACATACCCTTATTATTAGAATTAAAATTAAAATTAAAATTAAAATATAAATATAAATATAAATATATACTACGTATATAGATAGAGAGATTGATATTATGGATTGAAAAATGGTGCACCAAAGCTCGATTTTTATAGGCCTGTGATCTGGAAAAGGGGCTCATGCGATCGCATGGATTTATGCCTTCCAGGCCATGCGATCGCATGGCCAGCTGGGGAGAGCCACTTTTGGTTGTTTTCTTCTGCCGACGTTTATTTAAATATAATATAATATATATATTAATTTTAAGAATTAATTATATATTATATTATATTCATATGCATAGTTGACTTGTAATTTTTAGTCCGTTGCGTCGAGCGTTGAGAGTTGACTCTGGTCCCGGTTCTAGAATTTCGAACGTCCTTGCGTACAATTTAATATCTTGTACTTTTCGTTTTGAATCTTGTACTCTTGTAATTTTGAGACGTTTCTTATCAATAATTGGAACCTCATTGATTGTATTTTGTACTTTTGAGCTTTTTGGTCGTTTGCATCTTCAATTCGTCGAATCTGTCTTTTGTCTTCACCTTTTATTATTTAAACGAATATCACTTGTAAATAGGACAATTGCAACTAAAAGCTTGTCTTTCTTGAGGAATAATGCTATAAAATATATGTTCGTTTTTAGTATTATCAACTGCTACGAGCTGGATATAAATTGTGGGCCACTATATTTCAGTTTCTAATACTGGGCCATAATTGTTCTTGGGCCGAGACCCATTCCCTTTTTGCTGTGGAAGTCGCATATACAGTTTAAAAGAATTCGAACCCCTTAGAAAAACATAAATGTAAAGTAGAGCTATGGTGATGGGTGTTGGTATTTAACCGAGAGGTCTTGGATTCGAGTCCGGACAAGGGCATTCTTTTTGCTGTTTTCTTAAAGGTAGAAATTTAATTATTCTTATTATTATTATTATCTATTATTTTTATTATTAGCATTATTATTAATTGTTGTTATTATTACTATTAATAATTAGTGTTATTACAAGTATTATTATTATTATTATTATTATTATTATTATTATTATTATTATTATTATTATTATTATTATTATTATTACTATTATTATTATTATTATTATTATTATCAATATTATCATTATCAAGATTTTTATATATTATTATCATCATTTTTACTAATACTATTATTATTTATTTATATTATTAGAATCCTTATTTTTTACAAAAATATTACAACTTTCTATTATAAATATTATTTTACCAAATAAAGTAGTAGTTATATAAAAACATATTTTAATATAATCCTATATAAATAAAGATATTAATTTTAATACATTACATAAAATAAATAAAGTTAGTCAATTAAATGTGATATGTGTTAATATATATACATGATATAGGTTCGTGAATCCGAGGTCAACCCTACACCTATTAAATGACGTCATATGTATTTTTACTACAAAATACAGTATGGTGAGTTTCATTTGCTCCCTTTTACTCATTACATTTTTGGGCTGAGAATACATGCACTGTTTTAATAACTGTTTTACAATATTCATATGCGTGAGTTCATTTGATTTCCTTTTACTCTTTACATTTTTGGGACTGAGAATACATGCGCTACTTTTACAACTGCTTTATTAAATGCTTTTGAAATACATTTTGAACTACGAATACATGAAATGCTTTTATAAATGTTTGACGAGATAGACACAAGCAAAACATTCCTCGAATGAATTATGTAGACGTGATAATTGCCACCATTGAATTATGTGGACGTGATAATTGCCACAATTGATATGAATATTTTTTCCCTGATTATTATTGTTTGGTAACCTAAGAATTAGGGAACATTACTAATTTTTAGAATTAGTGCACGCCTAATTGACGCGAATCCTAAAGGTAGCTACCGGGTTTAACACCCCCACCCAGAATGTTCACTAGACGGAAGGGCTAGTGGGCGTGGTGTTTTGTACTTCGAAGTTTATATAATTATTATACATACGAGATGTTCTATTTTGGGGATATTATTATGCGCATTATATGTTAAGGTCGGTTACCAAGCCAAGCAATGAAAGTAAAGTGAATGTTATATATCGAGAGAATGATTTTATACACAGGTTATGTGTATATTATTTTTGTGCACGAGATATGTGTACGGTTACTAAGATTTATGAAAATGGTTTCGTACACGAGAAAGGTGTAATGTATTTAAAATATATCGCATGTACATTATAGGTGGGTATAGGATTCGGGCCCATTTGGACCATGCAGGATTTAAATCTTGTGGTCTATCAAAATGAAAAATTTTATTATTTTATGATAAACTTATGAACTCACCAACCTTTTGGTTGACACTTTATAGCATGTTTATTCTCAGGTATGAAAGAAATCTTTCGCTGTGCATTTGCTCATATTACATGGAGTCGTTCATGGCATATAGAGGTCAGAACCTCGCAATGGGACCAACTGTTGAAGACTTCGTCCAGATGGATTAGGACGGGTCACTACAGGTGGTATCAGAGCGGTGGTCTTAGCGAACCAGGTCTTGCATTACTGTGTCTAACTGATAGTTATTTAGATGCATTAGTGAGTATGAACTTCGACCGTGTCTGCATGTCAAAAGTTTTGCTTATCATTTCTAGTCGGAAATCATCTGCTTATCATCCTTAGGAAATTACCTGCTTATCATTCTTAGTCTAGACACATCTTACTGCATTGATTGCATGAAAAGTGTATAGACAAAATTCATATCTTAGCGTATATGTTACTGTAACTATGCCTGGCATATTCCGTAAATTCCTCCGTAATCTACGAAATCTTTTGTTCTATATATATAGATATTCTATATAATTAGGATACCACCCAATAGCTGGAAATCATTTCATATCGATAAACCCTTTACTCAATCGTACGAAATGGAACTCGCCACTAGTTCAAGATCTTCGGAATCCGACAACTATTCCGATATGGAAACACACTTGAGCTCTGAAAGCAGTATAACCGGAATGGACCAATTAATTCGCCATCATCAATTCTGGATGAATTATGGATGGGTTCATAGTCAACTTAATCAATGGAAACGAGAAGAAAGCAATCCCTTTCATTAACCGAATTCACCTCTTTACGAAAAACCTGAAGCACTTACCGGCGAACCTGTTCGAAACAAGATTTCCACCCTCATTTCTAGAATATCTCACAACAATTACGTAATATCTACTAATCTAAACCTTATTCATCCACTCGTTCTAACCGTCAATCATACCGGAGTAATAGAAGAAGTCAACGAGCTTCGTGCTCGAGTAGAGGCTTTGGAAATATGGTGCAAAACATACCAGCTTCAGCAACGTCACCAGCATTAACAATACCATTACCACCAACAACAACATCCGCATCACAGTCTCGACATCACAATATATACCTCGAACATCAACGTCATACGCACCATAGATACCAAGGAGTACCAACAACAATGAACAATGAAGTATTGATCCATAACTTCATTGAAGAAATATTCTGCGAAGAATATGTGGTTCCTAATAGTTTTAGAGATTACTTATTCTAGCTCAAACTAAAAATCATATGAGTTTAATATCATATTAACTCATTAAATCCATGATTAAATCTGAAGAAAATAAATATGTATATATATTTTCATAAAGATTGTAATTAAAAGTTCTTTTGTACAAACTATTAATGGTGAAAATATTTTAACGGGTAGGTAATACCCGAGGAATATTTAGATTCCACATTAATAAGTTACACTGTACATTCTTCGAATCTGATTCAACGGTCATTTACTATCCTAATTACAACCACAGATATACATATCCGTTCACCAAAGAATAACCATTTTCGTTCAAATCTAATTTCATATTCGGATTTTGACCGATCAAAATCCAAGTCAAGATTTAATAGAAGACATCAATTTTAGATTCCTACATCTTTCAAAGCCATACTTTGAATTCAAAACTGTGCCAGATCCATTGGAGTGTTATTACCGAAAATAACTTTACAATACCTTGCCAAAATTAGCCAATTTTTTCACAGCTCCAGCGAATCAACTTCGACTTTCATTCGGATTAGCCTTATTATAACTTTGATATATAAGTTTACCATTTAATTTCATCCTAAACAATCATTCGTATCTTGACGATTACCATCAGTGTTTAATCATCTAAAAACACAATTCTCCTGAAACCCCTCGGATTGATAACCGATGATTCAGATATCGTAGCATTAAATGCAGAGGAAACAGAAAAATGGTAGATGGTCTAAAACGGCCAAAAGTTGATAATAAAGAATGGAATGTTGGGAAAGCTCGATAGAAAATTTGGTACTGAAAAACAGATTGAGCTAACCATGAAGGAGACCAAGGACAAATACAAGGACCAAACCCTATATTCAAAGAATCCATGTAATTCTAGATCCGATGAAATCTTTAGAGTATATCTTGCTCTGTACCCATGTTAAATCTTGTGGAAAATCTTTCTTCATCAACCTTCGATCTTAGAAATTCTGAAAATATCATCATAAATATCTTCGATATTTCTGAGGATATTTTCATAACTTTTCTTGACCGAAATTAGTTATCTCTTCATGCTATCTGTACTACATCATAAAGAAAACTTTTTTAGTTTCTCTATTCAAGTTTTAAATTATGAATGAATTCTGGAGAAGTGTTGGAAATTGAAGCATGAGTTAGTATAATATAATGCGCTTGGCCAACGTGATTATATTACGGTAAGTCATGCTGAATTTCTAATGGAACCTTAATGATGGTTCACAGATCATACCGTCATCATGGACCATGTTACATAACTCTTTCATTCTATTTAACCTTTAAGCATATCAAGAATATAATTACTTGATAGTTCTATTTTTCTCGGATATTCTAGTAATTTGACAAATCAAATCGTGTAATACATTCCTTTCTGCTTAAAATACTATAATCATTCAAAACTCTATACCTACGAATTCTGGACCATTATTCACTTGACTTGGAATCGGGAAGAGAAAACAAGAGCATGGAGCTCCGAAATATAAAGGAAAATATAAAGCCGATCACAAACACAGAAATCACAAACCGTGTATATCAATGTGTATAGCAATATAAAGACACGGGAGTATGATAAACACAATAAACCCAAGAGCGAAGTAGAATTAAACAGATTCCTATGGTGGTAGATGAAAAAGGAAAATGATCAAGATGAAAGTCAGGGATATATCCAGAATTAAAGCTGGAAGAAGCATATTGACTGATGATTTGAAAGTATGAATTAAAATATAGAAAATGGGAGTGGTGGGAAGTAATGGAACGGAAGAAGTTCATTTATAGTGAAAATACTAGACAAAGAAATCAAGGCAGATTTCCGCAGTTAATTAAAGAGATCTTAATTTCCTTATTCGCCAAAGAATCAAATCTTTTAGATTTCGAAGATTTTTTTTAAAATTCCTTGAATTCCGGAATTCAACCCTGACCACGTCAAAAGTTAAACCAAATCTTTATTTTTCCCATTTCAACCTTTTGTGATAGCTTCAACCGTACCCCTCGAGTATCAAGTTATTTTATCCATGATACTCAATGTTGATAAAATCCTATTTTCAACTTATATTCGTCATGAAAACATTTTTATTGTTATCCATGACAACCTCACTTAAATTTCGGGACGAAATTTCTTTAACGGGTAGGTACTGTGATGACCCGGAAATTTTCGACCAAATTTAAACTTAATCTTTATATGTTTCCGACACGATAAGCAGAGTCTGTAATGTAAAAATCTTAAAAACTTTGAACTGTGTTTAATACATTCATTTAAGCTTTGACTATTCCCGACGATTCACGAACAATTATTTGTTAATAAATATGTGAACAATATATATATATATATATATATATATATATATATATATATATATATATATATATATATATATATATATATATATATATATATATATATATATATATATATATATATATGATTTTTGTACATAACTAAAATATTGTGTTTATTGAAATAAATATTCGAATATGTGGTATGAATGTTACATAGTTATTAATATGTAATGTTAATATATTCATATGTAATCACAAGCTAATGTATAAAGGTTATATTAATATTATGATTATTACTTTCAAAATTATTACTAATAACAGCATTAATAATTGTATTATTAATAATATTATGGCCAACATAAAATAGATATCTATATATATGAAATTGATATAAGTTGTCATATTATCACAAATTATTAATATTATTATTATCATTAATATTATTATAAGTAGTATTATTATTAGTATTAATAAGACATATTATTGATATTGATATTATGATTGTTATCAGTAAACATATTAAACTTATCATTTTTATGATTTTTGATATCACCACTATTTGTTAATAATAATAATAGATTTATTAATTAATTATATTTATTATAAAACTATAACAGAATCAAACAATTCGTATAAGTTGTTATATGTATCAATCAACTTTATTAAATTTTTGTTTCTATCTGCAATTGATTCCAATCAAATTCAAATCAAATCTATTTCAAGTCACGATCCAGCATCTGTTTATTTGATTTTTCTTCTCCAAATTTTGTTCTTGTATATTATTGATCACATAATTGTACGATTCCATCCCTATCTTCTTTATTTTTTTGTTTCCATCTCCTTGACTTGAACCTATTGTCGACTGCTTTCAATTTACATAATGAATCGATTAGCCTGTGTTTATAAGGAATTCATTCCACTTTACTATCTTCGGACTACTGTGTTTTCTGTTTCAATCAAAACCATACCACCACCATTAAAAATCCATCACCATCGAAACTGTTATTTATTGTCGTGATACATTACACATCAAAAACCAACACGAACAATCACCTCACAAACCACCTCACCACTTAAAACTTCACCAGCCACCATTAGGACCATCATCAATCACTTTTCCTCTCTCTCCTCACTCTCTCTTAATTCTTCTAACCAAAACCCGTTTCATTTCCATTTCTGGTTCTGTCTCCTGCGTTGCTTTTTGCTGTTGTGAATCACCACCCAAATTACCATCACAAACCATCACCTGCAATTTGTCTATGCTACAGCTGCGTCTTTTATTTTACTCACTTTCTTGTTCGCTGTTACAATTATGAAGTAAAAATGGTGATTGATTGATAGTTGCGCTTACACATAAAAAGAAAGTGGAGTGGTTGGTTAGGTGACGACATTCATGTATATTATAATCCCTCACTTATTAAAACCTCCTTGAAAATCGATGCAAGTGGACTAGTGTATACATAATGCCTGACAACTTTTAGCATGCTTTAGTAATTTATAAACATTAATTAAATTTAAAACGTGATGGCCGATAAGGAAAGCAAACCAACCACTTTGTCCAGAAGTATACAATTCGATCCACATGGTATGGTAGGGTCGGTTTAGAGAAAAACAGATTGATAGAGTGGTTAACTATCGAGTTGGACAATACTCAACCACTCTTGGACAGTAATTGATTTGTGTATTCAAGTGGGTAACGCAAATTGAACACCCTAAAACTACGGTATATCGTTTGCTTTTGCTGTAAATTTTTTTTCCTGCTATTAGATGTTCATGATTATCAAACAAGACCCATCACAACTTTTTAATGGGCTGTTATGTGAATTATAAGCGATAAAGATGATGATGCTTATGGTGATGTTATAACTCGAACATGATTATGTTATGAGATGATGAAGATTACGATTGTTATGTTATTGATGATGATAACGAGAATTATGACGTTATGTGTGATGATGATACTTTGATGATTAGATGATGAGATAGATGACGATGATGATGTTACACTTATGATAATTATGATGATCTTGATGGACATAAGGATGATAAACCTGACTGTTTCCTTCCTGTTCAAAGCAAAACCAAATAAAACCCTAATTTTGTTTCCTGTTGCGAACCAGAAAGACACGAGCCATTTGTTTTAATGGATATTGTTTTTGGCTGCCACATATACATATGTCTCCAGTTGCAAAAACCCTTTTTTTATATGCTTTATTCCTTAACAAGCATAAACTGCTACGAGCTGGATATAAATCGTGGGCCACTATATTTCAGTTTCTAATACTGGTCCATAATTGTTCTTGGGCCGAGACCCATTCCCTTTTTGCTGTGGAAGTCGCATATACAGTTTAAAAGAATTCGAACCCCTTAGAAAAACAGAAATGTAAAGTAGAGCTATGGTGATGGGTGTTGGTATTTAATCGAGAGGTCTTGGGTTCGAGTCCGGGCAAGGGCATTCTTTTTGCTGTTTTCTTAAAGGTAGAAATTTAATTATTCTTATTATTATTATTATCTATTATTTTTATTATTAGCATTATTATTAATTGTTGTTATTATTACTATTAATAATTAGTGTTATTACAAGTATTATTATTATTATTATTATTATTATTATTATTATTATTATTATTATTATTATTATCAAGATTTTTATATATTATTATCATCATTTTTACTAATACTATTATTATTTATTTATATTATTAGAATCCTTATTTTTTACAAAAATATTACAACTTTCTATTATAAATATTATTTTACCAAATAAAGTAGTAGTTATATAAAAACATATTTTAATATAATCCTATATAAATAAAGATATTAATTTTAATACATTACATAAAATAAATAAACTTAGTCGATTAAATGTGATATGTGTTAATATATATGCATGATTTAGGTTCGTGAATCCGAGGTCAACCCTACACCTATTAAATGATGTCATTGTATTTTTACTACAAAATACAGTATGGTGAGTTTCATTTGCTCCCTTTTACTCATTACATTTTTGGGCTGAGAATACATGCACTGTTTTAATAATTGTTTTACAATATTTATATGCGTGAGTTCATTTGATTCCCTTTTACTCTTTACATTTTTGGGACTGAGAATACATGCGCTACTTTTACAACTGCTTTATTAAATGCTTCTGAAATACATCTTGAACTGCGAATACATGAAATGCTTTTATAAATGTTTGACGAGATAGACACAAGCAAAACATTCCTCGAATGAATTATGTGGACGTGATAATTGCCACAATTGATATGAATATTTTTTCCCTGATTATTATTGCTTGGTAATCTAAGAATTAGGGAACATCACTAATTTTTTTAATTAGTGCACGCCTAATTGACGCGAATCCTAAAGGTAGCTACCGGGTTTAACACCCCCACCCAGAATGTTCACTAGACGGAAGGGCTAGTGGGCGTGGTGTTTTGTACTTCGAAGTTTATATGATTATTATACAGACGAGATGTTCTGTTTTGGGGATATTATTATGCGCATTATATGTTAAGTTCGGTTACCAAGCCAAGCAATGAAAGTAAAGTGAATGTTATATATCGAGAGAATGATTTTATACACAGGTTATGTGTATGTTATTTTTGTGCACGAGATATGTGTACGGTTATTAAGATTTATGAAAATGGTATCGTACACGAGAAAGGTGTACTGTATTTAAAAGATATCGCATGTACATTACAGGTGGGTATATGATTCGGGCCCATTTGTACCATGCAGGATTTAAATCTTGTGGTCTATCAAAATGATGAATTTTATTGTTTTATGACAAACTTATGAACTCACCAACCTTTTGGTTGACACTTTATAGCATGTTTATTCTCAGGTATGAAAGAAATCTTCCGCTGTGCATTTGCTCATATTACATGGAGTCGTTCATGGCATATAGAGGTCAGAACCTCGCAATGGGACCAACTGTTGAAGACTTCATCCAGATGGATTAGGACGGGTCACTACACATGCAAATAAAATATAATATATAATTAATTATATAAATTAATTATAATATATATAAAATAAATAAAATGTCGGCAGCTTGAACCAGTCGATCATGAGCTGGATCCCATTGAGCCGCAATCGCGGTGTATGTGCACACAATCCCTCCGCAATCGCGGAGGTACCAGTGACAGGAATAGGGTTATAAAGCTCGAACGTTTCCTGCTCGACTCATTCATCATTTCATCTATCCCTCTGATTTTACATGTACTCCGTAATATTTATTTTATTTATTATAAATTATTATAAATCTTATTATTATTATTAATAGTAGTATTAGTATTATTATTAGTATATACATAAAATATTACGACGAAGTCATGAGCGAGTTAATTCAAAACGGGTTTTACGAGCGAGTTAGAGCTAAGGAGGTTATGGGTTATAGCTATGGAGGTTATGGGTACTATTCGGGGATATAGCTCGTGAATTTAATCTA
The DNA here is from genome assembly GCF_046630445.1 of Rutidosis leptorrhynchoides. Lineage (NCBI taxonomy): Eukaryota > Viridiplantae > Streptophyta > Magnoliopsida > Asterales > Asteraceae > Rutidosis > Rutidosis leptorrhynchoides. The sequence continues at coordinate 104,041,587 of NC_092335.1, read as the reverse complement.
GTGTTTATCATCTCCGTTGCGTCTACGTACTTTCCTACAATATTGAATCTCAATATTGATACGTGAGCATTCATATCCTACCTTTTATATATTAATAGAGTATCCTTGACTAGTGCTCGAGTATATATATGTTTATGCATGCTTTTATGTTAAACTTTCGTCATTAGATAGTTTTGATGATTTATGAATTTGATACATATGCGACTGAGATAAGGTATATGATATGCATGTCGTTAGAAAGCTGACGAAAAATTAATAACTTTTCATTTAGAAAGCGTATGATTTCGATGAACGGATTAAAAGATATCGTCAATTGAATTATCTATAATTTTATGAATTATTGTTAAAATGATTATTATTATTATCGTTATCGTTATCGTTATCGTTATCGTTATCGTCGTTATTATCGTTATTATTATTATCTAATAATCAATAATATTATTATTATTATTAATATTATTATTAATATTATTACTATTATTATTATTATTAAAATAATTAATATTTTCATCAAAACTGTCATTTTATTATTTTTATCGTCATTATTATTATTAAAAGTATCATTAATATTAAAACCATCATTTTTATTAAAATTATCATTTTTTTAATAGAAATATCATTGTTATTATAAAATATCATTATTATAATCATTTTAGTATTATTATTATTAAAAATTATCATTTTGAATAGAATTATTATTTTTATATAAAATATTATTATTACTACAGTTAATATTAAAAAGTATCGTTATTTTTATAATTATCTTGGTTGTTAGAAAATATCATTATAAATCTTGAAACTTATATTTTCATTTAAATTATCATTTTTATTATTATTAGTATTATTAATAACAACAACATTATTAACATTGTTATTATCATTAACATGATTATAATATTTTTTTATCATTATTAGTAATATTATTATTATGACATTAGTATTATTATAAAAGATTATTATTAATTATCAAAATTATTATCATTAGTAAATATAAATATTGTTATTATTATAATTAATATTATTATTATCACAAAGTAATATAATTTTTACTCATTATTGTTATTAATATTATTTTATCAAATAAATATGTGATACAAAGATATTTTTATCACACGTAATATAATTACATTTATAATACTTACCACTATATTTTATGACATTAAGTGAGTTTTATAAATTTTATTACTTAAGATATATAGAAGTATATTTTATTATATATAATTTTTAATATAAAATTTTTATTAATAAATGACTTGTATTATTTACTCTAATACATTCTGATAAATATATATCATATAGATAAAACGACTATATTTAAGTTATATAATAAACATGTATAAATTTTGGAAATCATTTTGGGTCAAATTGACTTTTGTCAACTTTTGCATATCATTCTCGAGCATTAGGATTGTGATACATTATGACTTGACCTAAATTGTTAAACAGATATTGACCAACATATAAATATATATAATTAATATAGGTTCGTGAATCCGAGGCCAACCTTGCACTTGTTCAATGCCGTCATATGTATTTTTACTACGAAATACAGTATTGTGAGTTTCATTTGCTCCCTTTTTAAATGCTTTTACAATATATATTTTTGGGACTGAGAATACATGCGCTACTTTTATAAATGTTTTACGAAATAGACACAAGTAATCGAAACTACATTCTATGGTTAGATTATCGAAATTGAATATCACCCTTTTAGCTTGGTAGCCTAAGAATTAGGGAACAGACCCCCTAATTGACGCTATTCCTGAAGATAGATCTATGGGCCTAACAAACCCCATCCAGGTTATGGATGCTTTAGTACTTCGATTTTATATACAGATGAGTGTACCTGTATATTTGGGGATATTCTATATGCATTTGTTAATGTCGGTTACCAGGTGTTCACCATATGAATGGATTTTTATACAGATGAGTGTTCCTGTATTATACTTTTTGCAGATGAGTGTTCCTGCAGTTAACTATGAAAATGAAATCTTGTGGTCTATTAAAATTATGGAAACTAAAATGTCCCGTTCATATTGATTATAAACGTTCCATAATAATTGATTTCGTTGCGAGGTTTTGACCTCTATATGAGACGTTTTTTCAAAGACTGCATTCAATTTTTAAAACAACCATAACCTTTATTTATCGATAAAGATTTAAAATATTACGACGATTATCAAATAATGATAATCTAAAATATAGCGTTTTCACACGACCATTACATAATGGTTTACAATAATATTACACAACAATATAAGTCTTCGAATGCAGTTTTTAAACAATATTATACAAGCATGCTGACTCCAACTCTTGTCCATAAATTAGCATGCAACAGCGGAAGCTCTTAATAATCACCTGAGAATAAACATGGTTAAAACGTCAACAAAAATGTTGGTGAGTCATAGGTTTAACCTATATATTTATCAAATCGTAATAATAGACCACAAGATTTCAATTTTTTTCCATGAATATACATCTCATATCAGGCATTTCGCAAACTGCATAGAGATAAAATTCATTCATATGTTGAACACCTGGTAACCGACCTTAACAGGATGCATATAGAATATACCCATCATTCCGGGACTCTCATCGGATATGATAAATCGAAGTACTAAAGCATCCGTAACTCGGATGAGGCTTGTTGGGCCAAATAGATCTATCTTTAGGATTCGCGTCAATTAGGGGCCATTTCCCTAATTCTTAGGCTACCAAGCTAAAAAGGGGCATATTCAGTTCGATAATCCAACAAAGAAAGTAGTTTCGATTACTTGTGTCTATTTTGTAAAACATTTATAAACTGCATGTATTCTCATCCTAAAAATAATAGATTTTAAAAGTGGGACTATAACTCACTTTCACAGATTTTTACTTCGTCGGAAATTTAAGACTTGGCCACGGATCGATTCACAAACCTATAACAAATATATACATATATATCAAAGTATGATTAAAATGTATTCACAACATTTTTTATTACGTTTTAATGATTTAAGTTTATTAAGTTAGCGGTCCAACGTTAGTAATCTACAACTAGTTGTTCACAGTTAGATGTACATAAATAAATCAATATATATTATCTCGAAATCAATCTACGACCCAGTGTATACAAGTCTCAGGCTAGATCACAACTCAAAGTATATATATTATTTTGGAATCAACCTCAACCATGTATAGTTAACTCAAGAATTACTGCATATAGAGTGTCTATGGTTGTTCCAAATAATATATATAGATGGGTCGATATGATATGTCAAAACATTGTATACGTGTCTATGGTATCCCAAGATTACATAATATATGTTAGAATACATGTATAATACAATATAAGTTAGTTAAGTTATGGTTAGTCTAGATTTGTTACCAAATTTTCGTAGCTAAAACTAGCAAATGTATCCAATTTTGTTTTACCCGTCATTTCTTCGTTTCAAATCCGTTTTGAGTGATTCAAGTTGCTATGGTTTCATAATGAACTGAAATTTATGAAACTAAACAGAAAAATTATAAGTTTATAGTTGGAAATATAGGTTACAAGTCATTTTTTAAAGAGGTAGTCATTTCCTTCGAAAAAACGACATCTTGATGACCATTTTAAAAAACATACTTCAACTTTGTGTTTAACCATGATTTTTGGATATAGTATCATATTCATATGAAATATTATTTTTCCAGAAAACAAACTTCCAATTCAAAGATTAAGATAGTTTTTATTTTTCTAACCCAAAACAGCCCCCGGTTTCACTACGACGGCATATGTCCGGTTTTACGTATTTTTCGTGTTTTCAGGTTTTAAATCATTAAGTTAGCATATCATATAGATATATAACATGTATTTAGTTAATTTTAAAAGTTAAGTTAGAAGGATTAACTTTGTTTGTGAACAAGTTTAGAATTAACTAAACTATGTTCTAGTGATTACAAGTTTAAATCTTCGAATATGATAGTTATATATATATGAATCGAATGATGTTATGAACATTATTACTACCTTAAGTGTAGTAGGTAAACCTACTGGAAATGATAAAAAATAAACTTGAGCTTCAAAGGATCTTCGATGGCTTGGAAGTTCTTGAAGTAGAATCATGACACGAAAACAAGTTCAAGTAAGATTACTACTTGAATTAAGATAGTTATGTTTATAGAAATTGAACCAAAGCTTGAATATGATTCTTACCTTTGATTTAGAATGAAAACTACTGAGATTAACAAAAGTTTCTTGATCTTGAATGATTACTTGTAATGGATTTGAAAGCTGGGAAGTAATCTAGCAAGTTTGAAAGATTTATTGAAGTGTTCTTGAATGATTGTTTTTATGATGATTAAAGCTTGTAATTGAAGATAAAAGATGGTGAAAATGCTTGGAGATGATCAAGTATGATGTTAGGAGTATTTTGAGAGAGAATTTGGAGTGTAAGTATGAGAAAATGGAATGGAAAAATGAGGTGAAATCATAAAAATGTTTTTACTCATTATAAAGAAAGAAAAGATTCTTAAGTTTGTTTTCTTGCTAAATAATTCATGCTAGTTGACAAATGGTTGGTTACACATGTTCCTTAATCATTTAAGGCTGCTAAGGAGCAGATTTTTATGTTTATATACCAATAGTGTGTACATCTAGGAGCTGGGTATTGTATGAGTACGAATACGGTTGCATATGAGTAGAATTGTTGATGAAAATGAATGAGGATGTAATTGTAAGAATTTTTGTTAAGTAGAAGTACTTTGATATGTGTCTTGAAGTCTTTCAAAAGTGTACTAATACATATAAATACACTACATGTATATACATTTTAACTGAGTCGTTAAGTCATCGTTAGTCGTTACATGTAAGTGTTGTTTTGAAACCTTTAAGTTAACGATCTTATTAAATGTAATTAATTCATTGTTATTATACTTAAATGAGATGTTAAATTGTTATGTTAACATGATAACATGGTGTATGAATATATCTTAACATCATATATATATATGTTAAAATACTATTACAACGATAATCGTTACATATATATATATATATATATATATATATATATATATATATATATATATATATATATATATATATATATATATTGTTTCGAAATCCTTAAGTTAGTAGTCTCATCTTACTTGTATAGTTCATTGTTAATACACTCAATGATATACATAATTATCATTTTATCATGTTAAATATAGTATATCAATATCTTAATACAATACATATGTATTTAGTAAGACGTTGTTATAACGATAATCGTTATGTATATCGTTTCGAGCTTCATAATTCAATATTTTCATTTTTTTTTATGTATATCACACATTGTTAATATACTTAGTGAGATACTTACTTATCATAATCTCATGTTAACCATATATATATCATACATGTCGTTTTTACAAGTTTTAACGTTCGTGAATCGCCGGTCAACTTGGGTGGTCAATTGTCTACATGAAACTCATTTCAAATAATCAAGTCTTAACAAGTTTGATTGCTTAACATGTTGGAAACATTTAATCATGCAAATATAATTTTCATTTAATATATAATCATGGAATAATCATGGAAAAGTTCGGGTCACTACAGTACCTACCCGTTAAATAAATTTCGTCCCGAAATTTCAAGCTGTTGGAAGTGTTGACGCATCTTCTGGAAATTGGTGCGGGTATTTCTTCTTCATCTGATCTTCACGTTCCCAGGTGAACTCAGGTCCTCTACGAGCATTCCATCGAACCTTAACAATTGGTATTTTATTTTGCTTAAGTCTTTTAACCTCACGATCCATTATTTCGACGGGTTCTTCGATGAATTGAAGTTTTTCATTGATTTGGATTTCGTCTAACGGAATAGTGAGATCTTATTTAGTAAAATATTTCTCTAGATTCGAGACATGAAAGGTATTATGTACCCCGGCAAGTTGTGGTGGTAAGTCAAGTCGGTAAGCTACTGGTCCAACACGATCTATAATCTTGAATGGCCCAATGTACCTTGTATTTAGTTTCTCCCATTTACCAAATCGAACAACACCTTTCCAAGGTGAAACCTTAAGCATGACCATCTCTCCAATCTCAAATTCTATATCTTTTCTCTTACTGTCCGCGTAGCTCTTTTGTCGACTTTGGGCGGTTTTCAATCGTTGTTGAATTTGAATTATTTTCTCTGAAGTTTCTTGGATTATCTCTGGACCCGTAATTTTTGTATCCCCCACTTCACTCCAGCAAATCGAAGATCTACACTTTCTACCATAAAGTGCCTCAAACGGTGCCATCTCAATACTCGAGTGGTAACTGTTGTTGTAGGAAAACTCTGTTAACTATAGATGTCGATCCCAACTATTTCTAAAATTAATAACACATGATCGTAGTATGTCTTCAAGCGTTTGTATCGTCTTTTTGCTCTGCCCATCAGTTTGTGGATGATAGGCAGTACTCATATCTAGACGAGTTCCCAATGCTTGCTGTAATGTCTGCCAAAACCTTGAAACAAATCCGCCATCCCTATCAGAGATAATAGAGATTGGTATTCCATGTCTGGAGACAACTTCCTTCAAATATAATCGCGCCAACTTCTGCATTTTATCATCTTCTCTCATTGGCAGAAAGTGTGCTGACTTGGTGAGACGATCGACTATTACCCAAATAGTATCATAACCACATGCAGTCCTTGGAAATTTAGTAATGAAATCCATGGTAATGTTTTTCCATTTCCATTTCAGAATTTCAGGTTGTTGAAGTAGACCTGATGGTTTCTGATGTTCAGCTTTGACCTTAGAACACGTCAAACATTCTCCTACGTATTTAGCAATATCGGCTTTCATACCCGGCCACCAAAAGTGTTTCTTGAGATCTTTGTACATCTTCCCCGCTCCGGGGTGTATTGAATATCTGGTTTTATGTGCTTCCTTAAGTACCATTTCTCTCACATCTTCAAACTTTGGTACCCAAATTCTTTCAGCCCTATATCGGGTTTCGTCTTCCCGAATATTAAGATGTTTTTCCGATCCTTTAGGTATTTCATTCCTCAAATTTCCTTCTTTTAAAACTCCCTGCTGCGCCTCCTTTATTTGAGTAGTAAGGTTAGTACGAATAATTATATTCATAGCTTTTACCCGCATAGGTTCTCTGTCTTTTCTACTCAAAGCGTCGGCTACCACATTCGCCTTCCCCGAGTGGTAACGAATCTCAAAGTCGTAATCATTTAACAAATCAATCCACCTACGCTGCCTCATGTTCAGTTGTTTCTGATAAAATATGTGTTGGAGACTTTTGTGGTCGGTATATATAATACTTTTGACCCCATATAAGTAGTGCCTCCAAGTCTTTAATGCAAAAACAACAGCGCCAATTCCAAATCGTGAGTCGTATAATTTTGCTCGTGAATCTTCAATTGTTTGGACGCATAAGCAATTACCTTCATTAGTTGCATTAATACACAACCGAGGCCTTGCTTTGAGGCGTCACAATATATCACAAAATCATCATTCCCTTTAGGCAATGACAATATAGGTGCCGTAGTTAACTTTTTTTTCAACAATTAGAACGCTTTCTCCTGCTCATCCTTCCATTCAAATTTCTTCCCTTTATGTGTTAATGAAGTCAAGGGTTTTGCTATTTTGGAAAAATCTTGGATGAACCTTCTGTAGTAAACAGCCAGTCCTAAAAATTGGCGTATATGCTTCGGAATTTTCGGGGTTTCCAAATTTTCAATGGTTTCAATCTTTGACGGATCCACCTGAATACCTTCCTTGTTTACTACGTGACCGAGGAATTGAACTTCTTTCAACCAAAATGCACACTTTGAAAACTTAGCGTACAATTTTTCTTTCCTCAGCAATTCGAGCACTTTTCTCAAATGTTCTCCGTGCTCTTGTTCATTCTTTGAGTAAATAAGTATGTCATCGATGGAAACAGTGAAAAACTTGTCAAGATATGGCCCACACACTCGATTCATGAGGTCCATGAACACAGCTGGTGCGTTAGTTAATCCAAACGGCATAACCATAAACTCATAATGACTGTAACGCGTTCTGAAAGCAGTCTTCGGAATATCATCCTCCTTCACCCGCATTTGATGATACCAGAACGTAAATCAATCTTCGAATAAACTGACGAGCCTTGTAGTTGATCAAATAAGTCGTCGATTCTCGGTAGTGGGTAACGGTTCTTGATGGTAAGTGATAGTGCTATAAATAAACATATATTTAGTATCAATATCCTTCCAATATGTAAAGTATTTAGTTGTAATTGTTCTATTTTAAGTTGTAATCGTTTATATTAAATAAGTGCGAAGACAAAAGGCGAAACCGAAGATTTGAAGACGCAAACGTCCAAAAAACTCAAATGTACAAGATACAATCCAAGTGGTTCAATTTATTGATAAGAAACGTCTAAAAATGACAAAAGTACAAGTTGTGAAACGCAAAGTAAAAGATATTAAATCGTACGAAAGGACGTTCGAAAATCTGGAACCGGGACCTGAGCCAACTATCAACGCCCGACTCAACGGACCAAAAATTACAAGTCAACTATGCACAAGAATATAATATAATATTTAAATAATTATATAAATTATTTATATATTATATATTATATTAAATAACGTCGATAAGCTAGAAATCAAGGCATGTGGGCTAGATCCAGGTGGCCATGTGTGACAACCCGGAAATTTTTGATCAAATTTAAACTTTATCTTTAAATGATTTAACGTTTCCGACACGATAAGCAAAGTCTATGAAGTTGAATCTTAAAATTTTAGAACTGTTTCATGTATTAAATAACATTTGACTGCTCTCGACGATTCATGAACAATTATATGTATGTATATATATATATATGTACAAGTAAAAACGACTTTCCTACCGTAAAACACTATTTGCTACATTAAAATGACTTTCCTACCGTAAAACACTATTTGCAATAGTGAAACCGTATTTTGCTACAGTGCTACAGTGAAAACGACTTTGCTACAGTGGTTTGCTACAGTAAACACTATTTGCTACAGTAAAACACTATTTGCTACAGTAAACACTATTTGCTAAAGTAAAACACTATTTGATGTCGACGAACTAGCAAACAAAAACCGGATAAGGCGGCCATGCGATCGCATGGCAAAAACACTGAAAACTCATGCGATCGCATGAGGTACTGTAGCAGGCCACATACTATAAAAGCTCGGTCCATTCCTCCGAATTGTTATTTTTATATTATTATTATTATTATTATTATTATTATTATTATTAATATTATTATTATTATTAATCTTATTATAATATTATTATTAGTAGTATATATACCTAAAATACTACGACGAGGTTATGAGCGTGTCACCTTCAAAATGGGTTTTTGAGCGGGATAGAGCTAAGGAAATTATGGGTTATTGCCAAGGAGGTTATGGGTAATGTTCGGGGGTATATTTGTGAATCAAATCTAGTGTTTATCATCTCCGTTACGTCTACGTACTTTCCTACAATATTGAATCTCAATATTTATACGTAAGCACTCATATTTTATCTTTTATATATTAATTGTGTATCCATGTCTAGTGCTTGAGTATATATATATTTATATATGCTTGTATGCTAAATTTCGTCGTTAAATAGTTATAATGAATCACGAATTAAATACATATATTACTGGTAAAAAGTATATGATATACATGTTTTTGAAAAGCTGGCGAAAAATCAATAACTTTTCATTTAGATATCGAATAATTTCGATGAACGGATTAAAAGATATGATCAACTGAATTATGATTAACGTTAATTGAAATTGCTTTTGAATCTACAATTAAGATTTAAACAACTTGTTTACGAGATTGATAAATTGGATTTTTGAATATTACCAACCGAGTAAATGAATCCTTATATAAGGTATGTCTCGTTTTGTTGAACTATTGTCAAAATTGACTTTTTGAAACAACTTTGGATAACTTTTGTATGTCGATCTCGAGCATTAGGATTGTTATACACTATGACCTGACCTAGCTTGATAGACATTTATTGACCAACATATATTCTCTAGGTTGAGATCTACGGTTATTTGATATTTTGAGTTTCGGTCACGTTTTGGTGAACAACTTTATGTGCTGCTAAGGTGAGTTTCATTTGTTCCCTTTTTAATTGCTTTTGCAATCTATATTTTTGAGCTGAGAATACATGCACTTTATTTTAAACGCAATGGATACAAGTACATACTAAATTCTACACCGAGTTTGAACCGAAAATCCCTTAGCTTTGGTAACTAGTAACTGCCGGTTATAAGAACTGGTGGGCGCGAGTAGTTATATATGGATCCATAGGGCTTGATATCCCCGTCCGAGCTAGAGCACTAGCCTTTTAACGGATGTATGCTATTTGAGAAGCGTACACGTTGGTTTGCGTGTATTATTAAGATGATTATACAAAGGGTACAAATTATATATAAATTAAAGTTTAGTTACAAGGGTGCTCAATTTCGTAGAATATTTTGATAAACATTTCTGGATGAAACAACTGAAATCTTGTGATCCACCTTTATATACAGATTATACGAAACATTAAAACTATGAACTCACCAACCTTTGTGTTGACACTTGTTAGCATGTTTATTCTCAGGTTCCCTAGAAGTCTTCCGCTATTTGATTATATGTTACACAAGCTATGTGAATGGAGTCTTACATGGCATATTTTTTAAGGAAATATTGCATTCACCAAATCATCACCATGTATCTTATTTTGACTGCATTGTCAACGGAAGTACTATTGTAAACTATTATTTATGGTGATTGTCTATATGTAGAAATCATCAGATGTCGAAAACCTTTGATTTAAATATTCATTTATGGTGTGCCTTTTCAAAAGAATGCAATGTTTACAAAATGTATCATATAGAGGTCAAATACCTCGTAATGAAATCGATGAATGACGTGTTCGTCCATATGGATTTGGAGCGATCATCACAGTTGGTATCAGAGCGTTGGTCCTAGCGAACCAGGTCTTGCATGAGTGTGTCTAACTGATAGTTGTTAAGATGCATTAGTAAGTCTGGACTTCGACCGTGTCTGCATGTTAAAAGTTTTGCTTATCATTTCTTGTCGGAAATTACATGTTTATCATTCTTAAGTCTAGACACGTTTTACTGCATTGATTGCATGAATAGTGTATAGACAAAATTCATATCTTAGCGTATCTGTTACTGTAAACTTTTCCTGACATCTTCCGAAAATTTCTCCGTGATTTATGGAATTTGGTATTATATATACATATGTAAATTATGTATTGAAGAATACCAAACTAAATTCTATAATCTAATTCATATCAAAAATCATCTCCCTAATTATACAAGATGGATCCCGTATCTAGTTCAAATTCCTTAAACTTTGACAGCTATTCCGATATGGATATTCACCTAAATTCCGAAGACAGTGTAACTGGAATGGATCAACCAATTAGCCATCATCTATTCTGAATGAATTGGGGATGGGTTCGTAATCTACTTAGTCATTGGAGACAAGAAGAAGGCGATCCCTTCCATCCACCACATTGCCCTCTTGGCGAAGAACCTGAAGCACTTACCGGCGAACCTATTCGTAATACTATTTTCTCTCTCTTTTCCAGAGTATCTCATCATGATTATATACTATCCCATATTATAAATCTTATTTATCCAATCGTCCGAACCACCGATCATCCCGGTATAATAGAAGAAGTCAACGAGCTTCGTGCTCGGGTAGTGGCTTTGGAGAATATGGTGCAAGGGTTACGAACACCAGTAGCAGCACCCGCAGCATAACCGGTACCACCATCATCTACACCAACAGGATCATTACCACCACCAACAACCATATCCACATCACACGCCTCAACATCACAATCTGTACCTCGGATATCAACATCATACGCACCATGGGTACCAAGAAGTACCAGCAACAACAAACGATGAAGTATGGATTCATAACTACATCGGAGAAACATTCTACGGCGATTACGTAATTTATAAAGTTTAGATATTATCTATTCTAGCCTTAACCTTAAATCAGATAGAGTAGAAACCCTTATCCGAATGGTGTAAGATACAAGCTAGACTTGTTTTACCAACAGCATTAACAGTACCCTTAGCCTCACCAGCACAGTCAGTGCTGTCAACATCTTCAGAATCAGTAGCACCTCTAACATCACAAGCTCCGTCAGTTCTAGAAAGCACCGTAGACATCATTACGAGTCAACAACGAGTATATTGTATCAATGAATTATGAAGTAATAACTCAATTCCTCTAAAGAATTTATATGTATATCTTATATATATAAATTTTAAAACCATCATAAATCTTTTCGTACTAAGCTATTATGTATGAATTGAAAAAGGGTAAATACTACTCGGTTAATTCATATTACTAATATGCTATGATGTACATCCTTCGTTAACGACTTAACCATCGTTAACTACAATCTCTGTTTCAACTCAATGAATTCCATTTCATAATGAACTTAGTGTATTAATCAGTTACATGTTTGATTTTACCCTTTTATCTTCAATGTACTCGAAACTTTCTAGAAAACATCATTTATATCTTATGAAGTTCATAAGAATTCCACGAGCATCAACATCCTTCACCGAGGAATAAGAATAAATAATGAAGTATTGATTTCATTAGTGAAATACTCCGCGAAGATTATGTAATCCTTAATGTTTTAGAGATTATTCATTCAATTCAAAAATCAAATGAGCTTAATATGATATTAACTCATCAAATCTGTATTACATCTGAAGAAGATATACATACATATATTTTCATAAAGACGGTAATAAAAAAATTCTTTTGTACAAAGTAATAATTGTGAAATCTTTAACGGGTAGGTAATACTCGGGAAATATATAAGTTCACAATTAATATGTTACACTGTACATTCTTCAACCTTGATTCAAAAAAAAAAAAAAATTATTAACAATGCTCGCAACGATATACAATCGTTTTCATACAAATTCAATTACATATTCTAATATTGACGGATCAGAATCCAAGTCATAACTCTGAACCGGTGAAATCATTCTTAGATCTCTACATCTTTCAAAGCTATACTTTGACTTCAAAACTGTGAAAGATCCTTTGGTATTGTTTTTACCAAAAATAACCTTGCAATTCCTTTTCAAAGTATCCAGTTTTACCACACTTCCAACCAGTCAACTTCAACTTTTCTGATTAGCCTTATTATAACCTTGATATATACGTTTTTGTTACTGGGGAACCTTTCATGTTCCACCACATTAGCAGTAAATTTACCAACAACTTCATTGATCTTTGACCTTCCGAAAAATCCTTATACTCATTGAAACCGTATCATGTACTCATCCACATCTTGTAACGGCAATTGACATACCAACTATCGGGAATTAGCAATCAGTATTTTGAAATCTTGTAGCACGTCTACGCCAACAGTTATATTTGTACATATAACGTCTACCTCCTGGACTTACATACTTCGAATGTGAAGTTTCCGAAAAACACCTCAAACTACGAAACTAGTTCTCCGAATTTTGGAAAAATGTTGATGAAGCAGCAAAAACTGTAAACGACCTTAACAGTCAAAAGTTTGATGATAAAGAATAGTATGGTGGTAAAGCTGAGAAAAAGAGTAGGTTTGGAACTGGAAAACGGATTGAGCAGACCATGAAGGAGGCTGTGGACAAATCACGAAGACGAAATCTACCTTCAAAGAATCCAAATGATTCAGTGTCTGCTGAAACCATTAGTAAGAACCTTACTTCTTATTCTAAACCTTCACAGACAGATTTTTCGCATCATCCTCTGATATTAGAAATTCTAAGATATCATCGTATCTTTCATTATAAATATCCTCCATATTTCTGGAGATAATTCCATAATCATTCTTATCGAAAATCAATTTTCTCCTTACGATATCTGTGTTACACCAAAAAAAAACTATTTTAGTTTCTAAATTCTGAAACTTTTAAGTTTAAAATATAAATGTTTTGAAGTAATGTTAGGAATTGAAGCATGAGTTAGTAGAATATAATGACACTTGATCAACGTGATTATATTACAGTAAGTCATGCTGAGTTTCTAATGGAACATGATAAAGGTTCACAGATCCCACCCTCATCATGAACCATGTTACATAACTCTTTCATTCTATTTAACTTCTAAACATATCAAGAAAATATTTTTCTTGATGATTCGGTCTTTTTCGAGGTATTCTGGTAATTTGACAAGTCAGATTGTGCCATTACCGTTTCTTTCTTAGAATATTAATTATGTTCATTCCAAAATTCATACCTACGAATTCTGGACCATTATCCGCTTGACTTAAGATCGGGAAGAGAAAACGAAAGCATGAAGCTCCGAAATATAATGGAGAATATAAAGCCCGATAACAACCCCGAAATTACAAACCGTGTATATCAATGCGTATAGCAATATAAAGACACGGGAGAATGAAAAACACTATAACCCCAAGGTAATAGTAGAAGAAAATAACTTCCTCTGATGGCAGATGAAAAAGAAGAATGAAGGATACGATAGCCAGGAAAATATCAAGAATCAGAACTGGATTAAGCATTTTCACAATCTATTGGGATGTATGAAATAAGAAAGAAGATTATAGGAGTGGTGAAAATAAATGAAACGTAAGAGGTCAATTTATAGCGAAATATCAGACATAGCAATCGACGCAGATTACGCATTTAATCAAAGAAAATCCTAATTTCCGCAAATTCTGAAGAATCAAATTTTATTTAGATTATGAAGATTTTCTATTCCTTAAATTCCGGAAATCAATCGTAACTATGTCAAAAGTTAAGACGAATCTCTATTCTTTCATTTCACTCTTTTACGATAACTTCTCTCATACGCTTCGAGAAATCGGATTGTTTTATCCATATAATTCAACTGTGATAAAATTTTATTTATCAACTCATATCTGTCATGAAAACATTTTTATTGTCAGCCATGACGACCTCACTCAAATTTTGGGACGAAATTTCTTTAACGGGTAGGTACTGTGACAACCCGGAAATTTTTGACCAAATTTAAACTTTATCTTTAAATGATTTAACATTTCCGACACGATAAGCAAAGTCTATGAAGTTGAATCTTAAAATTTTAGAACTGTTTCATGTATTAAATTACATTTGACTGCTCTCGACGATTCATGAACAATTATATGTATGTATATATATATATATGTACAAGTAAAAACGACTTTCCTACCGTAAAACACTATTTACTACAGTAAAATGACTTTCCTACCGTAAAACACTATTTGCTACAGTGAAACCGTATTTTGCTACAGTGCTACATTGAAAACGACTTTGCTACAGTGATTTGCTACAGTAACACTATTTGCTACAGTAAACACTATTTGATGTCGGCGAACTAGCAAACAAAAACAGGATAAGGCGGCCATGCGATCGCATGGCAAAAACACTGAAAACTCATGCGATCGCATGAGGTACTGTAGCAGGCCACATACTATAAAAGCTCGGTCCATTCCTCCGAATTATTATTTTTATATTATTATTATTATTATTATTATTATTATTAATATTATTATTCTTAATCTTATTATAATATTATTATTAGTAGTATATATACCTAAAATACTACGACGAGGTTATGAGCGTGTCACCTTCAAAATGGGTTTTTGAGCGGGATAGAGCTAAGGAAATTATGGGTTATTGCCAAGGAGGTTATGGGTAATGTTCGGGGGTCTATTTATGAATCAAATCTAGTGTTTATCATCTCCGTTACGTCTACGTACTTTCCTACAATATTGAATCTCAATATTTATACGTAAGCACTCATATTTTATCTTTTATTTATTAATTGTGTATCCATGTCTAGTGCTCGAGTATATATATATTTATATATGCTTGTATGCTAAATTTCATCGTTAAACAGTTATAATGAATCACGAATTAAATACATATATTGCTGGTAAAAAGTATATGATATACATGTTTTTGGAAAGCTGGCGAAAAATCAATAACTTTTCATTTAGATATCGAATAATTTCGATGAACGGATTAAAAGATATGATCAACTGAATTATGATTAACGTTAATTGAAATTGCTTTTGAATCTACAATTAAGATTTAAACAACTTGTTTACGAGATTGATAAATTGGATTTTTGAATATTACCAACCGAGTAAATGAATCCTTATATAAGGTATGTCTCGTTTTGTTGAACTATTGTCAAAATTGACTTTTTGAAACAACTTTGGATAACTTTTGTATGTCGATCTTGAGCATTAGGATTGTTATACACTATGACCTGACCTAGCTTGATAAACATTTATTGACCAACATATATTCTCTAGGTTGAGATCTATGGTTATTTGATATTCCGAGTTTCGGTCACGTTTTGGTGAACAACTTTATGTGCTGCTAAGGTGAGTTTCATTTGCTCCCTTTTTAATTGCTTTTGCAATCTATATTTTTGGGCTGAGAATACATGCACTTTATTTTAAATGCAATGGATACAAGTACATACTAAATTCTACACCGAGTTTGAACCAAAAATCCCTTAGCTTTGGTAACTAGTAACTGCCGGTTATAAGAACGGGTGGGCGCGAGTAGTTATATATGGATCCATAGGGCTTGATATCCCCGTCCGAGCTAGAGCACTAGCCTTTTAACGGATGTATGCTATTTGAGAAGCGTACACGTTGGTTTGCGTGTATTATTAAGATGATTATACAAAGGGTACAAATTATATATACGTTAAAGTTTAGTTACCAGGGTGCTCAATTTCGTAGAATATTTTGATAAACGTTTCTGGATGAAACAACTGAAATCTTGTGATCCACCTTTATATACAGATTATACGAAACATTAAAACTATGAACTCACCAACCTTTGTGTTGACACTTGTTAGCATGTTTATTCTCAGGTTCCCTAGAAGTCTTCCGCTGTTTGATTGTATGTTACACAAGCTATGTGAATGGAGTCTTACATGGCATATTTTTTAAGGAAACGTTGCATTCACCAAATCATCACCATGTATCTTATTTTGACTGCATTGTCAACGGAAGTACTATTGTAAACTATTATTTATGGTGATTGTCTATATGTAGAAATCATCAGATATCGAAAACCTTTGATTTAAATATTCATTTATGGTGTGCCTTTTCAAAAGAATGCAATGTTTACAAAACGTATCATATAGAGGTCAAATACCTCGCAATGAAATCGATGAATGACGTGTTCGTCCATATGGATTTGGAGCGATCGTCACACCATGCGATCGCATGGCCTGGAAGCCATTTTTCCATGCAATCGCATGGGCTGAAAATCCTGGCCACATCTATAAATACCAACGAATTCGGCCAGAATAAGAACACCAAAATAATATATACTCCCTCTGTATAATATATATGTATATATAATATATATATATATATATATATATATATATATATATATATATATATATATATATATATAATAAATATAGTTTAGTTTTATATTAATTTAGTTTGGGTAATGTAAAGGTTATTTTACGGGTTTTAAAGTCGGAACTCTGTCCCTGTAACACTACGCGATTAATAATCACTGTAAGCTAAATTCTCCCTTTTTAATTATGTATCGTACTTAAGTTATTATTATGCTTATTTGACCCAAAGTAATCGTGGTGTTGGGCTAAACATTAAGACGGGGTAATTGGGCTTTGGACCATAATTGGGGTTTGGACAAAAGACCGACACTTTTGGAAATTAGACTATGGGCTATTAATGATCTTTATATTTGTTTAATTGAATGATAGTTCGTTAATTTAATATAAAAATTACAATTGGACGTACCTATAAATAACCACATACACTCGATCGGACACGATGGGCGGGATATTTATAAGTACTAATAATCGTTCATTTAACCGGACACGGGAATGGATTAATAGTCAATGGACTTATTAAAACAGGGGTGAATTACATACAAGGAAAATTGGTGTAATTATAGTTTAAGTCCCCAATTAGTTGAAATATTTGACTTCGGATATAAGGATAATTTGACGAGGACACTCGCACTTTATATTTATGACTGATGGACTGTTATGGACAAAAACCAGATGGACATATCGAATAATCCAAGACAAAGGACAATTAACCCATGGTAATAAATTAAAATCAACACGTCAAACATCATGATTACGGAAGTATAAATAAGCATAATTCCTTCAATTCATATTTCATCGCACTTTTATTTACTGTCATTTTAATTATCGCAATTTTATTTATCGCACTTTAATTATTTTCATTTACTTTACACTTTAAATTAAGTTATATTTATTTTTAATATTTTACATTAGGTTTTAACTGCGACTAAAGTTTTAAAATCGACAAATCGGTCATTAAACGGTAAAACCTCCTTTTATAATAATAATACTACTTATATATATATTTATATATTTATAAATATAGTTTTAAAAATATAGCGTTAAACTTGGCTAGCTCCCTGTGAAACGAACCGAACTTACTAAAAACTACACTACTGCACGATTAGGTACACTGCATATAAGTGTTGTAGCAAGGTTTAGGTATATCCACTCTATAAATAAATAAATAACTTGTGTAAAATTGTATCGTATTTAATAGTATTTCGTAGTAAAAATATAACTATTTCGTATACACCTCTACGCACATCAAGTTTTTGGCGCCGCTGCCGGGAACTGGGCGAAACGCTATATTTTTAATATATATTTGTAAAAATATAATTGTATATAATTTTTAGAAAAACAATATAAAATTTTAAAAAAAAAAAACCTGGACTCGTGTTCCATGCGATCGTATGGATTAAAAGCCAAAACCCCATGCGATCGCATGGGGTGTCTGACAGGCCTGACCTGATGCATTAATTACGTAGAGTTTTAATTATTATTATTATTTAATTTAATTAGGGTTTTAATTTAAATATTATTAATTTGTATTTAGTTTTAATATATAATTAGTAATATTAAGTTTCAATATTATTATTAAAAATATAGATTAATATTTTTATATAATAATAATATAAAAATAATATTTTTATAAAAATTGTAATTTTATCATTTTTAGTTTCTTTTTAAAAATTGTATATTTATATCGCTTAATTCATAATTTTTATATTTGTCGTTTATAATTAGTTTTAAGTTTAGTTTTGCCGTAGTTATTTTTATACTTCTAGATTCTTAGGCTTTGCCGTAAAATCCCTTAAGTGCTTTTTCTTTAGAATTAAGATTTAGGCGCTTTAGAATTTTGCGACGCAGTTTATAAATTTTAGTACTAATTAAGTTATTGCCGTTTTGGATATAGAATTCCTTTAAGCTTTAATACCTTTCGACACAATTTTTAATTTTTAGTTTTTAGACTTTTAAGTTTCGACGCTTTACTTTCTTATTATTATTTTTCGACTTTTTGTTTTTCGACTTCTTATTTTTCGACGCACTTTTTCATTTCCACTCTAGTTTTTAGGACATAGAATTTTCTTTATTTTCTTTAAATTTCAAAAAAAATTATTTTAAGCAATTAAATTAATAGACGCCAATTTTCTGGTTCGTAGTAATAGTTGGATTTTTTAGTGGCGAGTTGTGGGCTTCCGATTTAAAGGGTCCTGGCTACCTGCTGCATCTATTGGCTATTCGAAACGTGGGCAAAAGCAGAAAACTCTATTAATTTGATGACTTATATAATTTTTAGTTTTATAACTAATAGGATAATTAGTAAATGCACCACATTGTAGCTAAAATTTGGTAAAAAGTGTATTATGGAAAATTTTGAGAATATGTTGGAAACTCTTTCTGACATGCGAAATCAATTAAATCAATACTCTCAAACGAGTGTTGATGAAAATTCATTCGGTCAATCTTGAATCACGAATGACGAAACAATAACTGGTTGTGAAATCTGTGGAGATTATCACTCAACATTGTAATGTTTTTATTACGTTCCTATGGAAAATTACGCACCCACGGAACATGAATGGAACGATTATGAAGAATACAATTCAAATTGGGATTATTCCCAAGAATATTTCCAAACTCAACAACCAGAGGACGAGGAAAATTATGTGTCTGAAAATTTATTAGATTATATGAAAATCAAACTCGAAGAATTTGACGCTCAAAATGAACAAATGAGAGAGTTTGCAAATAGGCAAGCTGGAACTCTATCAGACTACACACCTGTGGATCTGAGGAGTTGTGTGCAAGAAAATCTCATATCATCAAATTTTGATGATTTCGAGAGCTCCGAAATCACCAATTATCCCGATGATACTTTTTATTCAGTCTTACCAATTTCACAGCATATCGACACATTAGCCTCTACAGACGAAATCATCGATCCATCAATGGATGAAGAGGAAGTAAGGGTAACAAATTGGTACTTTTGGGAAAACGATAACGTTGAAAATTTTACCCCCGAGACCAAAATAGTGGGACCGGTAAAAACCGATAAAGAAGAAGAATTTGCTTCGATCCCGAAATTCACCATTCCACAACTTTCCAACCCAATATTCTCAATAGACGAGTCATCTACCGAAGATGAACTACGAGCTGTAATAGATAATGACACCTCGGATTTCACCCAGTTGGGTAATAGAGGTGAAAACTTTGATCCCGAGAATAAACGGAAGGAAATGTTAGGAATTGTCCACCCTATAGAAACCAGTATGTCGGTGTATATTGATCCATTTGACCAAGAACCAGAAAAGAGACATATCCATTTACTAAAAGCTACACTTAAAAAAGAATTAAGTAGTGACGATCGGGTGAGTCTAAACTTTAAACCCATTGATATATTATACACCACCCGAGATGTAAATAACTGGCTCACTATTTTAATTCGTGGAACTTATTCTACCGACTTCACATGTCGTCAGCTAAGTGTGGGGAAGTCTAACCCCACTTAACGTTAAACTAGGGGTTCAGGATAGTGGATAACTCGTTAATAAACATGCATGATAAGTTAGGGTAAAATACACATTTTCAAAGATTAGCATGCAGTTCAGAAAAGCAACCGTTTTTAAAAAAAAAGTGTGATAAAACAACAAAAGGAATGAACGATGAGACGCGCCATCTATCATTCGATGAGCTTAGTAATTACAAACTGGGTATTTTTAATCACTTTTCTACACTAATCACCCTCATGAATTTATAATTATAGTCTGATTTCATGCAAATGAGGGCATTGCATGATCTCAAGTGTGGGGAAGGGTTATAAATTCTATCGTGTTTACACTTGGTTTAATTGTCAAATTTTGTGAAAATTTGAAAAATTTTCAACTAAATGAATTCAAAATTATGTTTATACATATTTATGAACGATAAAAACTAGGTGTTAATACCGAAATTTTCGTTACCTCGGAAAGGACATAAATTGAGAAACAACTAAATCGTTTGAATTTATTTATTAGAAATAAAAAGACGCATGAAAAGAGCCAAGTGTGGGGAGAATGTACCAAGTTATTCAATTAAAAACTATCTATCACATGTTTCTGTAAAGTTATTGCATGTGCTTCTGTTTTGGACGATATTTATCAGTTTTACCCAATATACTATAATAAAGATGAAAGAAAGATGGATCTACACGATGAATCAATTCTATCATTAAAAGGAAGTAAAGTCTTCCGAAAAAGAAATGCACTTCTTTATTTAGGTCAAGAAGTTATCATCCAGACCAGTTGTAGAGTCTACGAAAAACCTTGAATATTTTTCTCGAAAATCAACTGGAAATCCACGGACCTCAGCATCAAACAGGGTCGTCAAGTGGTCAGACTTATCCTAACCATGAGAGGATCTGTCTCGTAAAATGGGGAGGGCACCGTGCAAATTAGCTTGATAAGACTAATGAATCAGACCCCCAGAAAGGATAATCTCCTTAAAGATTAAAAATCAGCTTTTAAGCCTGATATTACTCAATCCTTGAGATTGACCTTAAAGATTGAGAATTTAAACTCATGGAATTCAATGATATCTAAACTCGAGCTTGAACGAGAAAATATTTTGATCAAATTACAAACCGATTTGTTTTTTGAAAACTCTATTTTCAATACGTTCATTACCATTGAACGTAAAATCCTAGGAATTCACCTA
The DNA here is from genome assembly GCF_046630445.1 of Rutidosis leptorrhynchoides. Taxonomy (NCBI): domain Eukaryota; kingdom Viridiplantae; phylum Streptophyta; class Magnoliopsida; order Asterales; family Asteraceae; genus Rutidosis; species Rutidosis leptorrhynchoides. The sequence goes on along the minus strand of NC_092335.1, from coordinate 104,019,542 downwards.
GAATTCATTAGGTCACCTGAACCAAATTAGGTATCAACCGTAAGAATGGTGGTTGCATAGCATGGTCAAAGACATGACCTTGTGTCAGACCGAAAAAACTATAGGGTGATCTTTACTATTGCTCCTACAAAGGATAGTAATTGCATCCGACACGTTATAGACCATAATCAAAAGCATGTGATGGGACATTGCCTTAACAATTGCTTGTTCAACGCTTTCCTTTACAACCGGACGGTAGTTTACCTAAAGGTAATATATGGAGCAAGTATACTGGATGTGTTGCTTTCCCAATACAAGGTTAGCAAGTGGGTGACACAAAACCATAAGTTTTGAGCCAAAATTTTCAAATCTGAAACCCACAAAACTCACAAAAACAATTTCGCAAACACCGATGATGGGTCAAATCAGAAAACTTATCTAGGGTAAAAACTAGAATGAATTTTCAAAAGATCAAATATTTTCATAAAGATCCAATTTCCTAAAGGATCTAAATTTTCATAGTCATGTGGGACTGTAAACCACATTGTTACTATCATTGTTTATACCACCGTATCAAAATCACTGATGTATAAAGTTTGAGAATAAAAAAGTGATTCGGGTGAAGTGAGATTTTATTTCAAGTTATGTATTGCTTGAGGACAAGCAACGTTCAAGTGTGGGGATATTTGATAGTGCTATAAATGAACATATATTTAGTATCAATATCCTTCCAATATGTAAAGTATTTAGTTTTAATTGTTCTATTTTAAGTTGTAATCGTTTATATTAAATAAGTGCGAAGACAAAAGGCAAAAACGAAGATTTGAAGACGCAAACGTCTAAAAAACTCAAATGTACAAGATACAATCCAAGTGGTTCAATTTATTGATAAGAAACGTCTAAAAATGACAAGAGTACAAGTTGTGAAACGCAAAGTAAAAGATATTAAATCGTACGAAAGGACGTTCGAAAATCCGGAACCGGGACCTGAGCCAACTATCAACGCCCGACTCAACGGACCAAAAGTTACAAGTCAACTATGCACAAGAATATAATATAATATTTAAATAATTATATAAATTATTTATATATTATATATATTATATTAAATAACGTCGACAAGCTAGAAAACAAGGCATGTGGGCTGGATCCAGGTGGCCATGCGATCGCATGGCCTGGAAGCCATTTTTCCATGCGATCGCATGGGCTGAAAATCCTGGCCACATCTATAAATACCAACGAATTCGGCCAGAATAAGAACACCAAAATAATATATACTCCCTCTGTATAATATATATGTATATAATATATATATATATATACATATATATATATACATATATATATATATATAATAAATATAGTTTAGTTTTATATTAGTTTAGTTTAGGTAATGTAAAGGTTATTTTACGGGTTTTAAAGTCGGAACTCTGTCCCTGTAACACTACGCGATTAATAATCACTGTAAGCTAAATTCTCCTTTTTTAATTATGTATCGTACTTAAGTTATTATTATACTTATTTGACCCGAAGTAATCGTGGTGTTGGGCTAAACATTAAGACGGGGTTATTGGGCTTTGAACCATAATTGGAGTTTGGACAAAAGACCGACACTTGTGGAAATTAGACTATGGGCTAATAATGATCTTTATATTTTTTTAATTGAATGATAGTTCGTTAATTTAATATAAAAATTACAATAGGACGTACCTATAAATAACCACATACACTCGATCGGACACGATGGGCGGGATATTTATAAGTACTAATAATCGTTCATTTAACCGGACACAGGAATGGATTAATAGTCAATGGACTTATTAAAACAGGGGTGAATTACATACAAGGAAAATTGGTGTAATTATAGTTTAAGTCCCCAATTAGTTGGAATATTTGACTTCGGATATAAGGATAATTTGACGAGGACACTCGCACTTTATATTTATGACTGATGGACTGTTATGGACAAAAACCAGATGGACATATCGAATAATCCAAGACAAAGGACAATTAACCCATGGTAATAAATTAAAATCAACACGTCAAACATCATGATTACGGAAGTTTAAATAAGCATAATTCCTTTAATTCATATTTCATCGCACTTTTATTTACTGTCATTTTAATTATCGCAATTTTATTTATCGTACTTTAATTATTGTCATTTACTTTACGCTTTAAATTAAGTTATATTTATTTTTAATATTTTTCATTAGGTTTTAACTGCGACTAAAGTTTTAAAATCGATAAACCGGTCATTAAACGGTAAAAATCTCCTTTTATAATAATAATACTACTTATATATATATTTATATATTTATAAATATAGTTTTAAAAATATAGCGTTAAACTTGGCTAGCTCCCTGTGGAACGAACCGGACTTACTAAAAACTACACTACTGTACGATTAGGTACACTGCCTATAAGTGTTGTAGTAAGGTTTAGGTATATTCACTCTATAAATAAATAAATAACTTGTGTAAAATTGTATCGTATTTAATAGTATTACGTAGTAAAAATATAACTATTTCGTATACACCTCTACGCACATCAGTAAGTTTGTTCAACTCTCGGTAGTCGATACACAACCTGAATGTACCATCTTTCTTTTTGACAAACAAAACAGGAGCTCCCCACAGTGATGTACTTGGTCGTATGAAACTACGCTCTAAAAGTTCTTATAATTGGCTTTGGAATTCCTTCATTTCGCTGGGTGCGAGTCTGTATGGAGCACGAGCTATTGGTGCAGCTCCCGGTACAAGATCTATTTGAAATTCAACAGATCGGTGTAGAGGTAGTCCCGATAATTCTTTCGGAAATACATCGGGAAATTCTTTTGCGACGGGAACATCATTGATGTTCTTTTCTTCGGTTTGTACTTTCTCGACGTGTGATAGAATAGCATAGCAACCCTTTCTTATTAGCTTTTGCGCCTTCAAATTACTAATAAGATGTAGCTTCGCGTTGCTCTTTTCTCCGTACACCATTAAGGGTTTTCCTTCTTCTCGTACAATGCGAATTGCATTTTTGTAACATACGATCTCTGCCCTCTCCTTTTTCAACCAGTCCATACCAATTATCACATCAAAACTCCCTAACTCTACTGGTATCAAGTCAATCTTAAACGTTTTGCTAACCAGTTTAATTTCTCGATTCCGACATATTTTATCTGCTGAAATTAATTTACCGTTTGCTAATTCGAGTAAAAATTTATTATTCATTGGCGTCAATGGACCACTTAATTTAACACAAAAATCTCTACTCATATAGCTTCTATCCGCACCCAAATCAAATAAAACATAAGTAGGTTTTTCATCGATAATAAATGTACCCGTAACAAGCTCCGGGTCTTCCTGCGCTTCTTTCGCATTAATGTTGAAAACTCTTCCACGGTTTTGCCCATTATTATTTTCCTGGTTTGGGTACGTAGTTTTGTAGTGGCCCTTCTTCCCGCATCCATAACAAATAATGTGGGCATTACTTGTTCCTTTACCCGCTGGTCCATAAACTTCGCACTTCGTTGCATTATGACCCTTTCTATTAAATTTGATGCATGATGCCGAACAAAAAGTAGTTGGATGGTACCCTTCACACCTTATGCACGGAATTTTCTGATTTTGATTGCCAGTATTGTTATTGAGATTGTTGTTGGGATTGTTGTTGTTGCGGTTGGTATTGTTGTTGGGACGATTGTTGTAGTTGTTGTTGTTGGGATGGTTTTTGTTGCGTTTGTTGTTGCAGAAAATGGTGCGATTGTGGTTGTGATTGTGGTGTTGATTGTTGAAGCGATAGTTACTGTTGTTGTTTTGGTGACTCTTGTCACTGTTTTCTTCCCACTTTCTCTTGATTTGTTTCGTGTTGGCGTCTTCGGCCGCCTGTTCTTTAATCCTTCCCCCAATCTGATTTATGAGTTTGTGAGCCATTCGACTTGCCTTTTGTATGGAGGCGAGCTCCTGTGAACTCACATCTTTTTTAATCCTTTCTGGTAACCCTTTTACAAATGCGTCAATCTTCTCCTCTTCATCTTCGAATGCTCTTGGACACAATAGGCACAACTCTGTGAATCTTCGTTCGTACGTGGTGATGTCGAAACCTTGCATTCGTAATCCTCTAAGCTCTACCTTGAGCTTGTTGACCTCGTTTCTAGGACGGTACTGCTTGTTCATCAAGTGCTTGAATGCGGACCACGGTAGTGCGTAAGCAGTATGTTGTCCCACCTGCTCGAGATAGGTGTTCCACCATGTTAACGCAGTACCTGTGAAGGTATGCGTAGCGTACTTTATGTTGTCTTCTTCAGTACATTTACTTATGGCAAACACCGATTCAACCTTTTCGGGCCACCGTTTTAATCCGATTGTAGGAGCATCCTACACGATTTCTTGTGGAATTAGTTCCACTGCTAGAATCAGAGTTATTGTTTTTATTTTGCATTGCGGCCTGCACTGCGGCTACGTTCGCAGCAAGGAAAACACGAAATTCTTCCTCACTCATGTTCAAGTTCTGACGAGTCGTCGGTGCCATTTCCTTCAAAAATAGCCAAAAGAATTGAGTTAATCATATAGAATTTAAGAGTAGTCAATAGTATTTCGTAGCATAATATGAACTTATTTATAAAAGCTTTTCTTCATATTAGCGTTTTATAGTTTTAATTCGGGTAGTACCTACCCGTTAAGTTCATACTTAGTAGCTACTATACAATTCAACTACTACGATTCTATATGAAAAACTAAATACAAATAATATTTTGCGTTCAAACTTTTTTACAAATTTACAATACCGCTATTTTACATATAGCATAAAATATAGCACACAATAACTTTGATACAAAGTAGTTTCGAAGACAATCCTAGTTAATACGCAAGTCGTTCAACAAAGGCAATAAAGACACGTAATTCATAAGTCCAGAAACAAGTCATGCATTCTGGTTGTACTAATATTATTTCCCATCCTTGGTTATGTGGCAGGTAACCATTGTGACCGTTAGCTAGGCAGCATGTTGTAACGTCGTCAAAAGGACGAGAGTTTCGTAATGCCCAACAGCCCCGTAACAATCTAAAAACCTTGTTTCTCACCCCCAACTACCGAATTCGTCACTTGTGGGAAGGTTTTATTTAAAAGTTGTAATCTGATGTTCTTTTTCTCACTTTGGTGAGAAGCGAACATCACTAACCCGTAAGTATAACATGCTTCTTTATGTTGCATGTTAGAAGCCCTTTCTAAAGCACGAAGTCCTATGTTGGGATATGTTGAGTCAAAATAGGTTCTTAACCCGTAGCGTAAAATTGCACTTGGGTTCCCCACATTTAACGCTTTAAAGAAAACACGGCGTAACTTAAGGTCTCCCCAATGTGATATACCCCATCTTTCAAAAGAAAGCCTTTTATAAACTAAGGCATGCCTGGAACGTTCTTCAAATGTTCTACAAACTAATTTTGCCGTAAATAATTGTGCCGACGAATTCTGACCGACTCTAGACAAGATTTCATCAATCATGTCCCCGGGTAGGTCTTCTAAAATTTTTAGTTGTCTATCCTTAACATTCATCTTGTGTTTTTATACTGTAAAAATAGACGAGGGTTAGATTCATAAAAGATACTTAACAAACAATACAAGTAATTTTTACATATATCATAAAAGCACAAGCACACTATATTACATATATTACATCACATGATTACAACTCTTTATTCCGACTCACTTGTTTCTTCTTCTTCGGGCTTGGTTTGTTTCGCTAATTTCATAGGGATATATGGTGCTCCCCTTAATACGAGCCGTTCTTTTAACAATTTGTCTAGAAAAACCTGGTGGCTTAGATGTTCCTGGGTTATAGCTAAAACATAAGAAATACGGGTGTTGAATGTATTTCCCATCAGGATATTTCATGTTAACATAGAGGTCATCGGGATTGGAATTAGGTTTCTCTATTTTGATGCCTTTTCCCTTATTATTTTCTTTTGCCTTTTCAAATTGGGTCGGGGTAATTTCTATAACATCATTGGATCCTCATCGGGATCAGATTAATCGGAAAATTGGTAATCTTCCCAATATTTTGCTTCCTCGGCGGAAACACCATTGACCATTATTAATTTTGGTCCATTGGTTGAGGGTTTTCTTTTATTTATCTATTTTTCAGTGGTTTCTAATATTTCCTCCTCCGGAACTGCTTCTTCTTCCGGTTCCCCTTCTTCTGGTTCCTCTTCTTTCGGTTCCTCTTCTTCCGGTTCCTCTTCGGGAATTTGTGAGTCTTCTCAATATATATTCGACTCTTCATTATTATTAGGTGAGTCAATGGGATTTGTACTAGAGGTAGACATCTATCACACAATATCAAACACATTAAGAGATTAATATATCACATAATATTTACATGTTAATAATATATAGTTTTCAACAAAAAGTGCTAAACAATCTTTTTTAAAGAAAAATTTACGGTTGAAGTTCAGACTCATTAATGCATCCTACAAACTCGATAAGACACACTAAAGAAATCTTTCGCTGTGCATTTGCTCATTTTAAAGATATTACTTGGAGTCATTCATGGCATATTTCAAAAGACGTTGCATTCAAGTCATTGAGTTCAATAAAGATTATTATTAAATAAATGACAGATTAGGTCATTTATAGTTTGGATATTATGAAATGGTATGCATGTCTGTCAACATTCAATGTAATGAAAGTTGTCTTTTTAAAACGAATGCAATGTTTATAAAATGTATCATATAGAGGTCAAATACCTCGCAATGTATCCATATGTTATTGTATTCGTCCTTATGGATTAGGACGGGTTGCTTCAAAAAATAACCTTGCAATCCCTTTTCATGTGTCCAGTTTTACCACACTTCCAACAAGTCAATTTAGACTTCTTATTCGGATTAGCCTTGTTATAATCTTGATGTTTATGGTTGCACTTTTTGTCATTGTTACTAGTGAACTTTTTATGTTCTACCATATTGACAACAGACGTACCAGCAACTTCGTTGCTCTTTGGCTTGTCATTATCCTGCAACCTGAGGGATTCCTCAATACGCATATAACTACCCAACTCAACAAGAGTTAACTCCTCCTTCTTATGTTTCAAAGAATGTTTAAATTCTTTCCAAGATGGAGGTAGTTTATCAATTATGCTTGAGACTTTAATAGACTCATCCATATTCATTTTATGTTGTGTGAATTGACCAAGTATACGAATGAGCTCATTGTATTGTTCCAAGACCGTTCTAGAATCGACCATCTTGTAATTATTAAAATTACTCACAACGAACTTTTTACTAGAAGCATCCTCAGACATATACTTGGTTTCTAAATAGTCCTATAGTTCTTTAGCAGATTCAACATTTTGGTAAATATCAAAAAGGGAATCAGCCATACCATTGAGGATTAAACCTCTAGCGATGTAGTCATCGTTCTCCCACTTGCACCTTTTCCGAATTTGTTCAACAGTGGCATCATCACCATGATCTTCAGGAATTGGTGTGCTGAGTACGTACACCACACTCATGCTGCTCAGAAAGAAGTGCATCTTCTTTTGCCATCTCCTAAAATCAATTCCCTCAAACTTATCAAGTTTGGAGAAATTCGCCGTCATGTGTTTCATCGTAGCCGCCATCGATTATAACAGATAATTACTTTCGATTGTTGGAGGTTTTATAAGATTTCGTGTAGGGAAAAATAATCGATGACCGGATAAATCACTGAATCGTTGTATCACTTTCCGAAAGTAATTATTCGACCTTTATTGCCTGGGTTACACGAATATCACTTTGGGATAAGACAGAGATAATTCTTGTTTTTAGCACAAAACAAGAATCCTTTTGCTTAAGAGTATTAAGGTGTTTTCTTTGTATGTGTGTATTACTTCTTCTCTTCACCCCTTCTCATGAATGATAATCTATCTATATATATAGGCACCCACAATTATTGGTAAAGATATATATAATATCAATTGGCCTATTAATAATATATATCTTCCATAACTTTAACAAGTGGTTTCATGAACAATACTATCATTTCCATTATCAAAAAAAAAGGTTGTCACTTTTTCATAAGATATGTTATACTTTTCATTACCAAACAAGAGTGATTACAAGTATTATCCATTCCACTTATTAAAGCAAAAGTGGTTACATGAATAATACTTTCATGATATGATTACAAGTATTATTCATTCCACTTATTAAAGCAAAAGTAGTTAGAAGAATAATACTTCCATGAATCACTTAACTTTTTAGATAACACACCAAATCATAAATTTCATGCTAAATGTTTTATGTAGCTTCTTGTGCTTCCTCTTCAAAGGTAGCATCAAAACACTTAGTGAAATTTAACATGAAAATGTCGTGCTGCCTCTTCATGGGTAGCACGAAAATGCCGTGCTGCCTCTTCATGGTTAGTATGAGAACACTTAGTCAAATCTCGTGCTGACTAAGAAGACATAGCACGAGAACACTTAGTCAAATCTCGTGCTGACTAAGAATACCTAGCACGAAAAACATTTCGTGCTTACTAAGAAGACTAAGCACCACAACTTGTGCTTACTAAGAAGACTAAGCACGAAAACACTTAGTCAAATTTTGAGCTGACTAAGTCATTATAGTGACTAAAGGAAAACCACTTGGTTCCGGGTAATCTATCACTTAATGGGTGTACACTCCATACCTCCTAACCCATTTACAAGTGTAGACTAAATCCCTCAATTACACTAAATTTCCAACATTTGATTACCTCTCAATTGATTGATTCGGAATCTTGAATCATTCCATTTATTCAGAAATTTTGAATTATTTAGATTATGAATAACTCAATGCTTAATTATTCAATTTTATCAAACACACCCTCTCCTAAATGATTGTTAGACACTATATCAACTTAACTATATTTTTTAAGATGCGATTTAAAAGCAAAATTGTTTCACAATTAAATAATGTTTTCTCCCGAAATTACAAAGTACAAGAATTTTGTTTTAGATTGTGTTTTTATTAAACAATTTAATGTTGAATACTGAACAGTTTAATGCATTTGTTAGTGACATCCGACTCACAAACAATTTTGAACCGTTTGAAAATTTGTGCTGAAATTAATCTCGGGCAAATTCGTAGGTTCGATTCCTACTAGATGACCTTTTTACGTTCAGTTCTATAAAGGGAGGAAATGTCTCTTCCAAGTCTAAATGACCTTCCCACCATAGTCTATACTAGATAATACACGCTGAACTTTGAACTTAAGAAGAATGAAATGTAAAACTAACCCTCTTAAAAAGATTATTCCAGAATAAATAGGAAAAAAGCCATTTTCGTGATAGTTATTCAAGGTGACGTAAATCTCATACATCTGATAGATGTAACATGTTTTTTTTTTTTTTTTTTTTTTTTTTTTTTTACAGAGAAATGCCCATAGGATCTTTCTCATAAGAAAGAAGAGAGTTAGCATAAGGGCCATGAGATTGATGAAAGAAAGTGACCGAAGTTAGTGTTATGTTTAACTATGTGTTCCGCCGTCTGTCTTTTCCTTCTCTCTTCTCTTAGCAAAGTAGGCATCAAGTTTTTATTCTTTAAGCTCGTTGGGTCCAATTGATCAAAAGACCATTGAATCTATTATTGACTTCTCTTTTCAGGCCGTTCTCTCTCTTTCTCGACTTACAACTATTTTCTCTTCGTAATCCTATGTTCAAATCCATTTTTTTCTGAAAATAACTCTTGACAACCCATTATTTAAGCTTCAGGATGGGATGAGTATGTCATGGTTACCAAATTCACTTTCGTCTTAATCCACAATCATACGAAGTAAAAAATTCGTAATGGAAAAAGATTCTAGGAGTAACTTCCTAAATACTTATTAAACAATTAAACAATTTTATCTCTGTCATGAAATACCACCCATGACACCTTTCCCACATCGCGTTGTGGGTAAAGGGGAGGAGTTTTACCGTTCATGCCCTGTATATGATTGGTGCGGGTTTCCTCCTAGACACGCAGTTAGGGGGCGGGTATAGCAACTGCGGGAAATTATCGTGTGGGTGGTTAAGTCCCCTCCCCGGCTAACTGCTGTCCAAAATTATATATTTTTTATTTTTTAATTAGAACGTTATACACTAATTTTAAGGGAGGTGATTCTCACACACCATTTTTTGATCCATGTACACTTTTGTCACATATAATTACAGTTTTGCCCCTAAAAAGTTGAACTTATTTTATTATTATTATATGTATAATTATACCTTATATCTAATTGAGATAGTCTAAATGAATAGTACTATTTGGACTATCTCAATCTCACACTAAGGCCCCTAAACTTTATCCAACGTACGAATCGGCCCCCTTCCCAACACTACTACTTTGGACTATCTCAATCTCACACTAAGAACCACAAACTTTATTCAAAGTACGAATCGACCCCTCCCCAATTTTCCTAAAAAAACCCCACACTATACCTTATATCTAATTGATATAGTCCAAATGAATAGTACTATTTGGACTATCTCAATCTCACACTAAGGCCCCCAAACTTTATCCAACGTACGAATCGGCCCCTTCCCCAATACTACTTTTTTGGACTATCTCAATCTCACACTAAGGACCTCAAACTTTATTTAAAGTACGAATCGGCCCCTCCCCAATTTTCCTAAAAAAACCCCACACTATACCTTATATCTAATTGAGATAGTCCAAATGAATAGTACTATTTGAACTATCTCAATCTCACACTAAGGCTCCCAAACTTTATCCAACGTACGAATCGGCCCCCTCCCCAATACTACTATTTTGGACTATCTCAATCTCACACTAAGGACCTCAAACTTTATTCAAAGTACGAATCGGCCCCTCCCCAATTTTTCTAAAAAAACCCCACACCCTCGAGAAAATACAAAACACCCCACAACCCTACCCCTTTACCCCGACCCGACCCGACCCGCCTCCCCGTTATTATAACTATAATAATATTATATAATATATTTCGTCCTTTCACTTTTTTTTATTTTTTTTTTGTTTTCACCTTTTTTTTCCTTTTTCCAAAAAAACCCCCAAACTTTGTTCAAAAATTAAAACCGCCCCAAACAGGGGAGTAAAATGTCAAATAACCGTTTTCATAAAAAATCTTAACTAAACTCCACCCAAATATTCAACGGGTCATATCTTCTCGCTCGCAACGAGTTAAAATTTTCCGACACCATCGTTAAACTCGAAATAATTTTAGGAACACAATGTCACTAACTATACGCAAAATGATTTTTTTTTTTTTTTAAAACGCTAAATATTTGAGGTACTTTTCATACACGTTGATTTTGCGTTAAATTTTTAAAAGTCGACAATTTCATAGCGAAACGCGGAGATGTACATAGCACATATATTGTTAATTTAAAATAACATTTAAATCTTTCACGAATTATACCTTTTAGTTCGACTCGAGTTGCGCTTCAACGACATCATTTTAGCCACGAAATAATTTTACAAACTAAATGCACTAAAATACATTGAAAACTGAACCGCCAGCGCGAAGCGAGAGTCGTAAACTAGTTAATGTTAAAATAGGTAATTTTGGTGTACATGTATATGTGTCATCTCCCTAATTTTAATTTTATATGATATGATTGGTTCCTTACAGTTTATTGGTGGTGAGATCAAGGTTCAGCTCATCTTCTTGTTGCCATTTCATTCTGTAGCTGGTTTTCTCTAATTCTCCGGTGATCCACAGCAGTTGTGCCCTAATTCGATTGTTTGATTACTCTTTCTCCGCTTATTTCATTTGCTTATCACTCGTCAGAATGTAATTTCGTCCTGGTCTGGCAATATTTCGCTACTTAGGGTTTATTACATGTTTTTTGCTATTGTTGATCATCTGTAATCAATTGAAGCTAGAAGAACAATTAGTATCGCAAAATCATAGGTAAACTTTAGTTCAATTCCAAACCTGTAGCTCTTTACCTAGAAATTGATATTGATATGGATTTAATTCTAATCTTTTATATTTATAATATAATGAATAATAAAATAAAATAATAGGATGCATCTGATAGATTTGTAACTAGATCGTGATTAATACTATGGTTTATATGCTACATTAAGTTTGTGCTTGTAGTCATACACTCTTAGTTAATCCATGAAATCCTGTTTAAAGGAACTTAATTGGAGGTTACAAACTACTGTAATACAGAAGTATACCTTGAAATTATTTGGTACTCCATTGGAAGGTTGATTAGTCTTTAACCACAGCTATCGTTAATTTGTTAGTTTATGCATGAATTCCGTGATTGACTTAAGATTTATGTTGATTCAGTGATACCTTTATATGGACCTGCAACTTGTACAAGAAACTTAGAGGCGTAATGTAGATAGAAGGAGCCTAATAAGACTAATTTAATGTGATTAGTCTTCATCTTGTTATGATTCAAAGGAATAGATTGCCCAAAATAGTGTGAATACATCGTCTGTTTAATAGGAGTATTCTCGAGTTCATTTTTAAGCGGAAAGGAGTGGAAAAGAAAGGGAATGAGGTTATTTTACTATCCTTCCTAATCCGTCCAAATATGGGCGGAGAGTGTTGTTAACAATATATAAATGTAATATCCTTTCTAATCCTCTACACTCTTCTCCTTTCCATTTAAAATTAAAAATCGAGAATCACTATTATTTTTTAATATGTCGGTTTCCTTTCCTTTCTGTTAAAAAAAAAAAAAAAAAACTCGAGAATGCAACTGTGTCCCTAGTTCAAATGGTTTTCAATCTATCTTTCTCTTATGTTCAGGTTGATTTACCGGAACTCAGAAAATGCAAGACCATGTGATAGTTTCAGTTGACGAAACAATAGTACCAAAGCAAATAAAAAGGAAACCCGCTACACCAAAGCTTCTAAAGAATCCGCCTCAAGAAAAGTATTCAATGACTGCACATGAAGTAATTCGCCCGTCCAAGAGAAGCTCGATAAACGAACCAGCCCAAATCTTCCAACAAGAAAAGTCAACGTCAGATTCTTTACCGGATTCTTCTAGTGGTAATGAGTATCGTTCCCTGAGGCGCAAATACTTGATGCTGGAGGAAGAAAGCTTCCATTTGGGAAGAGAAACAAAAGAGGTTGAAGATGCAGTTACATCTCTTGAGGAGGAGAAACTGTCACTCTTGGATGAACTCGTCGTGTTGGAAGGATTAGTTGATCCTTAAGTGCTTGACATTAATCGACATGTACTGTAACTTTTATTTTATTTAATAAATTTATTAACAGATGAACAACTTTATATCTGAATTGTGTGTATGTAAAAACTTGCATGTTGCTTGGATATTCAACTCTTTGTGCTTGAATTTGAAGGTTAAATGTAGTATTCTATTTGATGAAGTTTAAGTAATGCTATGTAATATACAATGTTTATAATGTTAAGAGAACTATATACCATATTCATGATAAATGCACTAACAAATGAAGGTGTTGTTTGTTTTTTTAAGATGTTTTTGTCTAAAGATCTTCGGACCATGTCAGTAGTAGAGACCATGTCAGTAGTAGAGAAGATGTTAAATATGGCCTACTTTGTTAAATATGGCCTAAAAGTAGATGTGGCTTAAGGTATGTAGAGAATATGTGGCCTAAAGGTGAAGACTGTTAATTTTTATGTCAACAAAATAAGTTAATCCCGTTTGTAGTACTTATCCTTGTACTGTGAGTTTGCAGACGTAATAACACATTATACATCTTATGTCTTTAGATAAACAAATAATCTGCAGTAACAACGTTTTCGTGCGTGCAAACATGAAACATAGCAAGATCTGGAGACTAAAAAACAAACAACACTGAAGAAAACTACGTATAGTCACTGGCACAAGCTATATTATTCTCTGGGATGTATTACAATTCATTTTTGTCAAATAGTACCAAACGCAACACGAGTATTTCTGGTCATCAGGTTCGGTAGTAAACTCCCAATAATCTTTTTTTCTGAACAGTTGCAGATTAAATCGCTTTAAATCACTTTTTTTAAAAACTCAAACTAATCTAAAACCAAACCATTGAGTGATAATGTCTATTTCTACATATTGCTAACAAATTAACCATCAAACGAATCATCATAGTTTGTCAATCTGACTGATCAAGCGACGAGCCACATGAAGAAGGTTGACCAAAGGGTAAGTGAGATTGACGCCAAACCATAAGTCCATAACATAATTACAGAACAATCACTCTCACCAGCACCAAATAACTGTGTTATGGTACCTGTCATATTAACAAGTTTTAACAAATTCGTACATGTTTAAATAAATAAAAAAAAAAAATAATAATAATAATTTACATGAGACATAACTAAATATATAGAGCTCATACCAATGTTCATGGCTGGTGGAAGTGCAAACTGTAGTAGAAGAACAAAAAGATACAGAGGATCTGCATGTACTAATCCGAAATAAAGCGCTCCTTTCACGATTAAAATTCCAAAAAGCGGCAAGAAAATATACCGAACTGCTGCAATTCCAAACACAATTGGTAACGCGATACCAGACCCTTTTAGACCTGAAAATCAAATATATCAACATCAAAAAACTTCTGTACGAATACTACATGAATTCACACTTGAATTGAAAAATCCTGAATTCGCCACTGAACAGATTTATTACCTTTTACGAGGTTCGCTCCCACAACCAACGTCACTGCCGGAATCGCTGCGTCCCTGAGAGATTCGGCCCGTTAGTTATTTCTGTTTTTCTATAATAATAAAAAATTAGAAAAGGTTCAAGAGATCATACCCTACTAAGGATGCTGAATCCTGAAACACTCTAAGAGGAGCTGTGGTCCCTATCAGTAACCGTCGCATCGGTCCGATTGTTCCAACCACAAACCCCACAATCTGTTACGAAGTACAACAAAAACAAAAAATATCATGTTTCACGGTTTTCAATCATTATAAATTGATAACTATAACCAAGACTTCAAAAAGCAGTATACCGCTCCAGAAGTCGATGGTGCAAACACGGCCTTCAAGTTGACATGTCTTGAAATGTCACTCCATTTTCGCTTCATCGAATTCAAAATCACCTAACACAAACCAAATTTCAACATTTAAGGCTGGTTACACAAATAATTCAACTGAGAAATGGGTGAGATCAAGATTAAGAAACAAATAACAACCTTCATTCGTCCCTCGATTTTAATGGAAGAATCAGACTCTGTTGAAGGAAGCAAAGGCTGGACCAAATCCTCTTGCATGATTACTGCTTCGTTTGTAGTAGAATCTTTCGAGAAAACGCGTACTAGGTTGTAAACATAACTCCACAAAAATATAGCTCCAATCTGAAAATCAATCGAATATGTCTTTAATTAACTATTTCAAATAATAAACATTTTTTTATAGAAATTATGGTATGTCGAAATTCTTACAGCCATAGATAGTGAAGCATATGCAGTTCCAAACTCAGAACAAACATCAGAATCTCCAAAGGGAGTTCCTTTTTCTTTGCATACAGCTGGTACTATGATCAAAAGCATGTTTCCCAGGTTCCCTATTATTTAAAATCATATATAGAAATTTGATCATTTATATCCATTTAATCATTTAATGCTTCAAATTTGGACAGTACAAGTTAGTAAATTACCTGCTGAACAGGCACCAAGGATAAGGCCTTTTAGATGTTGAGGCGGTTTGGCGATGATCATAAGCACCCATCCAAGCGCCGACCCAATTATAAATGTTAGAAGAATATTTACAGGCATAAACCACCTGATATATCACAAACACTTTAGATCTCTAGAGAATTTGTACACCCTGATATTCAAATTACACTGAAATGTAACAACACCTAAATGCCTAAACTATTGACTATCTACAAGTGTACTGTTTGTTCTCAAAACTATTGTATAACATGAAATCAGATTAAATTTTTATTTTTTTGGGACAATATAAAATGACATTAAACGAACTTTAAACAAACTGTACTAAGGTAACTAGGCAGAGCAGTTAAACAACATGATCGGAACTCACCGATGAAAACTTACAATGCGACGAGGCTTTCGTAAGTAATTGTTTTGGCCAAGTTGCTGCCAACAAGTGCTGGGTTGAACACAAAGAATACAAGCTGTTCACAAAAGACAGTTTTGTAAGACCAAAAAAGGAAATCAAAGATGTATTGTAAACAGTGTGTTTCAAGAATAAATGGATAAGTTTTTTTCATGTTAGCCTATCCGAAAAGTCGAGTTTTTTATAACATTTACGCAATTTAACCAGAATAAGCTATTCTGTGTCCGTTTCTGACTCTTTCTCAGTTAGAAAAAATGCTATATCAAGACACTAATGAGTAGCTTATCTTGGGAGAGTTCCAAAAATGCTAGTACTAAGATGCAAGTCATACTAATACTAAAAGTCTAAAAGTACTATCCATAGCAAAATAATACGAGTAACAATTTTGTGATATGATAACACATAAACAAAAAAATGGAATCTTGAATCTATTTAGCAAGATTCCAGAATCAGCAAAACTTTGAAGCCAGAAGGAATAATATCAGATGTCAACAAGAAACAAGTAAAAAATGCAATAAATATTTGTACGGTACAACTCAACAATGCAAATCGATACTACCACTGCCACCCCCCTTTCATTCAAAGATCCTGTCTGCTCAACCGTCATTATCATACTGTAGTACTTTCTTATTTATAATTTATTTATATTTATATATATAAACTTGAAGAACTGAAAAAAAAAAAAAAAAAAAAAAAAAAACAAAAAACTTACTTCATTTACTTGTTTCCTTGCACTTTGTCCTAAAATATTGATCGAATCCAAAGCAAGAAAAGATCCAAGTGCAGTAACAATTAGGACTTTCAGAACAGGCATAGAAGCAGCACAAAATAGATCAACAAACCCCATCGTTTCAAGAACAAATTCCAGAAAGTTGAAAAAGTAATATTATATTATATTAATATTAATATTAATATAAATATAAATACAATAAATTTTGATTGATCAAACATAATTAAATCATTGCATGTCTGCTATATATAGGAGATACCCAAACTTCTACCTACTACGTTGCCTGCTTGAATGTTGCGCCAACCCATAAGCATTAATCGGTATGCCTAACTACTCAATCAAATAATAATTAATTAATATTAATATTAATAGATCTATCTAATAATATGGAGTATAATATTAATATTAATATTAATATTAATATATTGACCTAAAGGTGTTGACGTAGTGGTAGTGACAAAGAAAGTTAAGAGTTTGACTATCGTGCGTTGCAAAATATTTATCTTGAGTATATCTACTCATTTTATGGGCCTTAGAGGTCTCGAAAGTCTTGCGTTCGAGCCCCAACCAGGGAGCTCACAGCGATGCCTCAATGGATTCATCGTGTGGGTTTTCTCCTGATGGACGTTAGGACTGTAATGGTTCGTCCCAATAAATGATCGGGTGAGTGGGTTTCAATATCGGGTTCGGACCCGTCATTGACTCTAACTTCCGTTCTAAAAAAATATTAATATTATTATAGTATTGAGGAGGAGTCTCTACTTGAAGCAACCTGTCTATTCTCGAGTAAATCGAGGGATAACTTTTTGTAATCATGGGTGGAGAAACATTTTCTCTACTTGCTAGTGAATAAATGAATTCTGTTATAATTCAGTAGGCATATAACTACCTTTGATGGTTATAAGAACAAAGAGAGAAAAAGAGAGAAGAAGGAGAGAAGAAATATTGATATTTCAAGAGAAATGGTGCACCTTAAATGGTTACCATACATGTCTATTTATAGTATAAAATATTACTATGCAAGAAATATAATAATAATAAAATTAACATCCAATCTAGATATTTTATAACACAATCTAGATATTTTATAACACTCCCCCTTGAATGACAATTTTATTAGAGAATAACTAGTACTGCCTCGTTAAAAACCTTGCTAAAGAAAACTCATTGGGATAAAACTTTAGCTAAGGGAAAAAGAGTGCAGCATAAAGTTGACTCCCCCTCAAGTAGGCAACGCCTGAGTTGTTACATCTTCTGAACATGCCTCATGCCAATATTATGAACGTGTGTTCTGAAAATAGCAGTTAGCAGTGCTTTGGTATAAAGATCAGTAGAGTTGTTAATTGAACGTATCTCATTTTAATCTGGTTGTCTTTTACGATATCTTGAGTATATGAGAAAAATCTGAGGTTTTCATCTGAAACTGTATCATCTAAATCTTTTATGTACAAGTTTGACCCTTGTGATTTGTCTACAGTCTCCTTCATGGTTTGCTCAAACTGTTGTTTCAATTCCTATTCCCTTTCAGTCTTTTTCTGAGCCTTACCAATATACCATTCTTTTCCATCAAACTTATGACCGTTAAGACCGTTTATAGCTTTAGTGCCTCGTCAGCATTTATGTTTTGTTCTGTCATTTTTGATACTCTTCTTTCATTTGTACTATGTAAGCTGTATTATCTTCATAGATAGTTGTTGGGCTTTTATAGCGTTCTAGTCCACAAGAATCAATAATGATTTGTATCATTGATCTTAACTAAAATCATTCCCGAGTAGCTTCATGTAATGCAATCACTTCGGCATGATTTGATGATGTTGCAACAAGTGTTTGTTTTGAGAACGTCATGATATTGCGGTGCCTCCATTTAGGAATACATATCCAGTTTGAGATTTAGCTTTATGTAGATCAGATAAATAATCTGCATCTGTATAACCAAACAAATCTTGTTTCGAGTTGTTAGAATAAAATAATTATAAATCAGTAGTTCCCCGAAGGTATCAAACTATTTATTTGATCCCATTCCAATGTCTTTTGGTAGGGGCTGAGCTGAACCTTGTCAACAAATTAACTGCAAAAAAAATGTCAGATCTTGTATAATTTGTAAGATACATAAGAGCCCCAATTGCACTAAAATATGGAACTTCTGAACCAAGAAGATCTTCATGATCTTCTAGAGGATGAAATGGATTAGTATCAATATTAAGATCTAACAACCATATGAGTACTTAATAGTTTTTGTCTTGTCCATATTAAAATATTTTAAAATCTTTTCGGTATAAGTTGTTTGATGTATAAGTAAGTCATTAGTTATATGCTCAATATGTAAATCAACGTAATACTTGATTTTTTTTTTATTTTAAAATCTTTCTTTAGAAGTTGAATGGCTTCATAGATTTCTTTATTTAAGATAATTGATATAAACAGCTATGATCACATATCCGAACATTGTTTTTATAAAACACACGTGCAAATAAGTTTATATGTATACCCTTTTCTTATCAAGTAGTAATTTAATCGATTATACCACATACGTCCCGATTGTATAAACCCATTTAGAAATCTTTGTGATTTAATGGAATATATTCCCTTGGGTTTTGCATTAGATGCTTATGATACCTTAACCCTTCAGGTATATTCATATATATATCACTATTAAGTGATCCATACAGATAAGTAGTAACAACATCCATGAGATGCATTTAAATAACTACCAGGTTGATTAAGTATCTAATAAGTAATTATATTCATTATAGGAGGATAAGTTTTTCTCCTAATTCATTTCTGGTCTTTGTGGGAAATCTTGAGTTACAAGTCTAGTTTTGCCTTGTAACTTCATTTGCACATTTCTTTTCGGATAAAAATTCATTTGTATCCCATTGTTTCACATCTTTAAAAGTGATAACGATTGATCCAAAAACTTTTCTTTTATTGAGCGATTCTAATTCAGCTCGTATTGCTCCTTTCCGTTGAGTTCAATCACGTCTATTTTGATATTCAATGACAGATTTTGGTTCCAGATCATCATCTTTATTCATGATGTCATTGTAACATTATATGAAAATATCTCATCAAGATTTTTCATTTCATTTCAGTTTCATAATATTGCATAATTTATTGCAATTTATGTATTTACATTTATCAATATCCTCTGCAGAAGGAGTATTGATTTGTGGTTCTTGTTGAACACTTTCTTTTACCTCATTATCAGCTGATTTTCTTTTTCGAGGGTTTTTATCTTTGGAACCAATTGGTCTCCCACATTTCTGCCGTAGCAAAGACTCATGAGTGACATTATTGCCAGCTTTTGTAATTTCAATTCTAGCTGAAGCATTTACTGCTGGTATATATGATTTAGTCACTTATTTTTTGTATCTTTAAATGCATTAATTTGCAAGTTCTTGCATATGCATTATATTTGAACTTTCTTTTCGCATTCTTTTGTGCGATGATCAATATTCCTTAATTGATGTTCACACCATGAAACATCATTTTATTTATATTTCATTTCTTCCCCTAATATAGGGAACAATGTTTCATTAAAGTGACAATCGACAAAACTTGCTGTAAAAACATCACCCGTCATGGGTTCAATATATCTTATGATTGAAGATGTTTCATATCTAACATATATTTCAATCCTTCTTTGAGGAACCATTTGTTGTGGTTGTTCAATTAAAAATACACTGCACAACTAAATGTTCTAAGATGGAAAATATTTGGTCTCCACCAAAATTAAGTTGGTAATGAAGAATATTTATAACTTGCACTTGATTTAATGCGAATTAATGTCACATCATGTAAATTTACATGTCCCCATATAAATATTGAGAGTTTTGTACTCATTTCTAATTGTCTAGTTATTAGCTGTAAGCGTTTATCTATTGATTCAGCTAAACCAATTTTGTGTATGCACATGAGCAACTGGATGTTCAACAACAATCCTTGTAGACATATAATAATCATTAAAAGCTTGAGATGTTAACTCACCAGCATTATCAAGTCTCATCCTTTTAATGGTGTAATCAGAATAATGTGTTCTTAATTTAATAATTTGTGCAAGAAACTTTGCAAATGCCATATTATGGCTTGATAACACACAAACATGAGACCATGCGTTAGATGCGTCTATTAGAAAAATGGTCCACATGATGGATGAATTGGTCCATATATATACTCTTGAATTCTTTCAAGAAACATTGGTGATTATTTCTCAATGTGCTTTTCATTAATCGCCATATGCGATTTTCATTAATCACCATACGTGTTTTTCGTTAATCACTATATGTGCTTTTCATTAATCACTATATGTGCTTTTCATTAATCACCATATGTGATTTTCATTAATCACCATATGTGCTTTTCATCATATATCATTTTCACCATATGCGCTTTTAATCATATGTGTTGCGCTTTTCGTCATATGCACTTTTCATTATATGCACTTTTAATCCTATGCGCTTTTCGGTGCTACATAGATATTTCTCATTTTCGATTATCATTGACTGATAATCATATCCATTATGATATATATCAGAGAAACTTAACAAATTTCTCTTTGATTTGGGAGAAAACAAGACATTGTTTACCAAAAAAATCGTACCATTTGGTAATATGAAATTTTGCCTTTTTCGTTTCTTATATCAAGTTTGCAAGAGCTGATATAGTATTTATAATTCCTTCATTTGATTTAAATCAATGAAATATTTCTTAGATTTGATCATAGTGTGTATGTTACTACTATCTGCAATACATAGGTCTTTACCATTTAATTGATGTTGTATTTCTGCAGGATTCATACTAAAACTTCAAATAAGATAAGCAAATAATGAGTTATATTTCAGCAAGATAATCAAATTATATTACCTGCAAACAAGTTATAATCTGAAGTACATAAAAGATAACACTTAATAAAACATATGCGTTATGGTCTAAAACCATTTATTTATGAGTGATACATAAAAAAACTAGGCATCTTAGAAAATTCAAACCATTCAAGTCTCAAAGTAGCTCAGGGTTAATTTAATCAAGATTTGTCAACAGATTTACTCTCGTTTTCTTTTCTTTTGGGACTTATTTGTAGAGCTAAACAAGATGTTCATGTATTCAAGAAATACTAGACTGATGATCCACGTTACCAGATCATTAATAAGAATCTCCGGAATTCTTATAAGAGCGTCTACTAATATCTTTAATTTTATTCTTTCATGGATCACCGTTATTATTTTTTTATTTTTTTATTTTTTGATAATTAATATCGTATCTATCTTTGAGTATTTTCCATAATACACTTGGTTTTTCGATCATATAATATGTAGATTCTAAGGACTCGTCAATATGTTTGCTAAGAAAAATACTTACTATTGCTTTCTCTTGTTCGGAATAATTGTCATTTTCATTCAGGGTTTCTAAAATACCGTTTGATTCGAGATGTTTTTCTACATTCATAACCCATGTTAAGTAGTTGTTCCCACTTGTTCTAAATGAGCAAATTTAAGCCTATTCAAATTCGACATTTTCTATTATCAAAAAGATGAATAACATAAATCATAATCATAATCAACTTCTATTCATAGACAAATAATAAAATGAAATTAGAATCATTTTAAATTCATAAGTAGCAAACAACAGAATAATGGTATGATTACAAATAATAAAACCACAAGGGCAGGATAGAATATAGGTTCACCCGGTGGTATATTAGCAACAATGATGATAGTTAATATGACCAATACAATAGGAAAAATCATCCTTGTGTGAATCATTTTTACAAAAACTTTTTGAGAGTAGTAATCTGAAAAATGAAGATTGATTTGTGAAAATGTGAAAACGGAGATGTTTATTTTATATTTGAAAAATATAGTTGTTGTAACGTCGTCAGTTGACGTTAACAACCGTTATGTATATATGACCGTTGTAACGTCGTTAGTTGATGTTAACGAATAAAGTCACTATATCAAAACGCGTATGAGTAATATAAAGGACAAGATTTTTTTTTCTTATTTTAACTTTTAAGATTTACTTTTAATAAAAATACAAACTACTTTTTCTTATTTTAACTTTTAAGATTTACTTTTAATAAAAATACAAACTACTTTTCTTATTTTAACTTTTAAGATTTACTTTTAATAAAAATACAAACTACTTTTCCTTATTTTAACTTTTAAGATTTACTTTTAATAAAAATATAAACTACTTTTTCTTATTTTAACTTTTAAGATTTACTTTTAATAAAAATACAAACTACTTTTTCTTATTTTAACTTTTAAGATTTACTTTTAATAAAAATACAAACTACTTTTTCTTATTTTAACTTTTAAGATTTACTTTTAATAAAAATACAAACTATTTTTTCTTATTTTAACTTTTAAGATTTACTTTTAATAAAAATACAAACTATTTTTTTTTATTTTAACTTTTAAGATTTACTTTTAAGAATAAACATTAGTATGCATGAAATAAATAATGATTAATTGCATAAGTAATCATAAATGTTAGATAACATATAAAGACCCCATCGTATTCGTATTGATCGGAATTAATCTCGACCCATGGTACCGTGTTGTCAAATGACGTGTTGCGTACATAAAGTACCGTGTTGTCAAATGACGTGTTGCGTACAATCATGAGGTCTTATTAACATAAATATAAATGTTAGTGAAGTTAATAAGAGTTAGATTACAGAAAATATAATTCAGGCGGTATAACCGACCATATATAACTTAAATAACATAAATATAAATGTTAGTGAAGTTAATGAAAGTTAGATTACAGAAATATAATTCAGGTGGTATAACCGACCATATATAACTTAAATAACATAAATATAAATGTTAGTGAAGTTAATAAAAGTTAGATTACAGAAATATAATTCAGGCGGTATAACCGACCATATATAACTTAAATAACATAAATATAAATGTTAGTGAAGTTAATAAAAGTTAGATAATTTCTTACCTTGATTAGTGACGTGTGCTTGCTTAGATAAACCTTGATTATACGGAGCACTTCGTGCTGATAACGTGTTATAATTCAGTAGGCTTATAACTACCTTTGATGGTTATAAGAACAAAGAGAGAAAAAGAGAGAAGAAGGAGAGAAGAAATATTGATATTGATATTTCAAGAGAAATGGTGCACCTTAAATGGTTACCATACATGTCTATTTATAGTATAAAATATTACTATGCAAGAAATATAATAATAATAAAATTAACATCCAATCTAGATATTTTATAACACAATCTAGATATTTTATAACAAATTCCTTTTATTCTAGAGTTGATGAAGGATTATCCACATCTTACCTTTCAATACCTCACTTTGAAAATTGAGTATTGTTGTTGTTGTTCTCCGGAGTACATGTCTAATTCCTAAGACAGAGTATAAGAACTTTCATAATGTAATAACTATTAATTTCTATTAAAAATCATCAATCGTTTTTTAAAATTTTATCATTTGGCCGAGATCATATTCTTTTCGTCGAGACATTACTCATTGTTTCCTTCATCGAGGAGTCATTTGCTTCATTTGTTGTTTCTTCTTTGAAAGGTTCCCAGATTTTGGTAGCCCTATTTAAGTTAGTTTGTAAGGTTATTTAAGCGTTCCGTCATGGAATAAAGTATGCGATTATGCCATTTAATTTGTTATGCAAACTCTATATATTCTTATGCTATCATGGACGAGAAAAGGTTCATGAAGTATAATGCTAAGGTTGAATGGTTGCGGGTGTGATGACCCGGAAATTTCCGACCAAATTTAAACTTAAATGTTATATGATTTCGACAAGATAAGCAAAGTCTGTAATATTGAGTTACAAAATTTTGAAACTGTTTTCATGGATTCAATTAACCTTTGACTATTCTCGATGATTCATGAACAATTATTTGTAAATAGATATGTATATATAAATAAGTAAATATAAATAATAATGTATAAGGATATCAATAAACTTTTACATGCAATTGTTATTATAAATAAATATGTAAATTAAAATAAGAGATAATAAAATTTATTACATAAAATAAATCTATATATATACACATAAAAAGTATATTATATATATTTTGTGATTTTGAAGTTATTTAGTAAACAACAGTAACGCTCAATTGTCATATTGATTGATAATAAACGAGTTAAAAAGAAACTTAAGTGATTGTAAAATAAACGGCGATTCGAAAATGAGTTATATAAATTGTAGACTTATTAATAATGTATTTAGGAACTGCTTGTTAAATTTTAAAACTTTTTATATTTTTACCTGGGATCGAGCGCGGACAGGTGAGTTAATTTTTAATTAATAATTTTAAATAATTAATGAACAAATTTTTTTACCATAATGACTAAAATAAATAAATATAATTACTGTAAAAATTTGAGTTTTTTTTCTGAGAACTTTTATTCACCACTAATTAACAAACGGACTACGATGTAACATTCCGGGAAAAAAAATAAAAATTGTTCGTAGAAGGTACAAGAGTGTGGCTGCTAATATATATTCTCATTATTTATTTGCACATTTTTATATATTTATTTATTATTATATTATTTTTATATGCATACTGCATTCTTGACCCACACCACCTTTTTACATTTAGACTACCATCATATGTGTTTTCTCTTTTCTCTGCAACAACCATCAACCAAACCCCACTCTCTTATATTTTCATTTATTAGTTATGAACTCACCTCCTTTATGTCCTTTTCTTCTCACTTGTTACTGTGTAGTAGTTGAAATTGTGGCATATACATCTCCTTTAGTATATTTCAAATTGTGCTCTTGGTGTCTAGCAAGCCCCGTAGATTATGGCAGCCATCTAAGATCTACGAAAATGAAATAATAATAATATATGTCATGAAGTTTTTGTGTAAACATATAAATCAACTTGTGCATGTGGTAGACTAACAAACCCACTTGCATTCCTCAATCTTTTCCTTTGTGCAGCTGTCGAACCAACCACACACATATATGTTTTTCTTTTCTACTATTCAACAACCACCTTCCACCATTTGTTTGCTACTATGTGAAGAAGACCATCACCAACGGTGGAACCACTTTCCACTACCTTTCAATCACCACACCCGACAACCACCTTACCACTTAAAACACCATAACCCGCCACCCTACACCATGAATCACCCCTTCTTCAACCGTAAACCGTCATCTTAGCTCTTAAAGTTTTGTTTCTTTTTCGGTCCAAGGATCATCAACAAAAACCAATCACCACCGTTTCTGTTTTAATCTTCAACCAATATCACCATAAACCATCCTCCATCTCTCCTTTTTATCTGTAACGACTGCCACCATTGTTATGATACTGCAGCCGGAATTAACTACCGCAACTATACGAACTCCATTTTTTTTTCTTTTTTTCTGTCGAGAACAACCATCGCTAACCACCCATCATCCTCTTATTCCTACAGCTATATTCTTCTGTTACAACCACTGATGTATTCCTTTTCTGTTTCTTTTTCTCGAACAAAATTTCATTAATCCATATCTAGAAGACGATGAACAGTAGGCTCACAAGATGTTAAATTATTAATAATGTCATCCTATGTACTGGTTCTACTATAATTACTGTGGTGGGCCGAAGCAACCACTCACCCGTCAATTGGTTCTTTTTATTTATTCATTAAAGGATGACGAGGATGATGATGTGAATTCATGATGAAGATGACTATGATCAAGAAATGACGGTGATATACATGATGTTAAGATGATGATAAATATAGTATAACGATAACGATGGTGGTGCACAGTTACGAGGGTGATGGCAAATCGAATTGATGAAGATATTACAACGATGATGATGATTTTATGAAGGTTAGCATAATTATAATATCGATTATGATTATGTTATGTTTACGGATGACGTGGTTATGATAAAACGGTGACTAGATATGATCGTATGATAATAGGATGATAATATAGCCGCTAGATTATGTTTTTGTTTATGATTAGCAAAGTATGATGGTGGTTATTGCCTTGGTCGATTAGTGTTAGGAAGAAGAAGAAGGAAATAGAAACAGAAATATAAGAGTTAATTAAATTTAAGAGAGAAAGAAAACAGATAAACAAGCAGTAGAGGAGTGGTTCATGTCGTGGGCGTTTAACACAAGGTCCTGGGTTCGAACCCAGGCCACCACAGTATATTTTTTTTAACAAAATAAACTGTTGGGCCGGAATATTTGCTATTTGGGTCGTGTGGTTTAGTATAGTTGGGCCGTGAACTTTGGTTTGGTATTGGGCCGTAGGTTTGCTGTTGGACCAAAACAATAAGAGTTATATATAATGGATACCAATACAAATCAGAAAAATAGAAATGGACGTATGGTTTAGAAGGTGTTCGGATTTACGAGAGGTCATGAGTTCGAGTCCCGCTTCGAGCATTTTTTTTTAAAAGGAGCATCTAAGGTAGTTTTTATTATTAATTCTATTATTATTAGGATTATTATTATTATTATTATTATTATTATTATTATTATTATTATTATTATTATTATTATTATTATTATTATTATTATTATTATTATTATCACTAATATGAAAATGATAAAATTTATTATTATTTTCTTTAATATTAGTATTAGTATCAATTTATAATAATTATTATTAATATTAATATTATCAACAAAAACGTTATTGATATTATCATTATAAGTGATAGTATGATTATCGTAATAGTATTGTTAGTATTAAAAACTATTATCATTTTTTTTTTACAAAAATTATTATTTTAATATTATTAAAACTACTGTTATTATTATTATTATCAAGTATTATCTATATCATCAATATAATAATAATATTGATTATGAAAATAAAAGTTTTTAAATGACGTTGTTAAGATTATAAATATTAAAATAAAAATTAGAGATATGAAAATATATTAAATTACATAAATTAATTATATTAATAATTCTATATATAAAATGAATATATTTACATAAATAATTAATAAAACTTATAAATTATTAAATTATTAAATATAACAAGTACATCACTAATAACTAATAATAATATATAAATTTATTCGATTACATTTATGTGTATTAATAGATATACAAATGATATAGGTTCGTGAATCCGAGGCCAACCCTGCATTGTTCAAATGTCGTCATATGTATTTTTACTACAAAATACAGTATCGTGAGTTCATTCGATTCCCTTTTACTCTTTACATTTTTGGGACTGAGAATACATGCGCTGCTTTATAAATGTTTGACGTGATAGACACAAGTACTTAAAACTACATTCTATGGCTGAATTATCGAAATCGAATATGCCCCTTTTTATTAAGTCTGGTAATCTAAGAATTAGGGAACAGACACCCTAATTGACGCGAACTCTAAAGATAGATCTATCGGGCCCAACAAGCCCCATCCAAAGTACCGGATGCTTTAGTACTTCAAAATTTATATCATGTCCGAAGGAGGATCCCGGAATGATGGGGATATTCTTATATGCATATTGTGAATGTCGGTTACCAGGTGTTCAATCCATATGAATGATATTTTTGTCTCTATGCATGGGACGTATGTTTATGAGAAATGGAAATATGAAATCTTGTGGTCTATTAAAATGATGGAAATGATTATTTATGTTAAACTAATGAACTCACCAACCTTTTGGTTGACACTTTAAAGCATGTTTATTCTCAGGTATGAAAGAAATCTTCCGCTGTGCATTTGCTCATTTTAGAGACATTATTTGGAGTCATTCATGACATATTTCAAAAGACGTTGCATTCGAGTCGTTGAGTTCATCAAGATTAATATTAAGTCATTTATAGTTTAAATATATTATGAAATGGTATGCATGTCGTCAAATTTCAATGTAAATGAAAGTTTGTTTTTTAAAAACGAATGCAATGTTTGTAAAATGTATCATATAGAGGTCAAGTACCTCGCGATGTAACCAACTGTTGTGAATCGTTTATAATCGATATGGACTTCGTTCGGATGGATTGGGACGGGGTATGACAGTTGGTATCAGAGCGGTGGTCTTAGTGAACCAGGTCTTGCATTAGAATGTCTAACTGATAGTTGTTAGGATGCATTAGTAAGT
Source organism: Rutidosis leptorrhynchoides (assembly GCF_046630445.1). Classification (NCBI taxonomy): domain Eukaryota; kingdom Viridiplantae; phylum Streptophyta; class Magnoliopsida; order Asterales; family Asteraceae; genus Rutidosis; species Rutidosis leptorrhynchoides. The sequence continues at coordinate 103,990,779 of NC_092335.1, read as the reverse complement.
CTGGACTTCGACCGTGTCTGCATGTCAAAAGTTTTGCTTATCATTTTCTAGTCGGAAATCATCTGCTTATCATCCTTAGGAAATTACGTGCTTATCATTCTTAGTCTAGACACGTTTTACTGCATTGACTACATGAATAGTGTAAAGACCAAAATTCATATCTTAGCGTATCTGCTAATTCATATCTTAGCGTATCTGCTAATTCATATCTTAGCGTATCTGTTATTATTATATTTGCCTGACAGGTTCCGTAGATTCCTCCGTAACTTATGAGATTTTAGTATTATATATGTATATGTAAATTATGTATTGCAGGATACTAATCTACATCCTATAATCTATTTCTTATCGAAAATCCTTCATCTGATCGTACGAGATGAATCCCCCAACCAATTCGAATTCCTTGGATTCCGACATATATTTCGATATGGAGTTTCAACTAAGCTCCGAAAACAGAGTCACCAGAATGAATCAACCAATTCATTTGATGGGTTCATAGTCTACTTAATCATTGGAGACAAGAAGAAGGTGATCCTGTCCGTCAACCGAATTCACCTCTTGGCGAAGAACCTGAAACACTTACTGGCGAACCTATTCGAAACACCATTTTCAGCCTCATTTCCAGAGTATCTCGAAACGATTATATTCTATCCATAATTCTAAACCTTATTCATCCACTCGTTCTGACCGACAATCATCCCGGAACCATAGAAGAAGTCAACGAGCTTCGCGCTCAAGTAATCAATATGGAAAATGTAGTGCAAAATGTACCAGCTTCAGCAACATCATCGGCACCAACAGTACCATCAGTAACAGCATCAGTACCATCAACAATCCATGCCTCCACATCTCATTCTGTACCTCGAGTATAATCATCGTTCTACGTATCGTTCTACATCGATTATATTCGTTCTTCATGATGATTAAGTGATCTCTAAATGTTTTAGAGATTATGTATTCTAGTTCTAACGGTAAACCAAATGAGTTGAATATCATATCAACTCAATGAATCCATGATTACATCTGAAGAAAATGTATATGTATATACGTTTTCATAAAGATTGTAATTAAAAATTCTTTCGTACAAAGTGTTAATTGTGAAAATATTTTAACGGGTAGGTAATACCCGAGGAATATTTAGATTTCACATTAATAAGTTAAACTGTACACTCTTCGAATCTGATTCAACAGTTATTTACTATCCTACTTACAACTACTGTTATACATATCCGTTCACCGCAGAATAACCATTTTCATTCAATTTCATATTTAGATTTTGACCTATCAGAATTCCACAAGTGGCATAATGAAGAAATAATGGACACAATAAAAATTGATTAGAAACAGACTAATTAACAATATGAAAAATTTTGTTAAGAATCCACGCTAACTGTTTCCAGCTAACTGTTCCTAGCTAACTGTTAATTCCGTATTACATTTTATTTATCGCAATTTAATTATCGCAATTTACATTCTCGCAATTTTATTTATCGTCGTTTAATTTCTGTTATTTACTTTACGCACTTTATTTATCGTCATTTATTTTCTGTTATTTATTTTACGCACTTTAAATATCGGGACACGTATACAAGGTTTTGACATATCATATCGACGCATCTATATATATTATTTGGAATCACCATAAACACTCTATATGCAGTAATGATCGAGTTCTCTATACAGGGTTGAGGTTGATTCTACAATAATATATATAATTTGAGTTGTGATCGAGTCTGAGACGTATACGGGTCACGACACGTATTAATTAATTCGAAAATTATATATTGCTAACTGTGGACTATCAATTGAGGACCACCAACATTGGACAATTAAAATGAATTAAAATATTGATTATAACATATGAAACTAAACAATTCTTCAAGTTTGCCACTTGATTTCATCTTAAACCTCATTTGTATCTCGTCGATTACAATCTGCATTCAAACCTTTTATAATTCTTGAAAACACCTCAATCGATAGGATGAATCAACCGCACTTCATCTATGTAAGGAAAGATTTATGTATATAGTATTGCATCTGAGAAACTCTCGACAACTGAGTAAAAGTTTAACACGTAGTCGCGTCAGATCCTTTGACATTTATTAGCAAAAATAACTTTGCGATCCCTTTTCAAGGTAGCAGATTTTGTCACAGCTTCAGCAAATCAACTTTGACTTTTCGTTCAAAACAACCTTATTATAACCTTGATTTATATGTGTACTCTTTTATTATTATCGGAGAACCTGTTATATTCCACCATATTACCGTCAGCGTTTAATCATCTAAAAAACACAATTATCTTGAAATCATCTCAGAACGATAACCAATGATTCAGATATGGTAGCAGTAAATGTAGAGGAATCGGCAATCAGTACTTTGAAAACTCACAGCATATCTACATCAACAATTATATATATAATAATTATCTCCTAGAATTACGACCTTCAATTCAAAAATTTTGAAAAGGTACCCAGTTTACGAATCGATACTCTGTATGTTGAAAAAGCTGAATGAAGCAGCAGAAACTGTAGGCAATCGTAAACGATCTTAGTCGTCGGAAATTTGATGATAAAGAATAGTATGTTGGAAAAGCTCAGAAACGTTGGAACTGGAAAACGGATTGAGCTAACCATAAAGGAAATCAAGGAGAAATACAAGTAACATACCCTAAATTCATAGAACCCAGATAAATCCAGATCCGTTGAAATCTTTAGAGAATATCTTGCTCCGAAGTCATGTTAAAATCTTGCGGAAAATCTTTCTCCATCAACCATCGAACTTAGAAATTCCAAAATATCATCATCAATATCTTCGATATTTCTGAGGATATTTTCATAAATATTCTCGTCCGAAATTATATACCTCTTCGTGCTTCCTGTGTTTCATTATATTGGAAACTTCTGTAAAATCTAAATTTAATTTATGAATGAATTCTGGAGAAATGTAAAGAAATTGATGCATGAATTAATATAATATAATGACACTTGATCAACGTGATTATATTACAGTAAGTCATGCTGAGTTTCTAATGAAACGTGATGATTCACAGACTCTAACGTCATCACGTGCCATGTTACACGACTCTTGTATTCTATTTAACCTCAAAAATATCAAGAAAATATTTTCTTGATGATTCGATCTTTTCCGGATATTCTGGTAATTTGACAAATCAAATCTTACGATTACGTTCTTTCTTGGTTAGAACATTAAGTTCATTCGAAAACTCTGTACTTACAAAATCTGGACCGTTGCTCGCTTTACTGGAGGTCGAGAAGATAATAAAAAGGCAAAGAGATCCAAAATATGTGAGAAAATATAAAGCTCAATAACAACACAGAGGTTACAAACCATGGATATTAATATGAATAGCAATATAAAGACACGGTATAATTAAGAATAGTATCACCCAAGGTAATAGTAGAAGTAAACAGATTTTTCAAGTGGAAGATTGAAAAGAAGGAAGACAGAAATGATAATTAGGAAAAATATCAAGAATTAGAACTGGATTAAGCATTTTCACAATCTTTTGGATGTATGAACTAATAAAGAAAGTATAGGAATGGTGAGAATAATGGAACGGAAGAGTTTAATTTATAATGGAAATATCAGACAGAGTAATCAAGGCAGATCACCGTATTTAATTATAGAAATCTTAATTTCCTTATTCGCCGAAGAATCAAATCTTTTAGATTTCAAAGATTTTCTTTAAATTCCTTGAATTCCGGAATTCAAGCAAGACAACGTCAAAAGCTAAGACGCACCTTATTTTCTAAATTCAACCCTGACTCTGTCAAAAGTTAAGACGAATCTTTACTTTTTCTATTTCAATCTTTTGCGATAGCTTCACTCATACGCTTCAAGTAACCGAATCGTTTAATCTATATTACAAGGTAATGATAAAACTCTATTCAATCACTTCATTTCGTCATGAAAACATTTTTATTGTTAGCCATGACCACCTCACTCAAATTTCGGGACGAAATTTCTTTAACGGGTAGGTACTGTGATGACCCGGAAATTTCCGACCAAATTTAAACTTAAATGTTATATGATTTTGACAAGATAAGCAAAGTCTGTAATATTGAGTTACAAAATTTTGAAACTGTTTTCATGGATTCAATTAACCTTTGACTATTCTCGATGATTCATGAACAATTATTTGTAAATAGATATGTATATATAAATAAGTAAATATAAATAATAATGTATAAGGATATCAATAAACTTTTACATGCAATTGTTATTATAAATAAATATGTAAATTAAAATAAGAGATAATAAAATTTATTACATAAAATAAATCTATATATATACACATAAAAAGTATATTATATATATTTTGTGATTTTGAAGTTATTTAGTAAACAACGGTAACGCTCAATTGTCATATTGATTGATAATAAACGAGTTAAAAAGAAACTTAAGTGATTGTAAAATAAACGGCGATTCGAAAATGAGTTATATAAATTGTAGACTTATTAATAATGTATTTAGGAACTGCTTGTTAAATTTTAAAACTTTTTATATTTTTACCTGGGATCGAGCGCGGACAGGTGAGTTAATTTTTAATTAATAATTTTAAATAATTAATGAACAAATTTTTTTACCATAATGACTAAAATAAATAAATATAATTACTGTAAAAATTTGAGTTTTTTTTTCTGAGAACTTTTATTCACCACTAATTAACAAACGGACTACGATGTAACATTCCGGGAAAAAAAATAAAAATTGTTCGTAGAAGGTACAAGAGTGTGGCTGCTAATATATATTCTCATTATTTTATTTGCACATTTTTATATATTTATTTATTATTATATTATTTTTATATGCATACTGCATTCTTGACCCACACCACCTTTTTACATTTAGACTACCATCATATGTGTTTTCTCTTTTCTCTGCAACAACCATCAACCAAACCCCACTCTCTTATATTTTCATTTATTAGTTATGAACTCACCTCCTTTATGTCCTTTTCTTCTCACTTGTTACGTGTAGTAGTTGAAATTGTGGCATATACATCTCCTTTAGTATATTTCAAATTGTGCTCTTGGTGTCTAGCAAGCCCCGTAGATTATGGCAGCCATCTAAGATCTACGAAAATGAAATAATAATAATATATGTCATGAAGTTTTTGTGTAAACATATAAATCAACTTGTGCATGTGGTAGACTAACAAACCCACTTGCATTCCTCAATCTTTTCCTTTGTGCAGCTGTCGAACCAACCACACACATATATGTTTTTCTTTTCTACTATTCAACAACCACCTTCCACCATTTGTTTGCTACTATGTGAAGAAGACCATCACCAACGGTGGAACCACTTTCCACTACCTTTCAATCACCACACCCGACAACCACCTTACCACTTAAAACACCATAACCCGCCACCCTACACCATGAATCACCCCTTCTTCAACCGTAAACCGTCATCTTAGCTCTTAAAGTTTTGTTTCTTTTTCGGTCCAAGGATCATCAACAAAAACCAATCACCACCGTTTCTGTTTTAATCTTCAACCAATATCACCATGAACCATCCTCTATCTCTCCTTTTTATCTGTAACGACTGCCACCATTGTTATGATACTGCAGCCAGAATTAACTACCGCAACTATACGAACTCCATTTTTTTTTCTTTTTTTATGTCGAGAACAACCATCGCTAACCACCCATCATCCTCTTATTCCTACAGCTATATTCTTCTGTTACAACCACTGATGTATTCCTTTTCTGTTTCTTTTTCTCGAACAAAATTTCATTAATCCATATCTAGAAGACGATGAACAGTAGGCTCACAAGATGTTAAATTATTAATAATGTCATCCTATGTACTGGTTCTACTATAATTACTGTGGTGGGCCGAAGCAACCACTCACCCGTCAATTGGTTCTTTTTATTTATTCATTAAAGGATGACGAGGATGATGATGTGAATTCATGATGAAGATGACTATGATCAAGAAATGACGGTGATATACATGATGTTAAGATGATGATAAATATAGTATAACGATAACGATGGTGGTGCACAGTTACGAGGGTGATGGAAAATCGAATTGATGAAGATATTACAACGATGATGATGATTTTATGAAGGTTAGCATAATTATAATATCGATTATGATTATGTTATGTTTACGGATGACGTGGTTATGATAAAACGGTGACTAGATATGATCGTATGATAATAGGATGATAATATAGCCGCTAGATTATGTTTTTGTTTATGATTAGCAAAGTATGATGGTGGTTATTGCCTTGGTCGATTAGTGTTAGGAAGAAGAAGAAGGAAATAGAAACAGAAATATAAGAGTTAATTAAATTTAAGAGAGAAAGAAAACAGATAAACAAGCAGTAGAGGAGTGGTTCATGTTGTGGGCGTTTAACACAAGGTCCTGGGTTCGAACCCAGGCCACCACAGTATATTTTTTTTAACAAAATAAACTGTTGGGCTGGAATATTTGCTATTTGGGTCGTGTGGTTTAGTATAGTTGGGCCGTGAACTTTGGTTTGGTATTGGGCCGTAGGTTTGCTGTTGGACCAAAACAATAAGAGTTATATATAATGGATACCAATACAAATCAGAAAAATAGAAATGGACGTATGGTTTAGAAGGTGTTCGGATTTACGAGAGGTCATGAGTTCGAGTCCCGCTTCGAGCATTTTTTTTTAAAAGGAGCATCTAAGGTAGTTTTTATTATTAATTCTATTATTATTAGGATTATTATTATTATTATTATTATTATTATTATTATTATTATTATTATTATTATTATTATTATTATCACTAATATGAAAATGATAAAATTTATTATTATTTTCTTTAATATTAGTATTAGTATCAATTTATAATAATTATTATTAATATTAATATTATCAACAAAAACGTTATTGATATTATCATTATAAGTGATAGTATGATTATCGTAATAGTATTGTTAGTATTAAAAACTATTATCATTTTTTTTTTACAAAAATTATTATTTTAATATTATTAAAACTACTGTTATTATTATTATTATCAAGTATTATCTATATCATCAATATAATAATAATATTGATTATGAAAATAAAAGTTTTTAAATGACGTTGTTAAGATTATAAATATTAAAATAAAAATTAGAGATATGAAAATATATTAAATTACATAAATTAATTATATTAATAATTCTATATATAAAATGAATATATTTACATAAATAATTAATAAAACTTATAAATTATTAAATTATTAAATATAACAAGTACATCACTAATAACTAATAATAATATATAAATTTATTCGATTACATTTATGTGTATTAATAGATATACAAATGATATAGGTTCGTGAATCCGAGGCCAACCCTGCATTGTTCAAATGTCGTCATATGTATTTTTACTACAAAATACAGTATCGTGAGTTCATTCGATTCCCTTTTACTCTTTACATTTTTGGGACTGAGAATACATGCGCTGCTTTATAAATGTTTGACGTGATAGACACAAGTACTTAAAATTACATTCTATGGCTGAATTTTCGAAATCGAATATGCCCCTTTTTATTAAGTCTGGTAATCTAAGAATTAGGGAACAGACACCCTAATTGACGCGAACTCTAAAGATAGATCTATCGGGCCCAACAAGCCCCATCCAAAGTACCGGATGCTTTAGTACTTCAAAATTTATATCATGTCCGAAGGAGGATCCCGGAATGATGGGGATATTCTTATATGCATATTGTGAATGTCGGTTACCAGGTGTTCAATCCATATGAATGATATTTTTGTCTCTATGCATGGGACGTATGTTTATGAGAAATGGAAATATGAAATCTTGTGGTCTATTAAAATGATGGAAATGATTATTTATGTTAAACTAATGAACTCACCAACCTTTTGGTTGACACTTTAAAGCATGTTTATTCTCAGGTATGAAAGAAATCTTCCGCTGTGCATTTGCTCATTTTAGAGACATTATTTGGAGTCATTCATGACATATTTCAAAAGACGTTGCATTCGAGTCGTTGAGTTCATCAAGATTAATATTAAGTCATTTATAGTTTAAATATATTATGAAATGGTATGCATGTCGTCAAATTTCAATGTAAATGAAAGTTTGTTTTTTAAAAACGAATGCAATGTTTGTAAAATGTATCATATAGAGGTCAAGTACCTCGCGATGTAACCAACTGTTGTGAATCGTTTATAATCGATATGGACTTCGTTCGGATGGATTGGGACGGGGTATGACAGCGGGTTGGTGATAGCAACTCGCGATATGTTCATAATGTTGTCATGGACAGAACACATGGAAATCTTATTCAAGCAGTTTTAGGGAATGGTGATTGTATGATTGAAGAAGTTGTGTTTTTTGAAATTTTTGTTAAGCACTATGAGCAGTTTCTTGCTATTACTTCGCCTGTAGAAAATATTAAGCAACTAGATACATTATTTACAAATGTTATTGCTACAGACAAGGGAAATTTCAAGATTATAAATGTGTCGACTGAAGAGGTAAAACTTGTTATGTTCGATATCGAGGATGATAAATCCCTGAACCAGTATGGCTATATATACCTCTGTTTTCTTTAAGATGTTGTAGACGCCGATTGGATCTTGGGATCGAAGGTTTTCGTGAATCGTTGACGTTGGGGATCGAATTAGTCGAACCGGATCGTTTTTGGATCAGATTAGAACGATGCCCTAGAGTCTTGATTCGACTTGGTGGGTTTTTGGTTCAGTTGTAGATGAGAGAAAATGGATTGGAACAAATGAGGCGATCAATCAACAAATGAAACTTTGAACCTCTATTTATACTCGATGGGCTTCGGTCATTCGTTTGGCCCGAATGTCTTTCGTCAGGCCCGTTCAACTTGATTCTCATTTCCGTTGATATGAACTAGGGACTTATATGCACCAACAAACTCCCCCTAGGACCTAGTTCTATTAATAATCATTCTTTAGCCAGACTTATACACCATCATTGAGGATCAACACACTCCCCCTAGGATGTGGTGTTACTTTTAGCTTCACTTAACTTCTCATTATGCACCAATAAACTCCCTTGTATGGTACATACTTTCTCTCTTCATCTTTATCCTTGTAGTATTCCAATTATAATCGCAAGTCGACACGATCATCAGGAAATACACTTTCGTTGAACCTTTGAGTAAAATCTCTTTAGATACCCGGAGAGTTATACTCAACAATCTTCAAAGCACATCAGTCATCAGATTAACCCTAACTTATGACTGTTGTGACTTCAGGTTCTTCAATCTCTTCAAATCTTCTAAGAAGCAGCGGAATATTAAGATTTGACAATGTTTGGCCCATAAATAATCAGACGATTCTGATTACCCCACAGTAACTTCTATTTCTTTCTAAATCTTCAAAACCTGCACATGTAAACATCACAAAGCACAATGACATATATAGACATGAGCACGTTAGACATAATCAATCTCTCGATTCTTTACAATCATAAACATTATAAACATCGAAACGGTTAATTAAGCAGCTTTATCCCTTTCTTTCACGTACATCATTCCTTCACTTCATCAGAACTCCCTAAGCTCCAACTTTAACTTCTTCTTGCAGTTATCATGGCTCGTACGTATATCAATTTTAACAAAATGTTGGTCATATAAAACATTTAACTTAAACACACTATGGCTTAGCCATTTTGACTCAACATTTTCACAATCATTCAAAACACATGGTTTTTTTTTTTTTTTTTCAATCAACAAAACATTTATTGTTTATCAAACAAAAACTTAGCTTCAGTCTGACACGTCAATTTCAATTCACATGAGTAACCAGAAAATAAATAAGAGAGAAAATATTTTTGTATTTTATAAAGTTTATGCAAAAACATTAAAAAATATTTCTGTATTTTTCATAGTATGAATGCATGCATGAAAAGCAAATGCAATTACACTAAAATACTAACATGCATTTTAACAGGAAAAAAAATCACATATTTTTGTGAGATGTTGATCTTAACATTGAATCAACACTAAACTATAGTAGCAAATCATCATCGTTCAATTCTTAAGATTAAGTACTTACAGATTAAAACTCTGATTATAGATATCAAGTCACATTAAGCTTTCATATTCTTTCCTCATAGACATTTTGATGATCACGTTGATTAATTACTTTAACATATTGCTATGCTAGATTAGATCATAGAATCAGTCCTCATTTTAGATCGCACGATGTATCAGGTAGTCAATTGAGCACTAAAGTCCAGACGCTGTCCGTTATCACTAGCACATATTTTCGATCTAATTGAACATGAGGTACTCTCACAGTATTTTGAATATTCCTGTCAGCCTTGGGCTTCTACCTCAACCTATACCTTCGATTTAGATGGCTCGGGTAGATCTCATAGTATTTTGAATATTCTGAGATGTGCATACACAAACGCTATAAACCCCATGCTTTTCATCTGTAATAGCATAACTTAGAGTACATTTCTGTAAATATATTTCTAGCTTCTTGTCTTAATGGGTAATATCTTATATCACAGGCACAAGGATGCTCGGCAGTTCAATGTGAACCCCTGGATCAACAATCCAAGCCACGAGAGAGTGGCACACTATGAATGATTTGAGATTTGAGCACATGTCTTATTTAATTATGGGAACTCTCATCATTATCTTTCTTCATTATTGATTTTGACTTGAATTCTTCATCTTTTAACATTTGAATATTGTTTTCATCTTGTTGAAACTTGACTTGAACTTTATGCAGATGCTCATTGACTTCATAATTACTTTGGATGCTCAAATCATCCACATGTGTTCTCCCTTAAAGATAAGGACGGTCCGTGATGGTCGGATATGCTTTTAGACATTATTTTCAAAATATATTTATCTCTATGTAAGCTAACCTTTCCATGTTTGGATTCAAGCATTACGAGCCGATAGAATTTGATATACAATATCTGTACAAAATATCCTCACCTTGTATTGATCACATGAATATCCCAATTAGTCGTCAGACTCAATGGTAGAGCAAATTTTGATTATTGCTTGGGGATATTCATCGCCAAATATGTCCAATATAAATCTCAATAGGGAATACCCTCACCTTTTGTTGATTTCCTGAACAATTATTTCTATAAATATGCACACGTGATAATTAGGTGACTACCATTCAACCGCTGTAAATCTTTCCATGATTTTCTCATCAAGATATTTACATGATTATGAGTGTGATCATCTCATTCTATGATTGAGTCATAAGGCTTAATAGTACTTGATATGAATAATCACTGATTTAATCTATACTACTTACTATACGCGCCAAACGTTAAACAAGCAAGTTCAGTAATACAGTCATCTCCATAACATGTAGATCAAGCAACTCATTTTTTAGTTTCTATTTTTTGTTGTTTTTCATTTTATCTTTTTTTTTATATTTTCTGATGTCGCCATTTTCTCCCCCCTAAAATACTAAAACCGAAAATCTTTTTGGCTTTTTGGATTTTATGCAATCAGAAAATAAAATGCAATGCGGAAATTTAAACTACCTAACATGCAAATGTAAACAAATACAATAAAGAAAACATGAAAAGAGTTGGTTACTCATTTGATGCTTCGTTTCTGGGACAATATCAGACTGATTGTTGACACCAAATGACGTTATTACACGGGGTTCTACAATGAATTATGTAGAAGCCAAAACATACGTTTCGTTTCGGGTTACATACTGAAGTATATACAAGCCATTTTCCTGGGAATGTATGTGCGGACTGCCCCATTGATGATAATCAAGGTACTATCAGCAAGGTTAAACAAACATGGCGACCTGCACAAGCTCAAAAACAACATTAGTTCAAAGTGGGAACCCAAGCCCGAATGGCAGTGGGTTTCCCGTCGACACCAACAACCTGTAAATCCACCCATTTTCCAGTGGATCCTAACGGTGTCATATTCACATCACTATCACTAGTACTACAACCTCCCTCAGATTTAGATCTCCAGACACGACGCTTACATGGCGACCGTTTATGATAAAATGGTGTTTCATTAATGTTCGTAGAAATCTTAGCAGTTGAAGTAAAAACACGGTTTTTAATAGGTGAAGTTGAACGATTTTTGAAAAATTTATTATACTTCCATTTTGACTTAGAAGAATTTTCATTAAACGTCTGGTTCAGGTCAACCTTCCTATGTGGTGTACGCAAGTAGTTCGAACATTTCCAAGCAACATGTCCATATTCTCCGCAATCAAAACATGTTCTACGGTCAACAAATTTACCTGAGTAATGAGTTGCTCTTTTGTCAAGTCTACATTCGTGACTCACATTCCGTCTATGTGGAGGTATGTACCTATTTTTGGCATTCGGGGTCTTGATGGGGACCCCAGGGATAGTCTTGTATTCTAGGTCTCCTTCCTCAGTAACAGGCTTGTCCACTGAATTGTGATCCGACTTAACCTTGGATTTTGATTTAAACTTAGAGTACTTGGATTTAGTAGCTCTTCTTGATTTTAACTCAAGTCTATCAATAGGTTTTGACACAATCTCCTCAACTATCTCATCATTAGAAAGAACTTCGTCAACCAACTTAGGCACACTGCTAGTCTTAGAACTCTCACTCTTAAAAAGTTCTTCAGGTGGTGGAGTAAGAACATACTCATTTTCTAAGTTCAGTCCTTTCTCATACTTAACAGGTGTTTGAAACACAAGCTTCTCCTTAGGGTTCCTAGACTTCTCAACTTTTCTTGGTTTTGGTTTCTTACTAGCACTCATGGGATTTTTCAAAATCGTGATGGGTTTAGTCACTGGTTGGAATGGTTTGCTGTCTTTCTCGGTGTCGATATCAGTATCGGACTCTGTCTCAAAGACAACTTCTACAAGTTTCCTAACCTCTACCTTATCACTCTTATCCTTAAAGTCAATGGGTGTATCCTTAGACTCACCGTATTGCTGTTCAACAATATCATCCTTACACTTCTCACCAGGCTTCTTAAGATATTCATTCATAAGAGGAGGCGCACACTCGTTGTAACTAACATCTTTCTGTTTATCATCCTTAGGAGGATTAGAGGTCTGTAGGACATACTTTGATCTCTGCCAATTATCAATCCTAGCCTTTTCAGTTTCATATTTTATCTTAAAAGATTCCTTTTCCTCCTTAAGGCTTTCTATCTGATTCAAGTACATAGTAATGGCCTTCTGATCATCTATGATAGTTGCTTTCAAATGACCTATCTGATTTTCTAAGGTATTAATAACATCCACGTACTCCTTTTGCTTATTAAGATAATACACTGCATCCTGATAATTCTTCTTATTTGTCTGATTGTCTAAACTTAAGTTCTTAAGTTCAAGCTTAAGCTTTGGACAATTCTCACAAGTTACAGGAATTTCACTAAGCTTAGAAATGACACATTCAAGTCTATCAATTTCCTGCTCAAAATCAATACATTTAGAACAAACAGAAGTAGATTTAGTGTGTACCTTATCATTGCTTGACGTGTTGGCCGTGAATGCACAGTTGGTTGTCGATTTCGAGATCTCAATTTCAGACTCTGACCCAGAACTGTTTGACACTATCTCCAGCTTCTCAATAGTATTAGCCGCATTATTCACAACTGGCTCTTCTTCCTTAGCCGGATTTTCAATTTTAGTAGCAGCATCACCATGATCACTTGAAGATTCATCTTTAAATCAAACACTAACAATCTCAACCTCATTCTTAAACCCTGATGCAGACACATCGTTTATCTTAGAATCTTGAAGTATATTCCTTCTAGTGCATTGCTCCAATTCCTTCTTCCTCAACTTGGATATAAACGAATTAAGAGTAAGAACACTGTTGCAAGCCCATGCTCTTGATTCAATCTGCTCAATATATTCATCCCATTCATGAGGTAGTCCTTTCTTGAGACCTTTTACAATATTTCCTTGTGTCAGCTCAACTCCATAATACTCCATCTCGTATATTAGATGACGATACCTCGCAATCGTGTCCTCTAAATTCTCATTGTTTAGTGCCTTAAAATTTTTCCATTCCTGTTTCAAGGCCTTACCCTTCTTTTCCTTCATTTCATCACACGAGTAAAACATTTGAATATCTTAAAATCTGACAAAAACTCGCGAAATCTCGACAAAAACGAACAAGAATTGACTATCAGGGTCAATTGGTTAAAGTCAATATGATGTCACTTTGTTCAACTTGTCAAAATTCAAACCCAAATATCAGTGCACGTTAGTCCTTTGTTAAAAAATTTAACCAACCTTACTAACGGTCGTTAAGGTTCTCAAAAGACACACAAATATGTCTACACGAACTGAATTATGTGTCAAATGACACCAATATTTAGTTGGGCCAAAGAATTGAAAACAAATAGAACTTAGGCTTTTAAAAGATTAAATCAAGTAAATATAATCTTCCTTGGTTCCTGTACTTATCCTTCCTTTTCACAGAAATCAGATACCCTTTTGATTTTTTTTTTACTTCTCACACGTGGACCCCACGAGCAACAACTTACCTCTTGTACCTTTTCTTTTACTCTTGTCGTGACTTAGGACCAGACACACCCTTTTGCTCTTTCTTAGCAACAATCAAAAAGTGTGGTCCTCTCTCTTGTTTCTTTCTTGTGTACGCACTACACACACCCTTCTTATCTTATTTTCCTTCTATTATATCCACCTAAAACCTATAATAAATGTTGTCTTCTTCCTCTCAACCCTAGCAATATAACCAGAGACACAGGTCCTGCAATCTCAATTTATTTCCAATTACTCCTTGAAAGGCGACAGTCGGTCGATGGAGACGACGATCGGTCGACTGTCGTGGTTCCAATCGGTCGAGTGGTGGAAGACAAACGGTTCAATGGTATTTCGTCAATCGGTCGAGTGATGGTGACAGTCGGTCGAGTCTGTTTCGTCAATCGGTCGAGTGAGGGTGAAATTCGGTCGAAGGAGAGCTCGACATTCGGTCGAGAGAGGCTAGACAGTCGGTCGAATGATGGAAGACAATCGGTTGAAGGAGAGTGACAATCGGTCGAGGGTGTTTATGGTGAATCTGCAGAAACCGGCGACGGCAGCGGTGGTTCACGGTGTAGGTGACTCAAAACATGGAATTGGGCACAGAAAACTTGCAGAAAGGTACTATTTTTGATTTCTAATACAACTGCAATATTAGATTTTCAAGATAAACACCGAATCACAGACGAACGATCTATTAAAAAAATGAAATATTATGAACTTTAAAATCAGATTTCGAAATAAAAATGAATTCAGTAATTTGGAGAATGATTGTATGATGATAAAGATCATATATCACTTGTCAATTCGATTTTTAACACCGAAAAATCGAGTTTTTCAATTTTAGAAGCAAAAACTTGAAAATACCCAAAAATCAATTTTTTTAACAAACTCAAAAACGAAATCACGCTATGAACGATCGATCCTACAAGCCAAAGCTCTGATACCACTTTGTAGACGCCGATTGGATCTTGGGATCGAAGGTTTTCGTGAATCGTTGACGTTGGGGATCGAATTAGTCAAACCGGATCGTTTTTGGATCGGATTAGAACGATGCCCTAGAGTCTTGATTCGACTTGGTGGGTTTTTGGTTCAGTTGTAGATGAGAGAAAATGGATTGGAACAAATGAGGCGATCAATCAACAAATGAAACCTTGAACCTCTATTTATACTCGATGAGCTTCTGTCATTCGTTTGGCCCGAATGTCTTTCGTCAGGCCCGTTCAACTTGATTCTCATTTCCGTTGATATGACCTAGGGACTTATATGCACCAACAGATGTCATAGGATATTATTGGTCGTTATGTGACTAAAGTGGTAATGGAGTTTATTCATAATGATACTTCTAAAGGAGATTAACCATACTATAATTGCTCTTCTTCCAATGATTAAAACTCCTTGCAGGGTGACAGATTACACCCCGATTTCTGGTTGTAACATAGTATATAAATGCATAGTAAGACATTACTAATTGTATGAAGGATTGTTTAGATAATATTGTTAATGTGAACCAGTTTACGTTCATTCTGGGGTGCCGTATTTCTGATAATATTTAGCTAACACACATAACTATCATTTGTCTATTGGGAAGTATAGATACGTCTTTAAAGTAGACATTCAAAAAACTTATGATACAGTGGACTAAAATTTCCTCATGGAAGGTCTTTATAGATTTGGTTTTCATAATACTATGGTGGACTCGTTTAAGAAGTGTATGAGTTCTATGTCGTTTTCCATATGCATTAATAGTATATTTGTATATTCATTTGGCCTTTAAATGAAAACGAGGGCTTCGACAAGAAGATCTTGTGTCTCCGTATCTTTTTACTATGGAGATGGAAGTCTTTACTCTTATGCTTCATCGTAATGCTCACCATTCTAATAAGTTGTTTTCCATTCAAAGGGTGAGAAGTAGAAGAATACTACTGTATGTGTTTGCCGATGATTTGTTCCTTTTCTCATGTGCACAATTGGACTCGGTTTGTGTCAATGTCGATACATTGGAGGAGTTTAAGAAATGCTCTGGCTTATTCTCAAGTCTTTATAAGACTACCACATTTTTTGCTGATGTATCAGATAGTTTGAAGCTTCTAGTTCGCTTGGTGCTTCCATTTGATGTGACAACCCAGAAATTTTCGACCAAATTTAAACTTAATCTTTATATGTTTCCGACACGATAAGCAAAGTTTGTAATGTTGAAATCTCAAAACTTTGAACTGTGTTCATTTCATTTAACCTCGACCAAGTTTCGATGATTCATGAACCATTATATAAATGGATATGATTATATATATATAGGTATATATTATAACTTAAAAATATTAACAAACTATTAAACGTATGATACTTTACATGAACGTATTTATTTCAATATGTTTATCGGTGGAAGTAGAAGATGATATCAAATGATTGATTTATCAGGAACATTGAATCATGATTTCGAGTCTCTATTGAGAGGTCCACTTTGATTTAGGAAACCTTTCCTTTTTAACGGTATTCGGAATAAATGGTAAAGTGATTTACATGTAAGAACAAATGTGTCAATTGACGAACGTTAGACAAAAGTTAGTGAGGAATTGGATTTCATAATATTCGACTGACCTATTTTCAAATATGAGTAAACGATTTCAAAAACTGAATTATTATGATTATGTTATAAGGATAAGTTGATTTTATAGAATTAGAAGAATTTAAGCTTTATATTATAATTATATATATGTTGCGTTTCAAGAACGTAAACGTAATACGACATAGTAAATTCTATTATTTAAATATATATAATAATCTTTGAGATATGATTATTTTGGAAAAACTAAAAATCTTATTATTAGATAAATATTTCAAACATATATATATTATGTATAAAGATTATAATTTTAAATGAAAAGATATATATATATATATATATATATATATATATATATATATATATATATATATATATATATATATATATATATATATATATATATATATATATATATATATATATTAAATTACTTATAAAACGATTCGATTTAAAATAATACATTTTGGTAAACAATGAGACGTTAATTTATAGAAGCAAATGACCACAACACTCAAATGATTAGGTTACACTTTGAATGGGGTAGTTTTTCATTAAATTAAGTATTATTATTTATAAAGGTACGTGTCACGAAACGTAAAGTACAAGTTTTCTCAGCGTACGAAAGGACGTTTGAAAAACCTGAACCGGTACGTAAGTCAAGCGTCAACGTACAATTCATCGGTGCAAAAATTACAAGTTAACTATGCACGTAAATATAATATAATATTTAATTAATTATAAAAATTAAATATTAATATTTATTTATATTAAGTAATAGAGATGTCGGCAGCATTTTATTGAGCAAAGATGAGTTAAAGGAGAGGCTCATGCGATCGCATGAGTCCCTCTCACAAACCTCATGTGATCGCATGAGGTGGTAGGTGGGTTTACATCCTTTAAATTTCACGATTTCGGGTTCAGTTTTCATTTCATTTCAATCTCCCGATCTCTCTATACTTATATTTATAATTATTAATATTATTATTATTATTATTATTATTATTAATATTAAGATTATGAATATTAATCTTATTATTATTAGTATTAGTAATTAGTATTATTAGGAGCGATATTATTAGTATTTATACATAAAATACTACGACGGAGTGTTGATTGATTAATTTAAAAATGAGTTTTATGAGTGGGATAGGACTAAGGAAATTATGGGTTATAGCTATGGAGGTGATGGGTATGGTTCATGGGTATGCTCGTGAAGTCAATCTAGTGTTTATCATCTCCGTTGCATCTACGTACCTTTCCGAAAATATTGAATCTCAATATTGATACGTGAGTACTCATAATTTAACTTTTACATACTAATAGTGTATCCCTGACTAGTGCTCGAGTATATAGGATTATGTATGTTTGTACTTTTGATATTGCCTTTAGTTATGTTATGTAGAATCCTGAATTAGTTATATATGCGATTGAGATAAGGTATAAGATACGCATGTCGTTGGAAAGCTAGCGAAAAATTAAGAACTTTTCATTTAGATATCAAATGGTTTCGATGAACGGATTTGAAGTTATAGTCAATTGAAATTTGGTATTATTATTAAAAATGATTATTATTATTATCGTCGTTATTATCGTCGTTATAGTTTTTATCTAATTATTATTATTATTATTATTATTATTATTATTATTATTATTATTATTATTATTATTATTATTATTATTATTATTATTATTATTATTATTATTATCATTATCATTATCATTATCAATAAAAAGTATTATCATTAAAAATTGTTATTATTACTATAGTTATTATCGTTAAAGTTATAATTAGTATTATCATTAATATTATCATAATATTTATTATCATTAGTATTATTATAATTAATAATTAATATTAGTAACACCTAATTATTATGATTACTATTATTATCATTAAAATGAACGCGATATAAAAGACGATAAAAAGCTATTAAACAAACCGATTAGGAAATAAAGAGTATGAATATCATGATGAAATTTAAATTATTGTAAGATATTGATTTAGATAAAATTATCGTTTTTCATTATTTTTATCACTATTATTATTAAAAGTATTATTAATATTAAAACTATCATTTTTATAAAATTATTATTTTAATAAGAATATCATTGTTAATATAAAATTTCATTATTTTTATTAATATGAATTACCATTTTATCATAATATCATTTTAGAAAATATAAATATTGTTATTATTATTAATAGAATAATAATAATTATTATTACAAAATAATATAACTTTTACTTACTATTATAATTATCGATACTATTTTATCAAATAAATATGTAATACAGAGATGTTTTACTATGTGTAACATAATTACATTAATACTACCTATCATATTATTTTTATGATGATAAATGAACTATATAAATTTTATTACTTAAGATATATAAAAGTATATTTTATATAAAATTTTATTTATTAATAAATGAATTATATTATTTACTCTAATTGATCTTTTAAAAATATTTAAAAAATATAAAACGACGATATTTAAACTATAGAATAATCATGTATAAATTTTGGAAATCATTTTGAGTCAAATTGACTTTTGTTGACTTTTGCATATTAGTCTCGAGCATTAGGATTGTGGTACACTATGACTTGACCTAATTTGTTAAGATAAATATTGACCAACATATAAATATATATACTTAATTTAGGTTCGTGAACCCGAGGCCAACCTTGCATTGTTTAAAGTCATTATATGTATTTTTACTACGAGATACAGTATGGTGAGTTTCATTTGCCTTTTTACCCTTTATATTTTTGGGCTGAGAATACATGCGCAATTTTTATAAATGTTTTATGAAATAGTCACAAGTAATCGAAACTACATTATATGGTTGAATGATTGAAGCCGAATATGTCCCTTTTTGCTTGGTAGCCTAAGAATTAGTAAACCAGTCTACTAATTGACGCGAATCCTAAAGATAGATATATTGGGCCTAACAAACCCCATCCGTTGTAGCGGATGCTTTAGTACTTCGAGTTTTTTTATCATGTCCGAAGGATTTCCCGGAATGATAGGGGATATTCTTATATGCATCTTGTTAATGTCGGTTACCAGGTGTTCAATCCATATGAATGATTTTTGTCTCTATGCATGGGACGTATATTTATGAGAACTGGAAATGAAATTCTTGTGGGCTATTAAAATAATGGAAATGAATGATTATGATAAACTAATGAACTCACCAACCTTTTGGTTGACACTTTAAAGCATGTTTATTCCCAGGTATTAAAGAAATCTTCCGCTGTGCATTAGCTTATTTTAAAGATATTACTTGGAATTATTCATTGCATATTTCAAAAGACGTTGCATTCAAGTCGTTGAGTTCAGTAAAGATTATGATTAAGTAAATGACAGATTAGATCATTTATAGATGGACATTACAAAATGGTATGCATGCCTGTCAACTTTCGATGTAATGAAAGATTGTCTTTTAAAATGAATGCAATGTTTGGAAAACGTATCATATAGAGGTCAAATACCTCGCGATGTAATCATATGTTATTGTATTCGTTCTTATGGATTAGGACGGGTCTTTACATGTGGTATCAGAGCGGTGGTCTTAGCGAACTAGATCTGCATTAGTGTGTCTAACTGATAAGTCATTAGGATGCATTAGTGAGTCTGGACTTCGACCGTGTCTGCATGTCAAAAGTTTTGCTTATCATTTCTAGTTGGAAATCATCTGCTTATCATCCTTAGGAAATTACCTGCTTATTATTATTAGTCTAGACACGTCTTGCTACATTAATTGCATGAGTAGTGTATAGACAAAATTCATATCTTAGCGTATCTGCTAATTTATATCTTAGCGTATCTGTTACTGTAAGCTTTGCCTGACATATCCCGCAAATTCCTCTGTAATCTACAAAATCTTTTGTTCTATATCTATGGATATTCTATGTAATTAGAATACCATCCGATAACCGAAAATCATTTCATATCGAAAAATCCTTATTCAATCGTACGAAATGGAATTCGCCATTAGTTCAAGTCCCTCAGATTCCGAAATGGAATCCCACTCAAGCTCCGAAAGCAGTGTGACCGGAATGGACCAACCAATCAGCCATCATCTATTCTGGATGAATTGAGGATGGGTTCGTAGCCTCCTTAATCATTGGAGACAAGAAGAAGGCGATCCTTTCCATCCACCACATTGCCCTCTTGGCGAAGAACCTGAAGCACTTACCGGCGAACCTATTCGAGACACCATTTTCTCTCTCATTTCCAGGGTATCTCGTCACGATTACATACTACATCAAATCCTAGATTTTATTTATCCGCTCGTCCAAACCGAAAATCACCCCGGTGTAATAGAAGAAGTCAACGAGCTTCGCGCTCGGGTAGTGGCTTTGGAGGATATGGTGCAAAGATTACAAACACCAGCAGCATCACCAGCAGCATAACCAGTACCACCATCATCAACACCAACAGTACCATCACCACCACCACCAACAATATCCGCATCTCACACCTCAATTTCACAATCTGTCCCACGAACATCAACATCATACGCACCATAGATACCAAGGAGTACCAACAACAAACAATGAAGTATTGACTCATAACTTCATTGGAGAAACATTCCGCGGCAATTATGTAATCTCTAAAGTCTTAGAGATTATCTAATCTAGGCCTAACCATAAATCAGTTAAGCGAACCAAAATGATAGAAGGAAGAGTAGAAACTCTGACAAAAATGGTGTGTGGTTAACAAGCTAAACTTGTTTTACCAACAGCATCATCAGTACCGTCAGCGTCACCAGTATCGTCAGTGCAGTCAGCATCAGAATCAACAACACCTATAACATCACAAACTCCGTCAGTTCAAGAATCACTGTAGACATCATTACGAATCAATAATGCGTATATTGTATCAACGAGTTATGAAGAATTAACCCATTCCCTCTGAAGAAATTATATGTATATTTTATATATATATATTTTGAAATAAAAAATAAATCTTTCCGTGCTAAGCTATTGTGTGTGAATCTTAACTACTCGGTTAATTCATATTACAAATATGCAATAATGTACGTCCTTCGCCCGCAACTTAACCATCGTTAACTACAATCTCTATCTCAATTCAACAAATTCCAATTCCTAATAAATCAAGTATATATTTGATTTTACACTTTCATCATCGATGTAACCGAAACTTTTCAGATAACATCATTCGTACTTTGCGAAGTTCACAAGAATTTAACGAAAATCAACATCACACCTCAACAAATAATGAAGTATTGATTCATAATTTCAATATTATTGAAGAAATACTTATGTAATCTCTAAAGCCTTCAAGGGATTATTCAATTCTAGTTCCAACCGTAAATCGAATGAGTTTAATTTAGTATTAACTCATTAAAATCTATGTTACATGTGAGGAGAATATATACATATATATTTTCATAAAGATTGTAATAAAATTCTTATGTACAAAATATTAATTGTGAAATTTTTTTAACGGGTAGGTAATACCCGAGAGATATATATATTCACAATTAATATGTTACATTCTTCGAATCAGATTAAGTAAATTATCAACTATACTTCTGATAGTGCTCCAAATGAACATATATTTAGTAGCAATATTGTTCCAATATGTAAAGTTTTTAAATGTAATTTCCTTATTTTTAGTTGTAATAGTTAAATAAATAAGTGCGAAGACGAAAGACGCAAATCGCTCGAAAATGAAGATTTAAAGACAAAAACGAAGATTTGAAAGACCAAAACGTCCAAAAAGCTCAAATGTACAAGATACAATTCAAAAGGTTCAATTTATTGATGAGAAACGTCTAAAAATGACAAGAGTACAAGTTACAAAACGCAAAGTACAAGATATTAAATTATACGAAAGGACGTTCGAAAATCCGGAACCGGTACCCGAGCCAACTATCAACGCTCGACGCAACGGAGCTGAAAGTACAAGTCAACTATGCACAAGAATATAATATAATATTTAAATAATTCATAATAAGAATAATAATAAATAATAAAAAGTTGTTAATTGAGCATAGTTAAGGGGTCATAAGTGAAAATTTCAAATCAACATTTGCCTATAAAATGGAATTCACGTAGTAATGAAAAAGAACACCTTCACTTCATTTTTCTTTCTTTCCCTCTGTAAGAATATATATATTTATATTTATAATATTAAGTTTAATTTAAGTTTAATAATAATTGGGTTATTGTAAGAAATATTTTACGGGTTTTAAAGTCGAAATTCTGCCCGTGTAACGCTACGCGATTAATCACCACTGTAAGCTATGTTCTTCCTTTTTAAATTAATGTATCGTAACTAAGTTATTATTATGCTTATTTGAGCCGAAGTAATCGTGATGTTGGGCTAAAATATTAAGAAGGGGTTATTGAACTTTGGACCATAATTAAGGTTTGGGCAAAAGACCGACACTTGTGGAAATTGAACTATTGACTATTAATAGATGGGGGCTATTGTCTAATTGAGTGACAACTCATTGGAGTCTGTCGAACCTATCTTCAAATTAATTAACCTAATAATTAATAATGATTATGGTTGTCCTATTTAGTGACGTTCATATGGAATCTGTTATAATCATTTAATTAATCAATTGGGTTGGGTAATTGATTATTCATTCTGATCAAGTGGATGAATTAATATTCATAAACTAATTAAAACAGGGGTGGATTACATACAGTGATAACTGGTGTAATTGTTGACAGAAGTGATAGCTGCGTCACAGTTTAAATTCTTAATCAGTTGGAATATTTGACTTCGGGTATAAGGGTAATTTGACGAGGATACTCGCACTTTATATTTATGACCGATGGACTATTATGGACAAAAACCAGATAGACGTATCAAATAAACCAGGACAAAGGACAATTAACCCATGGTAATAAATTAAAATCAACACGTCAAACATCATGATTACGGAAGTTTAAATAAGCATAATTCTTTTATTATATTTCTCATCGTATCTTTATTTACTGTCATTTTATTACTCGCAATTTTATTTACTGTCATTTTATTTATTGTCATTATTTTACGCACTTTAATTATCGTCATTTATCTTTACGCTTAAAATATAGAATCGACAAACCGGTCATTAAACGGTAAAATCCCCCCTTTTATAATAATATTACTACTTATATAATTATATATATTTTGTATAAATATAGTTAAAAATATAGTAAGTATCACCAGCTCCCTGTGGAACGAACCGGACTTACTAAAAACTACACTACTCTACGATTAGGTACACTGCCTATAGTGTTGTAGCAAGGTTTAGGTATATCCCATCCGTAAATTAATAAAACTTGTGTCATATTTTGTAGTATTTTGTATTAAAAATAATACTATTTCGTACCCTCACGCTACCACATCAAGTTTTTGGCGCCGCTGCCGGGGAGCGCTAAAACGCTATATTTTTAATTATAATAATATTGAAATAAAATATAATAATATAATAATATTGAAATAGAATATAATAATATAATAATATTGAAATAGAATATAATAATATAATAATATTTTAGAATCAAAATTTGATACGTAAAGTTTTAAAAAGTCGTATTTATTAAATACTTCAGGGGTATATTATGTAACTTATAATTAATAATTTCTATCATGTCGCTTTCATGTGAATAGTAAATTAATTAATTTATTTTTATTTACTATTCATGAATAGTAAATGAATTAAAAAAAAAATTTTGAAAAAAAAATTATAATTATAAAAAAATTATTAATTTGTAAAAAAAAATCGTTTTTAAAAAAAAAAAAAATCGTTTTTTTATAAAAAAAAAAAAAATTTGTGTAAAAAAAATCGTTTTTTTAAAGAAAAAAAAAATTCGTTTTAAAAAAAAATTGTAAAAAAAATCGTTTTTTTTTTAAAAAATTTTTTTAAAAAAAAAAAGTTTTAAAAAAAAATTTATATAAAAAAAAAAAATTTTTTTATAAAAAAAAAAATTTAAAATCCTTAAAAAACGAAATAAAAAAAAAATTAAAAAAAAAGTTTTTTTTTTATTACCTTTAGATTTTTAGACTCTAGTTACAATTTTTAGTATTAAGTTTAGTTTTGCCATAGTTATTTTTATTTCTAGAATTTTTAGGTTTGCCGTAAAATCCCTTAAGTGCTTATTCCTTAGACTAAGATTTATGTGCTTTAGAATTTTGCGACGCCGTTTTTCGCGCTACTTTCTTATTTTTATTTTTCGACGCCTATTTTTCGACCTTTTATTTTTCGACCTTTTTCGACGCGTTTTTTTTTCTTTCTTATTTCTCGCTATTCTAGTTTTAGGATAAGATTTTTATTCTACTTCTTATCTAAATTTCTTAAAATTACGAAAATTTATTTTAAGTGGTTAAATTGATAGACATCAAAATTTTCTGGTTCGTAGTAATAGTTGGATTTGTACGTGGACCGGGTTATTGGAGCCAAACAGTACTCAATTATATTGAGACCAAACGAATCCTGCCCCTCTGCTGCATCTTTTGGCTATTCGAAACGTGGGCAAAATCAGAAAAGTCTATTAATTGGATAACTTATATAATTTTTCTTTCCTTTTAAAAACTAATAGGATATTCAGTGAATGCACCGAGTAAAACGTTCACCACCTTTCATACGTTCACCACCTATAACTCGATCAAGACATCTAGCCAATATTGTCGCCGTTGATTTTTCTTTAGAATCATCATCTAGTCGACCAAGAACTCAAACTCAAATTTCCGATAATCCATCTTTTGAACCCGACCTCACAATTGAGAATCCGGAGAATATTCAGGGACAATTCCAAGATCCAGAACCACTAATCATTCCTCCTGAACCACAAACCATTAAATCAGAATCTTCTAGTGATTCGTATTCAACAAATTCAATTATGGAAAATCTGGAACCTCTAAGTATGGAAGACCGAATGAGAGCCACACGCACGGGCCAAGGTCACGCCATTATTAAGCCAGACATTAATGCGCCAGATTATGAAATCAAAGGACAAATCCTACACATGGTAACTAATCAGTGCCAATATAGTGGTGCGTCGAAGGAAGATCCAAACGAACATCTTCGTACGTTTAATAGGATCTGTACACTATTTAAAATCTGAGAAGTTGAGAATGAACAGATCTATCTCATGTTGTTTCCCTGGACTTTAAAGGGAGAAGCCAAAGATTGGTTAGAATCGTTACCTGAAGGGGCGATTGACACATGGGATGTTTTAGTTGAGAAATTTCTTAAAAGATTCTTTCCGGCATCTAAAGCCGTGAGACTTCAAGGAGAAATTGTTACGTTCACACAAAAGTCAAATGAAACTCTATATGAGGCGTGGACAAGATTTGGAAAGTTGTTGAGAGGATGTCCTCAACACGGTTTAGACACTTATCAAATAGTACAAATATTCTACCAAGGTGTCAACGTTGCTACACGAAAAGACATCGACATAACAGCTGGTGGTTCCATTATGAAGAAAACCGCAACTGAAGCTTACAAAATTATTGATAACACAGCCTCCCACTCTCATGAGTGGCACCAAGAGAAAGATATATATCATTCATCTAAAGCGGCTAGAGCCGATTCTAGCCATAACTTTGATTCCGTTTCCGCAAAAATAGATGCTTTCGAGAGACGAATGGAAAAGATGAATAAAGATATTCGCGCAATACGAATCAATTGTGAGCAATGCGGTGGACCACACTTAATGAAAGACTGTCACATTGAACAAACGATGGAACAACGTGAGAATGTTGTCTACATGAACCAAAGGCTGGAAAATAGTTATCAGAATAATTATCAACCACCAAGGCCAAACTTCAATCGAAATCAAAACATTCTTTACAATCCAAAAGGACCCGACAATAACTCGTATAACCAACAAGGTCCGAATAACCAACCAACTCAAAACAACACTTTCAATCAACAAAGACCTGGCTTGTATAAACCACCACAACAAACCGATGAGAAGAAGTCAAATCTGGAAGAAGTGGTATTTAAGCTAGTTGAATCTCAAACACAATTTATTGAAACTCAAACCCAAACGAATGAGAGGTTTGATCAGTCATTTAGAACTCAACAAGCTTCCATTTTGAATCTAGAAAAACAAGTAGGTACTCTTGTTAGATTGATGAGTGAAAGGGAACAAGGAAAGCTACCG
The DNA here is from genome assembly GCF_046630445.1 of Rutidosis leptorrhynchoides. NCBI lineage: Eukaryota > Viridiplantae > Streptophyta > Magnoliopsida > Asterales > Asteraceae > Rutidosis > Rutidosis leptorrhynchoides. The sequence goes on along the minus strand of NC_092335.1, from coordinate 103,963,577 downwards.
AGTAATAATGAAGTAAATCCTCGGAATGAAAATGTTAACATGATATCAACAAATTCTGAAAAACCAATACCAGAAGATGGGAAAGTTTTAGATGTAAGTAACAATGAAGAAGTTACACCACCACCACCACCCGAGTATGTAAAGCCAGTGGTGGCACCATACAGACCACCCATCCCGTTTCCAAGAAAAGGAGTTGAGTATGAGCAAGTAATAGGTAATAAAGTTTGTGATACCTCTGGAAAGAAGAAGAAGAAGAATAAAAAAGTGCAAGAAACAAAAACAGTAGAAGTAAACCCGGTGAAGACAGTTCCACCAAATCCTCCACCTAGGGTAGGTGATCCGGGTGAATTTATTGTTCCTTGTCTACTTAGTGACTGTGTCATGTATGATGCACTAGCAGATTTAGGTTCAAGTGTGAGTGTTATGCCTCTTTCATTATATAAGAGATTAGGTGTAGGTGAGTTAACTCCAACGGATATGAGTGTTCGACTCCTTGATCAAACCATTAAGCACCCAGTTGGAATTGCTGACAACCTACCCGTTCAAGTAGGTAATTTAACCTTTCTAGTCGAATTCATTGTCATTGACATAGAAGAGGACTCAAACGTTCCTCTAATTTTAGGTCGACCATTCTTAGCGTCCACCGGGGCGTTATTTGATGTAAGAAAGGGTAGAATGACACTTAGTAATGATGAGAAATCGATCACCTTTATGATTCGACAGTCTAAATATCCACAAACCAAAACCGTTGAACCGACAAAAACGATTGGTAAGAACCATGTTGTTTTACCAACTCCAACGGTAATGCTTAACAATAAAAGAACGCCTAAGTGTGGGGAAAATGAAGTAACACCTAATGATGACTTGATAATAAAGAACCCCATAGTTGATACGAAATTAAATAACCCCGTTATTAACAGTTCAATGAAGAAACTTTTTAAACGGGTTATTGATGCTAAAAGTAAGGGAAACTTTAAGTTATATAACCGGTTAGTATCCAATCTGTCGCCTAAAGAAAAGGCGAAGCTAGTTGAATTTGTGGATATTACGGAAAAAACTGGTCACTGGCTTAAAGCAAAAGTCACAGATATGCAAGTAGATTATGGTCCAAGAGAAATTGACGATGAAGTTAATCACAATTTCGACACCACATCTACCTAAGTGTGAGGAGATTCAAATATTCTAAAAAGAAAATGCTGTTTGGAGTTAGTTGTTCTGTTCTCGTGTAGTTCCGAGAATGGAATCCGATTGGTCTTTTCCACTAGCAGACACTAAAGAACTAGTTTTCTCCCCCCATTCTGAATTTTTTTTGTTTTTTAGGTTTTATATGAAATTAATATGTTTTCTTTTTAAGTTTTGTGTGAATTTAAAAACAAAAATTTACTTTATTTCATTAAGTTGAAAAAAAATGATTTCTAAAATTCGTCGTGAGTTGAAGACTAGGTCGTTGAGTCGAAATTACTTTACCCGAGGGCGGGGCGAAAAATTTTGTCATCATTATTTTTAATTTTATTGATTTAAAGTATGCAAAAAAAAAAAAAAAAAAAAAATTTGATTTTATAAATTTTTGAACGTGGGGTAATAAACCCAACTTTAAAAATATGTATATATGTTTGTATTTTATCATGTAAACAACAGGGTAAAACAACGCACTTTCAAAGACTAACATTAAGTTCAGCAAAAGCTACTGATTTTGACGACAAGATGCAAAACAACAAATGTGATATAATAAATGAAGGAATGAATGATGAGGCGAGCCATCTATCATTCGACGAGCTTTGTAATTACAAACTGGGTATTTTTAATCACTTTCCTACACTAATCACCCTCATGAATTTATAATTATAGTCTGATTTCATGCAAATGAGGGCATTGCATGATCTCAAGTGTGGGGAAGGGTTATATATTCTCTAGGGTTTATACTTGGCTTATTTTCTAAATATTATGAAAATTTTAAAATTTTTTAACTAAATGAATTCAAAATCATGTTTATACATATTTATGAACGATAAAATTAGGTGTTAATGCCGAAATTATCGTTACCTCGGAAAGGACATAAATTGAGAAACACCCTAAAACGATTGAATTCATTTAAAATGGAATAAAGGAGAATAAAAAAAGCAAAGAAAGAAACTAAGTGTGGGGAGAATGTACCAAGTTATTCAATTAAAAACTATCTATCACATGTTTCTGTAAAGTTATTGCACGTACTTTTGTTTTGGACGATTTTAATCAGTTTTACCCGATTTACTGTAAGAAAGATGGATCTACACGATGAATCAATTCCATCATTAAAAGGAAGTAAAGTCTTCCGAAAAAGAAACGCGCTTCTTGATTTAGGTCATGAAGTTGTCGTCCAGACCAGCTGTAGGTTGACGAAAAATCTAGAAAAGTCATCTCTAAAATCAGCAGGAAATCCACGGACCTCAGCATCAAACAGGGTCGCCATGTGGTCAGATTTATCCTAACCATGAGAAGGATTTATCTCGCACAATGGGGGGGCACCGTGCAAATTAGCTTGATAAGACTAATGAATCAGATCCCCAGAAAGGATAATCTCCTTAAAGATTAAAAATCAGCTTTTAAGACTGATATTACTCAATCCTTGAGATTGACCTTAAAGATTGTGAATTCAAACTCATGGAATTCAATGATATCTAAACTCGAGCTTGAACGAGAAAATATTTTGATCAAAAATACAAACCGATTTGTTTTCTGAAAATCCATTTTCAATGCGTTCATTACCATTGAACGTAAAATCCTAGGAATTCACCTGGAATTCATTAGGTCACCTGAACCAAATCGGGTGTCAACCGTAAGAACGGTGGTTGCATAGCATGGTCGGAGACAGGACCTTGTGCCAGACCGAAAAATCATAGGATGATCTTTACTATTGCTCCTACCAAGGATAGTACTAGCATCCGACACGTAATTAGACCATGAACAAATGCATGTCATTAGACATTGCCTTAACAGTTTCTTGTTCATCGCTTTCCTTTACAACCGGACGGTAGTTTACCGAAAGGTAATATACGGAACAAGTAAACTGGATGTGTGCTTTCCGATACCGGGATAGCAGTGGATTACACGAGCCTAAAAGTTTTAGCCAAAATAATGATCCACAAATATATTTTGCAACACCGATGATGGATCAAATCAGAAAACTTGTCTAGGGTAAAATCTAGCTTGAATTTTCAAAAGATCAATTGTTTTCATAAAGATCCAATTTCCTAAAGGATCTAAATTTTTATAGTCATGTGGGACTGTAAACCGCCTTTCAAATGTGCACTTTGCTTTGGAAACCGAAAGTAAATCGGCTATTTGATTGCAAGTGTCGTTGACCTAAACCCAAGGCAACTGTGGATGACACACCCACCTTTAACCATCATTACTGTCATTGTTTATACCGCTATATCAAAATCACTGATGTACAAAATGTGATGAATAAAAAAGTGATTCATGTATGTTTTTATTTCAAGTTCTGTATTGCTTGAGGACAAGCAACGTTCAAGTGTGGGGATATTTGATAGTGCTCCAAATGAATATATATTTAGTAGCAATATTGTTCCAATATGTAAAGTTTTTAAATGTAATTTCCTTATTTTTAGTTGTAATAGTTAAATAAATAAGTGCGAAGACGAAAGACGCAAATCGCTCGAAAATGAAGATTTAAAGACAAAAACGAAGATTTGAAAGACCAAAACGTCCAAAAAGCTCAAATGTACAAGATACAATTCAAAAGGTTCAATTTATTGATGAGAAACGTCTAAAAATGACAAGAGTACAAGTTACAAAACGCAAAGTACAAGATATTAAATTATACGAAAGGACGTTCGAAAATCCGGAACCGGTACCCGAGCCAACTATCAACGCTCGACGCAACGGAGCTGAAAGTACAAGTCAACTATGCACAAGAATATAATATAATATTTAAATAATTCATAATAAGAATAATAATAAATAATAAAAAGTTGTTAATTGAGCATAGTTAAGGGGTCATAAGTGAAAATTTCAAATCAACATTTGCCTATAAAATGGAATTCACGTAGAAATGAAAAAGAACACCTTCACTTCATTTTTCTTTCTTTCCCTCTGTAAGAATATATATATTTATATTTATAATATTAAGTTTAATTTAAGTTTAATAATAATTGGGTTATTGTAAGAAATATTTTACGGGTTTTAAAGTCGAAATTCTGCCCGTGTAACGCTACGCGATTAATCACCACTGTAAGCTATGTTCTTCCTTTTTAAATTAATGTATCGTAACTAAGTTATTATTATGCTTATTTGAGCCAAAGTAATCGTGATGTTGGGCTAAAATATTAAGAAGGGGTTATTGAACTTTGGACCATAATTAAGGTTTGGGCAAAAGACCGACACTTGTGGAAATTGAACTATTGACTATTAATAGATGGGGGGTATTGTCTAATTGAGTGACAACTCATTGGAGTCTGTCGAACCTATCTTCAAATTAATTAACCTAATAATTAATAATGATTATGGTTGTCCTATTTAGTGACGTTCATATGGAATCTGTTATAATCATTTAATTAATCAATTGGGTTGGGTAATTGATTATTCATTCTGATCAAGTGGATGAATTAATATTCATAAACTAATTAAAACAGGGGTGGATTACATACAGTGATAACTGGTGTAATTGTTGACAGAAGTGATAGCTGCGTCACAGTTTAAATCCTTAATCAGTTGGAATATTTGACTTCGGGTATAAGGGTAATTTGACGAGGATACTCGCACTTTATATTTATGACCGATGGACTATTATGGACAAAAACCAGATAGACGTATCAAATAAACCAGGACAAAGGACAATTAACCCATGGTAATAAATTAAAATCAACACGTCAAACATCATGATTACGGAAGTTTAAATAAGCATAATTCTTTTATTATATTTCTCATCGTATCTTTATTTACTGTCATTTTATTACTCGCAATTTTATTTATTGTCATTATTTTACGCACTTTAATTATCGTCATTTATCTTTACGCTTAAAATATAGAATCGACAAACCGGTCATTAAACGGTAAAACCCCCCTTTTATAATAATATTACTACTTATATAATTATATATATTTTGTATAAATATAGTTAAAAATATAGTAAGTATCACCAGCTCCCTGTGGAACGAACCGGACTTACTAAAAACTACACTACTCTACGATTAGGTACACTGCCTATAGTGTTGTAGCAAGGTTTAGGTATATCCCATCCATAAATTAATAAAACTTGTGTCATATTTTGTAGTATTTTGTATTAAAAATAATACTATTTCGTACCCTCACGCTACCACATCAACTTCCTACTTTCAAAATAATATACATTCCTTTATAGAAATCAAAACAACCATACTCATTCAAACCCAATTACATATTCTGATTTTGAAATCTCAGAATTCAATTCGAGATATAACCGGTACCATCACTTTTAGATTCATACATCTTTCAAAGATATACTTTGACTTCAAAATTGTGTTAGAACATCAAATGTATATTAACGATTACAATCTGTGTTCAAACCCTTCGAAAATTTCTGAAGACACTTCAAATAATGAGCAATCGAGATAATGATTCAACCACATATTACCCACAGTTATGTACTTAAAAAGCTCTCGAAACCAAAGTCATAATTCAACACATACCTGTGTCAGATCCTTTGGCATTTATTAGCAAAATTAACTTTGCAATTGATGTTATGCGAGGTGTATATGAAATAGCTTTATTTTTACAACGAAAAACTATTAAATACGATACAATTTTACACAAGATATTTATTTATTTATAGAATGGATATACTTAAACCTTGCTACAACACTTATAGGCAGTGTACCTAATCGTACAGTAGTGTAGTTTTTAGTAAGTCCGGTTCGTTCCACAGGGAAAATCTTTTAAACAAAGCTTAACGCTATATTAGTTTTAATTTATAAAAATACAAAAATATATAAGTAATATTATTATTATAAAGGGGGATTTTTACCATTTAATGACCGGTTTGTCGATTTTTAAAACTTTAGTCGCAGTTAAAACCTAATGTAAAATAATAAAAATAAATATAACTTAATTTAAAACGTAAAGTAAATAACGATAAGGAAATTGCGATAAAATAAAAGTGCGATAATTAAAAATTACGATAATTAAAAGTGCAATTAAATACAATGACAATAAATAAAAGTGCGATAATTAGAAGTGCAATTAAATGTAAAATAAAGGAAATTAAATATGAAATAAAATAATTATGCTTATTTAAACTTCCGTAATCATGATGTTTAACGTGTTGATTTTAGTTTTATGCCCATGAGTTAATTGTCCTTTGTCCTGGATTATTCAATATGTCCGTCTAGTTTTTGTCCATAACAGTCCATCAGTCATAAATATAAAGTGCGAGTATCCTCGTCAAATTTTCCTTATACCCGAAGTTAAATATTCCAACTAATTGGGGACTTAAACTGTAACAAGGTTTTAATACTTTGTTTAATAATTACACCAGGTTATCGACTGCGTGTAACCCAAGGTTTTAATACTTTGTTATCAATTATGCCAAGTGTCCTTGTACATAATTTCACCCCTGTTTTAATAATTCTAGTGACTATTAATCCATTCCCGTGTCCGGTTAAATGAACGATTATTTGTAATAATTCTAGTGACTATTAATCCATTCTCGTGTCCGGTTAAATGAACGATTATTTGTCCAATTGTAAATCTTTATATTAAAATTAACAAACTATCATTTAGTTAAACAAATATAAAGCCCATTAATAGCCCATAGTCTAATTTCCACAAGTGTCGTTCTTTTGTCCAAACCTCAATTATGGTACAAAGCCCAATTACCAAATTTTAGTAATTAGCCCAACATCATGATTACTTCGGTATTAAATAAGCATAATAATAACTTAGCTACGAGACATTAAATTAAAAAGGTTGAACATAACTTACAATGATTAAAAATAGCGTAGCGTTACACGGACAGAATTTCGACTTACACCCTTACAACATTCGCTAACATACCCTTATTATTAGGATTTAAAATTAAAATTAAAATTAAAATATAAATATATATATATATATATATATATATATATATATATATATATATATATATATATATATATATATATATATATATTTAAAAGGATAAAAGGATATTTAAAACGGATCAAATGCGTTGGCTTTTATAGGCAGTTTCAGAATTTGGGGCTCTGCGAGTCGCGGCATTTTTGCACTACAAACTCCGCGAGTCGCGGAGTTCATAAATCCAGCTTACACAAGTTTGGATCCTAGTCTGCCGACGGTTTTAATATATAAATATAATATATATATATATATAATTTATATAATTAATTATATATTATATTATATTTATATACATAGTTAACTTGTAATTTTTAGTCCGTTGCGTCGAGCGTTGAGAGTTGACTCTGGTCCCGGTTCCGGATTTTCGAACGTCCTTGCGTACAATTTAATATCTTGTACTTTGCGTTTTGAATCTTGTACTCTTGTAATTCTGAGACATTTCTTATCAATAATTGGAACCTCTTTGATTGTATTTTGTACTTTTGAGCTTTTTGGTCGTTTGCGTCTTCAATTCGTCGAATCTATCTTTTGTCTTCACCTTTTATTATTTAACCGAATATCACTTGTAAATAGGACAATTGCAACTAAAAGCTTGTCTTTCTTGAGGAATAATGCTATGAAATATATGTTCGTTTTTAGCATTATCAAATATTCCCACACTTGAGCGTTGCTTATCCTCAAGCAATATAGTCTTGAAATATACTAGAATCACTTCTTTATTCTTCACACTTTGTACATCAGTGATTTCTATACGGCGGTATAAACAATGGTAGTAACGATGTGGTTTACAGTCCCACATGACTATAAAATTTAGATCCATTAAGGAAATTGGATCTTTATGAAAACATTTGATCTTTTGAAAATTAAATCTAGTTTTTACCCTAGATAAGTTTTTCGGAATAACCCTTCACCGGTGTTTGCAAAATATTTTTGTGGGTTTGGTGGGTTTCAGATTTGAAAATTTTAGCTCAAAACTTGTGGTTTTGTGTCACCCACTTGCTAACCTTGTATTAGGAAAGCAACACGTCCAGTATACTTGCTCCGTATATTACCTTTCGGTAAACTACCGTCCGGTTGTAAAGGAAAGCGTTGAACAAGCAACTGTTAAGGCAATGTCCCCTGACATGCTTTTAATTATGGTCCATAACGTGTCGGACGCAATTACTATCCTTGGTAGGAGCAATAGTAAAGCTCACCCTTATAATTTTTCGATCTGGCACAAGGTCCTGTCTTTGACCATGATATGCAACCACCGTTCTTATGGTTGACACCCGATTTGATTCAGGTGACCTAATGAATTCCAGGTGAATTCCTAAGATTCATTTCTGGAGTGAATATGCTATTTGCTCTATGTGATGAGGTTAAAGAATCGCACGATAACTTATTTTTTTTGTTGTTGCAGGTATGCGGTTTAGGTTTATGTTAAGGCTGAATTCATATTCCCCTTCTAACCGATTCATGGAAGCTAGTGCTGCAGTTGAAACTGCCTTCTGCTACAAGGCATTCCGTTGGGGTTATTGTAGCTAAGCTTTTGTTTGCTATGGCGGTGTATTTTATTTGCCATGAACGGAATGCGAGGCTTTTTAGTAAAACATGTAGATTTTTCGATCACTTATTGGAAGTTATTTTCTCCACTGTTCGTCTCAAGTTCATGTCTATAAGATGGAAGAGGTCTAGGCAAGCGTCGTCGATGAAATCAACTTGGAAAAATCTCGAGTAGTTTTGGGTTTGGTGTCTTGGTAGTAGTATGCTACTGTTGTTATTTTTTATACTTTGTTCTTAGTCGAGCTTTGCGTTTGATAGTTCTGTCTATAAGTATTTTTCAAATATTCAATTTTTAAACTTCATTATATTCACTTTTTATTTTTAATATATTTACCAAGTAGATTACTTTTTACTCAAAGTTATCGAAAAAATAAAGCATTGTTAACACTATGAAAATATATAAAACTAAGTGCATTTCTCACTTTATAAAACACCATAAAATTGTGCGTTTTTTAATGAAAAAATGAATTTTTTACATTGACTCTATTTGACATTTATTAACTTGAAAGATTAAATTTTTATGTTAAATATTTGCAGTGTGATGTGATAGAATTTGATTAAAATTTGAGAGAAAAAAATATATTAAATAATAGATATAAAATGTGTAGAACTATGATTGGTGATGGGAGAGATAAATTTCGTTAATTTTTTGACTAACGCTCAAAACCAACGTCTAGTTAACAAGCGTCAGTGTCCGTAGAAAAAACAGGTAGACTAACAGATGAAACGTAAGACCACCCCCTATGGTTAGTTACCCGTCCGTTACCCGCTCATTACCCGTCATTACCCGTAATGAACCATAGGCACGAGCTAGTTACCCGCTTTAGTTACCCGCTTCCACCATGGATTTAACGGAAGTATGAAGGTTGGTTATAGTAATTATGGGTCCCAATGGCTTTTTATTGTTTGGACTTGATGCTTTATTGCTTGTACATTGTATATTAAGAGTAATATTTTTTTGGCCATTATAGGGAGTGTTTAGTTATGGGTTAGTTATAGAATATTGGTGTTGATGTGGCGCTGATGTGGAAGGTTAAGAGGATGAATAGTTTAGTTACGATAGGGAGTGGCCTAATCATCATAATCATATATCGTTATAGGTTAGTTATATGTTGTCATCATGCAAATATATTTTATTTATATTTATTTCATAAATAATAATCATACACATATTAGTCAATCACTTTACACTTTCAACTTATTTTTAATGTAATATTATACATATATACTAATTTTTATTTTCAGTTGTTTTGCGTTCACACTGCAATCGGTCCTTCAACTTTCTCTCAATTTACACAACGGTACTTCAAGTTTACACTTTTTCAGGGATCATAAGTGTAAATATATAATTTTATTAAAATAAAAGAAACTAATTCCACCTGAATTTATAACGGACCCTATCTTCTCGCTCGGTGTGAGTTAAATTTTTCCGAGACCATCGTTCAACTCGAAAATATCTAACGAATCAAACGCGACTAACTATACGCGAAACGGACACTTATCAAAAAACGCTAAACACATCGGGCTATCTTCAATACATATACATAAACTTATAATAAACAACCCAAACTACTTACATCATATCGATGGTGATGTTTTCATTTTTTACACAATCTTCATGACGTTAAAAATGCATATGCCATTAGGTATACTAGGTACTAACGACGTGTATCCAAAAACACCCGTAGCAAAGCGTTTTTATTTCCGTAAATACAAAACGCTACGTTAACTATGATTATGTAACCCGAAAGGCACCGCGACATCGCGCAGACCACTTTTCTAGTTTTAATACATTAGGTGTTAGAAACTAAAAATCAAAGTTCGCACTTTGCAAACATCAATATTGTAGCTCGTTCTTCACCAAATTGCTTCAAAAATATACTTGTACCTACCCACCTTACCCCATTCACCACCTACCCACCTTCAACCCTTTCTATCTTACATACACTATTTTTTATTTTTTTAACAATATTAACTCTTAATTAAAAAGCTGATCAAAAGTGGTACAAATCACACTTCATAATAGCCTGATAAATTCAAGAGGAAACATCAAAATCTCGCATAGCATGTACAACATAGTATTTCCATATAACTACGGACTTGACAATCTAGATAACTCAGTGGTACCAAGTTGTAACGTTCGAGTTTTAATAATATCGTTTGGCCTTTCAGGGGGAGAAAAAAAAAAAAAAAAAACACATCCTATGATTTCTATGAGGAATATAAGGTTCAAACTTCAAACATCACTAGCAGTATATTTTAGGATGATCTGAAAAATTGATTAAAAACCGTGATTAAACCATGTACATCTAAGTAAAAATCCAAGTAAAAGTAATACCATGCAATCAAAGATACACATACGTACATCAAAGATACTTTATTTTCAAATTAAGTTTTTTATGATTTATGAAGCTTCTAACTATTCAAACTAATAAATTATTGAAAATACACTAATACACTACATATGTTGCATAAAAGATTTCTCACATACCAAACATTTTTTAAATGATAACAGAGAAACTATAAAACATAAGTACTACTACAAATGAACAAAGATCAAATTTAGTGCCAATGAATCAAATAAAGCTAGCCACAAGCCACATGAAGAACATTGACCAAAGGGTTAGTGAGATTGATGCCAAACCATAAGCCCACAGCATAATCACTGAACATTCACTCTCACCAGCTCCAAACAACTGTGTCATTGTACCTATCATATCAACAAATTTCACATTTCATTAAAATTAAAAAAAAAAAATGATTTCTTAAAAATAACCAACAGAAACTCATACCTATGTTCATGGCCGGTGGAAGCGCAAATTGTAGTAAAAGAACAAAAAGATAAAGAGGATCTGCATCAACTAAGCGAAAATATAGCGCTCCTTTGACAACTAAAACGCCAAAAAATGGCAAGATAATTAACCGAACCGCTACTATTCCAAGAACAAGCGGTAATGAGATACCAGACCCTCTGAGACCTGAAAATTGTGCGTAGCGTATAAGCAACTAATACGTAAAACGTAAAAAGTCAATTTATGGTCAAAGTTTACCTCTTAAGAGATTACCGCCTATGATTAATGTCACAGTTGGGATCCCTGCATCCCTAACATTACATTATGAATGTGTTCATTAGGTATATATTGACACACAAGTGTATTAAATTTCGTGTAGTAACTGTGTATTCGTGTCTTTGTTTGCTATCTTTGCAAACCAATATGTGTTTATGTATCATGAGCTTGCTCATATCTCATTGTACCACTTTGTTATGTTAATAATATTCTTGCCTTTCAAAAAAAAATATATTGACACACAAAAAAGATATGTTTATGTGACACACAAAAATAAAAAGTTATTAAGGAAGTTACCCTACTAAATATATCGAATCTTCAATTACTCGAAGTGGAGCTGTGGTGCCGATTAGTAGCCTACGCAATGGAGAGATTATTCCGATGTTGAAACCTACAATCTTTACGATATGTAAAACATGAACATGTTGTTACAGTGTTTAAATTTGTATGATTTCATTGCAGTATAATATAGTAAACTGCAGGTTATAAAAGACAGTGTACCGCTCCAATGGTTGATGGTGCGAACACCGCCTTTAAGTTAAGCCGTCTTGAAAAGCTCCCAAAGTGTTGCTTCAACTTATCTACCATCACCTGATCCACATTACATTTTGACTTTTGAGGTCAAACCAAATATGAATTTTACCCTAATGTTTGATAACAGGAAACAACCTTCAGTTTGGCCTTCATGTTAACAGCTTTTGAAGATGATGTAAGCAAACTCTGTATCAGCTCATCTTCCATTGGTCCTGTTTCTTTGTCAGACACGATAATGTCGTTGCCAGAATTATGGGAATGATCCGAGAAAACTCGTACTAGGTTGTAAACATAAGTCCATAGGAATACAGCTCCAATCTGATGAAATTGTCATTTGTATCAATTTTAAACAAGTAATAGTTAAAGTTAGGTATATAAATTAGTTACATACTGCCATTGATAGTGAAGCGTACGCCATTGCATACTCATGACAAACATTAGGATCACCAAAGGGACTGCCTTTTTCTTTGCAGACAGCTGGTAGTATAATCAAAGGCAAGTTTCCTAGGTTTCCTGTTATTCATAAATTAACACAACCCGAAAGCGCGTTTAGCACAAAGGTTTATACATGCTCTTTATTAAAAAAAAAAAAAAATACTCCGTATAACTTTATATGCATGAGGGTTGTACGGTACAAGTAATGTACCCGCTGCACAGGCACCTAGTATAAGGCCCTTTAGATGTTGAGGCGGTCTAGTGATGATCAAAAGTAGCCATCCGAGTGCAGAGCCGATTATGAAAGTCAGCAGAATATTGACAGGCATGAACCACCTACAGTTTTATCATTGATCTGTTTAGTTAAAATATAAAACTACATACTTTAGGGACCTCACCAAAAAAACAAAAAGAAAAAAAAAAAAAAAACTAAAAATCTTAGGGTTGTCGTTAAAGTGTAAAAAATTGTACTTTTTCAAACCAGCCATATAAAAGTCTAACATTAACCTGGGGCGAAAGTGTGTAGGGGCAGAGGGGGGCAGCCGCCCCCAGTGAATTTTTTTTTCAGTGTAAAAATTTTGGGTTTTTCGACTTTGACCCCGGTGTTTTTTTTTTTTTTGCCCCCAAACCTACAAATTTTGCCCCAAAACCTTCAAATTTTGACCCAAATTCTCCAACTTTTGCCCCAAAATCTTCAAATTTTGTCCAAAAAAATTGATACTGTTTAATTTTTTTTTTTTTTTTTGACCCGATGAAAAAAATCCTAGTTTCGCCACTTTAATGACAGACCAAGGGCCGTCGTTGGAAATATACTAAAAAGTATTGTATAGTTGGTACCCAAAGTAGGAATAACAACATAATAGTTGGTTAATGCATAATACCATGCAATCAACCCTTAATAATCTTTAGATAGTGACACCGATTTAAGAAAATAAATCAGAGTAATAACTTATTGAAGAAAGCTTACATAGATATGATGCTTTTGAGAGTGATTGTTCTAGCAAGATTGCTGCCAACAAGTGATGGACTGAACACGTAAAACACAAGCTGATCACAAACAACAGAGTTAAATGAGTGTCTCAATTTCTCAAACAGAGTTAAATTAGCTAAACAAACACTAGTTTCTGCCTTATGTACTTTGAAAGACCATACATTTTCTTCGATTCAGTTAACGAAAATCTAAAACTTACACTGTTGACTTGCTTCCTTGTACTTTGTCCCAAGATATCAACAGAATCCAATGCGAGAAATGAGCCTAGCGCAGTAACAATGAGTACTTTGAGAACGGGCATAGAAGCAGCTGAAAACAGATCTACGAACCCCATCTGCAATCTTCAAAAAACCAAAAAGAAAAACAAATAAAATATTGTAAAGATCGTGAAGTTAAAGTACGTGTGACAGTATTTAAAAAAACTCAGTTGATATAGGGGCCGGATTATTTTTAAAAATTCATTGAAAGCCTTTAAAATCACCTGCATATTATGAGAGGGACACAACAACTAACCATTCAATTGAATTAACTTTATAAATTAAATTTACATAAAAGCTTAATTGAAAGATGGAAACTGTAATTACTAACAGAACTAACAAAGTACATAATATTTGTTACAAACTTAGTGGAAGGAAATAAAGATACAAACCTTAAAGATATTCCAGTTCAAAATAACTCGTTTGTTAAGAATTGGGGAGAAAGAATCTTACTTGAAGTGATTATCAATCGTTATTATATAAATATACAACTCTTAAAATAATGTTAATATCAAATATCAAATCTGCATGAAAACTTGGATCAAGAGTAGTCAATATGTAATCAAGGATGAGTTTTTTTCCCCTGATTTTTATAAAATGCATATCAGGTTCTATAAACACATCATAGCTTGATAATTCACAGAACAAATAAGGTAATTTTATAATTTATGAATTTAAGTGGTAGACAAAATTGAAGAGACACGGTTATATATTGTACATCAGTTGAAATGAAAAAGATGGAGAATCTAGTACTATTGCTACTGTCAACTTTTTGGCTTGTTTTGTAAAGTGGCTTTACAACTTAAGTGATGACTAAAAGTTTCAAAAAAATTTTCTTTCAAATGCAGAGCAGTATATATCTTATTTCTGAAAGTATAAAAAAGAAATTGTAGTGTTAAAAAATTTATGTTCTGGTCAAAAGTTGAAATGACAATAACAGGAGTTTCTTAAATTATGGTGTATTTATTTAACTCTTAATTGAATGATTCATCACGTTTGTTTCTGACTTTTGAATGACATATCATGCTGAATATGAAAGTCTCCTAACCATTAAGCATTTAAATTTTCTGTAATATTCTCCTCAATTCATACCAAAACACTTAGATAACAAGTATATTAAAAAAAATTACTCATTTAACACGTTAATAAGGTAATTTCACCCGATTCATATCGTTTATTTAAAATGATTATCAAAAGTTTTTTTCATTCAGAATCAAGTTTATTCAAAGACTTTAAATTATTCAGATTGTGTAACATTCAACGCTAAATCATTCAGTTTTATCAAAACTAACCTTACTCAAGTTTGTATTTATTTGTGTGAACCAGTCTACTATTTGTAGCTTTCATGTCCAATTTTTGTATACCACGTGTTAAAATGACATACTACTTCACATTTTAACGCTGTTTTTTGCACCTACAAAATTCATCATTTTTCACGGCGCAATGATATAAAAAATCAAGAAATGTTTTCAAAAATTTATCCGTTAGCTATTTACCATTAAATTGTTTTTTGGGCAAAAAAAATTATCATAAAACAAAGGAGGAAATCGTTCATCAAAAAGATGGAAGGAACCTAAATACATCCAAAAGTTGATATGGCCATTCGGTTGTTATACTAACAAAAGACCTACAAATCAAAAGATTTAGACCGAATGGCATAATGGACCGGAATTGTGTTCCCAACATAATATTGGTGACCGTAACATAGCATAAACGTGGAGGCCCATAAGACAACCTTAAGTTTGATGTGTCGCACAATTGAGGCTAAACAAGTGTATCTTCCGCCGAAGAAGAAGCCGTTTCTCGCAAGCCAAATAGCTCAAAGAGTAGCCGGGTCAATCAACTTCCAAAACTTCTTATTGTCGATACCGATTTCAAAATACCAATCGGTTGAAAAAATTGCCTACCGACTTTGGGATCACTCATCTTATATTCCACCATTAAAAAAGATCCGTCAAAAAACTACCGTTAAGTTGTTTGTCTGTCAATTATCCAATAGTAAATAGTTAATTAATCTTTTATTTTAATGATGATGATGAGTTCTTTACCTTAATTAATTTTCTCTTGATCCTGTACACATCGTTATAACAAGGGTTAATGTAATTCTTTCGAAAATATTTCGTGGGACCTTTGAAAGTGCCAAACACACTTTCCCGGAACCCATCAATATATAATAGTACAAAATATTGTTGGTAGATTACACCGACTTACGATTAGGACATGGCTCCTCGAGTTTGAGAAAAAATAATAAATAAAATAAAAAAAGTCAGTTTGTAATAGATTACACTGACTTACGGGTGTTTGTCTTATTACGGTTTCAAATCACGGGTATTTGATTATTACGTTTTCAAATCGTAAATAATCAGTTTATAGTATTTGGTAAGTTAAATAAAAAAAAAAAAACAATTATTTGCGACTTGAGAAACACAAAACGTGAAAATAAAAAAGCAAATTACCCCTTACTGCAGCAAAACGTGATTATCAGATTAATGTGTTTTACTTGTTAATTTAACAAATAATCCGATTTACCAAACACTTATTTGACTTATTATTTGATTATTGCGTTGTCAAACAGTATAATCGAATCCAAACACTATTAATTTATAACACATTTTGATAGAACTGATCATTTGATTCTACTTAACTTAAACAGATAATCAATTTTCAAAACGCAAACCCAAACACCCACAATATAATCCTTTCTATTTATAACTTTTCAATAGTATTATTTTTCTATAAATTTTAAGTTGAAGGAGTAACATTTATGATTTTAAGAAAAGTAATACTGTAGAAGTGTTTACACGTTGACATTACTCAGTAATCAGCATGTTTTGCTAGTTGTACAGAACAGACTAAAGCAACATACAACTTTTGGGGAATGAAAGAAGCTCTATAGCATCATTGTTTTGGGTAAACAATTTGTAACTGTAACTGTAACTGTAACTGCCCAATGTACACATATAAACTCAAAATATAAATCCACATTTGCAATTTGCAGGGCAGTTCCTCACCAGTTAAGCTCTCTATATGCAAAGACAAACATAACCAAAAAAGTTGAATTTTTTTTAATGAAACAATTCATTGTGAAATTAAAACACCTGATGGATTCATTCAGGAAACTTTTCCACCATCATCGTTAGATCTAGCTCTTCATCGGAATCAATCACATCTTCATAGTCATAGTAGGGGTTAACCTGTGTGACAAAATAATGGTATCAAATTTTGCACCTTGACATTTTAGTTTCTCTACTAAATATTAGCTTATTAATAGGTTATACTCTTCATTTATTTTGTTTAAATGTTCATATGGATAACGAAAATAACGGATATTTGACTTTGACATATAGTAGTTGATTTAAATGTTTCTATTGATCAAATATTTCTATGATTATAAGAGTGATGTACTCTTCAATAAAGTTACCTTTAAGGAATTTTATCAAGTCAACGGCATCAATATCAATATATATGTAATGATAAACGGGTAATAGATGGGCATGGTTTACAAGAAATCACACAATTTGATGGTACATCTCAGATTATCGATTTTCTTTTCTTTTTTTTTTTTTTTTTGAATTTAGTCATATAAAAGAGGGAAAAGTAAAGGCTCGTACCTTGGGTCTTGGAGTGACTGCTTTAAAACTATGAAAGTTGGGGGTACTAAAATTAGGATATTCGAGGACAATGTATGCTCCTAAATTATTAAAACGCTCTTCCGTTGCCTGAAAAATGAAAATCACCAAATTATCAAAATAAAGAAAAAGCTACGAGTATTTTAAGCGTGAAAGCTGAGGGTAAGTCAAATGCATACGGAATATTACTTGTTGCGAGTACTAGTATGGGCTTTAGTTTCTAGGTGGCCTTCTCTGATTAGTATGGGCTTTAGTAGTACTAGTATGGGCTTTAGTACTAATTGGTTATATGAAACATTTAGGTTAGCTGGCCTTCTACATATGGGCTATAGATTCAAATCATTGGGCTCTCAGTGGCCAATTCAAACGCAATTACTTGTTAAAACATATGATGAACCTAATTAAGCATCAAGCATAATTAACTAGTGCCAATAATGAACATCATTTGCAGCATTAAGTAAATCAATACATATCAGCGGTGAAAACAAACCTGAAACTGTGGATAGTCTGGAGCACTAAAGATGGTGATGAGTTTCCCGGATGGTACGACATGATCTATAGTGTACCCTACATCCATTCCTCCCATATTAGACCGTTTTTTCCTTGCATCAGGACCTTCGTGAGATCTAATAATTAACTGCAAACACCGATTACAAAATTAACATGCAACTTGTCCTATATCCATCGTACAAAACAAAAGAAACTAGAATGAGATTTCATTTCGTAGTGTAGATCATTAGATTGTAGACATAACTCCCTCAACTTAAAGCAGTTCTAATTTCTAAATCACTTCTCACATGCAGAAAACATATGGCTAGACGTGGTTGTCCAGCTCAAAGCAATGGAGTAATTTTATTTTTATTTAGAATGCGTATGTGAAATAATTAGTCATAAATGCATACTTATATATTAAAAAAGCTCAAATCAGCCATATAAGAACTCGGCATTTAGAGGGAGCAGCAGAAAAGTTCATATAATGGAAAGGATAGTAATGCTACACAAAATCTATGTAGGAGACTGATCAGACTTTAAAGGTAATTACAAAAGTAATTTTACACATATACATTTATACATCAGCTTTAAATGTACTCCAATTCTTGATGCATAAAGAGGAATAAAAAAGAATATATAAACGAGGACAAGCTGATAGCAATCGAAATACTTGTGTTATAGTTAGAAGTACCTAAAACTTTTTTGAGCTAATGACTTAAAAGGGAACAAAAAAATCATGGTATTACCTTGAGACCGAATTTTTTTAAGAAATCTTCGGTGCAGTCCGGACCCCACAAAAGGCCGATACCTCTATCTTTGTTTGGAGAAAGACCGGGTTTCATCGACGGGTCAGACCACAAAACATCCCCGGGAATTAGATTTTCACCTTCCCATGGAGGATCAAGTACAGAGCGTCTAGCTTTTAATAATTCCTCCATAGAACCAAGAGATAAAGGAACCGGCTCTGGATTCAGTATAACTTTACGGCTCTTTTTCCCTTTAACTCGTTTTGGAGTAGCGGGTATGTTACGAAAAATCCCTCCGTGTGCGGTATAAACACGGCCCGCTATAATGGAAGCAAGAGGAAGTCCTTCAAAACATCCGAGACACTTGCGATACACATGCTTTCCATCCCTTTTATCACCATATTTAGCATACACTTCTTTTTCGAATCCATATTCCGACGTACAATACTTCGATTCATGATTCCCACGTAAAAGAAAAACTCTATGCGGCATATATACCTAGAAGAGAATCACGACATACGATATCAATATGAGAAATGAAGAATCTCAATCTGAAATATACATACTTTCTCAAAACAGAAAACACTCGAAGTTCTACATATTGTCACCAAAATTAAACATCAGCTTCATTTAATCGAACAAATAAGCACGGATGAACAAGGGATCTACCTAAAAATCATTAAGTTATTAACATTGAACAATTAATATTCACGTCTCAACTATTACGAACAAAAACATTTTAACATGTCATCTTATAATCATTATATATACCATAAAAAAGAAGTGATACAGCTACTAATTATCAGTTCATTAAACTAACCAAACAAATTGCACACATGACATCATTGAATCGGCTAAATTAAATCACATACATGATCATCCAAAAGTTAACTAACATACTTGATATATGTATTTTCATTTCCAATAAACCTTTTAATATCTCAATCTATATAACAAACAACAATGTAACACAATGTATATTAGTATTGTTGTAAGAAATTTAATCTCAAAATAAAAATTGAAACTTTACTTACTTTCCAAGCTAGTAAAACAAGAAAGGTTTCAAGGCCCCAAGCACCCCTATCAACATAATCGCCATTAAAAACATATAACCTATTTTCACAAGGGAATTTTGTTTCTTTCAACAAGAACAACACATCATGCAACTGGCCGTGCACATCACCAACAACCACAACGCTAGATCCCTCCACTTGATCGGGTTCAATTTTCACACAATTAGCTTCCTTATGTAAAATCTTTGATGCAGATAAAACAAGTGCATCGAAAACTTGCACCGGCAACACCGTCGGAAGCATTGACGGTGGGAGGTTCGATGATGACCAATTGAATGTATCCATTAGGGTTTTAACCCAATCAAGAGTCAATACACCACCCTCTGGCCATGAAATTGGGATCTGTGGTTGATTTTGTGATTCATCAGAAGACATGTCGGAGGAGGATGATGGCGATGGCGGCGGTGGTTCGCCGGCGGCGACGTCAGTTAAGGCGGATTCCGGTGCTATTGATTCAGATTCAGTAGAATCCAAAGGTTGCGATTGCATATTTTGGCTGATTAAGAAGTTGAAATTTTTTGGGGAATTGAAATTGAAATTGAAATTGTATACAGTGGATTGAAATTATTACGGCTTTATATGACAAGTAGCCAACTTAGAAATTTTATATTATTTTTTTCAGAATGGCCAGGTCATACAGTCCATAAAAGACCCGATTACTACTTTGCCCGACCCGATTTAATTGTATCGATAAAAACATTTGAACCCATGACTTCAAGAGTAGTTTAGTGGTTGAAAGTTGAAACTTCTAAAGTGAAGACTCAAGTACAATTCTGTCTACATGAAAGAGTTGTCCTGACTTATTTTTTTAATTTTTATTTTCTGATACACATAATTAGGAGTTGTCATAGTCTACTCCGTATTATTTAAAGTTTGTAACCACAACCCTTAAAAAAGAAAAAGAAAAAGAAAAAGAAAAAAAGAAGAAGAATTGTATATTTCAAATCGTCACATATTAATTCACATTTAACTTTAGAATTGTTATTTGAAAGATACTTATTTTTTTCTACAATATTATGTTTGAATGACAAACTTCTATGAATTTAAAAGAGAGTAAGTTTATTTTCTATAAGTTTAAGTTTTTTTTGCTTTGTTTAATAAATAAATTTAAATTAAATAACTTAATGTAAAAATAAAGTTTAAGAGAAGTAGTCGAAGTAACATTTAAAAATTAGTTAAAAGTATATTAGATTAAGAATTACTCTTGAAGCTGGAATTGACGAATCAAGAATTGGTGGTCACTGGTGTCACATGTTAAAACTGCAAAAAAAATTCTACAACATGATTTATTTCAATGGTGTCACCCAAAAAAATTTACACTACCCACTGATATTACTAGTTAAAAACACACACACACACACACACACACAAAAAACACTACATCGCGTATTTTATTGGTGTTCCGTGCAATCACAAATCAAATACTACATCCGCCCCTGGGAGCTGGAGAAACAAACCTACTAGACGCAGGCATGCTGAATTTTCAGAACTGACCAATTTGTTGAACTCTTTCCCATGCCCAACAGGAACACTGGTAGCTGGACGAGGACGTTGGATTTGAGGGGCATAATCACTTCAAAGAACTACGAGAACTCATTGACGAGACAGAGTTGATAGTTGCTTCGACTGGACACGAATGTTTGAGGAACAAGACAAAAGGTTGGGATTTTTATATGGACATCGAGATTGGAGAGGCTACTGGTTCGTCTTGAGCTAGACAAACGTAGTTGGAGTTTTAATGAAACTTTTTCTTTGATAGATGCTTAATTTCGATTGCTTGATTAATTGTTTGATTAAATAATGAAAAAAGGCTTCAATGGTATTTTCCTTATCTCGTCTCAGTTTTAGAGTATTTTTTTTTATCGATTTGATTAAGATGGGACCGTACCTATTGCAAAAGATTTATATGAGATACTTAATATATTCTTAGCCTTATTCTTTTTGGGTTTGTTAATTGTATTGATGTATGGTAACTATGGAGGTGAATATTGTTATATGAAATGGGTGAAGTTAGATCATTAATTGCAGAATGTGATATGTAAGCTTCGGGTTATCCATTGAAGAAATTGAAGTTATGTTGAATATTGTCATATGTAACACTTATGATTGATGCTATTGTGAGAGGCCTAATAGTCTCCCATGGTTCATTCAGGCACATTGCCTTTTCTTTTAAATAATACTACTTTTTAACTTATGTCATGCCATTTTAAATAATTATCTGATGTTTATATTTGGAGATCAAGTAGGATTCTACAAAGTTTGAATGTAGTTTAGCAAGTTGGATGTACATAACCAACGCATATATAGTTTGGCGTCCTTAATTTTGTTCTATTGTTTTTATGACCTAAACTCAATTGAGTGTGGAGGGGGAATCTATTCTAACCGTGTTGAGAAAAGTCTGTATATAAATTGAAACGGGTTTAAGCTTTAACCACCATTCCTTTTATAAAGCATGAAAAAGTAAAAAATGCTAGAAAAACTAAAATCAACTTCATTTCAAACTATAGGTTCTGAAAATGAACATCAAGCGTCGTAAAATTACTGACTCATTTGAAACGGTTTTTGAGTAGCCGTGCAACGCACGGGCTCAAAACCTAGTATTACATATAAGTGAAAAACTAGATTTTCACGTCAATTTACACATGTTAATTGTACATATCGTTTATAATTAATAAAATTTCCTAGCTTTTCTAAAAAAAATTAAAAATAAAGTTGTACCTGAGGGTCACAGGTATCCGCGGGTCACGGGCACGGGCGAAATATTGTTACCCACGGGCGGGTAACAAGTCTCAACGAGCAAAAAAACAACTCGACGGGCGGGTCGCGAGTATATAGAACCCGTGCCCGTTGCCCGCGGGCGCCATCCCTGCTCCCCACCCCAACACCCCCACCCAAAAAATAAATAAATAAATAAAATTAGAGAACGTCTATATTTTATCATAAAGTGATATACGTATAACTCAGGTAATAAGAGTCGAATAATTACTTTCGAAAAATAATACAACAATTTATAAAATTATCCGATCACTGATTATTTTTACCCTACACGGAAGAATTAAAGACCAACACAGTTAAGATCGAGGGTTTTGATAGGTTGTGGGTGCACTAATAGGTTGTTCATTGGATTTGGTTGCTTGTTTATTTAGGTTGTTTCTGGTATTGTTGCGTGAAGTTTATTTTGTCAGATCAATTGTTTTATTGTGACTGTAGCGATTTCGCTTGGTTTGATTAGGTCGGTCCTATGTGTATCTGTTGGATTCTTCTATCCGTTGATAAATTTTTTCTCTTTTATTTAATTTTGTTTTTTTAGAACAAAGTATTCGCACACCAATCCATAATGACTTAATTAAAAAATATTGATATTTCACCTTATCCATGTCCTACCCCTACCCTCCTCACCATATAAGAACAATTTAATATTTAATATTTTGTTGACATTACAACCCCATAATATAACAAGCACAAACAATAACATACTTTATGTACACACGAGTAGTTGATCTTTCTCAACATTGAGAAAACCAAATGGGTCACATGAGATACACCAAGGTTCGTTTAAGAAGTTATGGAAACAAAGGATTTCGAGTAAACTCCAAAAGGTTTTCGGTTCATAGACTACGCGCAAAGTTCTTCAAATATTTCAGGATTATGGTGGGAACATGGAGTGGGTCAAGTTTATACAAGAAGAGAACAACAAGCAAACTAAACGGTTCTAGTAACATAAACGACTCAATAGCGAACAAGAATTGTGCTCGAATTGATTATTCGAGTATAAAGACATTTACAAGATCGAATTCTTTTTACTCTGAAGCTATTGCAGATTGTTTAGAGTTTATAAAACGTTCGTCTATTTCTTTGGATGATGAAAAGCCAAAGACGCACATAATAGAAAAAATGTGAATATGATTGAACGGCAAGTTTATGTTTCAAGTGTATAGTCATGTTCATGAATCTTTTTTTTTTCTTTTTCAGTTCACCATATTATAAATGTTCGTTTGCCTTTGTAATGATTGATATTCTTTGTAATATTTAATATTCTTTGTGAATTATATATTTGTAGCCAAGTGTCCAAAATGCAAGGATATATGTCTGCTTAATTTACTGTGGACTTATTGTATTGTATTGCCATAAGTTGTTTAATTAAACAATTCTTTTTTGACTATGGATTTGTAATATAAAATTAATTAAAGAGTCATATAGACTATCTTCGTTTAACTGAGTGATTACCGTCATTTTATGAAGGCTAGAGGTCTCGAGTTCGAACCTTGATTACATATGACAAATTATGTCCATATTTAGTAAGTTTAATTATGAGTCATATGTATTTATATACGTTTCATTTGAATTTTCGAACTAATAATGTGGACGGGACATATTAGATATTTGGAGTTTCTTTTAACTTTAGTAATGCTACAAGTGTTAATGTGATTAGCATGATGTTTATGTGCTAGTCAAGGAAAATAAATTGGAAGCTCTCTAAAGAGTTAGTTCAAGGCCAAAGTGAGTTAATTGGAGATAATTTGGGCAGGTTAATGGGTTATAGATTGCAAGGCCACGACCAAGCACTATGTGAATAATGATGATCGTTTCAATGGGCTAGTTCCGAGAGGGCTATGCACTTGTTCCGTAAGTGATGATGAAAGTTAAAAGGGACTCTGTGCACTTGTAGTAAAAAATGATGAACATTACAAGAGGCTAGTTCTGAAAGGACTGTGCACTTATAATGTACATTACAAGAGGCTAATTCTGAGAGGACTGTGCACTTGTAATGTAATGTATAATGGTGACTTGATACTTTCGGATTGCATCCGTGCAAGAGAAGGACGATCAAGTTCACGAGATGATAAGATAGTTATATTTATTATGGCTAAGATATGATGTGTAAGGACCCAACATATGAAAGCAACCTCCGGGTTGAAAGGTTTTGTTACGTTTAGCCACTTTATTTAACATCAATTCACTAAGCATGTAGCTTACCCCAAGTTGTATGTAAGATCCTGTTTTCTCAGTTGTTTGGGACGCCGTCCAAAATGGTGGGACGTCGTCCCAGTGTGAAGAACTGGACGCCGTCCAGTAATTTGGACGTCGTCCAGATGAACTGGCGGGTCTGCTGTTTTGTTTTTAGATATTAAAATGGATATTTTGGTAATTTCACATGGGGGACGACTTAAAGGTCCCAAGATCAGTTTGGTGAGCCTCATTACTTCATTTTCAGCTACTCTTTCATTTCCACTTCAAGTTTAGAGAGAGAGAGGAGGTTTTTAGAGTGAGAAAGCTCAATCTAAGGAGGAAGAAGCTTGTATCGGGTTAAAGCTCGAGTGTTAAAGTTGTTCATCTAGTCCCTAGCTACGTTTTGATTGTAGCGGTAAGTCTTAACCTTGATTTCCTTGTTTTAATTGTTTAAGGGCTAGGGTTTGGGCTAGTAATGAACATAAAACCCAATTGTTAGTGTTTTGGGGGTTTTTGGGTAAGTTTGGGTCATGGGGACTCAAAGATGACTAACCTAGGGTTTTGAAATGTTTAATTGTGCATATGGGTCTAAAATTTTAGTAAATCACTAGCGCACTTAGTGATTAAAGTGAATGGGTGCATGTGGGTATGATAGTGACCCAAATGAGTGTGTTAACCTTGAAATAGGTCAAATGAGTCTTTGATGACCTAGGTGGGTTAATGGGTGCGAAAGTGTGATAACCTTGTGTTAAAAGGTGTATTAAGACCATAATCGAATTGTTAGTAAGGGTTTGACGAAATCCCGACCTAGTGTTAGAATGAATGGTGCAAATGGGTCACGTTTGCACTATGGGCCAAATGGCACTTGTATGGCGAATAAGTTGGTTGACCAACTTGGATGAATGTTTGATATACGTGCATAATGTAATAGGTACGTTACCTTGAAGTTGCGAGCTTGGTTTATCAATTCACCGAAGACGTAAGGTGAGTGGAATAATTATGCGTGTACATATATAATATATTTATTTGTGTAGCGTGGGATGTGGAATTGTCGCTGTGTTCAAGAGACCACATTCTACGTAACGAGTGGAATTGTAGCGGTGTTCAAGACACCACCTGTTGATTTGATTGATATGTGGTATAGTCGCGGTGTTTAAGACCACACATTGTCATGGGAGTGGAATTGTCGCGGTGTTCAAGACACCACTCATTTGGTTTGATTGACATGTGGAATTGTCGCGGTGTTCAAGACACCACATTGTCATGGGGGTGAAATTGTCGCGGTGTTCAAGACATCACCCGGGGGATTAGTGATTACGTGTCGTATGTACACTAATGGATGTTATGAACTCCGATGGTCTCTAGCGAGCACCGTTCCCTTGTACGATTGGTTAACCATGGTTGTGTGAATTTTGTATTAGCATATTTAATTGTGAACTATATGCTTTTGGTGTCGCTAGCTTATTATGAATTGCGGTTATTGGTTTATGCATAATGTTTGCATAGTTGTCGAATTGCTAGCTTGTATGCGGTATTGTGTAAGTGATTGCAAGTAAGTAGGTTATATATGTATATGTATAATTATTGCATTCACTAAGCTTTAACTTACCCTCTCGTTGTTTACCTTTTTAGGCTCCGGCGTGGACAAGGGCAAAGGTATTCGTTTGGAATAATAGTGGCTCTCGGGGGTTTAGCTTTTTGGAAGTTCGGCCAAGATTTGAGTAGTTTAACCCCAAACACCATGCTCTAGTGTCGTTTGGAAATTAAACTAGTACGGTCGAAACTTGTATTTTTGAACGAAACTCGTAAAATGGCCGATGTGGGCCTGATGTTGTAAAACTTGATTTTATTGTGGAAATCTCTTAGTTTAACTTATATTGACATGTTGTGAAAAGGTTTTCGTTTAAAAGTGTGTTTTCCGCTCACGTAAGTGGGACACCCCAAATCAGTAACTGGCAGATCATTTGGACGTCGTCTAGACCTTCTGGACGCCGTCCAAAGCTTCTTTGTTGGACGCCGTCCAGAAGTTTGGACGCCGTCCAGATGTATTGAATCAGAAAAAAAAAATTAGTGTATTTTTTAGATAACGAAGTCGGGTCGTTACAAGTTGTATCAGAGCATGGTCTAAGGGATTTAGGCGACTTGCGATAGGTGCCTAGACTTATACTTGTATTTAATATGCGCTTTATGCGGGACGTGTAGGAGATGGGTCTAACCGGGAATTAGTTAGTGCCTAGGTTTAGGTGAGCTAACTATGCGCTAATTGTTTTGTGTTGTATTTTTGCAATCATCAAGCAAGATAGACGTTGTACTAGCGAGTTAATGCGACGTGCTCGCGTAACAATGATTAGCTAAAATTGTTACGGGTTCAAGTCATGCCAAACAAGCGATGTACGACGATTGTTGAGCAAGATGGGGCGGTGAGGTGAATATGTATATAAATCATGTCTTTTTGCTCGTTGTTTAACCTATTTCCGTTTTATAGAATGTGACGATCGCTCCAAATCCATATGGACTAACACGTCATTCATTGATTTCATTACGAGGTATTTGACCTCTATATGATACATTTTGTAAACATTACATTCTTTTGAAAAGGCACACCATAAATGTATATTTAAATCAAAGGTTTTCGACATCTGATGATTTCTACATATAGACAATCACCGTATATAATAGTTTACAATAGTGCTTTCGTTGACAATGCAGTCAAAATAAGGTACATGGTGATGAATTGGTGAATGCAACGTTTTCTTGAAAAATATGCCATGTAAGACTCCATGCACATAGCTTGTATATCATATAAGCAAACAGCGGAAGACTTCTAGGGAACCTGAGAATAAACATGCTAACAAGTGTCAACACAAAGGTTGGTGAGTTCATAGTTTTAGTATTTCGCATAATCTGTATATAAAAATGGATCACAAGATTTCAGTTGTTTCATCCAGAAACGTTTATCAAAATGTTCTACAAGAATGAGCACCCTGGTAACCAAGCCTTAACGTCTATAATAAGTACCCCTCGTTTAACATGCAACCAACATGTACAATACACGCAATCCAACGTGTACTAACTTCAAATAGCATACGTCTATTTTATAGTTCAGGCTAGAGTTTCTTTCTATTCCTGGAACAGACGGGGATGTCAAACCCTATGGATCCATATATCTCTATTCGCGCTCATCGGTTCTTATAACCGACAGTTACTAGTTACCAAAGCTAAGGGATTTTCGGTTCAAACTCGGTGTAGAATTTAGTATGT
Source organism: Rutidosis leptorrhynchoides (assembly GCF_046630445.1). NCBI lineage: Eukaryota > Viridiplantae > Streptophyta > Magnoliopsida > Asterales > Asteraceae > Rutidosis > Rutidosis leptorrhynchoides. The sequence goes on along the minus strand of NC_092335.1, from coordinate 103,935,501 downwards.
ACTTGTATCCATTGCGTTTAAAATAAATTGCATGTATTCTCAGCCCAAAAATATATATTGCAAAAGCAATTAAAAAGGGATCAATGAAACTCACCTTAGCAGCATATAAAGTTGTTCATCGTAATGTGATCGAAACTCAGAATATCAAATAATCGTAGATCTCAACCTAGAGAACATAGGTTGGTCAATAAATGTCTATCAAGCTAGGTCTGGTCATAGTGTATCACAATCCTAATGCTCGAGATCGACATACAAAAGTTATCCAAAGTCGTTTCAAAAAGTCAATTTTGACAATAGTTCAACAAAACGAGACGTACCTTATTTAAGGATTCATTTACTCGGCTGGTAATATTTAAAAATCCATTTTATCAATCTTGTAAATAAGTTGTTTAAATCTCAATTGCAGATTCAAAAGCAATTTCATTTAACGTCAAACATAATTTAGTTGATCATATCTTTTAATCCGTTCATCAAAACTATTCGATATCTAAATGAAAAGTTATTGATTTTTCGCCAGCTTTCCAAAAACATGTATATCATATACCTTTTACCAGTAATATATGTATTTAATTTGCGATTCATTATAAACTGTTTATCGATGAAATTTAGCATACAAGCATGTATAAATATATATACTCGAGCACTAGACATGTATACACTATTAATTTATAAAGGATAAAATATAAGTACTTACGTATCAATATTGAGATTCAATATTGTAGGGAAAGTACGTAGACGCAACGAAGATGATAAACACTAATTTGACTCACGAGCAATACCCTCGAACAATACCCATAACCTCCTTAGTAATAACCCATAGTTTCCTTAGCTTTGACTCATTTGAAAACTTGGTTTGAAATAACCCGAACCTACTCACGTCGTAATATTTTATGTATAATATTATTAATAATAATACTAAAATAATAAGATTAATAATAATATTAATCTTAATAATAATAATAATAATAATAATAATAATAATAATAATAATAATAATAATAATAATAATAATAATAATAATAATAAATAATAATATATATTTATGTATAACAGAGAGAGATTGAGAGAAAGTGGGTAAGGAGTTCGGCAGAAACCTGGGCTATTTATAGAATAATTCCTGATTCTGACCCCCATGCGATCGCATGGGTTTTGTGCCTATTTTCCATGCGATCGCATGGCCCTCTGATCCAGCTCACAAACTTTTGTTTTCTTGTTTGTCGACATAATATTTAATTATATATATAATATATATAATATATATAATTGATTATATATTATATTAAATTCATGTGCATAGTTGACTTGTAATTTTTGTTCCGATAAGTCGTACGTCATCACGCGACTTATGTTCCGGTTCCGGTTTTTCGAGTGTCCCTTCGTACACTGAGAAAACTTGTATTTTACATTTCGTGACACGTATTTTTGTCAAAATATAGCCTTAAATCATCCCTAAACTATATCACTCGAAATATATCTTAAACTCTCGAGTGTTTTGGTCATTTACTTCTATAAATCAATGGCTCGTTATCTAACTAAGTATTTTTAATAATATTGTTTTTAAATCAAAACGTTTTGTAACCAAATTAATATTTATAAACACGTTTTAAATATACGTCACAAGTTATTCATATATCCAATTCCAGCAGTTAATATTCCTTATTTTTGTATCGTCTAGATTACGTTATTTAAACAAACACTTTACCATATTTTCCGAATATCGTTAAGAATGAACGATTTCTCAAATCAGCGTGAACCTCACAACATAGACCCGTAACAACATCATAATCATTAAAAGACTTAGTAAATATCTTTTAATTCAATCGTTTGGCATAATCTTTTAACTCCGTAGTTAAATATATCAATCAGATAATCAAACCAATAAGGTTAATGCACAGTATCATTTTCATAACACTTTGTTACGTTTCCAAGTTATAGTATGTATATCTAATTACATATAATTGTTCACGAATCGTTGAGAACAATCGAAAGGTATTTGAATAGTTTAAAATTTTGAGATTCAAATTCATAGACTTTGCTTATCGTGTCGGAAACGTTAAAGATTAAGTTTAAATTTGGTCAGAAATTTCTGGGTCATCACAGTATCCCCCCGTTAAAGAAATTTCGTCCCGAAATTTGAGTGAGGTCGTCATGGCTAACAATAAAAATGCTTTCATGACGTATATGAGTCGATAAATAGAGTTTTATCACCGTTGAATAATATGGATATAACAATCCGATTACTCGAAGTGTATGAGAGAAGTTATCGTATAATAGTGAATTTGAAGGAATAGAGATTCGTCTTAACTTTTGATGTAGTAACGATTGATTTCCGGAATTTAAGGAATAGAAAATCTTCATAATCTAAATAAGATTTGATTCTTCGGGAATTAAGGAGATTTTGTTTTGCGTAATCTGCCTCGATTGCTATGTCTGATATTTCACTATAAATTGACCACTTCCGTTTCATTATTTTCACCACTCCTACATTTTCTTTCTCATTTCATACTTCCAAAAGATTGTGAAATGCTTCATCCAGTTCTAATTCTTGATATACTCCTAACTTTCATATCCGTCATTCTTCTTTTTCATCTACCACCAGAGGAAGTTACTTTCTTCTACCATTACCTTGGGGTTATAGTGTTTTCCATTCTCCCGTTTCTTTATATCGCTATACACATTGATATACACGGTTTGTAAATTTCGAGGTTGTTATCGGGCTTATATTCTCCTTTATATTTCGGAGCTTCATGCTTTCGTTTTCTCTTCCCGACTTTAAGTCAAGCGAATAATGGTCCAGAATTCGTAGGTATGATGTTTTGAGATGAACATAACTAATGTTCTAAGAAAGAAATTGTAATGGCACGATCTTGATTTGTCAAATTACTAGAATATCCGGAAAAGACCGAATCATCAAGAAATATGTTTTCTTGATAACTTTAGAGATTAAATAGAATGAAAGAGTTATGTAACATGGTTCATGATGAGGGTGGGATCTGTGAACCTTCATCACGTTCCATTAGAAACTCAGCATGACTTACTGTAATATAATCACATTGGCCTGACGTCATTATAATATACTAATTCATGCTTCAGTTCCCAACACTACTTCAAAACATTCATATTTTAAACTTGAATTTTTCAGAATTTAGAAACTAACACAGTTTCTTTTATGATGTAACACAGATAGCGTGAAGGAATGAATAATTTCAGATGGTTACGAAATTATCTTCGGAAATATTGAGGATATTTATAATGAAAGATACGATGATATCTTAAAATATTCAAGATAATGATGATGATGAAGAATATTGTCCGTAACGGTTTTAGAGTAAGGAGTAAGGTATTTGCTAAGGATTTCAGCAGACACTGAATCATTTGTATTCTTTGAAGGCAGGTTCAGTCTTTGTGATTTATCCACAGCCTCCTTCATACTTTGCTCAATCCGTTTTCCAGTTCCAAACCTTCTCCTTTTCTCAGCTTTATCACCATACCATTCTTTATCATAAAACTTTTGACTGTTAAGCTCGTTTTTACAGTTTTTGCTGCTTCATCAACATTTTTCCAAAATTCGAAGAACTAGTTTTGTAGTTTGGGGTGTTTTTCAGAAACTTCACATTCGAAGTATGTACGTCCAGGAGATAGACATTATATGTATATATATAACTGTTGGCGTAGACGTGCTGCAAGATTTCAAAATACTGATTGCTAATTCCCGATAATTCGTATGGCAATTCTCGTTACAGGATGTGGATGAGTACATGATAGGGTTTCAATGAGTATAAGGATTTTTCGAAAGGTCAAGGATAAATGAAGTTGTTGGTAAATTTACTGCTAATGTGGTGGAACATGTAAGGTTCCCGATAACAAAAACGTATATGCCAAAGTTATCGGTCTGAAAGGTCATCATTGACTGGTTGAATGGTTGATAATTGTGATGACCCGAAAATTTTTGACTTATTTAAACCAATTCTCTATACGATTTATTATTTTAACACGCTAAACAAAGTCTGTTAGATTGAGTCTCAAAATTTTAGAACTGTTTCATATATACAATTACCTTTGATTACTCTCGACGATTCATGAACAATTATATGTATGTATATATATATGTACAAGTAAAAACCCTATTTGCTACAGTAAAACACTATTTGCTACAGTAAACCACTATTTGCTACAGTAAAACACTATTTGCTACAGTGAAACACTATTTGCTACAGTGAAACCGTATTTTGCTACAGTGCTACAGTGAAAAACGACTTTGCTACAGTGATTTGCTACAGTAAACACTATTTGTTACAGTAAACACTATTTGCTACAGTAACACACTATTTGTTGCTGTAAAACACTATGAGCCTAGGTCTGCTGGTTCTGAGAGATCACAAGCTGGTACTGATTCTACTGATATTGATCAGCAACCTTCTGTTGCTGCTCACTCATCTGAACCAGCTGATGATCAAGATGCTGTGTGTTCTACAACCAGCTATTTGATGAACCAGCATCCGATTGAGCAGATTATTTGCTACAGTAAAACACTATTTGCTACAGTAACACTATTTGATGTCGACAAACTACCAAACAAAAACAGAAAAGGCGGCCATGCGATCGCATGGCAAAAACACTGAAAACTCATGCGATCGCATGAGCTACAGTAAACGGAAAAGTAATATAAATACGCCTGTTTTGCTCGACGAATTATCACATATTTTTTTCTTCAGTAATAAAAATTTATATTTAAATTATAATTATAATTTTAAATTTAAGTTTAATAATAATAAAGTATATTCGAGGGTGTTTTAATTCGGGTTTTAAACCACTTTAAGCTAAGGAAATATTGGGTATTGTTCGGGGTATTGTTCTTGAATCCAAGGCCAACCATACAGTCGTCTACCATCATTACGTCTACGCAATTTGCCTACAATATTGAGTCTCAATATTGAACTGTGAGTTTATAGTCTCCCTTTTTAAATACTTTAAATATTTTTGGGCTGAGAATATATGCAATTTATTTTAAACGCGATAAGACACAAGTACATACTAAATTCTACACTGAGTTAAACCGAAAATCCCTTAGCTTTGGTAACTAGTAGCTGCCAGTACATAGGATATGGACTGGTGGGCGCGAATAATTGTATATGGATCCATAGGGCTTGACATCCCCGTCCGAGCTAGAGCACTAGCCTTTTAACGGACGTATGTTATTTGAGTTTAAGACACGTTGGTTTGCGTGTATTAAAACAAATGGGGTAATTATCACTATAGCGTTAAGTTTAGTTACCAGGGTGCTCTGTTACGTAGAATCTATTGATAAACTTTTGATGAAATCTTGTGGTCTATCTTTATATATGTTTATGACTCGAGCAATTAAACCTATAACTCACCAACATTCGTGTTGACTTTTTAGCATGTTTTATTCTCAGGTCCTTAGAATGCTTCCGCTGTGATGTGCTTGTTGCCTGCATGGAGTCTCTCATGCTTTGTACAAAGTTTATTGCATTCAAAATAAAACTGCGTTGTGTAATAAATAATTGGACTGTGATGTCAACCTGTAAATTAAAGACTTATGTATTTCGGGGTTTTGCTTATACCTAAGCACTCGCCCACATGTTTATAACTTTCTATGTTTAGAAAGTTACTTATTTTAATGAATGCAATATTTTATCAAAACGTATCATATAGAGGTCAAAACCTCACTGTGGAATCAATGATTAATGTGCCGCGTCAATAGCGATTTTGACGGGTCGTTACAATAATACTGGATACTTTGAAAAGGAATTGCAAGATTATTTTCAGTAAAAACAACGCTAAAGGATCTTGCATGGTTTTGAAGTCAAAGTATAGCTTTGAAAGATGTAGAGATCTAAGAATGATGTCACCGGTTCAGAGTTATGAATTGGATTCTGATCCGTCAATATCAGAATGTGTAATTGAATTTGTATGAGATGATTGGGTATCATTGTGAGCATGATTAATAGATTTTTGAATCAAAGTTGAAGAATGTACAATCTAACATATTAATTGTGAACTTATATATTTCCCGAGTATTACCTACCCGTTAAAGATTTCACATTTAATATTTTGTACAAAAGAATTTTCATTACAGTCTTTATGAAAATATATGTATGTATATTTTCTTCAGATGTAATACAGATTTAATGAGTTAATATCATATTAAGCTCATTTGATTTTTGGCTTGAATTAGAAATGAATAATCTCTAAAACATTAGAGATTGCATAATCTTCGCGGAGTATTTCACTAATGAAATCAATACTTCATTATTTATTCTTATTGATATTCTTCGATAAAGGATGTTGGTATTCGTGGAATTCTTGCTAACTTCGCAAGGTGCAAATGATGTCTTCTAGAAAGTTTCGAGTGCATCGAAGATGAAAGTGTAAAATCAACCATGTTATTGAATAATACACTTGGTTTATTATGAAATGAAATTCATTGAATTGAAATAGAGATTGTAGTTAACGAAGGTTGTACATCATAGCATATTTGTAATATGAATTAACCGAGTAGTTAAGTTCTATACATAATAGCTTAGTACAGAAAGATTTATTAGGGTTTAAAATTTATATATATAAGATATACATATAAATTCTTCGGAGGGAATGAGTTATTATTTCATAACTCGTTGATTCAATATACGCGTTATTGATTCGTAATGATGTCCACGGTAATTCTTGAACTGACGGAGCTTGTGATGTTAGAGGTGCTGTTGATTCTAACGATGTTGACAGCACTTACTGTGTTGGTGAAGCTAAGGGTACTATTGATGTTGTGATATAACAAGTCTAGCTTGTAAATCATACACCATTCCAATCAGAGTTTCTACTCTATCTGATTTATGGCTATGGTTAGAATAGATAATCTCTAAACTTAAGAAATTACATAATCACCGTAGAATGTTTCTCCGATGAAGTTATGAATCAATAAATCATCGTTTATTGTCGTTGATACTCCTTGGTATCTATGGTGCGTATGATGGTGATATCCGAGGTACAGATCGTGATGTTGAGGCGTGTGATGTGGATGTTGTTGGTGGTGGTAATGGTACTGTTGGCGTTGTTGTTAGTGGTACTAGTGCTGTTGGTGCTGAGGATGGTGATGTTACTGGTGTTGGTGATACTGCTGGTGTTTGTAAATTGTGTACAGTGATCTCTAAAGTTAACACTCGAGCTCGAAGTTCTTTAACTTCTTCTACTAACCCTGGTTGGTTATCGGTGTGAGGTAGAGGTCGGATATCTTTTCTAGTTCTGTTAATGGTAGCTTCAAGATGAAAAATTCTCGCAAAAAGAGTATAAACGGTGTTGCGAACAGGTTCGCGGGTAAGCGGATCGAGTACTCCGACGTTAGGCGGTAAGTGTGACAACCCAGAAATTTCCAACCAAATTTAAACTTTATCTTTATATTATTCTGACACGATAAGCAAAGTTTGTTAAGTTGAATCTCAAGAATTTTAAAATGTGTCCATACATTTATTTAAACCTCGACCAAGTTTCAACGATTCACGAACCATTAAATTGAACGAACATGATTATATATGTATATGTGTATATATTATCACTTGAAAACATTAACAAAGTATTAGGCGTATAATACTTTATATAAACGTATTTGTTTCAAAATATATTCTAATAGTTATCAACGGAATTAGAAGATAATATCAAATGACTGATTTATCAGATACATTGTGATATAATTACGGGTCTATGTTATGAGGTCCACTGTGATTTAAGAAATCTATTCTTTTTGACAACATTCGAAAAATGGTAAAGTGATTTATAAGTAAGAACGTGGAGTGTAAATAACTTAGATGTTGGATATCGACAAGTTAAGTAACTCGACATTTTTCATTAAGATGATTTCATACGTTTATTTAACCTTTGGACTTTATCCCATGTTTCACCAACAGACTGTAATTTAAAAACTTGAAACCTATTATGAATATATATGATTCTACTTTTCTAAAACGTTTTATGATATAACGATTTCCATTATTTTAACCTTTAAACAAAATAATTCTTAAATATATTTAGTTTTGGAAAACAAAATTATCATATTTATTTGATTTAGTTTCAAACGTACAAAAACGTTTTCAGTTTAAAAAGAACTTTATTATTAAAATGTATATAACTTTTATAAATATCTAGAGCCACTTTTGACAACTCATTACTTAACCAGTATGATAAAGATAACGATATTTATATTTTATTTTATTAAGTATATATAACGATTTAAATTAATATTATATGTATTTATACGCGTATTATACGTACATAGTTTTATACTTTTACTATACTTAAACTTTACCTTTACTTTATTTTTACTTTACTTTAACTTTAATAATTCACTTTAATAATTCATACTTTAATAATTCACTTTAATAATTCATACTTTAATAATTCACTTTAATAATTCATACTTTAATAATTTACTTTAATAATTCATACTTTAATAATTCACTTTAATAATTCATACTTTAATAATTCACTTTAATAATTCAAAAATATATTATAAATAGAATTCAATAGGTTTCATTATTTCATAGAAACTTGAAAATATTTTTCTCTAAACTCTCTCAATCGATTTACATATATATATTTACTCCGTATTATTTCAAGATATTATTAGTATACATAAAATATTACGACGAAGTGCTGTCCGAGTGATTTCGAAATTGTTTTTCGTGTAGGATAGGATTAAGGAAATTATGGGTTATAGCTATGGAGGTGATTGAGTATGGTTCATGGGTATGCTCGTGAGGTCAATATAGTGTTTATCATTTCTGTTGCGTCTACGTACCTTTCCTGCAATATTGAATCTCAATATTGATACGTGAGTACTCATAATTTAACTTTTACATACTAATAGTGTATCCCTGACTAGTGCTCGAGTATTTAGGATTATGCAAGCTTGTACTTTTGATATTGCCCTTAGACAGGTTAGGTTGAATCTTGAATTAGTTACACTTGCGGTTGAGATAAGGTATAAGATATGCATGTCCTTGGAAAGCTAGCGAAAAATTAAGAACTTTTTCTTTAGATATCGAATGGTTTCGATGAATGGATTAGAAGTTATAATCAATTGAATTTTTGATATTTTTATTAAAAATGATTATTATTATCGTCATTTTTATCGTCGTTCTAGTTTTATCTTATTATTATCATTATTATTATCTTTATCAATAAAAGGGATTTATCATTAAAAATTGTTATTTTTTTATTATTACTATCGTTATTATTGTTAAAGTTATAATTAGTATTATTATTATTATCCAATTATTATTATTATTATTATTATTATTATTATTAGTATTATTATTATTATTATCATTATTAATATATATATCATTATTTAAAAATGGTTATTGTTATTGTTATTATTATTATTACTATATTATCATTAAGATAATTATTAGTATTATCGTTAATAATGTTATAGTAACTATCATTATTAATATTAGTGTAATTAAAACAAATATTTGTAACACCTAATTATTTTGATTACTATTATTATCATTATTATGAACACGATATAAAAGACGATTAAAAGCTATTAAACGAAACGATTAGGAAATAATGAGTAAGAGTATCATGATGAAATTAAAATATTATAAGATATTGATTTAGATAAAATTATCGTTCTTATTATTTTTATCATTACTATTATTATTAAAAGTATCGTTAGTATTAAAACTATCATTTTAACAAAAATTATCATTTTAATAGAAATATCATTGTTACTATAAAATATCATTATTATTATTATTTTAAATAGAATTATTATTTTAAAGATAATATTAAAAATTATCGTAAATATTAAAGTTATCATAATTAGAATTATCGTTTTATCATAATGTCATCTTAGTAATTATAAATATTGATATTTTTATAATAATAATTATTATTACAAAATAATATAACTTTTACTTACTATCATTATAGATATTATTTTATCAAATAAATATGTGATACAAACATATTTTACTACGTGTAATAACTTACTTTAAGAATACCTATCATATTATCTTTATGATATTAAATGAACCCTATAAATTTTATTACTTAATATATATAAAAGTATATTTTATTATATAAATTTAATATAAAATTTTATTTATTAATAAATAAATTATATTATTTACTCTAATAAATCTTTTAAAAATATTTAAAAATATAAAATGACGATATTTAAACTATATATTAATCATGTATAGATTTTTAGAAATTATTTTGAGTCAAATTTACTTTTGTTGACTTTTGCATATTAGTCTCGAGCATTAGGATTGTGGTACACTATGACTTGACCTAATTTGTTAGACAAATATTGACCAACACATAAATATATATAATTAATTTAGGTTCGTGAATCTGAGGCCAACCTTGCACTTGTTCAATGACGTTATATGTATTTTTACTACGAAATACAGTATGGTGAGTTTCATTTGCCTTTTTACCCTTTATATTTTTGGGACTGAGAATACATGCGCTTTTATAAATGTTTGACAAAATAGACACAAGTAATTGAAACTACATTCTATGGTTGAATTATCGAAATCGAATATGCCCCTTTTTATTAAAGTCTGGTAATCTAAAAATTAGGGAACAGACACCCTAATTGACGCGAATCCTAAAGATAGATCTATTGGGCCTAACAAACCCCATCCAAAGTACCGGATGCTTTAGTACTTCGAAATTTATATCATGTCCGAAGGAGGATCCCGGAATGATAGGGGATATTCTTATATGTATCTAGTTAATGTCGGTTACCAGGTGTTCACCATATGAATGATTATATTTGTCTCTATGCATGGGATGTATATTTATGAGAACTGGAAATGAAATTCTTGTGGTCTATTAAAATGATAGAAATAAATGATTATGATAAACTAATGAACTCACCAACCTTTTAGTTGACACTTTAAAGCATGTTTATTCTCAGGTGTTAAAGAAATCTTCCGATGTGCATTTTCTCATTTTAAAGATATTACTTGGAGTCTTTCATACCATATTTCGAAGAACGTTGCATTCGAGTCATTGAGTTCATCAAAGATTATTATTAAATCAATTTATAGTTCGATAGTGGATATTATGAAATGGTATGCATGCCTGTCAATTTTCGATGTAAAGAAAGTTTGTTTTTTAAAAACGAATGCAATGTTTGTAAAATGTATCATATAGAGGTCAAATACCTCGCAATGTAATCAACTATTGTGAATCGTTTATAATGTATATGAACGGGTCCTTTCAGTAAGTTCGGCTCGTGGTATGGAGTACCTTCTTCATTTCTCCATAGGGTAAGTATTTCGCGAACCCAACCCCATTTTCTAAAGAAATCACGGTAGTTGATCGGTCAGTGTGGTCCCGTCACGCTGTCTTCGGAGTTGGAGGGACTTGGTCTATTCGAAGAGGCCATCTTACGCGATCACTAAGTTATGAAATGATTCTCGATATGAATTGAGGGTTGAATACTGGATGATACCTTCGTCTTCTCGCATACGTATATATAGTAAAAGGATTCCGTAATTTACGGAGGGAATTTCGAAAAACGCCAAATAAGATCCACTATAGTAGATATGATAGGATATGATTCGTCTATACACTATTCATGCAATCAATGCAGTAACACGTGTTTAGACTTGAGATGAGAGACAAGTAATTTCTGACAAGGAATGATAAGCAAAACTTTTGACATGCAGACACAGTCGAAGTCCAGACTTACTAAAACATCCTAACAACTATCAGTTAGACACACTCATGCAAGACCTGGTTCACTAGGACCAACGCTCTGATACCAACTGTGACGATCGCTCCAAATCCATATGGACTAACACGTCATTCATTAATTTCATTACGAGGTATTTGACCTCTATATGATACATTTTGTAAACATTACATTCTTTTGAAAAGGCACACCATAAATGTATATTTAAATCAAAGGTTTTCGACATCTGATGATTTCTACATATAGACAATCACCGTATATAATAGTTTATAATAGTGCTTTCGTTGACAATGCAGTCAAAATAAGGTACATGGTGATGAATTGGTGAATGCAACGTTTTCTTGAAAAATATGCCATGTAAGACTCCATGCACATAGCTTGTATATCATATAAGTAAACAGCGGAAGACTTCTAGGGAACATGAGAATAAACATGCTAACAAGTGTCAACACAAAGGTTGATGAGTTCATAGTTTTAGTATTTCGCATAATCTGTATATAAAAATGGATCACAAGATTTCAGTTGTTTTATCCAGAAACGTTTATCAAAATGTTCTACAAGAATGAGCACCCTGGTAACCAAGCCTTAACGTCTATAATAAGTACCCCTCGTTTAACATGCAACCAACATGTACAATACACGCAATCCAACGTGTACTAACTTCAAATAGCATACGTCTATTTTATAGTTCAGGCTAGAGTTTCTTTCTATACCTGGAACAGACGGGGATGTCAAACCCTATGGATCCATATATCTCTATTCGAGCTCATCGGTTCTTATAACCGACAGTTACTAGTTACCAAAGCTAAGGGATTTTCGGTTCAAACTCGGTGTAGAATTTAGTATGTACTTGTATCCATTGCGTTTAAAATAAATTGCATGCATTCTCAGCCCAAAAATATATATTGCAAAAGCAATTAAAAAGGGATCAATGAAACTCACCTTAGCAGCATATAAAGTTGTTCATCGTAATGTGATCGAAACTCAGAATATCAAATAATCGTAGATCTCAACCTAGAGAACATAGGTTGGTCAATAAATGTCTATCAAGCTAGGTCTGGTCATAGTGTATCACAATCCTAATGCTCGAGATCGACATACAAAAGTTATCCAAAGTCGTTTCAAAAAGTCAATTATGACAATAGTTCAACAAAACGAGATGTACCTTATTTAAGGATTAATTTACTCGGCTGGTAATATTTAAAAATCCATTTTATCAATCTTGTAAACAAGTTATTTAAATTTCAATTGCAGATTCAAAAGCAATTTCATTTAACGTCAAACATAATTTAGTTGATCATATCTTTTAATCCGTTCATCAAAACTATTCGATATCTAAATGAAAAGTTATTGATTTTTCGCCAGCTTTCCAAAAACATATATATCATATACCTTTTACCAGTAATATATGTATTTAATTCGTGATTCATTATAAACTGTTTATCGATGAAATTTAGCATACAAGCATGTATAAATATATATACTCGAGCACTAGACATGTATGCACTATTAATTTATAAAGGATAAAATATAAGTACTTACGTATCAATATTGAGATTCAATATTGTAGGGAAAGTACGTAGACGCAACGAAGATAATAAACACTAATTTGACTCACGAGCAATACCCTCGAACAATACCCATAACCTCCTTAGTAATAACCCATAGTTTCCTTAGCTTTGACTCATTTGAAAACTTGGTTTGAAATAACCCGAACCTACTCACGTCGTAATATTTTATGTATAATATTATTAATAATAATACTAAAATAATAAGATTAATAATAATATTAATCTTAATAATAATAATAATAATAATAATAATAATAATAATAATAAGAATAATAATAATAATAATAATAATATATATTTATGTATAACAGAGAGAGATTGAGAGAAAGTGGGTAAAGAGTTCGGCAGAAACCTGGGCTATTTATAGAATAATTCCTGATTCTGACCCCCATGCGATCGCATTGGTTTTGTGCCTATTTTCCATGCGATCGCATGGCCCTCTGATCCAGCTCACAAACTTTTGTTTTCTTGTTTGTCGACATAATATTTAATTATATATATAATATATATAATTTATATAATTAATTATATATTATATTAAATTCATGTGCATAGTTGACTTGTAATTTTTGTTCCGATAAGTCGTACATCATCACACGACTTATGTTCCGGTTCCGGTTTTTCGAGTGTCCCTTCGTACACTGAGAAAACTTGTATTTTACATTTCGTGACACGTATTTTTGTCAAAATATAGCCTTAAATTATCCCTAAACTATATCACTCGAAATATATCTTAAACTCTCGAGTGTTTTGGTCATTTACTTCTATAAATCAATGGCTCGTTATCTAACGAAGTATTTTTAATAATATTGTTTTTAAATCAAAACGTTTTGTAACCAAATTAATATTTATAAACACGTTTTAAATATACGTCACAAGTTATTCATATATCCAATTCCAACAGTTAATATTCCTTATTTTTGTATCGTCTAGATTACGTTATTTAAACAAACACTTTACCATATTTTCCGAATATCGTTAAGAATGAAGGATTTCTCAAATAAGCGTGAACCTCACAACAGAGACCCATAACAACATCGTAATCATTAAAAGACTTAGTAAATATCTTTTAATTCAATCGTTTGGCATAATCTTTTAACTCCGTAGTTAAATATATTAATCAGATAATCTAACCAATAAGGTTAATGCACAGTATCATTTTCATAACACTTTGTTACGTTTCCAAGTTATAGTATGTATATATGTAATTACATATAATTGTTCGTGAATCGTTGAGAACAATCGAAAGGTATTTGAATAGTTTAAAATTTTGAGATTCAAATTCATAGACTTTGCTTATCGTGTCGGAAACGTTAAAGATTAAGTTTAAATTTGGTCAGAAATTTCCGGGTCATCACAGTATCCCCCCGTTAAAGAAATTTCATCCCGAAATTTGAGTGAGGTCGTCATGGCTAACAATAAAAATGCTTTCATGACGTATATGAGTCGATAAATAGAGTTTTATCACCGTTGAATAATATGGATATAACAATCCGATTACTCGAAGCGTATGAGAGAAGTTATCGTATAATAGTGAATTTGAAGGAATAGAGATTCGTCTTAACTTTTGATGTAGTAACGATTGATTTCCGGAATTTAAGGAATAGAAAATCTTCATAATCTAAATAAGATTTGATTCTTTGGGAATTAAGGAGATTTTGTTTTACGTAATCTGCCTCGATTGCTATGTCTGATATTTCACTATAAATTGACCACTTCCGTTTCATTATTTTCATCACTCCTACATTTTCTTTCTCATTTCATACTTCCAAAAGATTGTGAAATGCTTCATTCAGTTCTGATTCTTGATATACTCCTAACTTTCATATCCGTCATTCTTCTTTTTCATCTACCACCAGAGGAAGTTACTTTCTTCTACCATTACCTTGGGATTATAGTGTTTTTCATTCTCCCGTTTCTTTATATCGCTATACACATTGATATACATGGTTTGTAAATTTCGAGGCTGTTATCGGGCTTATATTCTCCTTTATATTTCGGAGCTTCATGCTTTCGTTTTCTCTTCCCGACTTTAAGTCAAGCGAATAATGGTCCAGAATTCGTAGGTATGATGCTTTGAGATGAACATAACTAATGTTCTAAGAAAGAAATTGTAATGGCACGATCTTGATTTGTCAAATTACTAGAATATCCGGAAAAGACCGAATCATCAAGAAATATGTTTTCTTGATAACTTTAGAGATTAAATAGAATGAAAGAGTTATGTAACATGGTTCATGATGAGGGTGGGATCTGTGAACCTTCATCACGTTCCATTAGAAACTCAACATGACTTACTGTAATATAATCACGTTGGCCTGACGTCATTATATTATACTAATTCATGCTTCAGTTCCCAACACTACTTCAAAACATTCATATTTTAAACTTGAATTTTTCAGAATTTAGAAACTAACACAGTTTCTTTTATGATGTAACACAGATAGCGTGAAGGAATGAATAATTTCAGATGGTTACGAAATTATCTTCAGAAATATTGAGGATATTTATAATGAAAGATACGATGATATCTTAAAATATTCAAGATAATGATGATGATGAAGAATATTATCCGTAACGGTTTTAGAGTAAGGAGTAAGGTATTTGCTAAGGATTTCAGCAGACACTGAATCATTTGTATTCTTTGAAGGCAGGTTCAGTCTTTGTGATTTATCCACAGCCTCCTTCATACTTTGCTCAATCCGTTTTCTAGTTCCAAACCTTCTCCTTTTCTCAGCTTTACCACCATACCATTCTTTATCATCAAACTTTTGACTGTTAAGCTCGTTTACAGTTTTTGCTGCTTCAGCAACATTTTTCCAAAATTCGAAGAACTAGTTTCGTAGTTTGGGGTGTTTTTCAGAAACTTCACATTCGAAGTATGTACGTCCAGGAGATAGACATTATATGTATATATATAACTGTTGGCGTAGATGTGCTGCAAGATTTCAAAATACTGATTGCTAATTCCCGATAATTCGTATGGCAATTCTCGTTACAGGATGTGAATGAGTACATGATAGGGTTTCAATGAGTATAAGGATTTTTCGGAAGGTCAAGGATAAATGAAGTTGTTGGTAAATATACTGCTAATGTGGTGGAACATGAAAGGTTCCTGGTAACAAAAACGTATATGCCAAAGTTACCGGTCTGAAAGGTCGTCATTGACTGGTTGAATGGTTGATAATACTGGATACTTTGAAAAGGAATTGCAAG
This sequence comes from Rutidosis leptorrhynchoides, assembly GCF_046630445.1. Classification (NCBI taxonomy): domain Eukaryota; kingdom Viridiplantae; phylum Streptophyta; class Magnoliopsida; order Asterales; family Asteraceae; genus Rutidosis; species Rutidosis leptorrhynchoides. The sequence continues at coordinate 103,918,983 of NC_092335.1, read as the reverse complement.
ATTATTTTCAGTAAAAACAACGCTAAAGGATCTTGCATGGTTTTGAAGTCAAAGTATAGCTTTGAAAGATGTAGAGATCTAAGAATGATGTCACCGGTTTAGAGTTATGAATTGGATTCTGATCCGTCAATATCAGAATGTGTAATTGAATTTGTATGAAATGATTGGGTATCATTGTGAGCATGATTAATAGATTTGTGAATCAAAGTTGAAGAATGTACAATCTAACATATTAATTGTGAACTTATATATTTCCCGAGTATTACCTACTCGTTAAAGATTTCACATTTAATATTTTGTACAAAAAAATTTTCATTACAGTCTTTATGAAAATATATGTATATATATTTTCTTCAGATGTAATACAGATTTAATGAGTTAATATCATATTAAGCTCATTTGATTTTTGGCTTGAATTAGAAACGAATAATCTCTAAAACATTAGAGATTGCATAATCTTCGCGGAGTATTTCACTAATGAAATCAATACTTCATTATTTATTCTTATTGATATTCCTCGATAAAGGATGTTGGTATTCGTGGAATTCTTGCTAACTTAGCAAGGTGCAAATGATGTCTTCTAGAAAGGTTCGAGTGCATCGAAGATGAAAGTGTAAAATCAACCATGTTATTGAATAATACACTTGGTTTATTATGAAACGAAATTCATTGAATTGAAATAGAGATTGTAGTTAACGAAGGTTGTACATCATAGCATATTTGTAATATGAATTAACCGAGTAGTTAAGTTCTATACATAATAGCTTAGTACAGAAAGATTTATTAGGGTTTAAAATTTATATATATAAGATATACATATAAATTCTTCGGAGGGAATGAGTTATTATTTCATAACTCGTTGATTCAATATACGCGTTATTGATTCGTAATGATGTCCACGATAATTCTTGAACTGACGGAGCTTGTGATGTTAGAGGTGCTGTTGATTCTAATGATGTTGACAGCACTTACTGTGTTGGTGAAGCTAAGGGTACTATTGATGTTGTGATATAACAAGTCTAGCTTGTAAATCATACACCATTCCGATCAGAGTTTCTACTATATCTGATTTATGGCTAGGGTTAGAATAGATAATCTCTAAACTTAAGAAATTACATAATCACCGTAGAATGTTTCTCCGATGAAGTTATGAATCAATAAATCATCGTTTATTGTCGTTGATACTCCTTGGTATCTATGGTGCATATGATGGTGATATCCGAGGTACAGATCGTGATGTTGAGGCGTGTGATGTGGATGTTGTTGGTGGTGGTAATGGTATTGTTGGCGTTGTTGTTAGTGGTACTAGTGCTGTTGGTGCTGAGAATGGACCCGTCCTAATCCATCCGGACGAAGTCCATATCGATTATAAACGATTCACAATAGTTGATTACATCGCGAGGTACTTGACCTCTATATGATACATTTTACAAACATTGCATTCGTTTTTGAAAAGACAATCTTTCATTACATCGAAAGTTGACGGCATGCATACCATTTCATAATACATCTAACTATAATTGACTTAATAATAATCTTGATGACCTCAATGACTCAAATGCAACGTCTTTTGAAATATGCCATGAATGACTCCAAGTAATGTCTCTAATATGAGCTAATGCACCGCGGAAGATTTCTTTCATACCTGAGAATAAACATACTTTAAAGTGTCAACCAAAAGGTTGGTGAGTTCATTAGTTTAACATAAATAAACATTTTCATCATTTTAATAGACCACAAGATTTTCATTTCACATAAATATACGTCCCATGTATAGAGACAAAAATATCATTCATATGGATTGAACACCTGGTAACCGACATTCACAATATGCATATAAGAATATCCCCATCATTCTGGGATCCTCCTTCGAACATGATATAAATTTCGAAGTACTAAAGCATCCGGTACTTTGGATGGGGCTTGTTGGGCCCGATAGATCTATCTTTAGGATTCGCGTCAATTAGGGTGTCTGTTCCCTAATTCTTAGATTACCAGACTTAATAAAAAGGGGCATATTCGGTTTAATAATCCATCTATAGAATATAGTTTCATTTACTCGTGTCTATTTCGTAAAATAGTTATAAAAGCAGTGCATGTATTCTCAGCCCAAAAATATAAAGGGTAAAAAGGCAAATGAAACTCACGTATATAAATATTGCAAAAACAGTTATTTAAACATTGCATGTATTCTCAGTCCAAAAATGTAATGAGTAAAAAGGGAGCAAATGAAACTCACGCATATAAATATTGCAAAAACAGTTATTTAAACATTGCATGTATTCTCAGCCCAAAAATGTAATGAGTAAAAAGGGAGCAAATGGAACTCACAGTACTGTATTTCATAGTAAAAATACATATGACGTCATTGAACAAGTGTAGGGTTGGCCTCGGATTCACATACCTATATCATTTGTATAATTATTAAAATATATAATGGAATTACATAATTTCAGTTATTAGTATTTGTTATTTATATATTTTTTTTATATAGAATCTATTCTAAAATCCATTTAAACTTTTACTTATATTAAATCATACTTTATATGTTATATTTATTTATTTTGTATATATATTTAAAATGATAAATATTTTTATATATTTAGTTGTGTCAATATATCTAAATATATTATATGATCAGTATTATATTTAAAATCATTAGTTGGTTATATGTAAGTATTTATATAAATACTATTAATATGTTTGATATATTGTATATGAAATATCAATGTACTTTTAGTATATGTAAAGAGTATATTTTATGTACAGAATATTTAGCTGCTAAAAATGTTAGTTTTGATAACAAGGATTTACTCATAATAATAATAATACTTTATTCGATAATGATAATATTGATAATTACATAAATGATACTAATACTAATATTAATAATAGTTCGTAATATTTTCATAATAACATTTATAATAATAATCTTAATTTTAATAGTACTTCTATTGTTATTAATGATACTAATAATAACATTAATAATGATGTTACATAATAGTAAAGTGATAGTAATATTAATCATAATCTTACTAATACCTAATAATAATAATAGTTGTTACTTACTACATATATTAGTAATATTAATAACAATAATAACTATAATACTAATATTAATAACAATAACAATAATAATCATAACAATAATAATAATAAAGATTTGTGACATTAGAAACTACCTCATATGGCCTTTAAAAAAATAGTTGCTGTCTGCAGGACTCGAACCCTAGACCCCTCGTTAACCCTTCAACAGCCTAAACCATCCTCTCTAACTCGTTTTTCTGTTTTAAATCACAGTGTTATTTCTTTTAACCCAAAATTCGTTTGATCCAACATCTCAGCCTAGTATTCTTCGGCCCAGATAAAAAGAACTGAATTAATAGCCCAATCATTGTACTCAACAGCCTGCTAACGTGAGACAAGTGAAACCCACCAATGGATTTCATGAAGGTGTCAGTGGATTTAATTAGGCGTTAAAAAAAATACATATTGTGATTATCAGATAATGGGAAAGCAACCCTACAGCCATCATTATCATATATCTCATAACATCGATCATCATCTTTCTATAAATCACTGTACATCTTCTTTGTGGTTTGAATAGGAAAACAGAAGTAAAAGCAGGTGGGAATGATTGTTTTAGAGCCGTTGTATTCGTGTATAAATATATATGTGGGATGATGAAGTTGCTTATTAAAACAGAAAATAACTAACAAAAACTCAATCGTAGGCGGTAGGTTTGGGTGTTTTCCAGCTGCAAAGTAGCAGTTAAAAGATGGTGATGATAGTTTATGTTTAGAGGGAGAGAGGGAAAAAAAATGGCAGATTATGATGATTGATGGTGACTGTGTTATGGGCTGTAAAACAGAAACCGGTAGCATAAGATGAGTTCGATAATGGGTTATGTTGGGTGTTCTTGTAAGTAAAGATAGGGCTAGATGAAGGTTAAATGGTTATCGAACACGATGATGTTGTGGGTTTGTAGTTGTGATCAATGGTATTCTAGTGGTGATAGCCGATGGTTCTCGGTTATAACAATCAGGAACAATCGAAACATATCATAAGAGAAATTATAGCAGTCGAGAGATTCTTTGGTTGATGTAAGATCCTGTTTTCTTTTTGGCTTGGACGCCGTCCAAACATCTGGGACGTTGTCCCATTATGAAGGCCTGGACGCCGTCCAGATGATCTGTCGATCCAGAATTGGGTTTTTAAATATTTTAGATGGGTAAATTGGTAATTTCACTTGGTGAACGAATTAAAGGCCCTAGATCAGTTTGGTTGAGCCTCATTACTCCATTTCTAACCACCAAACTTCATCCACTTAAATCCTAGTGAGAGAGTGTGATTCAAGTGTGAGAAAGCTAAAATCGGAGAAGAAGAAGCTTATTTCGGGTTTTAGCTCGAGCATTAAAGTTGTTCATCTCCTCGTTAGATTCGTTTTGATTGTGGTGGTAAGCCCTAAACTTGATTACCTTAGTTTAATGTGTTTAAGGGTTAGGGTTTGGGTTAGTGTTGCACATAAAACCCATTTGTGAGTAATTTGGGGGTTTTGGGTAAGTTTGGGTCATGAAGACTCAAATGGTGACTAACCTAGGGTTTTGAAAGGGTAAATGGATCTTAAAGGCCTAGCAAATCACTAGTACACTTATAGTTAATGTTAGTGGGTGTCATTTGGGTTGTGGGTGACCCAAATGGGTGTGTTGACCTTGAAATGGGTCAAATGGGTCTTTGATGACCTAGGTTGTCTTACATGTATGAAAACGAGTCAACTTGGTGATTAAATGTGTGTTAAGACCTTAATGGCTAGAATTAGGGTTTTTGGTGAAGTTAACCCATTATTAGGGTTAAGGGTGCAAAATGGGTCGGGATTGCACCTTGGGTCAAAAGACTCTAGATTTTTGAGTGAGTTGCTTGACCGACTTGAGTTGTGAATTGATTATGTGCTAAAATGTAATAGGTACGTTACATTGAAGTTGCAAGTTCGGTTATCTTTCACGAAGATTCTAAGGTGAGTGGAGTAATTATACGTATGTGTATATGACGTATTTATTTGTGGGTGTTATGGTATGAACCATCGAGCCGGTAGTGCCATAACATGTGTGTGATTGAGTGTGAACCACGAGCTGGTAGCACTATAAACTAAGATGTGAACTACGAGCCGGTAGCATCGAGTGTGAACCACAAGCCGGTAGCACTATAAACTAAGATGTGAACCACGAGCCGGTAGCATCGAGTGTGAACCACGAGCCGGTAGCACTATAAAAGAGTATGACTCAATTGCGTATGGTGTGAACCACAAGCCGGTAGCACCATAGCGTTATGGTTAACCATATTGAGATTGTTGATTGTTTAGCATATTGTTTAAATATATTGTGTTGAGTATATGCTAATACGGTTTTGTGATAATGTGTGACTTGTTAAGTATTTTGGGTATGATGTTATGCTAATTTGAGTTTCAAGTTCGTACGAGGTATTCGGTAATTGTGATTGCAAATAGATGGGTTATATATATATATGTATGTATAATTATTGCATTCACTAAGCGTTAGCTTACCCTCTCGTTGTTTACCTTTTTAGGCTCGGGTGCGGACAAAGGAAAAGGTATTCGGTTGGATTAGTTCTCCCACTTGATTTGGTAGGGGATGCTTTCGGGTTAGCTTTTGGAAGCTCGGTCAAGCTTTGGGTAGTTTAACCCCAAACACCATGCTCTAGGGTCGTTTGAAAATTAAACTTGTATTTGGTCGAAACTTCTATTTTTGGAACGAAACTCGTAAAATGGGCGATGTGGGCCCGATGTTGGAAAAACTTGATTTGATGATGAAAACCTCTTAGTTTATCATATTGTGTTATGTTGTGAAAAGGTTTTCGTGTAAAAGTGTCGGGAAGCGGGTTTTCCGCTCACGTGAGTTGGACCCGTGATCAGTAGCTGGAAGTTCATTGGGACGCCGTCCCAATTGCTTGGACGCCGTCCCAGTTGTGTTGAGCTAGACGCCGTCCCAAACTTTGGACGCCGTCCCACATTTCTGAGCTGGACGCCGTCCAGATGCACTGACATACAAATTTTTTTTTGGTACGCGTTTTGAGTTTATGAAGTCGGGTTGTTACAAGTAGTATCAGAGCATGGTCTAAGGGATTTAGGCGACTTGAGATAGGTGCCTAGACTTAGACTTTATTGTGTGAGCGCTTTATGCGGGACTTGTAGGACTTTGGGTCTAATCGGGAATTGTTAGTGCTTTGGTTTATGAGAATTAACCTTGTGCTAATTGTTTGTGTTGTGTTTAGCAAGCATCAAGCGAGATAGGCATTGTACTAGCGAGTTAATGCGACGTGCTCGCGTAGTAATGACTAGCTACCATTATTACGGGCGCAAGTCGTGTTAAACAAGCAATGTACGACGATTGTTGAGCGAGATGGAGTAGTGTGGCATATATGTATATACATATGTAATTGTCCTTTCGTTTTTGTGGTTTAACCTATTTCGTTTTATAGAATGAAGACGAGAAACGATCCCGATCATGATAACGGAAGTACAAGCGAGGACGCCGAGTTTTCGGCCAAGGTTGAGGCCGTCTTTAAAAAGTTAAAAGCGGATTTTCTTACGGACGTCCGAAAGGTCTTTCAAGATTCGGTCGATGGGCAGGTGACCGATTTGATAAATGAACGAATGAAGGCCACTATCGAAGAGGCCCTTGACGCTAGAAACATTTATCCTCGTGGTGAAGGAGGTGAAGGAAGGCGGGACTTCCACTACAAGAATTTCAAGGATCCTCAACCCCCGATGTTTAATGGGGTGCGAGATCCTTTAAAAAGTACATGTTGGATCTCCGACATCGAGGGAGCTTTCCGTACCTCGGAATGTCCTCCCGAGAAGAAGGCAACGTATGGTTCTAGCATGCTACGAGAAGAGGCTAAGTTATGGTGGGATGATAAAATCAACTTGTATGGTGAGGAAAAATGTATGGGCTTGACGTGGGAAGAATTTAAGAAGGAGTTTTTCAAGGAATACCGAACTTCTTCCGATCTCGATAGAATCCGGGACGAGTTGCACCATTTGCAACAAAGTTCAATGGACTTAGTTACTCTTAAGTCTACCTTCTTGGCAAAGACTCATTTTTGCCCGGAGTATGTTGGTGATGATCACAAGCTAATGAAGGATTTCTACCGCACTTTAAATGATGAGTACAAGGGTAAGATTAGTCGGGGTATGGCTAAGTCTTTTGACGAGTTATTTGAATTGACTCGGAGTTTTGAGCCGGAAGTGCCAAGAAAGAGCGATTTTACTTTTTCAAAGAGGAAGTTTGAGGGTTCAAGTCATTCGAACTTTTCAAACAAGAAGTCCAAGAAAGGCTCTGAAAGCTTTAATAGTGTGAAGAAGGGTGCTTCCGGGAGTTTCGGGCCCACGTGTTATAATTGTAATCAAAGAGGACACATGGCCCGTGATTGCACCAAGGCGTCGACCAAAATCACTTGCTTTAATTGTGGTAAAGAGGGGCATAAGAGGCCGGAATGTCCCGATTTGAATAATGATAATGTTAAACGGTTAGAGAAAGCGGCGGGCACGGCTAGGGGTCACAACTATTTGATGACCAATGACGAAGCCAAACAATCAAACGAAGTAGTCTCAGGTACGTTCATGGTTAATTCTAATCCGGCGAGAATTCTATTTGATAGCGGTGCAAATTTGTCGTTTGTGTCTCCTAAATTTGTGCCTAAACTTGATAGACCGTTAGCTAAGTTAAGTCATCCGGTAGAAGTCGAAATAGCGGACGGCAAGACGGTGCTAGTGGTTGATGTGTGTGAAAATTGTGATGTTGTTTTCGGTGTCGAAACCTTTAAAATTGATCTCATTCCAATGACCTTGGGCGATTTTGATATTGTCGTTGGTATGGATTGGCTCGATCGTTATAGAGCCGATATTACATGTCATGATAAGTTTATTCGTGTGAAGACCCCAAGTGGGGGAGAGTTGATTATTCATGGTGATAAGCGAAGGAGACCGGTGCCGATATGCACTTTTGCACGGGCACGTCGTCTCGTTGTTACCGGTGGCATGGCTTTCCTTGCTCATGTTGTTGATACTCGCAATGAGCCACCACCCATTCGTGAAATTCCGGTGGTTAATAAATTTGAAGATGTTTTTCCGGATGAGTTACCGGGTGTTCCGGCGGAAAGACTGATGTTAAAGCTAAGGGGTATATTTTACTAGAAAATACTATTAAATACGATACAATTTTACACAAGATATTTATTTATTTATAAAATGGATATACTTAAACCTTGCTACAACACTATAGGCAGTGTACCTAATCGTAGAGTAGTATAGTTTTTAGTAAGTCCGGTTCGTTCCACAGGGAGCGGGCTTATTGCACACTATATTTTTAAACAACTGTATTTGTACAAAATATATATAATTATATATAATAAAATATAAAAGGGGGTTTACCGTTTAATGACCGGTTTGTCGATTTATATTTTAAGCGAAGCGTATAGTAAATGACGATATTTAAATAACAATATAAAATAAATAACAATAATTAAAATGACAATAAATAAAAGTACGAGGAAAAATGAAATAAAATATATTATTCTTATTTAAGCTTCCGTAACCATGATGTTTGACGTTTTGATTATTTATTACCCTGGGTTAATTGTCCTTTGTCCTGGATGTATTTGAAACCTATCTGGTATTTGTCCATAATAGTTCATCGGTCATAATTATAAACTGCTCGGCAAATTTAACCTTATACCCGAAGTCAAATATTCCAACTTAATGGGGATTCGAACTTTAACAAGGTCTTAATACTTTGCTTAATGAATACACCAGGTTATCGACTGTGTGTAAACCAAGGTTTTAATACTTTGTTAACAATTACACCAATTACCCTTGAATGTAATCCACCCCTGTTTTAATGAGTCCATTGACTATTAATCCATCCCCGTGTCCGGTCAAATGAATAATAATTCGTACTTATAAATATCCCGCCCATCGTGTCCGATTAAGCGTATGTGGTTATATATAGATACGTCAAATCATAACCTTTATATTAAATTAACGAGGTATCGTTAATTTAATATAAAGCCCATTAATAGCCCATAGTCTAATTTCCACAAGTGTCGTTCTTTTGTCCAAACCCCAATTATGGTACAAAACCCAATTACCCCGTCTTTAATATTTAGCTCAACATCATGATTACTTCGGCTCAAATAAGCATAATAATAACTTAAGCACGAGACATTAATTTAAAAAGGAGAACATAGCTTACATTGATTATTTATCGCGTAGTAGTACACGGACAGAGCTCCGACTTTAAAACCCGTAAAAATAACTTTTACATAACCCAAACTAATCTAATATAACACTAATCTATACTATATATATATATATATATATATATATATATATATATATATATATATATATATATATATATATATATATATATTATTATTTATTTATTACAGAGTATTATTATATATATATGTATATATATATATATATATATATATATATATATATATATATATATATATATTAAAACTGCAGAAGCTCGTGGCCTTTTATAGGCATTTTGGAATCTGGCTGCTCCGCGAGTCGTGGAGTTTTTGGCCTTCAAACTTCGCGAGTCGTGGAGTTTGATTTTTCAGCTCACAATTTTTTGGATCTTAGCTTGTCGACGTAATTAAATAATAATATAATATATAAATAATTTTAAGAATTATTTAAATATTATATTTTATTTATGTGCATAGTTGGCTTGTAATTTTTGCACCGTTGCGTCGCGCGTTGAGAGTAGACTCATGTCCCGGTTCCGGATTTTTGAACGTCCTTTCGTATGTACTTTGCGTTCTGCAACTTGTACTTTTGTCATTTTTAGACGTTTCTTATCAATAAATTGAACCACTTGGATTGTATCTTGTACATTTGAGCTTTTTAGTCATTTGCGTCTTCAAATCGTCGTTTTCGCCTTTTGTCTTCGCACTTATTTAATATAAACGATTACAACTTAAAAGAGGACAATTACAACTAAATAATTTACATATTGGGAGGATATTGCTACTAAATATATGTTCATTTGGAGCACTATCAAATATCCCCACACTTGAACGTTGCTTGTCCTCAAGCAATACAGAACTTGAAATTAAATCACACGAATCACTTCTTTATTCTTCACACTTTATACATCAGTGATTTTGATACGGCGGTATAAACAATGATAGTAACGATGTGGTTTACAGTCCCACATGACTATAAAAATTTAGATCCTTTAAGGAAATTGGATCTTTATGAAAACATTTGATCTTTTGAAAATTAAATCTAGCTTTTACCCTAGATAAGTTTTCCGGATTAACCCTTCACCGGTGTTTGCAAATTCTTTTTGTGGGTTTGGTGGGTTTCAGATTTGAAAATTTTAGCTCAACACTTATGGTTTTGTGTCACCCACTTGCTAACCTTGTATTAGGAAAGCAACACGTCCAGTTTACTTGTCCCGTATATTACCTTTTGGTAAACTACCGTCCGGTTGTAAAGGAAAGCGATGAACAAGCAACTGTTAAGGCAATGTCCCGTGACTTGCTTTTGATTATGGTCTATAACGTGTCGGACGCAATTACTATCCTTTGTAGGAGCAATAGTAAAGCTCACTCTTATAATTTTTCGGTTTGGCACAAGGTCCTGTCTTCGACCATGCTATGCAACCACCGTTCTTATGGTTGACACCCGATTTGGTTCAGGTGACCTAATGAATTTCAGGTGAACTCCTAGGATTTTACGTTCAATGGTAATGAACGCATTGAAAATAGGTTTTCAGAAAACAAATCGGTTTGTAATTTTTGATCAAAATATTTTCTCGTTCAAGCTCGAGTTTAGATATCATTGAATTCCATGAGTTTGAATTCTCAATCTTTAAGGTCAATCTCAAGGATTGAGTAATATCAGTCTTAAAAGCTGATTTTTGATCTTTTAAGGAGATTATCCTTTCTGGGGATCTGATTCATTTGTCTTATCAAGCTAATTTGCACGGTGCCCCCCCATTGTACGAGATAAATCCTTCTCATGGTTAGGATAAATCTGACCACTTGGTGACCCTGATTTTAGAGATGACTTTTCTAGATTTTTCGTCAACCTACAGCTGGTCTGGACGACAACTTCATGACCTAAATCAAGAAGCGCGTGTCTTTTTCGGAAGACTTTACTTCCTTTTAATGATGGAATTGATTCATCGTGTAGATCCATCTTTTCTTTTCTTTCATGGGGTAAAATAGTTAATTTAGTCCAAAACAAAAGCACCTGCAATAACTTTACGGAAACATGTGCTAGATAGTTTTTAATTGAATAACTAGGTACATTCTCCCCACACTTAGTTTCTTTCTTTGCCTTTTTATTCTCCTTTATTCCATTTTAAATGAATTCAAGCGTTTTAGGGTGTTTCTCAATTTATGTCCTTTCCGAGGTAACGATAATTTCGGTATTAACACCTAGTTTTCACCGTTCATAAATATATATAAACATGATTTTAAATTCATTTAGTTGAAAATTTTTTCAAATTTTCATAAAATTTGGCAAATAAATCAAGTATAAACCCGAGAGAATTTATAACCCTTCCCCACACTTGAGATCATGCAATGCCCTCATTTGCATGAAATCAGACTCTAATTATAAATTCATGAGGGTGATTAGTGTAGAAAAATGATTGAAAATACCCAGTTTGTAATTACAAAGATCGTCGAATGATAGATGGCGCGCCTCATCGTTCATTCCTTCTTGTTTTATCACACATGCTTTTTTTTTTCTTTCAAAAACGGATGTTTCTGAACTGTTTACTAATATTTGAAAAAGCGTCTTTTACCCTAATCATGCATTTTTATTAACGAGTTATGCACTAACCCGAACCCCTAATTTAATGTTAAGTGAGGTTAAACTTCCCCACACTTAGCTGACGACATGTGAAGTCGGTAGAATAAGTTCCAAGAATTAAAATAGTGAGCCAGTTATTTACATCTCGGGTGGTATATATTATATCAATGGGTTTAAAGTTTAGACCCACCCGATCGTCACTACTTAATTCTTTTTTAAGTGTAGCTTTTAGTAAATGGATATGTCTCTTTTCTGGTTCTTGGTCAAATGAATCGATATACATCGACATACATATTATAGGGTCGACAATTCCTAATATTTCCTTCCTTTTATTCTCATGATCAAAGTTTTCACCTCTATTACCCAATTGGGAGAAATTCGAGGTGTCATTATCTATTACAGCTCGTAGTTCATTTTCAGTGGATGACTCGTCTATTGAGAATATTGGGTTGGAAGGTTGTGGAATGGTGAATTTCGGGATCAAAGCAAATTCTTCTTCATTAATGGTACTTATTGGTCTCACCATTTTGGTCTCGGGGGTAAAATTTTCAACGTTATCGTTTTCCCAAGAGTACCAATTTGTCACCCTTACTTCTTCTTCATTTATTGATTGATCGATGATTTCGTTGGTAGAGGCTAATGTGTCGATATGTTGTGAAATTGGTAAAACTGAATAAAAAGTATCATCGGGATAGTTGGTGATTTCGGAGCTCTCGAATTCATCAAAATTCGCTGATATGAGATTTTCTTGCACACGACTCCTCAGATCAACAGGTGTGTAGTCTGATAGAGTTTCAGCTTGCCGGTTTACAAACTCTCTCATTTGTTCATTTTGAGCATTGAGTTCTTCGAGTTTGATTTTCATATTGTCTAATAAATTTTCAGACACGTAATTTTCCTCGTCTACTGGTTGTTGAGTTTGGAAATATTCTTGGGAATAATCCCAATTTGAATTGTATTCTTCATAATCATTCCATTCAGGTTCCGTGGGTGCGTAATTTTCCATAGGAACGTAATAATAACATTCCCATGTTGAGTGATAATCTCCACAGATTTCACAACCAGTTATTGTTTCGTCATTCGTGATCCAAGATTGACCGAACGAATTGTCATCAACACCCGTTTGAGAGTATTGATTTCGTATGTCGTAAAGAGTTTCCAAAATATCTTCGAGACTTTTCATAATGCGCTTATTACCAAATTTTAATTATCCTATTAGTTATAAATATAAAAATTATATAAGTTATCAAATTAATAGACTTTTCTGCTTTTGCCCACGTTTCGAATAGCCAATAGATGCAGCAGGGAGCCAGAACCCTTTAAATCGGAAGCTCACAACTCAGCCACTAACAAATCCAACTATTACTACGAAGCAGAAAATTTGGATGTCTATCAATTTAACCACTTAAAATAATTTTTCGTTTGGAATTATTAGAGAAGAAGTAGAGAAAATTTCTAAGTCCTAAAACTAGTGTGGCGAGAAATAAGAAAGAAAAAGAATGCGCGTCGAAAAACGTCGAAAAATAAAAATAAGAAAATAGCGCGTCGTAACTTAAAAGTCTAAAAATTAAATCTAAAAAGTTACGCCTAAAGGTATTAAAGCTTAAAGGAATTCTATATCCAAAACGGCAATAACTTAATTAGGCACTAAAATCTAAAAACTGCGTTGCAAAATTCTAAAGCACCTAAATCTTAGTCTAAAGAAAAAGCACTTAAGGGATTTTACGGCAAAGCCTAAAAATCTAGAAAATAAAAATAAGCTACGGCAAAACTAAATTTAAAACTAATTACGAATAATAAAAATACAAAATATTACGATTACACTAAATAAAAGGATACAAATTATAAAAAGTGATAAAATTACTTATTTTTATAAAAAATATTATTTTTATATTTTTATTTTTATATTTTATAAAAGTATTAATTTTTTATATATTAAAACTAAATATAATTAATTATAACTAATTAATTTAAAAACTTAAACTAAATAATAATAATAATAATAAAGTAATTAGGGTTAAATAATAATAATAATTAATAATATTCCGTAATAAATGCGAAGTAGGGTTCCTGGGTGCGCCTGTCAGGGTGGCTCCGCGAGTCGTGGAGTTTTAAGCCTGCAAACTCCGCGAGTCGTGGAGTTTGAAAGACGTTTTTTTTTTTTAAATTTTATATTGTTTTTCTAAAATGATATATAAATATATTTATAGAAAAATAAATTAAAAATATAGCGTTTCACCGAGTCCCCGGCAGCGGCGCCAAAAACTTGATGTTAAAGCTAAGGGGTATATTTTACTAGAAAATACTATTAAATACGATACAATTTTACACAAGATATTTATTTATTTATAGAATGGATATACTTAAACCTTGCTACAACACTATAGGCAGTGTACCTAATCGTAGAGTAGTATAGTTTTTAGTAAGTCCGGTTCGTTCCACAGGGAGCGGGCTTATTGCACACTATATTTTTAAACAACTGTATTTGTACAAAATATATATAATTATATATAATAAAATATAAAAGGGGGTTTACCGTTTAATGACCGGTTTGTCGATTTATATTTTAAGCGAAGCGTATAGTAAATGACGATATTTAAATAACAATATAAAATAAATAACAATAATTAAAATGACAATAAATAAAAGTACGAGGAAAAATGAAATAAAATATATTATGCTTATTTAAGCTTCCGTAACCATGATGTTTGACGTTTTGATTATTTATTACCCTGGGTTAATTATCCTTTGTCCTGGATGTATTTGAAACCTATCTGGTTTTTGTCCATAATAGTTCATCGGTCATAATTATAAACTGCTCGGCAAATTTAACCTTATACCCGAAGTCAAATATTCCAACTAAATGGGGATTCGAACTGTAACAAGGTCTTAATACTTTGCTTAATGAATACACCAGGTTATCGACTGTGTGTAAACCAAGGTTTTAATACTTTGTTAACAATTACACCAATTACCCTTGAATGTAATCCACCCCTGTTTTAATGAGTCCATTGACTATTAATCCATCCCCGTGTCCGGTCAAATGAATAATAATTCGTACTTATAAATATCCCGCCCATCGTGTCCGATTAAGCGTATGTGGTTATATATAGATACGTCAAATCATAACCTTTATATTAAATTAACGAGGTATCGTTAATTTAATATAAAGCCCATTAATAGCCCATAGTCTAATTTTCACAAGTGTCGTTCTTTTGTCCAAACCCCAATTATGGTACAAAACCCAATTACCCCGTCTTTAATATTTAGCCCAACATCATGATTACTTCGGCTCAAATAAGCATAATAATAACTTAAGCACGAGACATTAATTTAAAAAGGAGAACATAGCTTACATTGATTATTTATCGCGTAGTAGTACACGGACAGAGCTCCGACTTTAAAACCCGTAAAAATAACTTTTACATAACCCAAACTAATCTAATATAACACTAATCTATACTATATATATATATATATATATATATATATATATATATATATATATATATATATATATATATATATATATATATATATTTATTATTTATTTATTACAGAGTATTATTATATATATATATATATATATATATATTTTTTTTTTTTTAAAACTGCAGAAGCTCGTGGCCTTTTATAGGCATTTTGGAATCTGGCTGCTCCGCGAGTCGTGGAGTTTGATTTTTCAGCTCACAATTTTTTGGATCTTAGCTTGTCGACGTAATTAAATAATAATATAATATATAAATAATTTTAAGAATTATTTAAATATTATATTTTATTTATGTGCATAGTTGACTTGTAATTTTTGCACCGTTGCGTCGCGCGTTGAGAGTAGACTCATGTCCCGGTTCCGGATTTTCGAACGTCCTTTCGTATGTACTTTGCGTTCCGCAACTTGTACTTTTGTCATTTTTAGACGTTTCTTATCAATAAATTGAACCACTTGGATTGTATCTTGTACATTTGAGCTTTTTGGTCATTTGCGTCTTCAAATCGTCGTTTTCGCCTTTTGTCTTCGCACTTATTTAATATAAACGATTACAACTTAAAAGAGGACAATTACAACTAAATAATTTACATATTGGGAGGATATTGCTACTAAATATATGTTCATTTGGAGCACTATCAAATATCCCCACACTTGAACGTTGCTTGTCCTCAAGCAATACAGAACTTGAAATTAAATCACACGAATCACTTCTTTATTCTTCACACTTTATACATCAGTGATTTTGATACGGCGGTATAAACAATGATAGTAACGATGTGGTTTACAGTCCCACATGACTACAAAAATTTAGATCCTTTAAGGAAATTGGATCTTTATGAAAACATTTGATCTTTTGAAAATTAAATCTAGCTTTTACCCTAGATAAGTTTTCCGGATTAACCCTTCACCGGTGTTTGCAAATTCTTTTTGTGGGTTTGGTGGGTTTCAGATTTGATAATTTTAGCTCAACACTTATGGTTTTGTGTCACCCACTTGCTAACCTTGTATTAGGAAAGCAACACGTCCAGTTTACTTGTCCCGTATATTACCTTTTGGTAAACTACCGTCCGGTTGTAAAGGAAAGCGATGAACAAGCAACTGTTAAGGCAATGTCCCGTGACTTGCTTTTGATTATGGTCTATAACGTGTCGGACGCAATTACTATCCTTTGTAAGAGCAATAGTAAAGCTCACCCTTATAATTTTTCGGTCTGGCACAAGGTCCTGTCTTCGACCATGCTATGCAACCACCGTTCTTATGGTTGACACCCGATTTGGTTCAGGTGACCTAATGAATTTCGGGTGAATTCCTAGGATTTTACGTTCAATGGTAATGAACGCATTGAAAATAGGTTTTCAGAAAACAAATCGGTTTGTAATTTTTGATCAAAATATTTTCTCGTTCAAGCTCGAGTTTAGATATCATTGAATTCCATGAGTTTGAATTCTCAATCTTTAAGGTCAATCTCAAGGATTGAGTAATATCAGTCTTAAAAGCTGATTTTTGATCTTTTAAGGAGATTATCCTTTCTGGGGATCTGATTCATTAGTCTTATCAAGCTAATTTGCACGGTGCCCCCCATTGTACGAGATAAATCCTTCTCATGGTTAGGATAAATCTGACCACTTGGTGACCCTGTTTGATGCTGAGGTCCGTGGATTTTCTGCTGATTTTAGAGATGACTTTTCTAGATTTTTCGTCAACCTACAGCTGGTCTGGACGACAACTTCATGACCTAAATCAAGAAGCGCGTGTCTTTTTCGGAAGACTTTACTTCCTTTTAATGATGGAATTGATTCATCGTGTAGATCCATCTTTTCTTTTCTTTCATCGGGTAAAATAGTTAATTTAGTCCAAAACAAAAGCACCTGCAATAACTTTACGGAAACATGTGCTAGATAGTTTTTAATTGAATAACTAGGTACATTCTCCCCACACTTAGTTTCTTTCTTTGCCTTTTTATTCTCCTTTATTCCATTTTAAATGAATTCAAGCGTTTTAGGGGGTTTCTCAATTTATGTCCCGGTTCCGGATTTTCGAACGTCCTTTCGTATAATTTAATATCTTGTACTTTGCGTTTCGCAACTTGTACTTTTGTCATTTTTAGAAGTTTCTTATCAATAAATTGTACCACTTGGATTGTATCTTGTACATTTGAGCTTTTTGGTCATTTGCGTCTTCAAATCGTCGTTTTCGCCTTTTGTCTTCGCACTTATTTAATATAAACGATTACAACTTAAAATAGGACAATTACAACTAAATAATTTACATATTGGGAGGATATTGCTACTAAATATATATTCATTTGGAGCACTATCAAAGACAAGTTGAATTTCGCATTGAGTTGGTTCCGGGGGCTACCCCCATTGCTAAAACTCCTTATCGTTCAGCGCCGACGGAAATGCAAGAGTTGTTAAATCAAACCCAAGAGCTACTTGAAAAGGGTTTCATTCGACCGAGTGCTTCGCCATGGGGCGCTCTGGTTTTATTCGTAAAGAAGAAGGATGGTAGTATGCGGATGTGCATCGATTATCGGGATTTGAATAAAGTGACGATCAAGAATCGTTATCCATTGCCACGGATTGACGATTTGTTTGACCAACTCCAAGGTGCGACGTATTTCTCGAAGATTGACCTACGGTCCGGCTATCACCAAATGCGGGTCCGTGAGGAAGATATCGAGAAAACGGCTTTTCGAACGCGTTATGGGCATTTTGAGTTTGTAGTTATGCCTTTCGGTCTTACGAATGCACCGGCGGCATTCATGGATCTTATGAACCGAGTGTGCCAACCTATGTTGGACAAGTCAGTAATAGTGTTCATTGACGACATACTAGTCTACTCGAAAAGTATGAACGAACATGAACGTCATTTGCGTGAAGTATTGAAGACGCTACGAAAGGAGAAGTTGTATGCAAAGTTCTCCAAATGTGAATTTTGGCTAAGGGAAGTTCAATTCCTTGGTCATATTGTGAACGAAAATGGTATTCAAGTAGATCCGGGGAAGATCGAGACGGTGAAGAGTTGGGGACGACCGACTACGCCTACGGAAATCCGAAGTTTTCTCGGATTGGCCGATTATTATCGTCGGTTTATCCAAGGATTTTCTAAGATCACTTCTCCATTGACGAAATTGACAAGAAAGAATGCAAGATTTAATTGGGAGAACGAGCAAGAAATTGCTTTTCAATTGTTAAAAGAGAAGTTGTGTCAAGCTCCGGTGTTAGTGTTGCCGGAAGGGGTAGAAGACATGACGGTTTATTGTGATGCTTCTCTAAATGGTCTCGGGTGTGTTCTAATGCAAAGAGGTAAAGTCATCGCGTATGCCTCTCGACAATTAAAGGAACATGAAACGAGATATCCGACTCATGATCTCGAGTTGGCGGCGGTTGTGCATGCGTTGAAAATTTGGTGCCACTACTTGTATGGTGTCAAATGTATGATTTATTCGGATCACAAGAATTTAAAACATCTTTTCACTCAAAGAGATTTGAATTATCGTCAACGTAGATGGATGGATGTGGTGAAAGACTATGATTGTGAGATACTTTATCATCCGGGTAAGGCGAACATTGTCGCGGATGCGTTGAGTCGAAAGAGTCAACATCCGGCGATACGAGTAGGATCGTTACGTTTGATTATTACTAATGATTTTCTTGTGAAGCTTGGTGAGATTCAAATAGAGGCTTACGTTCACACAAGTATACGGAGCGAATCGTGGGCCAATCGGAGTTTATTACTATGGGTTCGCGTGGGTTGTTGTCTTTTCAAGGAAGGGTGTGGGTGCCTAAGATGGGTGATTACCGACGCATCTATATATATTATTTGGAATCACCATAGACACTCTATATGCAGTAATGATCGAGTTCTCTATATAGGGTTGAGGTTGATTCTCAAATAATATATATACTTTGAGTTGTGATCGAGTTTGAGACATGTACACGGGTCACGATATTTAGTAATTAATTCGAATATTAGATATTAAACTATATATAAATTATTAGACTGTTAACTGTGGACTATCGACTGTGGACTAATAACATTAGACAATTAAAATGAATTAAAAATATTGATTATAATATATGAAACTAAACAATTCTTCAAGTTTGCCACTTGATTTCATCTTAAACCTCATTTGTATCTTGACGATTACAATCTACGTTCAAACCTTTCATGATTATTGAAAACACCTCAATCGATAGGATGAATCAACCGCACTTCATTAACGGAAGGAAAGATTTATGCACATAATTATGCACCTGAGAAACTCTCGGCAACCGAGTAAAAGTTTAACACGTAGCCGCGTCAGATCCTTTGACATTTATTAGCAAAAATAACTTTGCGATCCCTTTTTTTTTTAAAGTAGCCAATTTTGTCATAGCTCCAGCAAGTCAACTTCAACTTTTCATTCGAAGTAGCCTTACTATAATCCTGATATATACAATTACCCTTTTGATACAGGAGAATTCTTTTATATTCCACCATATTACCAACAGACGTACCAGCAACCTCGTTGCTTTTTGGCTTAAATCTCTCTGATAAATCATCATATTTATTCATTGAAACCCTATCATATACTCATCTGCATCATATAACGAGAACTGCCATAACAATTACCGGGAATCAGCAATCAGTACTTTGAAAACTCACAGCATATCTACATCAACAGTTATATATATGACATTTATCTCTTAGAATTATGATCTCTCATTCTGAAATTCTGAAAAGCACTCAGTCACAAATCAATACTCTGAATGTTGAAAAAGTTGAATGAAGCAGTAGAAACTGTAGATAACCGTAAAAGACAATAATCATCGAAAGTTTGATGATAAAGATTAGTATGTTGGAAAAGCTCAGAAAAGTTGGAACTGGAAAGCGGATTGAGCTAACCATAAAGGAAACCAAGGAGAAATACAAGTAACATACCCTAAATTCATAGAACCCAGATAAATCTAGATCCGATGAAACCTTCAAAGAATATTTTGCTCCGAAGTCATGTTAAAATCTTGCGGAAAATCTTTCTTCCTCAACCATCGAACTTAGAAATCCCAAAATATCATCATAAATATCTTCGATATTTCTGAGGATATTTTCAGAACTCTTCTTGTCCGAAATTAGTTACCTCTTCGTGCTTCCTGTGTATCATTATATTGGAAACATTCAATAGAAAATTTAGTACCGAAAAGCAGATTATGCGAAACTAGGAAGAAAGCCGTGGACAAATCACAAAGAATAAGTTTGACTTCAAAGAATCCAAATGATTCAATGTCTGCTAAAGTCTTTAGTGAATATCTTGCTCCTTACTCTAAACCCTTGCAGACAATAGTTTCTATCATCCTCTGATCTTAGATATTCGGAGATATTATCGTATCTTTCATTATAAATATCCTCCATATTTCTGAAGATATTTTTATAACTACTCTTATCTGAAATCATTAATCTCTTCGTATTATCAGTGTTACATCATATAGAAACTGTTAGTTTCTATATTAGGTAAAACTTTCGAGTTTAAAATATGAATGTTATTGAAGTAATGTTGGGAACTGATGCATGAGTTAGTATAATATAATGACACTTGATCAACGTGATTATATTACAGTAAGTCATGCTGAGTTTCTAAATGGGACATGATGATTCACAGATTATAACGTAATCATGTGCCATGTTACACGACTCTTACATTCTATCTGATATATAGACATATCAAGAACATATTTTCTTGATAGTTCTATCTTTCCCAGATATTCTGGTAATTTGACAAATCAAATCGTGCTATTACGTTCTTTCTTGTTTAAAACTTTAAACTCATTCGAAACTCCACACCTATGAATTCTGGACCGTTATTTGCGAAAAGAAAACCAAAACATGAAGCTCCGAAATAGAAAGGGGGTATAAATCGCAGCAAATAAGAGAAAGCATTAACTGTGAATGACAATGATTATAGAAGACGAAAATAGGTACTCCAAAATATAAGAGAAAATATGAAGCCCAATAACAACACGGAGGTTTCAAACCGTGGATATTAATAAGAATAGCAATATAAAGACACGGTAGAATTAAGAATAGTATCCCCCCAAGGTAATAGTAGAAGTAAACAGATTTTTCTGGAGGAAGATTGAAAAGAAGGATGACAGAAATGATAATTAGGAAAATATCAAGGATTAAAACGGGATTAAGCATTTCATAATCCTTTGGATATATGGACTAAGAAAGAAAGTATAGGAATGGTGAGAATAATGGAACGGAAGAATTTGATTTATAATAGAAATATCAGACAGAGTAATCGAGGCAGATCACAGTATTTAACTACAGAGATCTTAATTTCCTTATTTGTCAAAAGATCAAATCTTTTAGATTTCGAAAATTTCCTTTAAATCCCTTGAATTCCGGAATTCAACCAAGACAACGTCAAAAGTTATGATGCACCTCATTTTCTAAATTCAACCCTGACTACGTCAAAAGATAAGACAAATCTCTATTTCTTTATTATACTATTTTGGGATAGCTTCACTCGTACTCTTCACAAAAATTGAGTTGTCTTATCTATATTACTCACTGTTGATAAAACTCTATTTATCAACTCATATTCGTCATGAAAACATTTTTATTGTTAGCCATGACCACTTCACTCAAATTTCGGGACGAAGTTTCTTTAACGGGTAGGTACTGTGACGACCCGGAGATTTCCGATCAAATTTAAACTTAATCTTTATAAGATTTCGACACGATAAGCAAAGTCTGTTAGGTTAAGTCTCAAGAATTTTGAACTGTTTCATATATGCATTTGACTATCGACCGTTTTCGACGATTCACGAACAACTATGTGTACATTGTTATGTATAGATAATATATAGTCATATTAACTGAAAAACGTTATGTGATATAATGAATTCTATTACTTAAACAATTTTAAATCATAAACTTTGAAATAAAAGTTATTTTGGAAAATTAAATATTATATTACCAAATAAATATTACTAAAATATATATAAAAACTTATAAGTTTTAAATGAATATATATATATATATATATATATATATATATATATATATATATATATATATATATATATATATATATATATATATATATATATATATATATATATATATATAGATACATAAAGTATATGGAACATAACTATTAATTAATTTTAACACTCGTTTGTCACCTTCTATGATATTAAACAAGTTAATAACAATAAATTATATGTAAACAGTTATAAATTAATGTATACATATTATATATGTAATTTATGTATAAAATTATTATATATAGATTGTAAATATTTTAGGTAAACATTTATAATATCTATTTTATTTATTACTCAGTTAAAAATAATAATTATTATTATTAATGAAATTATTATTATGATTATGATTATTATATTATATAATATATAATAGATAGATATTATATTAATTGATCAGATCTGTAAATTAGCTGTACCAATTTAACTTCTTGTCCTTCTTTCTATTTAACTCGTGAGAGCAATCAACCTCCACTTTCACTATAAGACACGACATAATCAATTCATCTGAGCTGCCAATTCTTTGAGTAGTAGTAATACGCTGTATATACATATATACTGTAAATTGTGGAGGTGAAACAGAAAGAAAGAAGAACAAAATGGTAACCTCTGTTCGCGTTTTATTTAAAAAAAAAATTTAACAGCCAAACTCTGATAAATCTTCAATTTCAGTAAATGCTGAAGTGTTTTAATTTGTATTGTGATTGTTTCTTCAAATTATCATGTTATAATTCGCTAAATCAAACTCGAATTTAAAGAGTCAAAGTTTTATGTCAAAAGTCAAAGGTTGTGTTCATCAATAAATTCACGTTTGTTTTGAGGTTATACATTAAATTAGGGATGCAGAAAGTTTATATGAACAAATTAGAATCTATTTCATGTTATAAGTTTTTCCTAAAACGTTCTAAAAATCCGAAAGCGAATTTGAGTTTCAAAACGGGTTCTGTAGGCTGAGTTGGGTTATTATTATCATTATTTTTTTTCTGATTCAAAACAAATTTCTTAAAACTGTTGTATGCGTTTCAATTAAAGCTCATAAGTTATATATTTAGATTGAATTTAGATTTACACATTGTTGGGGAGGTTCTGTTCGATCACAGTGTTGAAGAAGAAGAAGTTTAACAGGAACTGTATAAGTAAAATTAAGTTAGATAAATTAACAGAAAAGGGTGCAGCAGCTGAATGGTTTTGATTGTGTGCGGGTTTCGAGTGGTCGCGGGTTCGAGTCCCCTCCCGGACAGCTTATCTATTTTTAATACTTCTAAGGTATAATTTGATATTTTTATTATTATTATTATTAAGTATTGTTATTTTTATTATTAATATTGTTATTAATTTTATTGTTAATATAGTTAAGGTTAATTATTTAAGATGATTATTTGTCTATATATATAAATATGATTTTTATTGCTATAATTATGTAGTAGTAATTATTACTATTATAATTACTTCTATCATTAACATTATTATTATTAAGATTATTATAAATATTATGATTATTGTAAATATCATCACTAATATTAATATTATTATCATTATTACTATTATTACTAATATTATTATTATTATTACAAAGTATTAATATTTAGGATTACTACTACTACTACTATTATCATTATTATTGATAATTAGTAATATAATTATTACCAATATCATAACTATAACTATATGTATTAGGAGCATTATTTATCAATAATATATTTTATATGTAAGATTTCTATAAATTGTATCATTTTCACACTATTAACATAATTATGATTATTATTATTATTAAAAGTATCCTTATCGTTAAAAATATCATTATTAGTAAAATTTTCATACTTACAAAAATTATCATTTTTATTTTCATCAACACTATCATTATTATTATTATTATTATTATTATTATTATTATTATTATTATTATTATTATTATTATTATTATTATTATTATTATTATTATTATTATTATTATTATTATTATTATTATTATTATTATTATTATTATTATTATTATTATTATTATTATTATTATTATTATTATTATTATTATTATCATTATTATTATTATTATTATTATCATTATCATTATTATTATTATTATTATTATTATTATTATTATTATTATTATTATTATTATTATTATTATTATTATTATTATTATTATTATTATTATTATCACTATCAATATTATTATTATGATTACAACAAATATTATTTATATAAAATATATTTATTACGTACCTATACTAATATTACATAGTTTTGTATTTTTAAACAAAATATTATCTTTATTAAGTGATACATATTATGTAAATATCTTACACAATATAGATAATAATATGATTATATATGTAAAAGTTAATCTTAATACATTATAAACTTAGTCGATTAATATTATACGTGTTAATATATATACTTGATATTGGTTCGTGAATCCGAGGTCAACCCTGCATTGTTCAATATTGTCATATGTATTTTTACTACAAAATACATTAGGTGAGTTTTCATTACTCCCCTTTTAAATGCTTTTGCAATATATATTTTTGAGACTGAGAATGCATGCGCTTTTATAAATGTTTTACGGAATAGACACAAGTAATCGAAACTACATTATATGGTTGAATGATCGAAATCGAATATGCCATTTTTTATTAAGTCTGGTAATCTAAGAATTAGGGAACAGACACCCTAATTGACACGAACTCTAAAGATAGATCTATCGGGCCCAACAAGTGTGATGACCCGGAGATTTCCAACCAAATTTAAACTTAATCTTTATATGTTTCCGACACGATAATCAAAGTCTCTAATGTTGAAATCTCAAAAACTTTGAAAACTATGTTCATGTGTTCAATTAACCTTTGACCATTCCCGACGATTCACGAACAACTAATTATAAATAGATACATATATATTTAAATGTATATATATAATGATTTGAAATATAAATTTAATTAAAATACTATTTACGTATTAGAAATAAATATGTAAAATAAAATAATATAAGATAATGAAGTTATACTTTAGAATGAATCTATATATACACAGATATAATGTATATTAAAAATAAATTGTTGAATGATTGTAATACTCGTTTAAGGTTCCGATTGATATTAAGCAAGTTAAAATCAAACTTATAGGATTTTAAAATAAACGGTGATACGAAAATGAGTTTTATAAATTTTAGACTTACTAAAAATGTATTTAGGATCTAGCGATTAAATTTTAACACTTTTTATATTTTACCCAGAGTTGAGCGGGACGGTTGATGTAAATTTATTTAATAAAATAATGATCGAATTTTATACCAAAATGACGGAAATAAATAAAGGAATTTAATTTAATAATTTGGGATTTTTAGAAACACTTTTATATTCTAACTGTTTAGCAATGAACCACGTTATAGCACAGTCCGTGATAACTGTCGGGCACAAGATGATAAAGAGGAGGCTGCTAAATGAATTGAGTACCTATTCAATCAACCACTTGATTGATGCTAATTATTAGTATAATATTATTATTAATCGGAGTTAAAAAAAAAGGGGGCATTACAATTCATAGATTGATTTCTGTTTCAATTCTATTCATTTCCCCACCATATATCAACTCTCCTCTATATAATATACATATATCCACTAATAATTGTCCTTGTTATTGTTGAATTAACTCACATCACATTTTTCTTTGCTTTTGTCTATTTTAACTTTATAACACCTAATACATGTATCCATCCCACTTGTTTACTACTTCAATATTCTATTGATAGTCAAAAAAAAAAACCAATACAAAATGACATCAATTTTCTTCATGAATCGATGGCCGAGATTATCACCACTAAACCAAACTAGTACTCTACAATTGTTATTACTAAACTGCTCGACAAGGATCAACTCATAATATTTCGCTACTGTTCGAAGGTTAACCACCATACCATCCCCACCATGGTCACTATCTCAGTTCAACACAAACAACCCAAACCCACCACATTTATGATTCATTCTTCACGGTTTGAATGCCACTTCATTATTGTTTTCTGTGGAGTACATGAATTACCATCGAAATCGCTTGCTTTGTCTTTCTATTTCTTATTGTTCGAAACTTCAAAACAAACGAAACCCACTTCATCACCTTATTAATCAACACACCTTATTAATCAACAAAACCACTCTTCTTTCTTTCTTAGTTATGAGAAACAACTCGACACCACATCCCACCATTCTTCAACGATTACCATCATCACTAAACCACCACCATAACCGCCATCTACAACCTCTCTCACTTCTCTCTCCCTCTTGTCGCCAACCTCCACGAACCATTTAATCACCATCAAAAACCCACCTCCACCTCTTTTCTTTTTCTCTCATTCTCACTTACGAGAACCTAACAACTATCATCACTGCAAAGTTTTGATCGCCATTGATGTTATATTTCTTGCTTCACTCCATGACAACTGGCCACTACTATCATGCAACCATCACTGCACCATCTTGATCATATTCGTTCACCTTGAACCCAGTTACAGTTACTTTTGAACACCCAAGCCTGCGGTTATTTTTTTTTATTGATTGAGATATATTTTTTCTCTCCTTTCTATCGACCGCTGCAATCCTCTCGTTGTTCTTCCTGTTTTCACGTTTGATCAATAGATCCTAACACCCAATAAATATTGATCACTATTATTGTAATTAAGTTGGTTAGTGGAGGGAGTACATTAAAGAAATCACAAGTGGGGATGAAGATCCACTCAAAAACTGAGAAAGTTACGGAGTGATTATTGTTTATTTTTTTTTCGTTGGGACCATCGAACAATTGGGAATATTGGGTTTGTTTAACTTGCAAGTTGGGACTTTACTGTTATTGTTCGTTTATTCCTACCATATAACCGACACCCATTTAATTTGATGAATAAAGACGGGCCGTATCATCCTTTTATATAGTGGGCTTGCATGTTGGGCTTGGAAACTGTTGTTGGGCCAAAAGTCCAATTATATTTCTGTTGGGACAATAAGAAATACGAAGATGAAGTTCAACGATGATATTAGATGCTAAGAATATGATGATGATAATAATGATAGCCGTATCATGATGATGATGATATGACATGGTGATGATATTACCGAAAATCGGGGTAAAGGAATGTAAAATCTTATTTAGTTCAAAAAGAAACAAATGGCGTAATGGTTAGGATTGTTTCGTGTGAGCGGGAGGTCATGGGTTCGAGTCTCGCATGGGAAATTCTTTTTAGAAAGGCTATTAAAAAGGGTATACACTTTATATTATCATTTTAATTATTGTTATTATGATTATTATTATGATTATGATTATTATTATTACTATTATAATAATAATTATTATTATTAGTGTTATTGTTATTATTGTTATTATTAACGCTATAAACATTATTATTATTATTATCATAAGCATAAGTATTATAAATATAATCATTATTATTATTATTACTGACTATAACTTTAGTTTTAAATGTATTTTGAATATAAAAGCTAACTATATTTTTATAATCTCAAACTAAAAAGATAGATATTATAAGTTAGACACAAACATTAGATATATAGAAGTATATATAATAAGTATACTACTTTTACTAATAAATTTTTTTTTTTACTCATTTACGTTTTAATGTAACTCGAATTTATTAAAAATTATTAGTATTTAAAAATATTGATATTGAGTATTCATTCTAAATATATTAATAAAGTATATAGTACATTATTAACATAACGTGATAAAATATGTAAGATATAAATATTTAAGTAACTATAAATATTACATTTAATATCACAAGTATATTACTAATAGATATATTTATTTGAATATTATTATATGTGTTAATATGCATACCTGATATAGGTTCGTGAATCCGAGGCCAACCCTACTTTTGTTCAATGTCGTCGTATGTATTTTTACTACAAAATACAATAAGTGAGTTTATTTATTCCCTTTTCTCATTACATTTTTGGGCTGAGAATACATGCACTGTTTTATTAACTATTTTACAATATTTATATGCGTGAGTTTCATTACTCCCTTTTTTAAATGCTTTCGCAATATATATTTTTGGGACTGAGAATACATGCGCTGTTTTTATAACTGTTTTACGAAATAGACACAAGTAATTGAAACTACATTATATGGTTGAATTATCAAAATCGAATATGCCCTTTTTATTAAGTCTGGTAATCAAAGAATTAGGGAACAGACACCCTAATTGACGCGAACTCTAAAGATAGATCTATCGGGCCTAACAAGCCCCATCCAAAGTACCGAATGCTTTAGTACTTTGAAATTTATATCATGTCCGAAGGAGGATCCCGGAATGATGGGGATATTCTTTTATGCATATTGTGAATGTCGGTTACCAGGTGTTCAATCCATATGAATGATATTTTTGTCTCTATGCATGGGACGTATGTTTATGAGAAATAAAAATATGAAATCTTGTGGTCTATTAAAATTATGAAATGATTATTTATGCTAAACTAATGAACTCACCAACCTTTTGGTTGACACTTGAAAGCATGTTTATTCTCAGGTATGAAAGAAATCTTCCACTGTGCATTTACTCGTTTTAGAGACATTACATGGAGTCGTTCAAGGCATATAGAGGTCCGTTCATCGTGATGGTACCATATGTTATTGTATTCGTTCGGAAGATTTTGGACGGGGTATGACATGTGGTATCAGAGCAGTGGTCTTAGCGAACCAGGTCAACATTAGTGTGTCTAACAGGTAGTTGTTAGGATGCATTAGTGAGTCTGCATTAGTGTGTCTAACAGTTAGTTGTTAGGATGCACTAGTGAAGTCTGGACTTCGACCTAG
The DNA here is from genome assembly GCF_046630445.1 of Rutidosis leptorrhynchoides. Classification (NCBI taxonomy): domain Eukaryota; kingdom Viridiplantae; phylum Streptophyta; class Magnoliopsida; order Asterales; family Asteraceae; genus Rutidosis; species Rutidosis leptorrhynchoides. Next base: position 103,889,783 of record NC_092335.1, on the reverse strand, counting down.
TAGTTGTTAGGTTATATTAATAAGTCTGGATTTGAACCTGGTCTGCATGTCAAAGGTTTTGCTTATCATTTCGTGTCAAAAATTACCTGCTTATCATTCTTAGTCTAGACACATCTTACTGCATTGATTGCATGAATAGTGTATAGACAAAATTCATATCTTAGCGTATCTGCTAAATCATATCTTAGCGTATCGGTTACTGTAGTCTTTATCTGACACGTTTCCTTAATTCTCTTCGTAATCTACAGAATCTTCTGTACCATGTATAGGTATTCTATGTAATTAGAATATCATCCGATATCCGAAAATCATTTCATATCGAAAAATCCTTATTCAATCGTACGCCATGGAACTCACCACTAGTTCAAGTCCTTCGAATTTCGATATGGATTCCCACTCCAGCTCCGAAAGCAGAGTCACCAGAATGAATCCATCAATCAGCCATCCCCAATTCATCTGATGAGTTCGTAGTCGTCTTAATCAATGGAGACGGAAGAAGGCGATCCTTTCCACCAACCAAATTCACCTCGTGGTGATGAACCTGAAGCATTCACCGGCGAACCAATCCGAAACACCATATTCACCCTCATTACCGAATATTTCGCTATGATTGTATACTATCTCAAATTCAAAACCTTATACATCCGCTCGTTCCTACCGACAATCATCCCGAAGTAATCGAATAAGTCAACGAGCTTCGCACCTGAGTAATAATTTTTGAGAATATGGTGCAAAACTTGCCAGCTTCAGCAACATCATCAACATCAACAATACTACCAACAACAACATCCGCATCTCAAGCCTCAATATCACAGTCTGTTCCACGAACATCAACATCATACGCACCATAGATATCAAGGAGTATCAACAGCAATTAACGATGAAGTATTGATCCATAACTTCATTAATATTCTGCGAAGAATATGTAGATCCTAATAGTTTTAGTGATTACTTATTCTAGCTCAAACCGAAAATCAACTGAGTCTAATATTATATTGACTCATTAAATCCATGATTACATCTGAAGAAAATATATATGTATATATATTTTCATAGGGATTGTGATTAAAAATTCTTTCGTACGAACTGTTAATGATGAAAATATTTTAACGGGTAGGTAATACCCGAGGAATATTTAGATTTCACATTAATTAGTTACACTGTATATTCTTTCAAATCTGATTCAACAGTCATCTACTATCCTACTTACATCCACAGATATACAAATTCATTCACCACAGAATAACCATTTCCATTCAAATTTCATATTTGGATTTTGACCTATCAGAATCCAACAAGTGGCATAATGAAGAAAACATTTGACGTAATAAAATTTGTTAGAAACAAACAAATTAACTATGAGAAATTTTGTTAAGAATCTACGCTAACAAAAATCCTAGCTAACTGTTCCTAGCTAACTGTGGAACAATCAACTGAGGACTACCAACAGTGGACAATTAAAATGAATTAAAATATTGATTATAACATATGAAACCAAATAATTCTTCAAGCTTGCCACTTGATTTTCATCTTAAACCTCATATGTATCTTGACGATTCCTTCAAACCTTTCAGGATTCTTGAAAATACCTCAATCGAGAGGATGAACCAACCGCACTTCATCTACGGAAGAAAAGATTGATGCGTATAGTTATGCACCTGAAAACTCTCGGAAACTGAGTTAACGTTTAACGCGTAGCTGTGCTAATCTCTTTAGCGTTATTATTACCGAAAATAACTTTTCAATCTCTTTCCAAATTAGCCAATTTTGTCACAGCTCCAACAAGTCAAATTCGACTTTTCGTTCGAAACAGCCTTACTATAACTTTGATATATATGTGTGCCCTTTTATTGTTACCGGGGAACTTTTTATATTCCACCATATTATCATCAGCTTTTAATCATCTAAAAACACAATTCATTTGAAACCACCTCGGATTGACAACCGACAATTCAGTTATAGTAGCATTAAATGCAGAGGAAACAACAAAATTGTAGATGGTCTAAACGGCCAAAAGTTTAATAAAAAGGAATGGAAGGTTGGAAAAACTCAATAGAAAATTTAGTACCGAAAAGCGGATTATGCGAAACTAGGAAGGAAGCCGTGGACAAATCACAAAGACTAAACCTGCACTCAAAGAATCCAAATGATTCAATACCTGCTGAAGTCATTAACGAATACCTTGCTTCGGACTCTAAACTCTTTGCGGACAATATTCTTCATCATCATCATATCTTAAATATTCTAAGATATCATCGTATCTTTCATTATAAATATCCTCAATATTTCTGAAGATATCTTCATAAATATTCTCGTTCGATATTAATTATCTCTCTGCGCTATCTGTATTATATCATAAAAGGAAACTGTTTTAGTTTCTATATTCTGCGAACCTTCGAACTTAAAATATGAATGATTTTGAAGTAGTGTTGGGAACTGATGCATGAGTTAGTATAATATAATGACACTTGATCAACGTGATTATATTACAGTAATTCATGCTGAGTTTCTAATGGAACGTGATGATTCACAGTACCATCATCATGTGCCATGTTACACGACTCTTACATTCTATCTAATCTATAAACATATCAAGAACATATTTTCTTGATAATTCTATCTTTTCCGGATATTTTGGTAATTTACCAAATCAAGATCGTGCCATTTCGATACCTTTCTTAGAACATTAACTATGTTCATTTCAAAATCCATACCTACGAATTCCGGATCATTATTCGCTTGACTTGAAGTTGGGAAGAGGGGACAAAAGTATGGAACTCCTGAATATAAAAGAAAATATAAAGCTCGACAACAACACATAAATTACAAACCGTGCATATCAATACGTATTGCCACGTAAAGGCACGGGAGAATTAAAATTACTATAACCCCAAGGTAATAGTAGAAGTGAATAGATTCTTCTGGCGACAGATGAAAGAGAAGAATGACAGATATGAAAGTTAAGAGTATATCAAGGATCAGGACGGGATGGAGCATATTGACGAATGTTTTAAAGAATGAGTTGAGGGAAGAAGAATAGAAGGTGTGAGTTGTAAGGAAACGAATGGGGTGAATTTATAGTAAAATATCCGACGAAGCATAAAACAGATGATCGCATTTAAAGCGGATCCTAATTCCCTTGATTACCGAAGAATCAAATCTTATTACGAAGATTTTCTCCAAATCTCTCGAACTCTGGAAATCAATCCTATCTACGTCAAAAGATATGACGAATCTATACCTACTCATTTCACTGTGTGGTGATAGCTTCACTCGTACTCTTCACAAAATCAAATGGTTTTATTCATATTACTCAATGATGATAAAACTCTATTTATCAACTCATATTTGTCATGAAAATATTCTTATTGTTATCCATGATGACCTCTATTAAATTTCGGGGATGAAATTTCTTTAACGGGTAGGTACTGTGATGACCCGGAGATTTCCAACCAAATTTAAACTTAATCTTTATATGTTTCCGACACGATAATCAAAGTCTCTAATGTTGAAATCTCAAAAACTTTGAAAACTATGTTCATGTGTTCAATTAACCTTTGACCATTCCCGACGATACACGAACAACTAATTATAAATAGATACATATATATTTAAATGTATATATATAATGATTTGAAATATAAATTTAATTAAAATACTATTTACGTATTAGAAATAAATATGTAAAATAAAATAATATAAGATAATGAAGTTATACTTTAGAATGAATCTATATATACACAGATATAATGTATATTAAAAATAAATTGTTGAATGATTGTAATACTCGTTTAAGGTTCCGATTGATATTAAGCAAGTTAAAATCAAACTTATAGGATTTTAAAATAAACGGTGATACGAAAATGAGTTTTATAAATTTTAGACTTACTAAAAATGTATTTAGGATCTAGCGATTAAATTTTAACACTTTTTATATTTTACCCAGAGTTGAGCGGGACGGTTGATGTAAATTTATTTAATAAAATAATGATCGAATTTTATACCAAAATGACGGAAATAAATAAAGGAATTTAATTTAATAATTTGGGATTTTTAGAAACACTTTTATATTCTAACTATTTAGCAATGAACCACGTTATAGCACAGTCCGTGATAACTGTCGGGCACAAGATGATAAAGAGGAGGCTGCTAAATGAATTGAGTACCTGTTCAATCAACCACTTGATTGATGCTAATTATTAGTATAATATTATTATTAATCGGAGTTAAAAAAAAAGGGGCATTACAATTCATAGATTGATTTCTGTTTCAATTCTATTCATTTCCCCACCATATATCAACTCTCCTCTATATAATATACATATACCCACTAATAATTGTCCTTGTTATCGTTGAATTAACTCACATCACATTTTTCTTTGCTTTTGTCTATTTTAACTTTATAACACCTAATACATCTATCCATCCCACTTGTTTACTACTTCTATATTCTATTGATAGTCAAAAAAAAAAAAAACCAATACAAAATGACATCAATTTTCTTCATGAATCGATGGCCGAGATTATCACCACTAAACCAAACTAGTACTCTACAATTGTTATTACTAAACTGCTCGACAAGGATCAACTCATAATATTTTGCTATTGTTCGAAGGTTAATGATGTGCAGCGGGGTGTATATAAAATAGTTATTAATTTTAGCAGAAAATACTATTAAATACGATACAATTTTACACAAGATATTTATTTATTTAGAGAACGGATATACTTAAACCTTGCTACAACACTTATAGGCAGTGTACCTAATCGTACAGTAGTGTAGTTTTTAGTAAGTCCGGTTCGTTCCACAGGGAATCTTTTTAAACAAAGCTTAACGCTATATTAGTTTACTTTTTATAAAAATACAAATATATATATAAGTAATATTATTATTATAAAGGGTGGTTTTTACCGTTTAATGACCGGTTTGTCGATTTTAAAACTTTAGTCGCAGTTAAAACCTAATGTAAAATATTAAATAAATAAAAGACTTAATTTAAAGCGTAAAATAAATAACGATAATGAAATTGCAATAAATAAAAGTGCGATAAAATAAAATTGCGATAATTAAAAAGTACGATAATTAAAAGTGCGATTAAATAACAATAAATAAAAGTGCGATAATTAGAAGTGCAATTAAATATAAAATAAAGGAAATTAAATATGAAATAAAAGAATTATGCTTATTTAAACTTTCGTAATCATGATGTTTGACGTGTTGATTTTAGTTTTATGCCCATGAGTTAATTGTCCTTTGTCCTGGATTATTTAATATGTCCGTCTGGTTTTTGTCCATAACAGTCCATCAGTCATAAATATAAAGTGCGAGTGTCCTCGTCAAATTATTCTTATACCCGAAGTTAAATATTCCAACTAATTGGGGATTTAAACTGTAACAAGATTTTAATATTTTGTTTAATAATTACACCAGGATGTCGACTGAGTGTAACCCAAGGTTTTAATATTTTGTTATCAATTATACCAAGTGTCCTTGTACATAATTTCACCCCTGTTTTAATTATTCTAGTGGCTATTAATCCATTCCAGTGTCCGGTTAAATGAACGATTATTCGTACATATAAATACCCCGCCCATCGTGTCCGATCGAGTGTAAATGGTTATTTATAGGGACGCCCAATTGTAAATCTTTATATTAACATTAACAAACTATCATTTAGTTAAACAAATATAAAGCCCATTAATAGCCCATAGTCTAATTTCCACAAGTGTCGTTCTTTTGTCCAAACCCCAATTATGGTACAAAGCCCAATTACCCAATTTTAGTAATTAGCCCAACATCATGATTACTTCGTTTTAAATAAGCATAATAATAACTTAGCTACGAGACATTAATATAAAAAGGTTGAACATAACTTACAATGATTAAAAATAGCGTAGCGTTACACGGACAGAATTTCGACTTACACCCTTACAACATTCGCTAACATACCCTTATTATTAGAATTATAATTAAAATTAAAATATAAATTATATATATATATATATATATATTACGTATGAGGAGAAGAAGAAAAAAAAGATGATGATTACGATCAGAATGCGCGAGCTTTATAGGGATTTTCTGAAATTGGGGCTCCGCGACTCGCGGCCTTTTTGGCCTTCAAACTCCGCGAGTCGTGGAGTTTGCTTTTACAGCTCAGAGGAGTTTGGCTCTTTGTTTACCGACGGTTTTTAATAAATATAATATATTAAATAATTATAAGAATTATTTAAATATTATATTATATTTATGTGCATAGTTGACTTGTAATTTTTAGTCCGTTGCGTCGGGCGTTGATAGTTGACTCATGTCCCGGTTTCGGATTTTCGAACGTCCTTGCGTACAATTTAATATCTTGTACTTTGCGTTTTGAATCTTGTACTCTTGTAATTTCGAGACGTTTCTTATCAATAATTGGAACCTCTTTGATTGTCTTTTGTACTTTTGAGCTTTTTGGTCGTTTGCGTCTTCAATTCGTCGAATCTGTCTTTTGTCTTCACCTTTTAATATTTAAACGAATATCACTTGTAAATAGAACAATTGCAACTAAAAGCTTGTCTTTCTTGAGGAATAATGCTATGAAATATATGTTCGTTTTTAGCATTATCAAATATTCCCACACTTGAGCGTTGCTTGTCCTCAAGCAATATCGTCTTGAAATACTAGAATCACTTCTTTATTCTTCACACTTTGTACATCAGTGATTTCTTTACGGCGGTATAAACAATGGTAGTAACGATATGGTTTACAGTTCCACAAGACTATAAAAATTTAGATCCATTAAGGAAATTGGATCTTTATGAAAACATTTGATCTTTTGAAAATTAAATCTAGTTTTTACCCTAGATAAGTTTTCCGGGATAACCCTTTACCGGTGTTTGCAAAATATTTTTGTGGGTTTGGTGGGTTTCAGATTTGAAAATTTTAGCTCAAAACTTGCGGTTTTGTGTCACCCACTTGCTAACCTTGTATTTGGAAAGCAACACGTCCAGTTTACTTGTCCCGTATATTACCTTTCGGTAAACTACCGTCCGGTTGTAAAGGAAAGCATTGAACAAGCAACTGTTAAGGCAATGTCCCCTGACATGCTTTTAATTATGGTCTATAACGTGTCGGACGTAATTACTATCCTTGGTAGGAGCAATAGTAAAGCTCACCCTTATGATTTTTCGGTATGGCACAAGGTCCTGTCTTTGACCACTATGCAACCACCGTTCTTACGGTTGACACCCGATTTGGTTCAGGTGACCTAATGAATTCCAGGTGAATTCCTAGGATTTTACGTTCAATGGTAATGAACGCATTGAAAATAGGGTTTTCAGAAAACAAATCGGTTTGTAATTTTGATCAAAATATTTTCTCGTTCAAGCTCGAGTTTAGATATCATTGAATTTCATGAGTTTGTAATTCTCAATCTTTAAGGTCAATCTCAAGGATTGAGTAATATCAGGCTTAAAAGCTGATTTTTGATCTTTTAAGGAGATTATCCTTTCTGGGGATCTGATTCATTAGTCTTATCCAGCTAATTTGCATGGTGCCCCCCCATTGTACAAGATAAATCCTTCTCATGGTTAGGATAAATCTGACCACTTGGCGACCCTGTTTAATGCTGAGGTCCGTGGATTTCCTGCTGATTTTAGTGATGACTTTTCTAGATTTTTCGTCAACCTACAGCTGGTCTGGATGACAACTTCATGACCTAAATCAAGAAGCGTGTGTCTTTTTCGGAAGACTTTACTTCCTTTTAATGATGGAATTGATTCATCGTGTAGATCCATCTTTTTCTTTTCTTTCATCGGGTAAAACAGTTTAGTTTAGTCCAAAGCAAAAGTATTTTCAGTTATTTGTTACAGATATATGTGACATATGTTTAAGATAACTTGGTAAATTTTCCCACACTTGGCTTTTATTTTCCTTTTTATCGTCCTCTATTCCATTTTAAATGAATTTTAACATTTTAGTTTGTTTCTCAATTTATGTCCTTTCCGAGGTAACAATAATTTCGGTGTTAAAACCTAGTTTTATTGTTCATAAATATGTATAAACATGATTTTGAGTTCATTTAATTGAAAATTTTGAAAAATTTTACTAGAATTGGGTAGTTAGTATATAAGACTAGGGCTGTTCTTTTTTTATCAGAGAGCACTAGATTCTAATACAAATACTGCTTTACTAGTGTTTTTAATGGTAACCAAGTGTTTAAGATAAAAATTTTAAAATCCGAAAGAATTTAACCTCTTCCCACACTTAAGATCTTGCAATGCCCTCATTTGCAAGAAATCAGTAACAATTTAAATTATTTAGGGTGATTAGTGTGAAAATGATTAAATTTTTACCAAAGTTTCCAAATATATTGGCGTTTGTTTGCTGAATGATAAATGGTGCACATCATTTGTTCATTCCGTCTTGTTGTTATTTCACATATATTTTGCATCTTGTCGTCAAAATTAGTTGCTTTTGCTGAACTTAATGCCAGTCTTTGAAAATGCGTTGTTTTACCCTGTTGTGTACATAAGATAAACTGCAAACATATATACATATTTTTGAAGTTTAGTATATTACCCCACATTCAAAAATTATTAAAATCTAAGAATAAAAGTTAGATAATTATAAAAATGATTACAATATTAACAAAAGTATTAAACGTATCAATAATTACAAATTAAAAAAAAAATAAATATATAAGTATACTAAGGATGATACTGGTACCAATAGGGGTTCCAGGCATAACCATAGGTGCTATAGAATGCTTCGGCAGGGTTATACGTAGGATATGGTGGCTGCATCTCTATAGACCAGGGAGGGAAGATGGGTTTCGGTGTAGGAATATAGTTTCTACCTATATGTTGGCAATGAGCTATGATTTGGTTCTGATGAACTTGCCAATCTTCAAATGCTCTCTGTCTAGCATTTTCGTATTCCTGAGAAGCTATAAACCTTTGCATTTCTTGCATCTCATTCCCCCCTCCTACATTACCTTGCTGTTGGTTTCTCTCCACCTGTGGATGTCTACCATGGTATTGTACTGCGGCGTTATTTCGCCTCTTCAAAACTTTCGCACCATGGTATACATTTAAACCTATAGTATCGCGGGGTTCCGGTTCTTCTACTAATAATCCCCCCCGACTTATATCCATACCGAGATATTCACCAATCAATGTAATAAAAATACCACCTCCTATTATGCTATGCGGTCGCATCCCCCGAACCATAGCTGATAAATAATAACCCACACAATACGGTATACTTACAGCGCTTTGTGGGTCTCGAATACACATATGGTAAAACAAATCCTGTTCATTTACCTTTTCCTTGTTTTTACCCCTTTGTGTAATCGAATTAGCTAAAAACCTGTGAATCACTCTTAATTCGGCTCTATCTATATCCAAATAAGAGTAATTTCCCCCTTTGAAACGGTGATGGCTTGTCATTTGACTCCACACACCGTGTGTATCAAAATTTTCATCTATCTTTCTATCGTTTAGTATCAATCCTCTACAATCGGCAGATGCTAACTCCTCAGGCGTATATATACGTAAAGCCTGAGCCATGTCCAGTAAAGACATGTGGCGCATCGAACCGCCTAACAAAAATCTAATAAAAGAACGATCAGTTAAACTAGCTACCCGATCATTCAACTCTATACTACACAACAATTCTTCACACCATACTTTATATACCGGTCTACGCATGGTGAATAAACGTACCCAGTCATTAAAAGTAGAATTACCATACCTCTGTACAAGTAATTCCCTAATTGGCCCGGCCAATTCTACAGCTTCTAAAGGTCCCCATTCTATGACCCTCGGTACCTCAACAACCTTAGAATGAAGAGTATGCAAACCCCTTTGATATTTTGGATAATCTATCCAAAGTCTGTCAAATCTCAGGTTCGGGTGCAACTCTTCCAAGTGCATATCGGAAAAGGTCATGACTAGATGAGGTATATCCTGCTTGTAGTAGTTATCCACCTCCTGTTGTTCTGCATTCTCAGCAAGAGCATTACGGGCTTGGGATGAAGATTCACCCCTTTCAGTCTGCAAAACACATCAAACACAATTTTTGTGCATCCAAATATGCATTAGTGTCAGCAAAATCATCAATCAAAATAATTACAATGACATTATCAATTTATATTAAACTTAAGCTTATTTTCACATTTTTTTATCAAATCTACACTTTTTCAAATAAGCATATACGAAAATGTTCGCCAAGTTCATAAGCATTCAACTCAAATAACATGTCAAAATAATCATTACTAGCAATTAAACAAGTCTCAAATGGCATTATCTTTCAAAAATCAAGTTCATGAATTTTAGACTTGAAAAAGTCCACTTTAATTCTCAAAATCATGTTTAGGCTCAAAGTTTGGATCATTTAACTACCTAGACATGTTACACTACTTAATTTAGCAACAATTCATGACAAAAATCGGCCATAACCTGTTTATATCAAAAAGCCCCAAATTGCTCAAGAACACAAACCCTAGATTACTCAAAATTTGAAGTTTAAGGCTTCTAATCATGTTAAACAGCATCAATCTAGGTTATACAAGCATAATACATAAACAAGTTAAACCTAATTACACTAAAAAGCATCAAAATCAAATTGGGAAAAAAAATTGCTCAAGAACACAAATTTCGGATTAAATGGTGTTTAGGTGTAGAAATTTACCGTTTTTCTTGAGTAATTCCTAGATAGCATCCTTCTCAACATGATTTTAGTAAAAGATTTGGTGATTAACGGTTAAAAATTGTGATTTTGGGGGTGTTTTTGGGTGTTTTTTCGGAGTATTTCGCAGTGTTTTCGGTTTTGGGGGTGTGGACTGATCAGTTTGCAGCTCTTTATTTTTTTTTCTGATTTCCGGTCCTCCCGCGACTCGCGGTGAATAACCCTTCAAACTCCGCGAGTCGCGGAGTTTGATATTTTTTTAATTTTTTTTTATATAATCATTAACTTATAAAACAATTAAGTACTTAATTTTAAAATTTTGTTTCCTTTGTTATTTAGGACGAGGTCGTTTCGGATCGATGTCCTAGTCCGTCCCTCGACAAAATTTTAAAATTTGTCTTTTTGTAGCGATTGTTTTAAAAGCTAAGATTTTTGGTTTTTTTAATGTTTTTGGCATACTTTAATTCAATAAGATTAAAAATAATGATAATAAAAGTTCTCGTCCCTCCCTCGGGTAAAGCAATTTCGGTTCAAAGACCTAGTCTTCAACTTACGACGAATTTTAAAAATCATATTTTTAACTTAATGAGATAAAGTAAATTTTTGTTTTTAAATTCACACAACTTAAATATGAAATTCAAAATTAATATTAAAAATTCACACTAAACTTAAAATTTGAAATGCATAAAATTAAAAATTCATATTTTAAAAATTAAAAATTCACACCAAACTTAATTTTAAAAATTCATATTATAAATTCACACCAAACTTATATTAATTTTTCAAATATTTACAATTTTAAAAATATTGTTTTTACAAAGTTTACAATATTAGTTTAAGATTTAAATATTAATTTTAAAAACATGGTAAAAATAAAATTAAAAATCTTTTTGTCTTTTTATCCCACTTTAATCAATCAAATATTATCAAAAATATGCGCCCCTCTTTTCGGTAAAGTAATTTCGGTTCCAAGACCTAATTTAACTCATGACGAATTTTTGAAATATTTTGGGTTGATTGTTTAAAGATATTTATACCTTAAGAATAAACGTTAAATTTCGCAGTGATGTAATAAATTTTTGAATGATATCAATAATTTCGGTCGCCAAACCTAATTTTATTCAATACCAATTTAATACTTTTTAGCGAACAAATTAGCGTTTATTATCAAAAGGTTAAAAATAAAAAAAATAAAATAAAAACTGTACAGACTTACCTGTGAAATAGATTTCTTAGTTATATGATCTATCCCATTCATAAGATAGTCGGTTTAATTGGTTTTCCATGGCTACATAGGCGTAACCTCGAGCATTCAGTGTCTTTTCTTCTAAACATATGAACGGTCCGTCTCTGCATAAAGTAACAAATTCGGTATTTGAATAGGTTTGATTATTTGAACATTTACCTCCATGTGACCATTTTCCGCATTTGTGACATCGTTCTAGGTGTCTTGCTCTTCTTTTCGCTGCAGATTTTGATTTTCCTTTACCAAATTGTAACTTATTATCTTCGCATCTGGATTCTTTTCTAACTCCGTCCATTCTTTCTCTGATTACTGATACTAGTTCACTCGGTAGTATGTCATTATTACGTTTAGTGATTAAAGCGTGTAGCATTAGACCATGGTTTAGTTCACAGGCAGTCTTCATTTTGTAAAAACCTAAAAAAAATAAAAATTCAGAATGGGGGGAGAAGACTAGTTCTTTAGGGTCTGCTAGGGAAAGACCATTCGGGTTCCATTTTCGAGAACTATATGAAAACAGACAATCTAACTCTAACAGAAATACATATTATCCTTTAATGACTTGATTCTCCCGACACTTAGTTAGCTGTGGTGTCGAAATTGTGATTAACTTCGTTGTCGACTTCCATCGGACCATGTATGTAATGTTTAACTCTGTGACCATTAACTTTAAATTCAATCCCATTTGAATTTATCAATTCTATCGTTCCGTATGGGAAAACTCTTTTGACTATGAATGGTCCAGACCATCTTGATTTCAATTTTCCAGGAAATAGCTTGAATCGTGAATTGAAAAGAAGAACTTTGTCTCCTTCTTTAAATTCTTTTGAACTTTTGATTCTTTTATCATGCCATTTCTTCGTTCTTTCCTTATAGATTAACGAATTTTCGTATGCTTCATGTCTTAATTCTTCTAATTCGTTTAGTTGATTTAATCGTAGCTTCATGTAAATCAAGATTACATGATTTCAAAGCCCAAAATGCTTTGTGTTCAATTTCTACTGGAAGATGACATGCTTTTCCATAAACAAGTCTAAAAGGTGTGGTTCCAATTGGAGTTTTGTAGGCTGTTCTAAAAGCCCAGAGTGCATCCTCCAATTTAATGGACCATTCCTTCAGATTTGATCCTACGGTTTTCTCTAGAATACGTTTTAAAGCTCGGTTGGTATTTTCAACTTGACCACTTGTTTGTGGATGATATGCGGTGGAGATTTTATGAGTTACTCCATATCTTTTAAGAACTTTCTCAAGTTGATTATTACAGAAATGAGTACCCCGATCACTTATTAAAGCTTTCGGTGTTCCAAACCTTGCAAAAAGACGTTTTAAAAAGTTGACTACAACTCGTGCATCGTTAGTTGGGAGAGCTTGTGCTTTCGCCCATTTAGATACATAATCAATGGCTACGAGTATATATAGATTATTATGAGATTTTGGAAATGGACCCATAAAGTCAATACCCCAAATGTCAAATACTTCACATACTTGGATGACATTTTGTGGCATTTCATCACGTTGACTTATTTTTCTGGCCCTTTGACAAGCATCACAGGATTTGCAAAGAAGGTGTGTATCTTTGTAAATTGTAGGCCAATAGAATCCAGCATCATAAACTTTTCTTGCTGTTAGTTGAGGCCCATAATGCCCTCCTGTTGGTCCTGTGTGACAATGGTTTAATATTTTACTAGCTTCATCTCCAAATACACATCGGCGTATTATTCCATCGGGACAACTTTTAAACAGATGTGGATCTTCCCAAAAATAGTGTTTTATATCACTGAAGAATTTCTTTCGTCTTTGGTACGATAATCCTTTTTCAAGGAATCCACATACTAAATAGTTTGCATAGTCTGCAAACCATGGGATTTCTTTATAATCTATCTTCAATAGATATTCATCAGGAAAGTTGTCTTGTATGGCCGATTCATTCAGAACTTCTAATTCGGGATTTTCAAGACGAGAAAGATGATCAGCGGCGAGATTTTCTGCTCCTCTTTTATCTCGGATTTCAATATCAAACTCTTGTAAGAGTAAGATCCAACGGATTAATCTTGGTTTAGCATCTTGTTTTGAAAATAGGTATCTAAGAGCAGAATGGTCAGTATAGACCACCGTTTTTGCTAGAACGAGATATGATCGAAATTTGTCAAAAGCAAAGACAATAGCAAGGAGTTCTTTTTCAGTAGTTGTATAGTTTGTTTGTGCTCCTTGTAACGTCTTACTAGCATAATATATAGGTTGAAATCGTTTTTCAATCCTTTGTCCTAAAACGGCTCCCATTGCAAAATCACTTGCATCGCACATTAGTTCAAATGGTAGATTCCAATTTGGTGTTATCATGATCGGCGCATTAGTGAGTTTCTCTTTAAGAATATTAAAAGATTTGATACACTCATCTGAAAAGATGAATGGAGCATCCTTTTCTAGGAGTTTATTCATAGGAGTGGCAATTTTAGAAAAATCTTTTATGAAACGTCGGTAAAAACCGGCATGCCCTAGAAAACTCCTAACTCCTCTAACATTGGTGGGATGTGGAAGTTTAGCAATTACATCTACTTTAGCTCTATCCACTTCAATTCCTTCTTTTGAAATTTTATGTCCAAGAACGATGCCTTCTTTAACCATGAAATGGCATTTCTCCCAATTAAGTACTAGATTTGATTTTTCGCATCTAATTAGCATTCGTTCCAGATTAACTAGACATGATTTAAATGTATCACCGAAGACTGAAAAGTCATCCATGAATACTTCCATGCATTCTTCTATCATGTCGTGAAAAATCGCTATCATACACCTTTGAAAGGTTGCAGGGGCGTTACAAAATCCAAATGGCACGCGTTTGTAAGCAAAAGTACCATAAGGGCACGTGAATGTGGTTTTCTCTTGGTCCTCGGGTGCTATTGGAATTTGAAAATATCCGGAAAATCCATCTAGAAAACAATAGTAACTATTTCCGGCTAATCTTTCCAACATTTGATCTATGAAAGGTAAGGGAAAGTGATCTTTTCTGGTGGCGTCATTTAATTTTCTATAATAAATACACACACGCCATCCTGTTACAGTCCTAGTAGGAATAAGCTCATTTTTCTCATTTGTAATGACAGTCATGCCACCCTTCTTAGGTACGCATTGAACTGGGCTTACCCATGGACTATCAGAGATTGGATAAATTAGACCTGCATCTAGTATTTTAATAATCTCTTTCTTAACTACATCTTGCATATTAGGATTTAGTCTTCGTTGGCGTTGCACATACGTTTTATGACCTTCTTCCATAAGGATTTTATGTGTGCAATACGAAGGACTTATTCCTTTAATATCATGAATCTTCCATGCAATGGCTGGTTTATGGGCTTTCAACACAGAAATGGGTTGTGATTTCTCATTTTCAGTAAGAGAAGACGATATTATTACAGGTAATTCAGATTCACCATGTAAATAAACGTATTCCAAATGGTTTGGAAGTGGCTTTAACTCTAATTTTGGAGGTTCTTCTATCGATGATTTGTATCGATATCTGTCTTCTTCTTTTAGCATTTGAATTTCTTCTGTTGTTGGTTCATATCCATTAGCTATAAGTGTAGCTAACATTTCAGCTTCATCAATTGGTTCATTACCTTCTCCTAAAGAACATTCTCCTGTTCCTTGTAATTCTGGAAATTCTTCTAATAATTCTGCATGTGCATCTATAGTTTGAATATAATAACATGTATCATCTGCAGATTGTGGTTGTTGCATTGCTCTATCAACTGAAAAGGTAACACTCTCATCCTCTATACTTAGGGTCAGTTTCTTACCGAACACGTCTATCATTGCTTTAGCCGTGTTTAAGAATGGTCTTCCTAATATGAGAGGAACTTGAGAATCTTCTTCCATGTCCAGAACAACAAAATCTACTGGAAATACTAAAGTACCAACTTTAACTAGCATGTTCTCCATTATCCCTCTAGGATATTTTATTGATCTATCGGCTAGTTGTATGCTTATTCTGGTTGGTTTTAATTCTCCAAGGTCTAGTTTAGCGTATAGTGAATACGGCATTAGATTTATACTAGCACCTAAGTCTGCCAATGCTTCTATTGAACTAAGACTACCCAGAAAATATGGAATTGTGAAACTTCCTGGATCAGATAGTTTTTCTGGTATCTTATTCAACAGCACTGCTGAACAATTAGCATTTATAGTAACAGCCGAGAGTTCTTCCATTTTCTTTCTATTTGAGATTAGATCTTTCAAGAATTTAGCATATCTAGGCATTCCTGAAATCACATCAATGAAAGGAAGATTTACATTTATCTGTTTAAACATATCCAAAAATTTGGATTGCTCGGCTTCAAGTTTCTCTTTCTTCATTTTACTCGGGTAAGGAAGTGGTGGTTGATATGGTTTAACATAAGGTTTATCCTTAACTGTGTTATCTTCATTAACCTTTTCAACTACCGGTTCTTTTTCCTTATCTTGATCAGGTTGTGGTTCTTGTGGAGTAGGAATAGTTTCATCAGAAGTTACAGGTATTTCAGGTGGTTTAAGTGTTGTACCACTTCTTGTGGTAATAGCTTTAGCTGTTTCATTTCGGGGGTTAGCATTTGTATCACTAGGTAGACTTCCCAGTTTTCTTTCACCTATTAACCTTGCTAGGTTACTTACTTCTTGTTCCAGATTTTGAATAGAAGCTTGTTGATTTCTAAATGCTTGAGCATTTTGTTCATTAGTTTGTTTTTGAGATGTGAAAAACTGCGTTTGAGTTTCAACTAGCTTTGTCATCATATCTTCTAAATTCGGCTTTTTATCATCGGTTTGTTGTGGTGGTTTGTTTTGAAAATTAGGTCTTTGCTTATTGTAAGTATTATTGGATACTTGTTGATTGGTAGGACCTTGTTGGTTGTTGTATGGAATATTTCGGTTATAATTCTGGTTTTGATTGTAAATCGGTCTTGGCGGTTGATAATTATTCTGATAATTATTTCCAGGCCTTTGGTTTATGTATGAAATATTCTCTCTTTGTTCCATTGTTAATTCAATACTGAGACAATCTTTTGTCAAATGTGGTCCTCCACACTGCTCACAACTAATTCGTATTGAGTGAATATCTTTAGTCATCTTTTCCATTCGTCTCTCCACAGCATCTATCTTTGCTGAAATGGAATCTAAGTCATGGCTAGAATCGGCTCTAGCTGCTTTAGATGATCTAACGATATCTTTTTCTTGGTGCCACTCATGTGAGTGGGAAGCAGTGTTATCAATAATTTTGTAGGCATCAGTTTCGGTTTTCTTCATAATAGAACCACCAGCTGCTATATCTATGTCTTTTCTTGTAGTGATGTCGCATCCTTGGTAGAATATTTGTACTATTTGACAGGTGTCTAAACCATGTTGCGGACATCCTCTTAATAACTTTCCATATCTTGTCCATGCCTCATATAGAGTTTCATTTGGTTTCTGTGTAAACGTAACAATTTCTGCTTGAAGTCTTACGGCTTTAGATGCAGGAAAGAATTGTTTAAGAAATTTGTCAACTAAAACATCCCATGTATCAATCGCCCCTTCAGGTAACGATTCCAACCAATCTTTGGCTTCTCCCTTTAAAGTCCAGGGAAATAACATGAGATATATCTGTTCATCCTCCACTTCTCGGATTTTAAATAGTGTGCAGATCCTATTAAAGGTACGTAGATGTTCATTTGGATCTTCCTTCGGCGCACCACTAAATTGGCATTGATTAGTCACCATGTGTAGAATTTGTCCTTTGATTTCATAATCTGGCGCATTAATGTCTGGATGAGTAATTGCGTGACCTTGGCCAGTGCGTTTAGCTCTCATTCGGTCTTCCATACTTAAAGGTTCCAGATTCTCCATAATTGAATTTGTTGAATCGGTATCACTAGATGATTCTGATTTAATGGTTCGTTCCTCAACAATCTCTGTTTGAATGATTGGTGGTTCCGGAGGAAAGTTTAATGGTTCAGGATCTACGAACCGTTCCTGAATATTCTCCGGATTCTCAATTGTGAGGTTGGGTTCAAAAAATGGATTATCGGAAATTTGAACTGAAGTACTTGGTCGACTGGATGACGATTCTAAAGAAAAATCAACGGCGGTAATATTTGCTAAATGTCCTGATCTAGTTACAGGTGGTGAACGTACAAAAGGTGATGAACGTCTTGCTCGGTGTATTCACTGAATATCCTATTAGTTTTTAAAAGGAAAGAAAAATTATAATAAGTTATCCAATCAATAGACTTTTCTGATTTTGCCCACGTTTCGAATAGCCAAAAGATGCAGCAGAGGGGCAGGATTCGTTTGGTCTCAATATAATTGAGGACTGTTTGGCTCCAATAACCCGGTCCACGTACAAATCCAACTATTACTACGAACCAGAAAATTTTGATGTCTATTAATTTAACCACTTAAAATAAATTTTTGTAATTTTAATAAATTTAGAATAGAAGTAGAATAAAAATCTATGTCCTAAAACTAGAATAGCGAGAAATAAGAAAGAAAAAGAGTTCGTCGGAAAAGGTCGAAAAAGAAAAATGGTTGAAAAATAAAAGGTGACGGAAAAATAAAAGAAACTTATAAGACTTAAAAATACTTGATTAACCTAACCTTATTACTACAACTAACTTAAAATTATAATCGCAAATTGAGATTACTAATTGGAATGATAATTGGTACATAGTAAAAGGTGTCTAAAAATATTAAAGTTTACAGGAAAACTAAATCCCAAATGAAAATAACTTAAAAAGGAACTAAAACTTAAAAAGGCGTCGCAAAATTCTAAAGCATCTAAATCTTAGTCTAAAGAAAAAGCACTTTAGGAATTCTACGACAAAGCCTAAAAATCTAGGAGTAAAAATGACTATGGCAAAAACTAAGTTTAAAATTAAATATGAGCTAAAAATACAAATATTACGCTAAAACGATTAAAAAGGGACAAAATATAAAAATGTACAAAAAGTTGTAAAAAGTACAATTTTTATAAAAATATTATTTTTATATTATTTATTTATTAAATCTACTAATTTTATAATTTAATTAAACTAATTAATACTAAATACATAAATTAAATAAAAAGTAAAAGTTAAAATAAAACTAATAATAATAATAATAATAATAATAATAATTAGGGTTAAATAATAATAATAATTAATAATTACCCGTAATTAATGCTGAATTAGGGTTTTGTCGCCTGTCAGAAAATCTCCGCGAGTCGCGGTAATCAATGCAGCAAACCCCGCGAGTCGCGGGGTTTAGAAATTCAGATGACAGCTTATTTAAATTCGACGCGTTTTTCTTTATTTATTTTTTTTTATTTTCTGTTTTCTGTTTTTATATAAATAAAAGATATTTAAATAAAACTTATATTTTTATAAACTAAAATAAAAATAAAGAAACTTATAAAACTTAAATATTTAACAAAATCTTAAAAATACTTATATCTTTGTTTTTCTTTTTATATTTTTGAATAATTAAAACGTATTTTTACAAAAACGAATTTTAATAAAAGTTAACTAAAAATCTTTTTTTTTTTAATATTAGCGTTGCGCTTCCGGCGTTTAAGAAGTCTCCGGCAGCGGCGCCAAAAATAACTTGATGTGCAGCGGGGTGTATATAAAATAGTTATTAATTTTAGCAGAAAATACTATTAAATACGATACAATTTTACACAAGATATTTATTTATTTAGAGAACGGATATACTTAAACCTTGCTAAAACACTTATAGGCAGTGTACCTAATCGTACAGTAGTGTAGTTTTTAGTAAGTCCGGTTCGTTCCACAGGAAATCTTTTTAAACAAAGCTTAACGCTATATTAGTTTACTTTTTATAAAAATACAAATATATATATAAGTAATATTATTATTATAAAGGGGGGTTTTTACCGTTTAATGATCGGTTTGTCGATTTTAAAACTTTAGTCGCAGTTAAAACCTAATGTAAAATATTAAATAAATAAAAGACTTAATTTAAAGCGTAAAATAAATAACGATAATGAAATTGCAATAAATAAAAGTGCGATAAAATAAAATTGCGATAATTAAAAGTGCGATTAAATAACAATAAATAAAAGTGCGATAATTAGAAGTGCAATTAAATATAAAATAAAGGAAATTAAATATGAAATAAAAGAATTATGCTTATTTAAACTTCCGTAATCATGATGTTTGACGTGTTGATTTTAGTTTTATGCCCATGGGTTAATTGTCCTTTGTCCTGGATTATTTAATATGTCCGTCTGGTTTTTGTCCATAACAGTCCATCAGTCATAAATATAAAGTGCGAGTGTCCTCGTCAAATTATTCTTATACCCGAAGTTAAATATTCCAACTAATTGGGGATTTAAACTGTAACAAGATTTTAATATTTTGTTTAATAATTACACCAGGATGTCGACTGAGTGTAACCCAAGGTTTTAATATTTTGTTATCAATTATACCAAGTGTCCTTGTACATAATTTCACCCCTGTTTTAATTATTCTAGTGGCTATTAATCCATTCCCGTGTCCGGTTAAATGAACGATTATTCGTACATATAAATACCCCGCCCATCGTGTCCGATCGAGTGTAAATGGTTATTTATAGGGACGCCCAATTGTAAATCTTTATATTAACATTAACAAACTATCATTTAGTTAAACAAATATAAAGCCCATAGTCTAATTTCCACAAGTGTCGTTCTTTTGTCCAAACCCCAATTATGGTACAAAGCCCAATTACCCAATTTTAGTAATTAGCCCAACATCATGATTACTTCGTTTTAAATAAGCATAATAATAACTTAGCTACGAGACATTAATATAAAAAGGTTGAACATAACTTACAATGATTAAAAATAGCGTAGCATTACACGGACAGAATTTCGACTTACACCCTTACAACATTCGCTAACATACCCTTATTATTAGAATTATAATTAAAATTAAAATATAAATTATATATATATATATATTTTACGTATGAGGAGAAGAAGAAAAAAAAGATGATGATTACGATCAGAATGCGCGAGCTTTATAGGGATTTTCTGAAATTGGGGCTCCGCGACTCGCGGCCTTTTTGGCCTTCAAACTCTGCGAGTCGCGGAGTTTGCTTTTACAGCTCAGAGGAGTTTGGCTCTTTGTTTACCGACGGTTTTTAATAAATATAATATATTAAATAATTATAAGAATTATTTAAATATTATATTATATTTATGTGCATAGTTGACTTGTAATTTTTAGTCCGTTGCGTCGGGCGTTGATAGTTGACTCATGTCCCGGTTCCGGATTTTCGAACGTCCTTGCGTACAATTTAATATCTTGTACTTTGCGTTTTGAATCTTGTACTCTTGTAATTTCGAGACGTTTCTTATCAATAATTGGAACCTCTTTGATTGTCTTTTGTACTTTTGAGCTTTTTGGTCGTTTGCGTCTTCAATTCGTCGAATCTGTCTTTTGTCTTCACCTTTTAATATTTAAACGAATATCACTTGTAAATAGAACAATTGCAACTAAAAGCTTGTCTTTCTTGAGGAATAATGCTATGAAATATATGTTCGTTTTTAGCATTATCAGTTAACCACCATACCATCCCCACCATGGTCACTATCTCGGTTCAACACAAACAACCCAAACCCACCACATTTATGATTCATTCTTCACGGTTTGAATGCCACTTCATTATTGTTTTCTGTTTCGTTTTGAAAGTACATGAATTACCATCGAAACCGCTTGCTTTGTCTTTCTATTTCTTATTGTTCGAAACTTCAAAACAAACGAAACCCACTTCATCACCTTATTAATCAACACACTTTATTAATCAACAAAACCACTCTTCTTTCTTTCTTAGTTATGAGAAACAACTTGACACCACATCCCACCATTCTTCAACGGTTACCATCATCACCAAACCACCACCATAACCGCCATCTACAACCTCTCTCACTTCTCTCTCCCTCTTGTCGCCAACCTCCACGAACCATTTAATCACCATCGAAAACCCACCTCCACCTCTTTTCTTTTTCTCTCATTCTCACTTACGAGAACCTAACAACTATCATCACTGCAAAGTTTTGATCGCCATTGCTGTTATATTTCTTGCTTCACTCCATGACAACCGGCCACTACTATCATGCAACCATCACTGCACCATCTTGATCATATTCGTTCACCTTGAACCCAGTTACGGTTACTTTTGAACACCCAAGCCTGCAGTTATTTTTTTATTGATTGAGATATATTTTTTCTCTCCTTTCTATCGACCGCTGCAATCCTCTCGTTGTTCTTCCTGTTTTCACGTTTGATCAATAGATCCTAACACCCAATAAATATTGATCACTATTATTGTAATTAAGTTGGTTAGTGGAGGGAGTACATTAAAGAAATCACAAGTGGGGATGAAGATCCACTCAAAAACTGAGAAAGTTACGGAGTGATTATTGTTTATTTTTTTTCGTTGGGACCAACGAACAATTGGGAATATTGTGTTTGTTTAACTTGCAAGTTGGGACTTTACTGTTATTGTTCGTTTATTCCTACCATATAACCGACACCCATTTAATTTGATGAATAAAGATGGGCCGTATCATCCTTTTATATAGTGGGCTTGCATGTTGGGCTTGGAAACTGTTGTTGGGCCAAAAGTCCAATTATATTTCTGTTGGGACAATAAGAAATACGAAGATGAAGTTCAACGATGATATTAGATGCTAAGAATATGATGATGATAATAATGATAGCCGTATCATGATGATGATGATATGACATGGTGATGATATTACCGAAAATCGGGGTAAAGGAATGTAAAATCTTATTTAGTTCAAAAAGAAACAAATGGCGTAATGGTTAGGATTGTTTCGTGTGAGCGGGAGGTCATGGGTTCGAGTCTCGCATGGGAAATTCTTTTTAGAAAGGCTATTAAAAAGGGTATACACTTTATATTATCATTTTAATTATTGTTATTATGATTATTATTATTATTACTATTATAATAATTATTATTATTATTAGTGTTATTGTTATTATTGTTATTATTAACGCTATAAACATTATTATTATTATCATAAGTATAAGTATTATAAATATAATCATTATTATTATTATTACTGACTATAACTTTAGTTTTAAATGTATTTTGAATATAAAAGCTAACTATATTTTTATAATCTCAAACTAAAAAGATAGATATTATAAGTTAGACACAAACATTAGATATATAGAAGTATATATAATAAGTATACTACTTTTACTAATAAATTTTTTTTACTCATTTACGTTTTAATGTAACTCGAATTTATTAAAAATTATGAGTATTTAAAAATATTGATACTGAGTATTCATTCTAAATATATTAATAAAGTATATAGTACATTATTAACATAACGTGATAAAATATGTAAGATATAAATATTTAAGTAACTATAAATATTACATTTAATATCACAAGTATATTACTAATAGATATATTTATTTGAATATTATTATATGTGTTAATATGCATACCTGATATAGGTTCGTGAATCCGAGGCCAACCCTACTTTTGTTCAATGTCGTCGTATGTATTTTTACTACAAAATACAATAAGTGAGTTTATTTATTCCCTTTTCTCATTACATTTTTGGGCTGAGAATACATGCACTGTTTTATTAACTATTTTACAATATTTATATGCGTGAGTTTCATTACTCCCTTTTTTAAATGCTTTCGCAATATATATTTTTGGGACTGAGAATACATGCGCTGTTTTTATAACTGTTTTACGAAATAGACACAAGTAATTGAAACTACATTATATGGTTGAATTATCGAAATCGAATATGCCCTTTTTATTAAGTCTGGTAATCTAAGAATTAGGGAACAGACACCCTAATTGACGCGAACTCTAAAGATAGATCTATCGGGCCTAACAAGCCCCATCCAAAGTACCGAATGCTTTAGTACTTTGAAATTTATATCATGTCCGAAGGAGGATCCCGAAATGATGGGGATATTCTTTTATGCATATTGTGAATGTCGGTTACCAGGTGTTCAATCCATATGAATGATATTTTTGTCTCTATGCATGGGACGTATGTTTATGAGAAATGAAAATATGAAATCTTGTGGTCTATTAAAATTATGAAATGATTATTTATGCTAAACTAATGAACTCACCAACCTTTTGGTTGACACTTGAAAGCATGTTTATTCTCAGGTATGAAAGAAATCTTCCACTGTGCATTTACTCGTTTTAGAGACATTACATGGAGTCGTTCAAGGCATATAGAGGTCCGTTCATCGTGATGGTACCATATGTTATTGTATTCGTTCGGAAGATTTTGGACGGGGTATGACATGTGGTATCAGAGCGGTGGTCTTAGCGAACCAGGTCAACATTAGTGTGTCTAACAGGTAGTTGTTAGGATGCATTTGTGAGTCTGCATTAGTGTGTCTAACAGTTAGTTGTTAGGATGCACTAGTGAAGTCTGGACTTCGACCTAGTAGTTGTTAGGTTATATTAATAAGTCTGGATTTGAACCTGGTCTGCATGTCAAAATTTTTGCTTATCATTTCGTGTCAAAAATTACCTGCTTATCATTCTTAGTCTAGACACATCTTACTGCATTAATTGCATGAATAGTGTATAGACAAAATTCATATCTTAGCGTATCTGCTAAATCATATCTTAACGTATCTGTTACTGTAGTCTTTATCTGACACGTTTCCTTAATTCTCTTCGTAATCTACGGAATCTTCTGTACCATGTATAGGTATTCTATGTAATTAGAATATCATCCGATATCCGAAAATTATTTCATATCGAAAAATCCTTATTCAATCGTACGCCATGGAACTCACCACTAGTTCAAGTCCTTCGAATTCCGATATGGATTCCCACTCCAGCTCCGAAAGCAGAGTCACCAGAATGAATCCATCAATCAGCCATCCCCAATTCATCTGATGAGTTCGTAGTCATCTTAATCAATGGAGACGGAAGAAGGCGATCCTTTCCACCAACCAAATTCACCTCGTGGCGATGAACCTGAAGCATTCACCGGCGAACCAATCCGAAACACCATATTCACCCTCATTACCGAATATTTCGCTATGATTGTATACTATCTCAAATTCAAAACCTTATACATCCGCTCGTTCCTACCGACAATCATCCCGGAGTAATCGAATAAGTCAACGAGCTTCGCACCTTAGTAATAATTTTGGAGAATATGGTGCAAAACTTGCCAGCTTCAGCAACATCATCAACATCAACAATACTACCAACAACAACATCCGTATCTCAAGCTTCAATATCACAATCTGTTCCATGAACATCAACATCATACGCACCATAGATATCAAGGAGTATCAATAGCAATTAACGATGAAGTATTGATCCATAACTTCATTAATATTCTGCGAAGAATATGTAGATCCTAATAGTTTTAGTGATTACTTATTCTAGCTCAAACCGAAAATCAACTGAGTCTAATATTATATTGACTCATTAAATCCATGATTACATCTGAAGAAAATATATATGTATATATATTTTCATAGGGATTGTGATTAAAAATTCTTTCGTACGAACTGTTAATGATGAAAATATTTTAACGGGTAGGTAATACCCGAGGAATATTTAGATTTCACATTAATTAGTTACACTGTATATTCTTTCAAATCTGATTCAACAGTCATCTACTATACTACTTACATCCACAGATATACAAATTCATTCACCACAGAATAACCATTTCCATTCAAAAGTTTTGCTTATCATTTCTAGTCGGAAATCATCTACTTATCATCCTTAGGAAATTACCTGCTTATCATTCCTAGTCTAGACACATAATACTGCATTGACTACATGAATAGTGTATAGATAAATTCATATCTTAGCGTATCTGTTATTGTTACCTTTACCTGACAGATTTCGTAGATTCCTCTGTAATTTATGAGATTTTAGTATTTTATATGCATATGTAATTTACGTATTGCAGGATACTAATCTACATCCTATAATCTATTTCTTATCAAAAATCTTTCATCTAATTGTACGAGATGAATCCTGCAACCAGTTCGAGTCCCTCAGATTCCGATAGCTATTCTGATAGTTATTCCGACAGCTATTCCGACATAGATGTTCACCTAAGCTCCGAAAACAGCGTCACCAGCATGAATCAACCAATCAGCCATTATCAATTCATCTGATGGGTTCGTAGTCGACTTAATTAATGAAAACGCGCAGAAGGCAATCCCTTCCACCAACCGAATTCACCTCTTGACAATGAACCTGAAACATTTACCGGCGAACCTGTTCGAGACACCATTTTCAGTATCATTTCCAGGGTAACTCGACAAGATTATATTCTATCCACAATTCTGAACCTTATTCATCCGCTCGTTCCAACCGACAATCATCCTGGAGTAATAAGTCAACGAACTTCGCGCTCGAATAATCAATTCGGAGAATATGGTGCAAAATGTACTAGCTTCAGCAACATCACCGGCACCAACAGTACCATCAATAACAGCACCAGTACCATCAACAATCCATGCTTTAATTATCATCATCTGTACTTTGAGTTTGATCTTCGTTCTACGTATTGTTCTACCTCATTTATCTTTGTTCGACATGACGAATATATAATCTCTAAAGTTTTAGAGATTATTTATTCTAGTTCCAACCGAAAAGCAAATGAGTTTAATATCATATTAACTCATTAAATCCATGAATACATCTGAAGAAAATATATATGTATATATGTTTTCATAAAGATTGTAATTAAAAATTCTCTTGTACAAACTGTTAATGGTGAAAGTATTTAACGGGTAGGTAATACCCGAGGAATATTTAAATTTCACATTAATAAGTTACATTGTACGTTCTTCGAATTTGTTTCAACAGTCATATACTATCCTACTTACATCCACCGATATACAAATCCGTTCACCACAGAATAACCATATTCATCCAATTACATATTTGGATTTTGACCTATCAGAATCCAACAAGTGGCATAATGAAGAAATAATGAACACAATAAAAATTGATTAGAAACAGATTAATTAACAATATGAAATTCTATTAAGAATCCACGCTAATAAAATCCTAGCTAACTGTTCCTAGCTAACTGTTAATTCCGTATTACCATTTAATTATCGCAATTTATTTATCGCAGTTTATTTATCGCAATTTACATTCTCGCAATTTTATTTATCGTCATTTAATTTCTGTTATTTACTTTACGCACTTTATTTATCGTCATTTAATTTCTGTTATTTATTTTACGCACTTTAAATATCGGGACACGTATACAAGGTTTTGACATATCATATCGACGCATCTATATATATTATTTGGAATCACCATAGACACTCTATATGCAGTAATGATCGAGTTCTCTATATAGGGTTGAGGTTGATTCTCAAATAATATATATACTTTGAGTTGTGATCGAGTCTGAGACATGTACACGGGTCACGATATTTAGTAATTAATTCGAATATTAGATATTAAACTATATATAAATTATTAGACTGTTAACTGTGGACTATCGACTGTGGACTAATAACATTGGACAATTAAAATAAATTAAAAATATTGATTATAATATATGAAACTAAACAATTCTTCAAGTTTGCCACTTGATTTCATCTTAAACCTCATTTGTATCTTGACGATTACAATCTGCGTTCAAACCTTTCATGATTATTGAAAACACCTCAATCGATAGGATGAATCAACCACACTTCATTAACGGAAGGAAAGATTTATGCACATATTTATGCACCTGAGAAACTCTCGGCAACCGAGTAAAAGTTTAACACGTAGCCGCGTCAGATCCTTTGACATTTATTAGCAAAAATAACTTTGTGATCCCTTTTTTTTTTTTAAGTAGCCAATTTTGTCACAGCTCCAGCAAGTCAACTTCAACTTTTCATTCGAAGTAGCCTTACTATAATCCTGATATATACAATTACCCTTTTGATACAGGAGAATTCTTTTATATTCCACCATATTACCAGCAGACGTACCAGCAACCTCGTTGCTTTTTGGCTTAAATCTCTCTGATAAATCATCATATTTATTCATTGAAACCCTATCATATACTCATCCGCATCATATAACGAGAACTGCCATAACAATTACCGGGAATCAGCAATCAGAACTTTGAAAACTCACAGCATATCTACATCAACAGTTATATATATGACATTTATCTCTTAGAATTATGATCTCTCATTCTGAAATTCTGAAAAGCACTCAGTCACAAATCAATACTCTGAATGTTGAAAAAGCTGAATGAAGCAGTAGAAACTGTAGATAACCGTAAACGACAATAATCATCGAAAGTTTGATGATAAAGATTAGTATGTTGGAAAAGCTCAGAAAAGTTGGAACTGGAAAGCGGATTGAGCTAACCATAAAGGAAACCAAGGAGAAATACAAGTAACATACCCTAAATTCATAGAACCCAGATAAATCTAGATCCGATGAAACCTTCAAAGAATATCTTGCTCTGAAGTCATGTTAAAATCTTGCGGAAAATCTTTCTTCCTCAACCATCGAACTTAGAAATCCCAAAATATCATCATAAATATCTTCGATATTTCTGAGAATATTTTCATAACTCTTCTTGTCCGAAATTAGTTACCTCTTCGTGCTTCTTGTGTATCATTATATTGGAAACATTCAATAGAAAATTTAGTACCGAAAAGCAGATTATGCGAAACTAGGAAGAAAGTCGTGGACAAATCACAAAGAATAAGTTTGACTTCAAAGAATCCAAATGATTCAATGTCTGCTAAAGTCTTTAGTGAATATATTGCTCCTTACTCTAAACCCTTGCAGACAATAGTTTCTATCATCCTCTGATCTTAGATATTCAGAGATATTATCGTATCTTTCATTATAAATATCCTCCATATTTCTGAAGATATTTTTATAACTACTCTTATCTGAAATCATTAATCTCTTCGTATTATCAGTGTTACATCATATAGAAACTGTTAGTTTCTATATTAGGTAAAACTTTCAAGTTTAAAATATGAATGTTATTGAAGCAATGTTGGGAACTGATGCATGAGTTAGTATAATATAATGACACTTGATCAACGTGATTATATTACAGTAAGTCATGCTGAGTTTCTAAATGGGACATGATGATTCACAGATTATAACGTAATCATGTGCCATGTTACACGACTCTTACATTCTATCTGATATATAGACATATCAAAAACATATTTTCTTGATAGTTCTATCTTTCCCGGATATTCTGGTAATTTGACAAATCAAATCGTGCTATTACGTTCTTTCTTGTTTAAAACTTTAAACTCATTCGAAACTCCACACCTATGAATTCTGGACCGTTATTTGCGAAAAGAAAACCAAAACATGAAGCTTCGAAATAGAAAGGGGGTATAAATCGCAGCAAATAAGAGAAAGCATTAACTGTGAATGACAATGATTATAGAAGACGGAAACAGGTACTCCAAAATATAAGAGAAAATATGAAGCCCAATAACAACACGGAGGTTTCAAACCGTGGATATTAATACGAATAGCAATATAAAGACACGGTAGAATTAAGAATAGTATCCCCCCAAGGTAATAGTAGAAGTAAATAGATTTTTCTGGAGAAAGATTGAAAAGAAGGATGACAGAAATGATAATTAGGAAAATATCAAGGATTAAAACGGGATTAAGCATTTCACAATCCTTTGGATATATAGACTAAGAAAGAAAGTATAGGAATGATGAGAATAATGGAACGGAAGAATTTGATTTATAATAGAAATATCAGACAGAGTAATCGAGGCATATCACAGTATTTAACTACAGAGATCTTAATTTCCTTATTTGTCAAAAGATCAAATCTTTTAGATTTCGAAAATTTCCTTTAAATCCCTTGAATTCCGGAATTCAACCAAGACAACGTCAAAAGTTATGATGCACCTCATTTTCTAAATTCAACCCTGACTACGTCAAAAGATAAGACAAATCTCTATTTCTTTATTACACTATTTTGGGATAGCTTCACTCGTACTCTTCACAAAAATTGAGTTGTCTTATCTATATTACTCACTGTTGATAAAACTCTATTTATCAACTCATATTCATCATGAAAACATTTTTATTGTTAGCCATGACCACTTCACTCAAATTTCAGGACGAAATTTCTTTAACGGGTAGGTACTGTGACGACCCGGAGATTTTCGATAAAATTTAAACTTAATCTTTATAAGATTTCGACACGATAAGCAAAGTCTATTAGGTTAAGTCTCAAGAATTTTGAACTGTTTCATATATGCATTTGACTATCGACCGTTTCTGACGATTCACGAACAACTATGTGTACATTGATATGTATAGATAATATATAGTCATATTAACTGAAAAACGTTATGTGATATAATGAATTCTATTACTTAAACAATTTTAAATCATAAACTTTGAAATAAAAGTTATTTTGGAAAATTAAATATTATATTACTAAATAAATATTACTAAAATATATATAAAAACTTATAAGTTTTAAATGAATATATATATATATATATATACATAAAGTATATGGAACATAACTATTAATTAATTTTAACACTCGTTTGTCACCTTCTATGATATTAAACAAGTTAATAACAATAAATTATATGTAAACAGTTATAAATTAATGTATACATATTATATATGTAATTTATGTATAAAATTATTATATATAGATTGTAAATATTTTAGGTAAACATTTATAATATCTATTTTATTTATTACTCAGTTAAAAATAATAATAATTATTATTAATGAAATTATTATTATGATTATGATTATTATATTATATAATATATAATAGATAGATATTATATTAATTGATCAGATCTGTAAATTAGCTGTACCAATTTAACTTCTTGTCCTTCTTTCTATTTAACTCGTGAGAGCAATCAACCTCCACTTTCACTATAAGACACGACATAATCAATTCATCTGAGCTGCCAATTCTTTGAGTAGTAGTAATACGCTGTATATACATATATACTGTAAATTGTGGAGGTGAAACAGAAAGAAAGAAGAACAAAATGGTAACCTCTGTTCGCGTTTTATTTAAAAAAAAATCAACAGCCAAACTCTGATAAATCTTCAATTTCTGTAAATGCTGAAGTGTTTTAATTTGTATTGTGATTGTTTCTTCAAATTATCATGTTATAATTCGCTAAATCAAACTCGAATTTAAAGAGTCAAAGTTTTATGTCAAAAGTCAAAGGTTGTGTTCATCAATAAATTCACGTTTGTTTTGAGGTTATACATTAAATTAGGGATGCAGAAAGTTTATATGAACAAATTAGAATCTATTTCATGTTATAAGTTTTTCCTAAAATGTTCTAAAAATCCGAAAGCGACTTTGAGTTTCAAAACGGGTTCTGTAGGCTGAGTTGGGTTATTATTATCATTATTTTTTTTCTGATTCAAAACAAATTTCTTAAAACTGATGTATGCGTTTCAATTAAAGCTCATAAGTTATATATTTAGATTGAATTTAGATTTACACATTTTTGGGGAGGTTCTGTTCGATCACAGTGTTGAAGAAGAAGAAGTTTAACAGGAACTGTATAAGTAAAATTAAGTTAGATAAATTAACAGAAAAGGGTGCAGCAGCTGAATGGTTTTGATTGTGTGCGGGTTTCGAGTGGTCACGGGTTCGAGTCCCCTCCCGGACAGCTTATCTATTTTTAATACTTCTAAGGTATAATTTGATATTTTTATTATTATTATTATTATTATTATTATTAAGTATTGTTATTTTTATTATTAATATTGCTATAAATTTTATTGTTAATATAGTTAAGGTTAATTATTTAAGATGATTATTTGTCTATATATATAAATATGATTTTTATTGCTATAATTATGTAGTAGTAATTATTACTATTATAATTACTTCTATCATTAACATTATTATTATTAAGATTATTATAAATATTATGATTATTGTAAATATCATCACTAATATTAATATTATTATCATTATTACTATTATTACTAATATTATTATTATTATTACAAAGTATTAATATTTAGGATTACTACTACTACTATTATCATTATTATTGATAATTAGTAATATAATTATTACCAATATCATAACTATAACTATATGTATTAGGAGCATTATTTATCAATAATATATTTTATATGTAAGATTTCTATAAATTATATCATTTTCACACTATTAACATAATTATGATTATTATTTTTATTATTAAAAGTATCCTTATGGTTAAAAATATCATTATTAGTAAAATTTTCATACTTACAAAAATTATCATTTTTATTTTCATCAACACTATTATTATTATTATTATTATTATTATTATTATTATTATTATTATTATTATTATTATTATTATTATTATTATTATTATTATTATCACTATCAATATTATTATTATGATTACAACAAATATTATTTATATAAAATATATTTATTACGTACCTATACTAATATTACATAGTTTTGTATTTTTAAACAAAATATTATCTTTATTAAGTGATACATAATATGTAAATATCTTACACAATATAGATAATAATATGATTATATATGTAAAAGTTAATCTTTATACATTATAAACTTAGTCGATTAATATTATACGTGTTAATATATATACTTGATATAGGTTCGTGAATCCGAGGTCAACCCTGCATTGTTCAATATTGTCATATGTATTTTTACTACAAAATACATTAGGTGAGTTTTCATTACTCCCCTTTTAAATGCTTTTGCAATATATATTTTTGGGACTGAGAATGCATGCGCTTTTATAAATGTTTTACGGAATAGACACAAGTAATCGAAACTACATTATATGGTTGAATGATCGAAATCGAATATGCCCTTTTTTATTAAGTCTGGTAATCTAAGAATTAGGGAACAGACACCCTAATTGACGCGAACTCTAAAGATAGATCTATCGGGCCCAACAAGCCCCATCCAAAGTACCGGATGCTTTAGTACTTCGAAATTTATATCATGTCCGAAGGAGGATCCCGGAATGATGGGGATATTCTTATATGTATATTGTGAATGTCGGTTACCAGGTGTTCAATCCATATGAATGATATTTTTGTCTCTGTGCATGGGACGTATGTTTATGAGAAATGGAAATATGAAATCTTGTGGTCTATTAAAATTATGAAATGATTATTTATGATAAACTAATGAACTCACCAACCTTTTGGTTGACACTTGAAAGCATGTTTATTCTCAGGTATGAAAGAAATCTTCCGCTGTGCATTTGCTCATTTTAGAAACATTACTTGGAGTCATTCATGGCATATTTCAAAAGACGTTGCATTCGAGTCGTCGAGTTCATCAAGATTATTATTAAGTCAATTACAGTTGGATATATTCTGAAATGGTATGCATGCAGTCAATTTTC
Organism: Rutidosis leptorrhynchoides; assembly: GCF_046630445.1. Classification (NCBI taxonomy): domain Eukaryota; kingdom Viridiplantae; phylum Streptophyta; class Magnoliopsida; order Asterales; family Asteraceae; genus Rutidosis; species Rutidosis leptorrhynchoides. Next base: position 103,856,476 of record NC_092335.1, on the reverse strand, counting down.
GTTGTAAAGAAAGAATGTCTTTTTAAATTGAATGCAATGTTTGTAAAATGTATCATATAGAGGTCAAATACCTCGCGATGTAATCAAATGTTGTGAATCGTTTATAATCGATATGGATTTCGTCCGGATAGATTAGGACGGGTCTTCACAAGATCCTGTTTTCTTTTTGGCTTGGACGCCATCCAAACATCTGGGACGCCGTCCCATTATGAAGGCCTGGACGCCGTCCAGAAATCTTGACGCCGTCCAGATGATCTGTCAAGCCAGAATTGGGTTTTTAAATTTTTAGATGGGTAAATTGGTAATTTCACTTGGTGGACGAATTAAAGGCCCTAGATCAGTTTGGTTGAGCCTCATTACTCCATTTCTAACCACCAAACTTCATCTACTTAAATCCTAGTGAGAGAGTGTGATTCAAGTGTGAGAAAGCTCAAATCGGAGAAGAAGAAGCTTGTTTCGGGTTTTTGCTCGAGCATTAAAGTTGTTCATCTCCTCGTTAGCTTCGTTTTGATTGTGGTGGTAAGCCCTAAACTTTATTACCTTAGTTTAATGTGTTTAAGGGTTAGGGTTTGGGTTAGTGTTGCACATAAAACCCATTTGTGAGTAATTTAGGGGTTTTGGGTAAGTTTGGGTCATGAAGACCCAAATGGTGACTAACCTAGGGTTTTGAAAGGGTAAATGGGTCTTAAAGGCCTAGAAAATCACTAGTACACTTATAGTTAATATTAGTGGGTGTCATTTGGGTTGTGGGTGACCCAAATGGGTGTGTTGACCTTGAAATGGGTCAAATGGGTCTTTGATGACCTAGGTTGTCTTACATGTATGAAAACGAGTCAACTTGGTGTTTAAATGTGTGTTAAGACCTTAATGGCTAGAATTAGGGTTTTTGGTGAAGTTAACCCATTATTAGGGTTAAGGGTGCAAAATGGGTCGGGATTGCACCTTGGGTCAAATGACTCTAGATTTTTGAGTGAGTTGCTTGACCGACTTGAGTTGTGAATTGATTATGTGCTAAAATGTAATAGGTACATTACATTGAAGTTGCAAGTTCGGTTATCTTTCACGAAGACTCTAAGGTGAGTGGAGTAATTATACGTATGTGTATATGACGTATTTATTTATGGGTGTTATGGTATGAACCATCGAGCCGGTAGTGCCATAACATGTGTGTGATCGAGTGTGAACCACGAGTCGGTAGCACTATAAACTAAGATGTGAACCACGAGCCGGTAGCATCGAGTGTGAACCACGAGCTGGTAGCACTATAAACTAAGATGTGAACCACGAGCCAGTAGCATCGAGTGTGAACCACGAGCCGGTAGCACTATAAAAGAGTATGACTCAATTGCGTATGGTGTGAACCACGAGCCGGTAGCACCATAGCGTTATGGTTAACCATATTGAGATTGTTGATTGTTTAGCATATTGTTTAAATATATTGTGTTGAGTATATGCTAATACGGTTTTGTGATAATGTGCGACTTGTTAAGTATTTCGGGTATGATGTTATGCTAATTTGAGTTTCAAGTTCGTACGAGGTATTCGGTAATTGTGATTGCAAATAGATGGGTTATATATATGTATGTATAATTATTGCATTCACTAAGCGTTAGCTTACCCTCTCGTTGCTTACCCTCTCCCAGTTGTGTTGAGCTGGACGCCATCCCAAACTTTGGACGCCGTCCCACATTTCTGAGCTGGACGCCGTCCATGATTCTGGACGTCGTCCAGATGCACTGACATACAAATTTTTTTTTGGTACGCGTTTTGATTCTATGAAGTCGGGTTGTTACAGTTGAGTTGTTTGATAGTTTGAGCAAGAAAGGTGTCGAGTAATAGGGAGTTGCAGGTGCATGATGGTGTCTTGGTGATCGAATAAGAGGGTCTGATTCTAGCTGAAACAGAAGCGAACATAGTGCAGTAGCAGTAGTTGCAGTGGTTGTTGTGGTATGTGGGTGTCGAGTAGCTGTAGACCAAAAAGGAACGAGCTGAGCAGTAGCTCGATAGTGATGATGGTGGTCGTATGGGTTAGCAAAGAAAGGAAAATATAAAGTTGGTGGTTTAGGTGATGAGTTTGATGGTGGGTTAGATAGTTCGATGGAAATAGAAGCAAGAAACAGAATAGGATTAGATAGTTGGTGTGCAGTTTCATATCTCCTATCTATATGTATATACTACCTATATATATATATATATATATATATATATATATATATATATATATATATATATATATATAAATTATATTCATTATGTATTATATATAATAGTGGGTGTTGGGTTGATGATTTAGACATCAAACAGAAAGGAATCAAGTGGTGTTTTGGAGTGGGTTCATGACAAAAACAAAGAAACAAGGATGTGGGGTTTGGCAATTACAAAAAGTAAGTTGAGACTTCTATGTAAAGAATTGTTGGTTTGATTGATCGAGATTGTAAGGTGTCTATAGATGTATACATATCAACTTACATATAGATATATTTATATATATTAGAATATCATATATTAAGTATCATTATCATATAATTGTCATTGGAAACAGTGATTGAATTGAAAAGGGAATATAAGCACAATAATTCAATCAATTAGCAGCCGGAAGAATTTTAATTATGTGCCGACAGTTTTTCACGGACTGTGTATCGAGCACTATTTGAAATCAGGGGTGGATAAAAGTCTTCGAAAAAATCCCAAAATTTTAATTTAAATATTTTTATTTATTTTGGTCATTATGCTATAAAGTTTGGTCATTAACTATTAAATAAAAATTACATTAATTAATCACTCCCAATCCTCAAGCAAAATATAAAAAGTTTTAAACTTTGATAAACAACATCTAAATATATTATTAATAAGCCTAAAATTTATAAAACTCATTTTCGAATCATCGTTTATTTTAAAATTACATAAGTTTAAATTTAACTTGCTTAATATCAATCGAAAGATAAAACGAGTAATACAATCATTTAATTTTTATTTTTTAATATACTTTATTTATATATAGAGATATATTTTAGATAATAATTATTATAATATCCTTTTTTTTAATCTTTAATAACAACAACATATAATACTTCATATTATATTTCGAATTATTATTTATATATGCATACACACATATCTATTTACAATTAATGGTTCGTGAATCGTCGAGAGCAATCGAAGGTCAATTGAATATATGAAACAGTTCAAACTTTTTGAGATTCAACATTACAGACTTTGCTTATCGTGTCGAATTCATATAAAGATTAAGTTTAAATTTAGTCGGAAATTCCCGGGTCGTCACAGTACCTACCCGTTAAAGAAATTTCGTCCCGAAATTTGAGTAAGGTGGTCATGGCTAAAAATAAAAATATTTTCATGACGAATATGAGTTGATAAATAGAGTTTTATCATTATTGAATAATATAGATAAAACAATTCGATTAAGTGAAGCATACGAGTGAAGCTATCACAAAAGAGTGAAATGAGAAAGACAAGCTTCATCATAACTTTTGACTAGTCATGGTTGAATTTAGAAAATAAGGTGCGTCTTAACTTTTGACATAGAGGTTGAATTCCGGAATTCAAGGGATTCAAAGAAAGTCTTCGAAATCTAAAAGATTTGATTCTTCGGCGAATAAGGAAGTTAAGATCTCTATAATTAAATATAGTGATCTACCTCGATTACTCTGTCTGATATTTTTCTTATAAATTAGACTCTTCCATTCCATTATTCTCACCATTCCTATACTTTCCTTCTTAGTTCATACATCCAAAAGATTGTGAAAATGCTTAATCCATTTCTAATCCTTGATATTTTCCCAATTATCATTTCTGTCATCCTTATTTTCGTTCTTCCACCAGAAAAATCTATTTACTTCTGCTATTGCCTTGGGGTGATACTATTCTTAATTATACCGTGTCTTTATATTCGTATTAATATCCACGATTTGTAATTTATGTGTTGTTATCGGGTTTTATATCTTCCCATATACTTCGAAGTCGTTGCTTATGTTTTCTATAATCATTGTCATCCCCAGTTAATACTCCCCCTATTTGCTGCGATTTATACTCCAATTTCTATTTCAGAGCTTTGTCCCTTCGTTTCTTCTTCTTGCGATTGGGCATCTCTTATAATGGTCCAGAATTCGCAGATACAAGTTTCAGAATGAACATTGTTAATGTCCTAAGAAGGAAACGGTAATAGCACAATTTGACTTGTTAAATTACCAGAATTCAAGGAAAGATAGGACTATCAAGAAAAATATGTTCTTGATATGTTTAAAGATTAGACAGAACGTAAGAGTCGTGTAACATGGCACATGATGACGTTATGACTTACTGTAATATAATCATGTTGATCAAGTGTTATTATATTATACTAACTCATGCATCAGTTCCCAACATTACTTTAATAACATTCATATTTAAGCTCGAAAGTTTACAGAATATAGAAACTAACAGTTTCTATATGATGTAACACTGATAGCACAATGAGATTAATGATTTCAGATAACAACAGTTATGAAAATATCTTCAGAAATATGGAGAATATTTATAATGAAAGATACGATGATATCTTAGAATTTCTAATATCGATGGATGATGAAGAAGATTTATCCGTAAGGGTTTAGATTCGGAAGCAAGGTATTCGCTAAAGATTTCATCAGAAACAGAATCATCAGATTCTTTAAATACAGAGTGTGGTCCTTATATTTGTCATTGATCTCCTTCGTGGTTAGCTCAATCCGTTTTCCAGTTCCAATTTTTCTGAGCATTTCCAACATACTATTCTTTATCATTAAACTTCCGACGATTAAGGTCGTTTACAGTTGTCTACAATTTCTGCTGCTTCATTCAGCTTTTTCAACATTCAGAGTATTGATTTGTAGACTGAGTGCTGTTCAGAATTTCAGAATAAAAGACCGTAATTCTAAAAGATAAATGTTATACATATAACTGTTGATGTCGATATGCTGTGCGTTTTCAAAGTACTGATTGCTGACTCCCGATAATTGGTATGACAGTTCTCGTTACAAGATGCGGATGAGTATATGATAAGGTTTCAATGAATAAATATAATGATTTATCAGAGAGATTTAAACCAAGAAGCAACGAGGTTGCTGGTACGTCTGCTGGTAATATGGTAGAATATGAAAGGTTCCTCGGTAACAATAAAAGGGCACGCATATATATCAAGGTTATAATAAGGTTGTTTCGAACGAAAAGTCAAAGTTGTCTTGTTGGAGCTGTGACAAAATTTGCTACTTTGAAAGGAATTATCAAGTTATTTTGGGTAATAATAACATTGAGGAATTAGCATAGCTACGTTTTAAACGTTTACTCAGTTGCCGAAAGTTTCTCAGGTGAATAGCTATATGCATCAATCTTTTCTTCCGTAGATGATTTGTGGTTGGTTCATTCTCTAGATTGAGGTGTTTTCAAGAATTTATGAAGGATTTGAACGCAGATTGTGTAACATCCCGCCTTTTTCTGTTTACTTTTCCGTTTAACTATTTAAATCCCGTTATATGTTTATAACATCTCCCGTTAATACGTATTTTAAAAATATCTCGTCTAGGTAATTCACGCACCCGCAACCGAACTTGAGGGACTAGTTTCGCCAAAATGCCAAAGAGGTGACTAGCCTTTGACTAGTCAACCCCCACCCCCATCTTTTCTTTTTCATTTTCCCTTTTCTTCTTCTACTTCCATATTTTCTCTCAATTTCTCAAACAAGGAATCATCATCTAAATCCAAGCTAGCGGGTGTCTTGCAAAACAAATTACATATTTGAAATCCTTGCAACTTCCTCTTCGATTCCATACCGACTTCATCAAGTTTGGGTAACTTTCTAAAATCACTAGATTTTGTGTTCTTGATATTTTTGAACTTATAAAGTTGTTAATTAGTGTATGTGGCTCAAGTCTAACATGAATATATGATTTATATGCTCGATTTCGTTATTTGAAGTAACTAGCTTGAGTATGAACTTTGGTGTGTTTGATTTGGTGATTTGGTTGTTTGAATGTTGTTAAATGTTATAAATGCATGTATTAAATGTGTTCCTAGTATCACTAGCTTCAAATTGATGTGTAGGTTGCTTGAGAAAACTCCATAAACTTGAATAGTGATTTTGGTGAATTCGGGTTAGGGTTTGATAAGCTTGAAATGAATATTTGATGCATTGAATGACATGAATTGTAGTTAGTAAGTAGTTAGTTGTATTGTATGCTCGATTACCTACAAAACGGCATGTTATATGTATGCATTAAATGCCCGAATCATAAATGTGCACTTATCAAATTTGTGTATTAAATGTGTGCATTAATTGATCATTTACTTTGGAAAGCCGATTGTTACAAATAACATTTTTGGTTGGTGAAATGTATTTAGATGTGTTCTTTGTCAAATTACCTTTCTAACGATATAAGATACGAGTTCTAAGTATTAGCGGTTTGCGAGTTATGCTTGAAAGTGTTTGGAATTGAGACTTGGACATTTGAGACTGACCAGGTACCAGTTCCCGTGTATTGTCGCGGCGCGACAATTTGGGGCCGCGGTGCGGCCTAAGCCGTGTCCAGTTTCTGACCTCTTTGGTCAAAATACGAAAAATGTTTGGCACACTATGGACCTCCGATTCACATGAGACTTGTTCTAACATGCTTATATATGAATAAAAACCTCAGAAAAATAGTTCGGGACCCGACCCGAACGTGTTGACTTTCGTTGACTTTGACCGACCAAAGTTTGACTTTTTGTCAAACTTAACCAAATGATTATGCAACCTTCCTAACTTGTTTCTGTACTTGTATCTTGCATGAAACTTGACAATTTGATTCACATGCTACATAATCGAGTCGTAACGAGCCATAGGACTAATTAAACATCTTTGACCTATCGTGTTTACCGTTATTGATACGACCTATTGGTTTAGGTCAAGACTAGCACTATCCTTCGCACACGTTACTTTGTGAAGTACTTTTCATACGTGCACTCAAGGTGAGATCATAGTCCCATCCTTCAAACAACTTTTATGCTTTAAACTATGGGATGAGAAACATATACGTATCATACTTTTACACTTTGAACACAAGTACGAAAACGAACATTCCACGTACGGGTTTGAACAAAAAGCCTCAATTCAATTATCATTAGTTACACTTGCAGGGTGTAAACGTGAACTTATATTATGTGATCACATGGGCTTGACGAGCCTCATTCGGACGGTTCGCTACCGTTAGCGGATGAAATATATTTTTGGGTCTAGTGTATGTTCTAACACTACGCGAAGGGTGCAAAACAGTTAAGTTTGATAATTGGGTGCCCGCGAAACAAATAACAACTTTGGAATGCAAATGATTTAGATAATCATATTATATTAAATCTTGTGGTTCAAATGCAACGTTTACTAAAACACCTATGATTTCACCAACGTTTTCGTTGACAGTTTTCTATATGTTTTCTCAGGTCCTTGAAAGCTACTTGATACATGCTTCCGCACTCTTTTTGATACTTGCTTGGATGTCGAGTATACATGCATAGATGGAGCGTCTTTTGACTACTTTAAATTGTGTCGCATAGGTTTCATTCGTACGTTAAACATTGAAATGTAACTAGTCTTTCGAACTACATTTGTTAACTTGAAACATCCTTTTTCTTATAAAATAAATGCGACATATTTTGGTCAAAAGTCATAATAAAGACTTATGACCACGCAACGGGACCGAAGTAGTCGGCCCCGTCAAACATGATTTGGTCGGGTCGCTACAGATGGTATCAGAGCGTTGGTTGTAGGCATTTAGAGTTCATTGGTGTCAACCCCGAGTCATAGGGTACATTGGTGAGTCTAGACTACAACCGGCATATAGACTTGAAGTAGGAATTACTTGACTATTTGTGCATTTATACTCGAACGCTTCTACTCATATCTACTCTTATTTCATCTAAATCTCACGTTGTTTAATTTGATTGACACGCCACCTTGACTATATGAAATAATGTCGAATGCACATATGAATCATGGTAATATAATTTCCGGGATTATATTACGGTGACTCATATGAACGTTCCGACATTATGACATAAAGAATTTAAGGCGAGTCAAGGAAAATTTTATCTCTATCTTTATTCCATATCATGGTTAGTATTACTTAGAATACTAACCAGCGGTATTCTTTTGTTTTGAAGGAACAATGCCTCCTCGTCGTGCACCACGCCGTGAAACACCCGAACAAGCTCTACAACGCATGATAGCCACCGCCGTAGATGCGGCCATGGCCGGTCACTCATCCAACAACAATAACAATAATAATAACAACAACCAAAACAACAACAACAACAACAACAACAATGGAGCCGGTAACTCAAACGAGGGATGCTCCTATAAAGCCTTCATGGGGTGCAAACCTCACACTTTTGATGGAACCGGGGGACCGGTTGTGCTCACCCGATGGTTTGAGCAAACGGAAGCCGTCTTTAGCATAAGTGGTTGTCGGGACCAAGACAAGGTCAAATACTCCACTCACACTTTCGCCGGTGTCGCTCTTACATGGTGGAATACTTATGTACAATCGGTGGGTACCGATGAAGCTCACGCCCTCTCTTGGGCTGATTTAAGGGAAAAGATGGTCATCGAATATTTCCCTCGCGAAGAAACCCGAAAGCTCGAACAAGAGCTAAGAACCTTGGAGGCTGTCAGAAACGATCTCAATGCCTATAATCAACGATTCGCCGAACTATCCTTGATGTGCCCAAACCTCGTGAACCCCGAATCTCAAAGGGTCGAACTTTATATGTATGGTCTTCCAAAGAGCATCAAACAAGGGGTGATGTCATCCAAACCCGCTAACCTACAACAAGCTTTGAACATGGCCCGCCAATTGATCGAAATGGTTGACGAAATCGTAGTACCGGCGCCTAAAGCCGAGGACAAGTCGGGTAACAACAAAAGAAAATGGGAAGCCCCTCAATCAAGCAACAACTACAACAACAACTTCACCAAAAAGCCTTTCACCTCCGACGCCAAGAAAAGTTATGGCGGAAATAAACCCTTTTGCAACAAATGCCACAAACACCACTATGGTGAATGTAGCAATCTATTTTGCCACCGGTGCCAAAGGGGTGGTCATATGGCCAACGATTGTAGAAGAGCCGCCCCCGTCGCTCAAAAGGTGCCCAATGCACCAAAATCGGGTACTTGTTATGAATGTGGCCAAACGGGTCATTTTAGAAATGCCTGTCCGAAGAAGAAAGCCAACCCCAACACACGCGGTCGAGCTTTCAACATCAACATCGAGGAAGCCCGAGATGACAATGAATTAGTCACGGGTACGTTTCTCCTCAACAACACTTATGTTACTTGTTTATTCGATTCGGGTGCCGATAAGAGTTTTGTATCCAAGACTTTAACTCATTCTTTTAGCACTCCACCACTTCCACTAGATACCACTTATACCATTGAAGTGGCTAACGGGAAACTATTAAGTGCCGACACATATTACCGGGGGTGTACGTTAAACATTTTGGGTAAGGAATTTGAAATTGACTTGATACCCATGGAACTTGGAAGCTTTGATGTAATAATCGATATGAATTGGTTAGTTAAAACGAAATCTCACATCCTTTGTGATCTTAACGCAATCCGAATTCCTATCGAGAATGGTGAACCTTTGATTGTTTATGGCGATAAGAGTTGCACCAGACTCAACCTCGTTTCGTGCCTTAAAGTTAGAAAACTACTCCGTAAGGGTTGTTTTGCGATCCTTGCCCACGTTAAGAAAGTCGAGTCCGATGAGAAGCATATCGATGATGTGCCTATTGTTAGTGACTTTTTTGATGTATTTCCCGACGAATTGCCGGGTCTTCCACCCCATCGACCGGTTGAATTCCAAATCGATCTTATTCCGGGAGCCGCACCCGTAGCACGTGCACCATATAGACTCGCTCCATCCGAAATGCAAGAATTGCAAAGTCAAATCCAAGAACTACTTGATCGTGGTTTTATCTAACCTAGCCATTTACCTTGGGGCGCTACGATTTTGTTTGTTAAAAAGAAAGACGGATCCCTACGAATGTGCATTGATTATCGTGAACTAAACAAATTGACGGTTAAGAACCGATATCCTCTTCCTCGCATCGATGACCTCTTTGATCAATTACAAGGGTCTTGCGTATATTCAAAAATCAATCTCCGCTCGGGTTATCATCAATTAAGGGTTAAGGGGGAAGATGTCTCCAAAACCGCTTTCCGAACTCGTTATGGTAGTTATGAATTTCTTGTAATGCCATTTGGTCTCACTAACGCACCGGCGGTGTTCATGGATCTTATGAACCGCGTGTGCAAACCGTATCTTGACAAATTCGTTATCGTGTTCATCGATGATATTTTGGTCTATTCAAAAAGCGAAGAAGAACACGAGGAACACCTCCGACTTGTGCTTGAACTTTTAAGACAAGAAAGACTCTATGCCAAATTCTCCAAGTGTGAATTTTGGTTGAAGGAAGTTCAATTTCTTGGTCATGTTGTAAGTGACCAAGGTATTAAAGTCGATCCATCAAAAATCGAAGCCATTAGTAAATGGGAAACTCCTACTACTCCGACTCACATTCGTCAATTCTTGGGTCTCGCCGGGTACTATCGTAGATTCATCGAAAACTTCTCTTTGGTTGCACGTCCTCTAACCGCATTAACTCACAAGGGAAAGAAATTCATTTGGGCGACCGAGCAAGAATCCCGGTTCCAAATCTTGAAGACAAAGCTTACCACCGCTCCTATCTTGTCACTTCCCGAAGGCAACGATGATTTTGTTGTGTATTGCGACGCCTCGAAACATGGTTTTGGGTGTGTGTTGATGCAATGAATGAAAGTCATTTCTTATGCTTCTCGACAACTCAAAATTCATGAACGAAACTACACGACACATGATCTCGAACTCGGAGCCGTTGTCTTTGCACTTAAAATGTGGAGACACTATCTTTATGGAACCAAGAGTACTATCTTTACCGATCACAAAAGTCTCCAACACATCTTCGATCAAAAGCAACTAAACATGAGACAACGAAGGTGGATTGAAACCTTAAACGATTACGATTGCGAACTTCGTTACCATCCCGGGAAGGCAAACGTAGTAGCCGATGCCTTAAGTCGAAAAGAAAGAGCGGTGCCTCTTCGTGTCCGAGCCTTAAACATCACCATCCACACCAACCTTAATAGCCAAATTCGGGTAGCCCAAGATGAGGCTCTCAAGGATGAAAACGTTTCACACGAGCTCTTGAACATTCTCGTCTCTCGATTCGAAACTAAGGAAACCGGACTCCGATATTTCGCCGGAAGGATTTGGGTGCCTAGTTATGGGAACCTACGATGTCTCATTTTAGATGAAGCCCATAAGTCACGATACTCGATCCACCCCGGTGCCAATAAGATGTACCACGACCTTAAACAACAATATTGGTGGCCGAACATCAAAAGGGACGTAGCTACTTATGTTTCCAAGTGTTTGACATGTTCCAAAGTCAAAGCCGAACACCAAAGACCGTCCGGACTACTTCAACAACCCGAGATCCCGCAATGGAAGTGGGAAAGGATAACGATGGATTTTATCACCAAACTACCAAAAACGACGGGCGGTTATGATACCATTTGGGTTATTGTTGACCGTCTCACCAAATCCGCACACTTTCTTGCCATGAAGGAGATCGACAAAATGGAGAAACTTGCGCAACTTTACATTAAAGAAATCGTAGCCCGACATGTTGTACCTTTATCGATTATCTCCGACCGAGATGGCTGTTTTGTTTCTAGATTTTGGCGTACCTTGCAAGAAGCGTTGGGAACGCGTTTAGACATGAGCACCGCATATCATCCTCAAACCGATGGACAAAGCGAACGTATAATTCAAACCTTGGAGGACATGTTACGAGCTTGCGTGGTTGATTTTGGAAAAGCTTGGGACAAGCACTTGTAACATCCCGCCTTTTTCCGTTTAACTATTTAAATCCCGTTATATGTTTATAACATCTCCCGTTAATACGTGTTTTAAAAATATCTCGTCTAGGTAATTCACGCACCCGCAACCGAACTTGAGGGACTAGTTTCGCCAAAATGCCAAAGAGGTGACTAGCCTTTGACTAGTCAACCCCCACCCCCATCTTTTCTTTTTCATTTTCCCTTTTCTTCTTCTACTTCCATATTTTCTCTCAATTTCTCAAACAAGGAATCATCATCTAAATCCAAGCTAGCGGGTGTCTTGCAAAACAAATTACATATTTGAAATCCTTGCAACTTCCTCTTCGATTCCATACCGACTTCATCAAGTTTGGGTAACTTTCTAAAATCACTAGATTTTGTGTTCTTGATATTTTTGAACTTATAAAGTTGTTAATTAGTGTCTATGGCTCAAGTCTAACATGAATATATGATTTATATGCTCGATTTCGTTATTTGAAGTAACTAGCTTGAGTATGAACTTTGGTGTGTTTGATTTGGTGATTTGGTTGTTTGAATGTTGTTAAATGTTATAAATGCATGTATTAAATGTGTTCCTAGTATCACTAGCTTCAAATTGATGTGTAGGTTGCTTGAGAAAACTCCATAAACTTGATTAGTGATTTTGGTGAATTCGGGTTAGGGTTTGATAAGCTTGAAATGAATATTTGATGCATTGAATGACATGAATTGTAGTTAGTAAGTAGTTAGTTGTATTGTATGCTCGATTACCTACAAAACGGCATGTTATATGTATGCATTAAATGCCCGAATCATAAATGTGCACTTATCAAATTTGTGTATTAAATGTGTGCATTAATTGATCATTTACTTTGGAAAGCCGAATGTTACAAATAACATTTTTGGTTGGTGAAATGTATTTAGATGTGTTCTTTGTCAAATTACCTTTCTAACGATATAAGATACGAGTTCTAAGTATTAGCGGTTTGCGAGTTATTCTTGAAAGTGTTTGGAATTGAGACTTGGACATTTGAGACTGACCAGGTACCAGTTCCCGTGTATTGTCGCGGCGCGACAATTTGGGGCCGCGGCGCGGCCTAAGCCGTGTCCAGTTTCTGACCTCTTTGGTCAAAATACGAAAAATGTTTGGCACACTATGGACCTCCGATTCACATGAGACTTGTTCTAACATGCTTATATATGAATAAAAACCTCAGAAAAATAGTTCGGGACCCGACCCGAACGTGTTGACTTTCGTTGACTTTGACCGACCAAAGTTTGACTTTTTGTCAAACTTAACCAAATATTTATGCAACCTTCCTAACTTGTTTCTGTACTTGTATCTTGCATGAAAATTGACAATTTGATTCACATGCTACATAATCGAGTCGTAACGAGCCATAGGACTAATTAAACATCTTTGACCTATCGTGTTTACCGTTATTGATACGACCTATTGGTTTAGGTCAAGACTAGCACTATCCTTCACACACGTTACTTTGTGAAGTACTTTTCATACGTGCACTCAAGGTGAGATCATAGTCCCATCCTTCAAACAACTTTTATGCTTTAAACTATGGGATGAGAAACATATACGTATCATACTTTTACACTTTGAACACAAGTACGAAAACGAACATTCCACGTACGGGTTTGAACAAAAAGCCTCAATTCAATTATCATTAGTTACACTTGCAGGGTGTAAACGTGAACTTATATTATGTGATCACATGGGCTTGACGAGCCTCATTCGGACGGTTCGCTACCGTTAGCGGATGAAATATATTTTCGGGTCTAGTGTATGTTCTAACACTACGCGAAGGGTGCAAAACAGTTAAGTTTGATAATTGGGTGCCCGCGAAACAAATAACAACTTTGGAATGCAAATGATTTAGATAATCATATTATATTAAATCTTGTGGTTCAAATGCAACGTTTACTAAAACACCTATGATTTCACCAACGTTTTCGTTGACAGTTTTCTATATGTTTTCTCAGGTCCTTGAAAGCTACTTGATACATGCTTCCGCACTCTTTTTGATACTTGCTTGGATGTCGAGTATACATGCATAGATGGAGCGTCTTTTGACTACTTTAAATTGTGTCGCATAGGTTTCATTCGTACGTTAAACATTGTAATGTAACTAGTCTTTCGAACTACATTTGTTAACTTGAAACATCCTTTTTCTTATAAAATAAATGCGACATATTTTGGTCAAAAGTCATAATAAAGACTTATGACCACGCAACGGGACCGAAGTAGTCGGCGCCGTCAAACATGATTTGGTCGGGTCGCTACAGATGGTATCAGAGCGTTGGTTGTAGGGATTTAGAGTTCATTGGTGTCAACCCCGAGTCATAGGGTACATTGGTGAGTCTAGACTACAACCGGCATATAGACTTGAAGTAGGAATTACTTGACTATTTGTGCATTTATACTCGAACGCTTCTACTCATATCTACTCTTATTTCATCTAAATCTCACGTTGTTTAATTTGATTGACACGCCACCTTGACTATATGAAATAATGTCGAATGCACATATGAATCAGGGTAATATAATTTCCGGGATTATATTACGGTGACTCATATGAACGTTCCGACATTATGACATAAAGAATTTAAGGCGAGTCAAGGAAAATTTTCTCTCTATCTTTATTCCATATCACGGTTAGTATTACTTAGAATACTAACCAACGGTATTCTTTTGTTTTGAAGGAACAATGCCTCCTCGCCGTGCACCACGCCGTGAAACACCCGAACAAGCTCTACAACGCATGATAGCCACTGCCGTAGATGCGGCCATGGCCGGTCACTCATCCAACAACAATAACAATAATAATAACAACAACCAAAACAACAACAACAACAACAACAATGGAGCCGGTAACTCAAACGAGGGATGCTCCTATAATGCCTTCATGGGGTGCAAACCTCACACTTTTGTTGGAACCGGGGGACCGGTTGTGCTCACCTGATGGTTTGATCAAACGGAAGCCGTCTTTAGCATAAGTGGTTGTCGGGACCAAGACAAGGTCAAATACTCCACTCACACTTTCGCCGGTGTCGCTCTTACATGGTGGAATACTTATGTACAATCGGTGGGTACCGATGAAGCTCACGCCCTCTCTTGGGCCGATTTAAGGGAAAAGATGGTCATCGAATATTTCCCTCGCGAAGAAACCCGAAAGCTCGAACAAGAGCTAAGAACCTTGGAGGCGGTCGGAAACGATCTCAATGCCTATAATCAACGATTCGCCGAACTATCCTTGATGTGCCCAAACCTCGTGAACCCCGAATCTCAAAGGGTCGAACTTTATATGTATGGTCTTCCAAAGAGCATCAAACAAGGGGTGATGTCATCCAAACCCGCTAACCTACAACAAGCTTTGAACATGGCCCGCCAATTGATCGAAACGGTTGACAAAATCGTAGTACCGGCGCCTAAAGCCGAGGACAAGTCGGGTAACAACAAAAGAAAATGGGAAGCCCCTCAATCAAGCAACAACTACAACAACAACTTCACCAAAAAGCCTTTCACCTCCGACGCCAAGAAAAGTTATGGCGGAAATAAACCCTTTTGCAATAAATGCCACAAACACCACTATGGTAAATGTAGCAATCTATTTTGCCACCGGTGCCAAAGGGGTGGTCATATGGCCAACGATTGTAGAAGTGCCGCCCCTGTCGCTCAAAAGGTGCCCAATGCACCAAAATCGGGTACTTGTTATGAATGTGGCCAAACGGGTCATTTTAGAAATGCCTGTCCGAAGAAGAAATCCAACCCCAACACACACGGACGAGCTTTCAACATCAACACCGAGGAAGCCCGAGATGACAATGAATTAGTCACGGGTACGTTTCTCCTCAACAACACTTATGTTACTTGTTTATTCGATTCGGGTGCCGATAAGAGTTTTGTATCCAAGACTTTGACTCATTCTTTTAGCACTCCACCACTTCCACTAGATACCACTTATACCATTGAAGTGGCTAACGGGAAACTATTAAGTGCCGACACATATTACCGGGGGTGTACGTTAAACATTTTGGGTAAGGAATTTGAAATTGACTTGATACCCATGGAACTAGGAAGCTTTGATGTAATAATTGGTATGAATTGGTTAGTCAAAACGAAATCTCACATCCTTTGTGATCTTAACGCAATCCGAATTCCTATCGAGAATGGTGAACCTTTGATTATTTATGGCGATAAGAGTTGCACCAGACTCAACCTCATTTCGTGCCTTAAAGTTAGAAAACTACTCCGTAAGGGTTGTTTTGCGATCCTTGCCCACGTTAAGAAAGTCGAGTCCGATGAGAAGCATATCGATGATGTGCCTATTGTTAGTGACTTTTTTGATGTATTTCCCGACGAATTGCCGGGTCTTCCACCCCATCGACCGGTTGAATTCCAAATCGATCTTATTCCGGGAGCCGCACCCATAGCACATGCACCATATAGACTCGCTCCATCCAAAATGCAAGAATTGCAAAGTCAAATCTAAGAACTACTTGATCGTGGTTTTATCCAACCTAGCCATTCACCTTGGGGCGCTCCGATTTTGTTTGTTAAAAAGAAAGACGGATCCCTACGAATGTGCATTGATTATCGTGAACTAAACAAATTGACGGTTAAGAACCGATATCCTCTTCCTCGCATCGATGACCTCTTTGACCAATTACAAGGGTCTTACGTATATTCAAAAATCGATCTCCGCTCGGGTTATCATCAATTAAGGGTTAAGGGGGAAGATGTCTCCAAAACCGCTTTCCGAACTCGTTATGGTAGTTATGAATTTCTTGTAATGCCATTTGGTCTCACTAACGCACCGGCGGTGTTCATGGATCTTATGAACCGCGTGTGCAAACCGTATCTTGACAAATTCGTTATCGTGTTCATCGATGATATTTTGGTCTATTCAAAAAGCGAAGAAGAACACGAGGAACACCTCCGACTTGTGCTTGAACTTTTAAGACAAGAAAGACTCTATGCCAAATTCTCCAAGTGTGAATTTTGGTTGAAGGAAGTTCAATTTCTTGGTCATGTTGTAAGTGACCAAGGTATTAAAGTCGATCCATCAAAAATCGAAGCCATTAGTAAATGGGAAACTCCTACTACTCCGACTCACATTCGTCAATTCTTGGGTCTCACCGGGTACTATCGTAGATTCATCGAAAACTTCTCTTTGGTTGCACGTCCTCTAACCGCATTAACTCACAAGGGAAAGAAATTCATTTGGGCGACCGAGCAAGAATCCGCGTTCCAAATCTTGAAGACAAAGCTTACCACCGCTCCTATCTTGTCACTTCCCGAAGGCAACGATGATTTTGTTGTGTATTGCGACGCCTCGAAACATGGTTTTGGGTGTGTGTTGATGCAACGAACGAAAGTCATTTCTTATGCTTCTCAACAACTCAAAATTCATGAACGAAACTACACGACACATGATCTCGAACTCGGAGCCGTTGTCTTTGCACTTAAAATGTGGAGACACTATCTTTATGGAACCAAGAGTACTATCTTTACCGATCACAAAAGTCTCCAACACATCTTCGATCAAAAGCAACTAAACATGAGACAACGAAGGTGGATTGAAACCTTAAACGATTACGATTGCGAACTTCATTACCATCCCGGGAAGGCAAACGTAGTAGCCGATGCCTTAAGTCGAAAAGAAAGAGCGGTGCCTCTTCGTGTCTGAGCCTTAAACATCACCATCCACACCAACCTTAATAGCCAAATTCGGGTAGCCCAAGATGAGGCTCTCAAGGATGAAAACGTTTCACACGAGCTCTTGAACATTCTCGTCTCTCGATTCGAAACTAAGGAAACCGGACTCCGATATTTCGCCGGAAGGATTTGGGTGCCTAGTTATGGGAACCTACGAAGTCTCATTTTAGATGAAGCCCATAAGTCACGATACTCGATCCACCCCGGTGCCAATAAGATGTACCACGACCTTAAACAACAATATTGGTGGTCGAACATCAAAAGGGACGTAGCTACTTATGTTTCCAAGTGTTTGACATGTTCCAAAGTCAAAGCCGAACACCAAAGACCGTCCGGACTACTTCAATAACCCGAGATCCCGCAATGGAAGTGGGAAAGGATAACGATGGATTTTATCACCAAACTACCAAAAACGACGGGCGGTTATGATACCATTTGGGTTATTGTTGACCGTCTCACCAAATCCGCACACTTTCTTGCCATGAAGGAGACCGACAAAATGGAGAAACTTGCGCAACTTTACATTAAAGAAATCGTAGCCCGACACGGTGTACCTTTATCGATTATCTCCGATCGAGATGGCCGTTTTGTTTCTAGATTTTGGCGTACCTTGCAAGAAGCGTTGGGAATGCGTTTAGACATGAGCACCGCATATCATCCTCAAACCGATGGACAAAGCGAACGTACAATTCAAACCTTGGAGGACATGTTACGAGCTTGAGTGGTTGATTTTGGAAAAGCTTGGGACAAGCACTTACCTCTCGCCGAGTTCTCTTACAACAATAGTTATCACGCGAGTATTAAAGCCGCACCTTTTGAAGCGCTATACGGCCGAAAATGTCGTTCACCTCTTTGTTGGGCCGAGGTAGGCGACATGCAAATCACCGGACCCGAACTCATTCACGAAACCACCGAGAAGATCGTACAAATCCGAGATAGGCTCCGGACGGCCCGGAGTCGTCAAAAGTGCTACACCGACAAAAGACGCAACGACCTCGAATTTCAAGTCGGTGACCGAGTAATGTTAAAGGTTGCACCTTGGAAAGGTGTAATCCGTTTTGGGAAACGCGGGAAGCTAAATCTGCGGTATATTGGTCCTTTCGAAATCTTGGAGCGTATTGGAAACGTTGCTTATCGTTTAGATCTTCCGCCTCAATTGAACTCCGTTCATCCTACCTTCCATGTATCTAACTTGAAAAAGTGTCTTGCCGAACCCGATATCGTCATCCCTCTCGAGGAACTTACTATTGATGACAAGCTTCATTTTGTGGAGGAACCGGTTGAAATTGTGACACCTCCGTCAAGACATTGAAACAAAGCCGAATCCCGATTGTTAAAGTCCGTTGGAACGCCAAAAGAGGACCCGAGTTTACTTGGGAAAGGCAAGATCAAATGCAAATGAAATACCCTCATTTATTCCCAATTCCGGAAACGCAGGATTCCGAGGAAGAAACAACGACTACTACGCCTACTTAAATTTCGGGACGAAATTTCTTTTAAGGAGTAGGTAATGTAACATCCCGCCTTTTTCCGTTTACTTTTCCGTTTAACTATTTAAATCCCGTTATATGTTTATAACATCTCCCGTTAATACGTGTTTTAAAAATATCTCGTCTAGGTAATTCACGCACCCGCAACCGAACTTGAGGGACTAGTTTCGCCAAAATGCCAAAGAGGTGACTAGCCTTTGACTAGTCAACCCCCACCCCCATCTTTTCTTTTTCATTTTCCCTTTTCTTCTTCTACTTCCATATTTTCTCTCAATTTCTCAAACAAGGAATCATCATCTAAATCCAAGCTAGCGGGTGTCTTGCAAAACAAATTACATATTTGAAATCCTTGCAACTTCCTCTTCGATTCCATACCGACTTCATCAAGTTTGGGGAACTTTCTAAAATCACTAGATTTTGTGTTCTTGATATTTTTGAACTTATAAAGTTGTTAATTAGTGTCTATGGCTCAAGTCTAACATGAATATATGATTTATATGCTCGATTTCGTTATTTGAAGTAACTAGCTTGAGTATGAACTTTGGTGTGTTTGATTTGGTGATTTGGTTGTTTGAATGTTGTTAAATGTTATAAATGCATGTATTAAATGTGTTCCTAGTATCACTAGCTTCAAATTGATGTGTAGGTTGCTTGAGAAAACTCCATAAACTTGATTAGTGATTTTGGTGAATTCGGGTTAGGGTTTGATAAGCTTGAAATGAATATTTGATGCATTGAATGACATGAATTGTAGTTAGTAAGTAGTTAGTTGTATCGAATGCTCGATTACCTACAAAACGGCATGTTATATGTATGCATTAAATGCCCGAATCATAAATGTGCACTTATCAAATTTGTGTATTAAATGTGTGCATTAATTGATCATTTACTTTGGAAAGCCGATTGTTACAAATAACATTTTTGGTTGGTGAAATGTATTTAGATGTGTTCTTTGTCAAATTACCTTTCTAACGATATAAGATACGAGTTCTAAGTATTAGCGGTTTGCGAGTTATGCTTGAAAGTGTTTGGAATTGAGACTTGGACATTTGAGACTGACCAGGTACCAGTTCCCGTGTATTGTCGCGGCGCGACAATTTGGGGCCGCGGCGCGGCCTAAGCCGTGTCCAGTTTCTGACCTCTTTGGTCAAAATACAAAAAATGTTTGGCACACTATGGACCTCCGATTCACATGAGACTTGTTCTAACATGCTTATATATGAATAAAAACCTCAGAAAAATAGTTCGGGACCCGACCCGAACGTGTTGACTTTCGTTGACTTTGACCGACCAAAGTTTGACTTTTTGTCAACCTTAACCAAATGATTATGCAACCTTCCTAACTTGTTTCTGTACTTGTATCTTGCATAAAACTTGACAATTTAATTCACATGCTACATAATCGAGTCGTAACGAGCCATAGGACTAATTAAACATCTTTGACCTATCGTGTTTACCGTTATTGATACGACCTATTGGTTTAGGTCAAGACTAGCACTATCCTTCGCACACGTTACTTTGTGAAGTACTTTTCATACGTGCACTCAAGGTGAGATCATAGTCCCATCCTTCAAACAACTTTTATGCTTTAAACTATGGGATGAGAAACATATACGTATCATACTTTTACACTTTGAACACAAGTACGAAAACGAACATTCCACGTACGGGTTTGAACAAAAAGCCTCAATTCAATTATCATTAGTTACACTTACAGGGTGTAAACGTGAACTTATATTATGTGATCACATGGGCTTGACGAGCCTCATTCGGACGGTTCGCTACCGTTAGCGGATGAAATATATTTTCGGGTCTAGTGTATGTTCTAACACTACGCGAAGGGTGCAAAACAGTTAAGTTTGATAATTGGGTGCCCGCGAAACAAATAACAACTTTGGAATGCAAATGATTTAGATAATCATATTATATTAAATCTTGTGGTTCAAATACAACGTTTACTAAAACACCTATGATTTCACCAACGTTTTCGTTGACAGTTTTCTATATGTTTTCTCAGGTCCTTGAAAGCTACTTGATACATGCTTCCGCACTCTTTTTGATACTTGCTTGGATGTCGAGTATACATGCATAGATGGAGCGTCTTTTGACTACTTTAAATTGTGTCGTATAGGTTTCATTCGTACGTTAAACATTGTAATGTAACTAGTCTTTCGAACTACATTTGTTAACTTGAAACATCCTTTTTCTTATAAAATAAATGCGACATATTTTGGTCAAAAGTCATAATAAAGACTTATGACCACGCAACGGGACCGAAGTAGTCGGCGCCGTCAAACATGATTTGGTCGGGTCGCTACAGATTGTAATCATCGAGATACAAATGAGGTTTTAGATGAAATCAAGTGGCAAACTTGAAGAATTGTTTAGTTTCATATGTTATAATCAATATTTTAATAAATTTTCATTGTCCAATGTTTTTAGTCCACAGTCGATAGTCCACAGTTGACAGTCCAATAATTCATATATAGTTTAATATATACTATTCGAATTAATTAATACGTATCGTGACCCGTGTACATGTCTCAGACTCGATCACAACTCAAAGTATATATATATTATTATAGAATCAACCTCAACCCTGTATAGAGAACTCGATCATTACTGCATATAGAGTGTCTATGGTTATTCCAAATAATATATATATATATATATATATATATATATATATATATATATATATATATATATATATATATATATATATATGCGTCGATATGATATGTCAAAACCTTGTATACGTGTCCATATATTTAAAGTGCGTAAAATAAATACAGAAATTAGATGACGATAAATAAAATTGAGAGAATGTAAATTGCGATAATTAAATTGCGATAAATAAATTGCGATAATTAAATTACGATAATTAAATTGCGATAAAATAAAATGTAATACGGAATTAACAGTTAGCTAGGAACAGTTAGCTAGGATCTTGTTAGCGTGGTTTCTTAACAAAATTTCATATTGTTAATTAGTCTGTTTCTAATCAATTTTTATTGTGTCCATTATTTCTTCATTATGCCACTTGTTGAATTCTGATAGGTCAAAATCCAAATATGAAATTGAATGAAAATGGTTATTCTGCGGTGAACGGATTCGTATATCTGTGGATGTAAGTAAGATAGTAAATGAATGTTGAATCAGATTTGAAGAATGTACAATGTAACTTACTAATGTAAAATCTAAATATTCCTCGGGTATTACCTACCCGTTAAAATATTTTCACCATTAACAGTTTGTACAAAAGAATTTTTAATTACAATCTTTATGAAAACATATATACATATATATTTTCTTCAGATGTAATCATGGATTTAATGAGTTAACATAATATTAAACTCATTTAGTTTTCGGTTGGAACTAGAATAAATAATCTCTAAAATTTTAGAGATTACATATTCGCCATGTCGAACGAAGATAAATGAGGTAGGACGATACGTAGAACGAAGATCATACTCGAAGTACAGATGGTGATATTGAGGCATGGATTGTTGATGGTACCGATGCTGTTATTGATGGTACTACTGGTGCCGGTGATGTTGCTGAAGCTGGTACGTTTTGCACCATATTTTCCAAGGCTACAACTCGGGCTCGAAGCTCGTTGACTTATTACTCCGGAATGATTGTCGGTAGGAACGATCGAATGAATAAAGTTTTAGAATTTTTGATATCATATTATCATTGCGTGGTATCCTGGAAATGAGTGTGAAAATGGTGTTTCGGACAGGTTCGCCGGTAAATGCTTCAGGTTCTTCACCAAGAGGTGAATTTGGTTGATGGAAAGGATCGCCTTCTTCGCGTCTCCATGGATTAAGTCAACTATGAACCCATCAGATGAATTGGGGATGGATGATTGGTTGATTCATTCTGGTGACACTGCTTTCGGAGCTTAGGTGAAACTCCATATTATAATAGCTGTCGAAATCTGAGGATTTCGATCTGGTTGAGTGATTCATCTCGTACGATCAGATGAATGATTTTCGATAAGAAATATATTATAGGATGTAGATTAGTACCCTGCAATACATAATTTACATATGCATATATAATACTAAAATCCCATAAGTTACGGAGGAATATACGGAGTATGTCAGGCAGAGTTTACAGTAATAGATATGCTAAGATATGAATTAGCGGATATGCTAAGATATGAGTTTTGTCTATACACTATTTATGCAATCAATGCAGTAAGATGTGTCTAGACTAAGAATGATAAGCAGGTAATTTCCTAAGGAGAATAAGCAGATGATTTCTGACTAGAAATGATAAGCAAGACTTTTGACATGCAGACACGGTCGAAGTCCAGACTTACTAATGCATCCTAACGACTATCAGTTAGACTCACTAATGCAAGCCCTGGTTCGCTAAGACCTCCGCTCTGATACCAACTGAAAGGACCCGTCCTAATCCATCCGGACGAAGTCCATATCGATTATAAACGATTCACAACAGTTGATTACATCGCGAGGTACTTGACCTCTATATGATACATTTTACAAACATAGCATTCGTTTTTGAAAACATAATCTTTCATTACATCGAAAGTTGATGGCATGCATACCATTTCATAATTCATCTAACTATAATTGACTTAATAATAATCTTGATGACCTCAATGACTCGAATGCATCGTCTTTTGAAATATGCCATGAATGACTCCAAGTAATGTCTCTAATATGAGCTAATGCACTGCGGAAGATTTCTTTCATACCTGAGAATAAACATACTTTAAAGTGTCAACCAAAAGGTTGGTGAGTTCATTAGTTTAACATAAATAAACATTTTCATCATTTTAATAGACCACAAGATTTTCATTTCACATAAATATACGTCCCATGCATAGAGATAAAAATATCATTCATATGGATTGAACACCTGGTAACTGACATTCACAATATGCATTTAAGAATATCCCCATCATTCTGGGATCCTCCTTCGGACATGATATAAATTTCGAAGTACTAAAGCATCCGGTACTTTGGATGGGGCTTGTTGGGCCCGATAGATCTATCTTTAGGATCCGCGTCAATTAGGGTGTCTGTTCCCTAATTCTTAGATTACCAGACTTAATAAAAAGGAACATATTCTGTTTAATAATCCATCCATAGAATATAGTTTCATTTACTCATGTCTATTTCGTAAAACAGTTATAAAAGCAGCGCATGTATTCTCAGCCCAAAAATATAAAGGGTAAAAAGGCAAATGAAACTCACGCATATAAATATTGTAAAAACAGTTATTTAAACATTGCATGTATTCTCAGCCCAAAAATGTAATGAGTAAAAAGGGAGCAAATGAAACTCATGCATATAAATTGATGTTATGCGAGGTGTATATAAAATAGTTATTAATTTTAGCAGAAAACACTATTAAATACGATACAATTTTACACAAGATATTTATTTATTTATAGAATGGATATACTTAAACCTTGCTACAACACTTATAGGCAGTGTACCTAATCGTACAGTAGTGTAGTTTTTAGTAAGTCCGGTTCGTTCCACAGGGAAATCTTTAAACAAAGCTCAACGCTATATTAGTTTACTTTTATAAAAATACAAATATATATATAAGTAATATTATTATTATAAATGGGGGTTTTTACCGTTTAATGACCGGTTTGTCGATTTTAAAACTTTAGTCGCAGTTAAAACCTAATAAATAAAAGACTTAATTTAAAGCGTAAAATAAATAACGATAATGAAATTGCGAATAATAAAAATGCTATAAAATAAAATTGCGATAATTAAAAAGTACAATAATTAAAAGTGCGATTAAATAACAATAAATAAAAGTGCGATAATTAGAAGTGCAATTAAATATAAAATAAAGGAAATTAAATATGAAATAAAAGAATTATGCTTATTTAAACTTCCGTAATCATAATGTTTGACATGTTGATTTTAGTTTTATGCCCATGGGTTAATTGTCCTTTGTCCTGGATTATTTAATATGTCCGTCTGGTTTTTGTCCATAACAGTCCATCAGTCATAAATATAAAGTGCGAGTGTCCTCGTCAAATTATTATTATACCCGAAGTTAAATATTCCAACTAATTGGGGATTCGAATTGTAACAAGGTTTTAATACTTTGTTTAATGAATACACCAGGTTATCGACTGCGTGTAAACCAAGGTTTTACTACTTTGTTAACAATTACACCAATTACCCTTGAATGTAATTTCACCCCTGTTTTAATTATTCTAGTGGCTATTAATCCATTCCCATGTCCGGTTAAATGAACGATTATTCGTACATATAAATACCCCGCCCATCGTGTCCGATCGAGTGTATATGGTAATTTATAGGGACGCCCAATTGTAAATCTTTATATTAACATTAACAAACTATCATTTAGTTAAACAAATATAAAGCCCATTAATAGCCCATAGTCTAATTTCCAAAAGTGTCGTTCTTTTGTCCAAACCCCAATTATGGTACAAAGCCCAATTACCCAATTTTAGTAATTAGCCCAACATCATGATTACTTCGTTTTAAATAAGCATAATAATAACTTAGCTACGAGACATTAATATAAAAAGGTTGAACATAACTTACAATGATTTAAAAATAGCGTAGCGTTACACGGACAGAATTTCGACTTACACCCTTACAATATTCGCTAACATACCCTTATTATTAGAATTAAAATTAAAATTAAAATATAAATTATATATATATATATCGTTTACATATGAGAGAAGAGAGAAAAAGATTATGAATTGCGATCAGAATTCGGTTGCTTTTATAGGAAAAGTCGAAATTTGGGGCTCCGCGACTCGCGACAAAATCCTCTTCAAACTCCGCGAGTCGCGGAGAATGAATTTACAGCTAACACCCTTGGAGTCTTTCTCTGCCGACGGTTTTATAATATATATATAATATATATATAATTAATATAATTAATTATATATTATATTATATTTATATACATAGTTAACTTGTAATTTTTAGTCCGTTGCGTCGAGCGTTAAGAGTTGACTCTGGTCCCGGTTCCGGATTTTCGAACGTCCTTGCGTACAATTTTATATTTTGTACTTTGCGTTTTGAATCTTGTACTCTTGTAATTTCGAGACGTTTCTTATCAATAATTGGAACCTTTTTGATTGTCTTTTGTACTTTTGAGCTTTTTGGTCGTTTGCGTCTTCAATTCGTCGAATCTGTCTTTTGCCTTCACCTTTTATTATTTAAACGAATATCACTTGTAAATAGAACAATTGCAACTAAAAGCTTGTCTTTCTTGAGGAATAATGCTATGAAATATATGTTCGTTTTTAGCATTATCAAATATTCCCACACTTGAGCGTTGCTTGTCCTCAAGCAATATTGTCTTGAAATACTAGAATCACTTCTTTATTCTTCACACTTTGTACATCAGTGATTTCTATACGGCGGTATAAACAATGGTAGTAACGATATGGTTTACAGTCCCACATGACTATAAAAATTTAGATCCATTAAGGAAATTGGATCTTTATGAAAACATTTGATCTTTTGAAAATTAAATCTAGTTTTTACCCTAGATAAGTTTTCCGGGATAACCCTTTACCGGTGTTTGCAAAATATTTTTGTGGGTTTGGTGGGTTTCAGAATTGAAAATTTTAGCTCAAAACTTGCTGTTTTGTGTCACCCACTTGCTAACCTTGTATTAGGAAAGCAACACGTCCAGTTTACTTGTTCCGTATATTACCTTTCGGCAAACTACCGTCCGGTTGTAAAGGAAAGTGTTGAACAAGCAACTGTTAAGGCAATGTCCCGTGACATACTTTTGATTATGGTCTATAACGTGTCGGACGCAATTACTATCCTTGGTAGGAGCAATAGTAAAGCTCACCCTTATAATTTTTCGGTCTGGCACAAGGTCCTGTCTTTGACCACTATGCAACCACCGTTCTTACGGTTGACACCCGATTTAGTTCAGGTGACCTAATGAATTCCAGGTGAATTCCTAGGATTTTACGTTCAATGGTAATGAACGCATTGAAAATAGGGTTTTCAGAAAACAAATCGGTTTGTAATTTTGATCAAAATATTTTCTCGTTTAAGCTCGAGTTTAGATATCATCGAATTCCATGAGTTTGTAATTCTCAATCTTTAAGGTCAATCTCTAGGATTGAGTAATATCAGTCTTAAAAGCTGATTTTTAATCTTTAAGGAGATTATCCTTTCTGGGGATCTGATTCATTAGTCTTATCCAGCTAATTTGCATGGTGCCCCCCCCCCATTGTACGAGATAAATCCTTCTCATGGTTAGGATAAATCTGACCACTTGGCGACCCTGTTTAATGCTGAGGTCCGTGGATTTCCTGCTGATTTTAGTGATGACTTTTCTAGATTTTTCGTCAACCTACAGCTGGTCTGGACGACAACTTCATGACCTAAATCAAGAAGCGCGTTTCTTCTTCGGAAGACTTTACTTCCTTTTAATGATGGAATTGATTCATCATGTAGATCCATCTCTTCTTTTCTTTCATCGGGTAAAAACAGTTTAGTTTAGTCCAAAGCAAAAGTATTTTCAGTTATTTGTTACAGATATATGTGACATATGTTTAAGATAACTTGGTAAATTTTCCCACACTTGGCTTTTATTTTTCTTTTTATCGTCCTCTATTCCATTTTAAATGAATTTTAACATTTTAGTTTGTTTCTTAATTTGTGTCCTTTCCGAGGTAACAATAATTTCGGTGTTAAAACCTAGTTTTATCGTTCATAAATATGTATAAACATGATTTTGAATTCATTTAATTGAAAAATTTTACTAGAATTGGGTAGTCAGTATATAAGACTAGGGCTGTTCTTTTTTATCAGAGAGCACTAGATTCTAATACAACTACTGCTTTACTAGTATTTTTAAAATCCGAAAGAATTTAACCCCTTCCCACACTTAAGATCTTGCAATGCCCTCATTTGCAAGAAATCAGTAACAATTTAAATTATTGAAGGTGATTTGTGTGAAAATGATTAAATTTTACCAATGTTTCCAAATATATTGGCGTTTGTTTGCTGAATGATAAATGGTGCACATCATTTGTTCATTCCGTCTTGTTGTTATTTCACATATATTTTGCATCTTGTCGTCAAAATTAGTTGCTTTTGCTGAACTTAATGCCAGTCTTTGAAAATGCGTTGTTTTACCCTGTTGTGTACATAAGATAAACTGCAAACATATATACATATTTTTGAAGTTTGGTATATTACCCCACATTCAAAAATTATTAAAATCTAAGAATAAAAGTTAGATAATTATAAAAATGATTACAATATTAACAAAAGTATTAAACATATCAATAATTACAAATTACAAAATAAAAAAAAAATAATAAGTAAACTAAGGATGATATTGGTACCAATAGGGGTTCCAGGCATAACCATAAGTGCTATAGAATGCTTCGGCAGGGTCATACGTAGGATATGGTGGCTGCATCTCTATAGACCAAGGAGGGAAGATGGGTTTCGGTGTAGGAATATAGTTTCTACCTATATGTTGGCAATGAGCTATGATTTGGTTCTGATGAACTTGCCAATCTTCAAATGCTCTCTGTCTAGCATTTTCGTATTCCTGAGAAGCTATAAACCTATGCATTTCTTGCATCTCATTCCCCCCTCCTACATTACCTTGCTGCTGGTTTCTCTCCACCTGTGGATGTCTACCATGGTATTGTACTGCGGCGTTATTTCGCCTCTTCAAAACTTTCGCACCATGGTATACATTTAAACCTATAGTATCGCGGGGTTCTGGTTCTTCTACTAATAATCCCCCCCGACTTATATCCACACCTAGATATTCACCAATCAAAGTAATAAAAATACCACCTCCTATTATGCTATGTGGTCGCATCCCCCGAACCATAGCTGATAAATAATAACCCACACAATATGGTATACTTACAGCGCTTTGTGGGTCTCGAATACACATATGGTAAAACAAATCATGTTCATTTACTTTTTCCTTGTTTTTACCCCTTTGTGTAATCGAATTAGCTAAAAACCTATGTATCACTCTTAATTCGGCTCTATCTATATCCAAATAAGAGTAATTTCCCCCTTTGAAACGGTGATGGCTTGTCATTTGACTCCACACACCGTGTGTATCAAAATTTTCATCTATCTTTCTACCGTTTAGTATCAATCCTCTACAATCGGCAGACGCTAACTCCTCAGGCGTATATATACGTAAAGCCTGAGCCATGTCCAGTAAAGACATGTGGCGCATCGAACCGCCTAACAAAAATCTAATAAAAGAACGATCGGTTAAACTAGCTACCCGATCATTCAACTCTATACTACATAACAATTCTTCACACCATACTTTATATACAGGTCTACGTATGGTGAATAAATGTACCCAGTCATTAAAAGAAGAATTACCATACCTCTGTACAAGTAATTCCCTAATTGGCCCGGCCAATTCTACAGCTTCTAAGGGTCCCCATTCTATGACCCTCGGTACCTCAACAACCTTAGAATGAAGAGTATGCAAACCCCGTTGATATTTTAGATAATCTATCCAAAGTCTGTCAAATCTCAGGTTCGGGTGCAACTCTTCCAAGTGCATATCGGAAAAGGTCATGACTGGATGAGGTATATCCTGCTTGTAGTAGTTATCCACCTCCTGTTGTTCCAAATTCTCAGCAGGAGCATTGCGGGCTTGGGATGAAGATTCACCCCTTTCATTCTGCAAAACACATCAAACACAATTTTTGTGCATCCAAATATGCATTAGTGTCAGCAAAATCATCAATCAAAATAATTACAATGACATTATCAATTTATATCAAACTTAAGCTTATTTTCACATTTTTATCAAATCTACACTTTTTCAAATAAGCATATACGAAAATTTTCGCCAAGTTCATAAGCATTCAACTCAAATAACATGTCAAAATAATCATTACTAGCAATCAAACAAGTCTCAAATGGCATTATCTTTCAAAAATCAAGTTCATGAATTTTAGACTTGAAAAAGTCCACTTTAATTCTCAAAATCATGTTTAGGCTCAAAGTTTGGATCATTTAACTACCTAGACATGTTACACTACTTATTTTAGCAACAATTCATGACAAAAATCGGCCATAACCTGTTTATATCAAAAAGCCCCAAATTTGCTCAAGAACACAAACCCTAGAATATTCAAAATTTGAAGTTTAAGGCTTCTAATCATGTTAAACAGCATCAATCTAGGTTATACAAGCATAATACATAAACAATTTAAGTCTAATTACACTAAAAAGCATCAAAATCAATTTGGGGAAAAAATAGCTCAAGAACACCAAATTTCGGATTAAATGGTGTTTAGGTGTAGAAATTTACCGTTTTTCTTGAGTAATTCTTAGATAGCATCCTTCTCAACATGATTTTAGCAAAAGATTTGGTGATTAACGGTTAAAAATTGTGATTAGGGTGTATTTTGCGGGGTTTTTCGTGGGTTTTCGCAGTTTGTTTTTGAGTTTTTGGGTTGGGGACTGAAACTGATCGTTCAGCTCTTTTTATTTTTTTTCTGTAATCCAGCCTCTCCGCGAGTCGCGGCGAAATACACTTCAAACTCCGCGACTCGCGGAGTTTGTTTTTTTTTTTTTTTTTTTTTTATAATCATTAACTTTTGAAAACAATTAAGAAATTAATTTTAAAATTTTGTTTCCCTTATTATTTAGGACGAGGTCATTTCGGATCGATGTCCTAGTCCGTCTCTCGACAAAATTTTAAAATTTGTCTTTTTGTAGCGATTGTTTTAAAAGCTAAGATTTTTGGGTTTTTTAATGTTTTTGGCATACTTTAAATCAATAAGATTAAAAATAATGATAATAAAAGTTCTCGTCCCTCCCTTGGGTAAAGCAATTTCGGTTCAAAGACCTAGTCTTCAACTTACGACGAATTTTAAAAATCATATTCTTAACTTAATGAGATAAAGTAAATTTTTGTTTTTAAATTCACACAACTTAAATATGAAATTCAAAATTAATATTAAAAATTCACACCAAACTTAAAATTTGAAATGCATAAAATTAAAAATTTATATTTTAAAAATTAAAAATTCACACCAAACTTAATTTAAAAAAATTTATAAATTCATATCAAACTTATATTAATTTTTCAAATATTTACAATTTTAAATATATTGTTTTTACAAAGTTTACAATATTAATTTAAGATTTAAATATTAATTTTAAAAATATGGTAAGAATAAAATTAAAAATCTTTTTGTCTTTTTATCCCACTTTAATCAATCAAATATTATCAAAAATATGCGCCCCTCTTTTCGGTAAAGTAATTTCGGTTCCAAGACCTAATTTAACTCATGACGAATTTTTGAAATATTTTGGGTTGATTGATTAAAGATATTTATACCTTAAGAATAAACGTTAAATTTCGCAGTGATGTAATAAATTTTTGAATGATATCAATAATTTCGGTCGCCAAACCTAATTTTATTCAATACCAATTTAATACTTTTTAGCGAACAAATTAGCGTTTATTATCAAAAGGTTAAAAATAAAAATAAAAACTGTACAGACATACCTGTGAAATAGATTTCTTAGTTATATGATCTATCCCATTCATAAGATAGTCGGTTTAATTGATTTTCCATGGCTACATAGGCGTAACCTCGAGCATTCAGTGTCTTTTCTTCTAAACATATGAACGGTCCGTCTCTGCATAAAGTAACAAATTCGGTATTTGAATAGGTTTGATTATTTGAACATTTACCTCCATGTGACCATTTTCCGCATTTGTGACATCGTTCTAGGTGTCGTGCTCTTCTTTTCACTGTGGATTTTGATTTTCCTTTACCAAATTGTAACTTATTATCTTCGCATCTGGATTCTTTTCTAACTCCGTCCATTCTTTCTCTGATTACTGATACTATTTCACTCGGGAGTATGTCATTATTACGTTTAGTGATCAAAGCGTGTAGCATTAGACCATGGTTTAGTTCACAGGCAGTCTTCATTTCGTAAAAACCTAAAAAAAATAAAAATTCAGAATGGGGGGAGAAGACTAGTTCTTTAGGGTCTGCTAGGGAAAGACCATTCGGGTTCCATTTTCGAGAACTACACGAAAACAGACAATCTAACTCTAACAGAAATACTTATTATTCTTTAAAGACTTGATTCTCCCCACACTTAATTAGCTGTGTTGTCGAAATTGTGATTAACTTCGTTGTCGACTTCCATCGGACCATGTATGTAATGTTTAACTCTGTGACCATTAACTTTAAATTCAATCCCATTTGAATTTATTAATTCTATCGTTCCGTATGGGAAAACTCTTTTGACTATGAATGGTCCAGACCATCTTGATTTCAATTTTCCAGGAAATAGCTTGAATCGTGAATTGAAAAGAAGAACTCTGTCTCCTTCTTTAAATTCTTTTGAACTTCTGATTCTTTTATCATGCCATTTCTTCGTTCTTTCCTTATAGATTAACGAATTTTCGTATGCTTTATGTCTTAATTCTTCTAATTCGTTTAGTTGACTTAATCGTAGACGTCCAGCTTCATGTAAATCAAGATTACATGTTTTCAAAGCCCAAAATGCTTTGTGTTCAATTTCTACTGGAAGATGACATGCTTTTCCATAAACAAGTCTAAAAGGTGTGGTTCCAATTGGAGTTTTGTAGGCTGTTCTAAAAGCCCAGAGTGCATCCTCCAATTTAATGGACCATTCCTTCGGATTTGATCCTACGGTTTTCTCTAGAATACGTTTTAAAGCTCGGTTTGTATTTTCAACTTGTCCACTTGTTTGTGGATGATATGCGGTGGAGATTTTATGAGTTACTCCATATCTTTTAAGAACTTTCTCAAGTTGATTATTACAGAAATGAGTACCCCGATCACTTATTAAAGCTTTCGGTGTTCCAAACCTTGCAAAAAGATGTTTTAAAAAGTTGACTACAACTCGTGCATCGTTAGTTGGGAGAGCTTGTGCTTCCGCCCATTTAGATACATAATCAATGGCTACGAGTATATATAGCTAATTATGAGATTTTGGAAATGGACCCATAAAGTCAATACCCCAAATGTCAAATACTTCACATACTTGGATGACATTTTGTGGCATTTCATCACGTTGACTTATTTTTCCGGCCCTTTGACAAGCATCACAGGATTTGCAAAGAAGGTGTGCGTCTTTGTAAATTGTAGGCCAATAGAATCCAGCTTCATAAACTTTTCTTGCTGTTAGTTGAGGCCCATAATGCCCTCCTGTTGGTCCTGTGTGACAATGGTTTAAAATTTTACTAGCTTCATCTCCAAATACACATCGGCGTATTATTCCATCGGGACAACTTTTAAACAGATGTGGATCTTCCCAGAAATAGTGTTTTATATCACTGAAGAATTTCTTTCGTCTTTGGTACGATAATCCTTTTTCAAGGAATCCACAAACTAAGTAGTTTGCATAGTCTGCAAACCATGGGATTTCTTTATAATCTATCTTCAATAGATATTCATCAGGAAAGTTGTCTTGTATGGCCGATTCATTTAGAACTTCTAACTCAGGATTTTCAAGACGAGAAAGATGATCAGCGGCGAGATTTTCTGCTCCTCTTTTATCTCGGATTTCAATATCAAACTCTTGTAAGAGTAAGATCCAACGGATTAATCTTGGTTTAGCATCTTGTTTTGAAAATAGGTATCTAAGAGCAGAATGGTCGGTATAGACCACCGTTTTTGCTAGAACGAGATATGATCGAAATTTGTCAAAAGCAAAGACAATAGCAAGGAGTTCTTTTTCAGTAGTTGTATAGTTCGTTTGTGCTCCTTGTAATGTCTTACTAGCATAATATATAGGTTGAAATCGTTTTTCAATCCTTTGTCCTAAAACGGCTCCCATTGCAAAATCACTTGCATCGCACATTAGTTCAAATGGTAGATTCCAATTTAGTGTTATCATGATCGGTGCATTAGTGAGTTTCTCTTTAAGAATATTAAAAGATTTGATACACTCATCTGAAAAGATGAATGGAGCATCCTTTTCTAGGAGTTTATTCATAGGAGTGGCAATTTTTGAAAAATCTTTTATGAAACGTCGGTAAAAACCGGCATGCCCTAGAAAACTCCTAACTCCTCTAACATTGGTGGGATGTGGAAGTTTAGCAATTACATTTACTTTAGCTCTATCCACTTCAATTCCTTCTTTTGAAATTTTATGTCCAAGAACGATGCCTTCTTTAACCATGAAATGGCATTTCTCCCAATTAAGTACTAGATTTGATTTTTCGCATCTAATTAGCATTCGTTCCAGATTAACTAGACATGATTTAAATGTATCACCGAAGACTGAAAAGTCATCCATGAATACTTCCATGCATTCTTCTATCATGTCGTGAAAAATCGCCATCATACACCTTTGAAAGGTTGCAGGGGCGTTACAAAGTCCAAATGGCATGCGTTTGTAAGCAAAAGTACCATAAGGGCACGTGAATGTGGTTTTCTCTTGATCTTCGGGTGCTATTGGAATTTGAAAATATCTGGAAAATCCATCTAGAAAACAATAGTAACTATTTCCGGCTAATCTTTCCAACATTTGATCTATGAAAGGTAAGGGAAAGTGATCTTTTCTGGTGGCGTCATTTAATTTTCTATAATCAATACATACACGCCATCCTGTTACAGTCCTAGTAGGAATAAGCTCATTTTTCTCATTTGTAATGACAGTCATGCCACCC
The DNA here is from genome assembly GCF_046630445.1 of Rutidosis leptorrhynchoides. Classification (NCBI taxonomy): domain Eukaryota; kingdom Viridiplantae; phylum Streptophyta; class Magnoliopsida; order Asterales; family Asteraceae; genus Rutidosis; species Rutidosis leptorrhynchoides. The sequence goes on along the minus strand of NC_092335.1, from coordinate 103,821,639 downwards.
TTCTTAGGTACGCATTGAACTGGGCTTACCCATGGACTATCAGAAATTGGATATATCAAACCTGCATCTAGCAGTTTAATAATCTATTTCTTAACTACATCTTGCATATTAGGATTTAGTCTTCGTTGGCGTTGCACATACGTTTTATGACCTTCTTCCATAAGGATTTTATGTGTGTAATACGAAGGACTTATTCCTTTAATATCATGAATCTTCCCTGCAATGGCTGGTTTATGAGCTTTCAACACAGAAATGAGTTGTGATTTCTCATTTTCAGTAAGAGAAGACGATATTATTACAGGTAATTCAGATTCACCATGTAAATAAGCGTATTCCAAATGGTTTGGAAGTGGCTTTAACTCTAATTTCGGAGGTTCTTCTATCGATGATTTATATCGATATCTGTCTTCTTCTTTTAGCATTTGAATTTCTTCTGTTGTTGGTTCATATCCATTAGCTATAAGTGTAGCTAACATTTCAGCTTCATCAATTGGTTCATTACCTTCTCCTAAAGAACATTCTCCTGTTCCTTGTAATTCTGGAAATTCTTCTAATAATTCTGCATGTGCATCTATAGTTTGAATATAATAACATGTATCATCTGCAGATTGTGGTTGTTGCATTGCTCTATCAACTGAAAAGGTAACACTCTCATCCTCTATACTTAGGGTCAGTTTCTTACCGAACACGTCTATCATTGCTTTAGCCGTGTTTAAGAATGGTCTTCCTAATATGAGAGGAACTTGAGAATCTTCTTCCATGTCCAAAACAACAAAATCTACTGGAAATACTAAAGTACCAACTTTAACTAGCATGTTCTCCATTATCCCTCTAGGATATTTTATTGATCTATCGGCTAGTTGTATGCTTATTCTGGTTGGTTTTAATTCTCCAAGGTCTAGTTTAGTGTATAGTGAATACGGCATTAGATTTATACTAGCACCTAAGTCTGCCAATGCTTCTATTGAACTAAGACTACCCAGAAAACATGGAATTGTGAAACTTCCTGGATCAGATAATTTTTCTGGTATCTTATTCAACAGCACTGCTGAACAATTAGCATTCATAGTAACAGCCGAGAGTTCTTTCATTTTCTTTCTATTTGAGATTAGATCTTTCAAGAATTTAGCATATCTTGGCATTCCTGAAATCACATCAATGAAAGGAAGATTTACATTTATCTGTTTAAACATATCCAAGAATTTGGATTGCTCGGCTTCAAGTTTTTCTTTCTTCATTTTACTCGGGTAAGGAAGTGGTGGTTGGTATGGTTTAACATAAGGTTTATCCTTAACTGTGTTATTTTCATTAACCTTTTCAACTACCGGTTCTTTTTCCTTATCTTGATCAGGTTGTGGTTCTTGTGGAGTAGGAATAGTTTCATCAGAAGTTACAGGTATTTCAGGTGGTTTAAGTGTTGTACCACTTCTTGTGGTAATAGCTTTAGCTGTTTCATTCCTGGGGTTAGCATTTGTATCACTAGGTAGACTTCCCGGTTTTCTTTCACCTATTAACCTTGCTAGGTTACTTACTTCTTGTTCCAGATTTTGAATAGAAGCTTGTTGATTTCTAAATGCTTGAGCATTTTGTTCATTTGTTTGTTTTTGAGATGTGAAAAACTGTGTTTGAGTTTCAACTAGCTTCGTCATCATATCTTCTAAATTTGGTTTTTTATCATCGGTTTGTTGTGGTGGTTTGTTTTGAAAATTCGGTCTTTGCTGATTATAAGTATTATTGGATACTTGTTGATTTCTAGGACCTTGTTGGTTGTTGTATGGAATATTTCGGTTATAATTCTGGTTTTGATTGTAAATTGGTCTTGGCGGTTGATAATTATTCTGATAATTATTTCCAGGCCTTTGGTTTATGTATGAAATATTCTCTCTTTGTTCCATTGTTAATTCAATACTGAGACAATCTTTTGTCAAATGTGGTCCTCCACACTGCTCACAACTAATTCGTATTGAGTGAATATCCTTAGTCATCTTTTCCATTCGTCTCTCCACAGCATCTATCTTTGAGGAAATGGAATCTAAGTCATGGCTAGAATCGGCTCTAGCTGCTTTAGATGATCTAACGATATCTTTTTCTTGGTGCCACTCATGTGAGTGGGAAGCAGTGTTATCAATAATTTTGTAAGCATCAGTTTCGGTTTTCTTCATAATAGAACCACCAGCTGCTATATCTATGTCTTTTCTTGTAGTGATGTCGCATCCTTGGTAGAATATTTGTACTATTTGAGAGGTGTCTAAACCATGTTGCGGACATCCTCTTAATAACTTTCCATATCTTGTCCACGCCTCATATAGAGTTTCATTTGGCTTCTGTGTAAACGTAACAATTTCTGCTTGAAGTCTTACGGCTTTAGATGCAGGAAAGAATTGTTTAAGAAATTTGTCAACTAAAACGTCCCATGTATCGATCGCCCCTTCAGGTAACGATTCCAACCAATCTTTGGCTTCTCCCTTTAAAGTCCAGGAAAATAACATGAGATATATCTGTTCATCCTCCACTTCTCGGATTTTAAATAGTGTGCAGATCCTATTAAAGGTACGTAGATGTTCATTTGGATCTTCCTTCGGCGTACCACTAAATTGGCATTGATTAGTCACCATGTGTAAAATTTGTCCTTTGATTTCATAATCTGGCGCATTAATGTCTGGATGAGTAATTGCGTGACCTTGGCCAGTGCGTTTAGCTCTCATTCGGTCTTCCATACTTAAAGGTTCCAGATTCTCCATAATTGAATTTGTTGAATCGGTATCACTAGATGATTCTGATTTAATGGTTCGTTCCTCAACAATCTCTGTTTGAATGATTGGTGGCTCCGGAGGAAAGTTTAATGGTTCAGGATCTACGAACCATTCCTGAATATTCTCCGGATTCTCAATTGTGAGGTCGGGTTCAAAAAATGGATTATCGGAAATTTGAACTGAAGTACTTGGTCGACTGGATGACGATTCTAAAGAAAAATCAACGGCAGTTATATTTGCTAAATGTCTTGATCTAGTTACAGGTGGTGAACGTACAAAAGGTGATGAACGTCTTGCTCGGTGCATTCACTGAATATCCTATTAGTTTTTAAAAGGAAAGAAAAATTATAATAAGTTATCCAATTAATAGACTTTTCTGATTTTCCCCACGTTTCGAATAGCCAAAAGATGCAGCAGAGGGGCAGGATTCGTTTGGTCTCAATATAATTGAGGACTGTTTGGCTCCAATAACCCGGTCCACGTACAAATCCAACTATTACTACGAACCAGAAAATTTTGATGTCTATCAATTTAACCACTCAAAATAAATTTTCGTAATTTTAAGAAATTTTAGATAAGAAGTAGAAAAAATTCTAAGTCCTAAAAACTAGAATGGCGAGAAATAAGAAAGAAAAAGAGTTCGTCGAAAAAGGTCGAAAAAGAAAAAATGGTTGAAAAATAAAAGGTGACGAAAAAAAATAAAAAATAAAAGAAACTTATAAAACTTAAAAATACTTGACTAACCTAATCTTATTACTACAACTAACTTAAAATTATAATCGCAAATTGAAATTACTAATTGGAATGATAATTGATACATAGTAAAAGGTCTAAAAATATTAAAGCTTACAAGGAAAAACTAAATTCCAAATGGAAATAACTTAAAAAGAAACTAAAACTTAAAAAGGCGTCGCAAAATTCTAAAGCACCTAAATCTTAGTCTAAAGAAAAAACACTTAAGGAATTCTACGGCAAAGCCTAAAAATCTAGGAGTAAAAATAACTATAGCAAAAACTAAGTTTAAAATTAAATATGAGCTAAAAATACAAATATTACGCTACAATGATTAAAAGGGACAAAATATAAAAATATATAAAAAGTTGTAAAAAGTACAATTTTTATAAAAATATTATTTTTATATTATTTTTTTTTTAATAAAACTACTAATTTTACAATTTAATAAAACTAATTTAAACAAAATAAAACAAATTAAATAAAAAGAAATTTTAAAATAAAACTTAATTATAATAATAATACATAATTAGGGTTTATATTAATAATAATTAATAATAATCCGTAATAAATGCTGAATTAGGGCTTCTGTCGGCGTGTCAGAAAGTCTCCGCGAGTCGCGGTAATTAATGAAGAAAACCCCGCGAGTCGCGGGGTTCAGAAATTCAATTCTGGCACAGTTTGAATCGACGCGTTTTTTCTTTATTATTTTTTTTTATTTATTTTTTGTTTTCTGTTTTTTCTATATATAAAAGATATTTAATAAAACTTATATTTTTATAAATTAAAAAAAAATAAAAGAAACTTATAAAACTTAAATATAAAAAAAAAACTAAAAAATACTTATATTTTTGTTTTTCTTTTTATATTTTCGAATAATTAAAACGTATTTTTACAAAAACGAATTTTTATAAAAGTAAACAAAAAAATCTTTTTTTTTTATATTAGCGTTCCGCTTCCGGCTTTTAAGAGATGTCCCCGGCAGCGGCGCCAAAAATACTTGATGTTATGCGAGGTGTATATAAAATAGTTATTAATTTTAGCAGAAAACACTATTAAATACGATACAATTTTACGCAAGATATTTATTTATTTATAGAATGGATATACTTAAACCTTGCTATAACACTTATAGGCAGTGTACCTAATCGTACAGTAGTGTAGTTTTTAGTAAGTCCGGTTCGTTCCACAGGGAAATCTTTAAACAAAGCTCAACGCTATATTAGTTTACTTTTATAAAAATACAAATATATATATAAGTAATATTATTATTATAAAGGGGGGTTTTTACCGTTTAATGACCGGTTTGTCGATTTTAAAACTTTAGTCGCAGTTAAAACCTAATAAATAAAAGACTTAATTTAAAGCGTAAAATAAATAACGATAATGAAATTGCGAATAATAAAAATGCTATAAAATAAAATTGCGATAATTAAAAAGTACAATAATTAAAAGTGCGATTAAATAACAATAAATAAAAGTGCGATAATTAGAAGTGCAATTAAATATAAAATAAAGGAAATTAAATATGAAATAAAAGAATTATGCTTATTTAAACTTCCGTAATCATAATGTTTGGCATGTTGATTTTAGTTTTATGCCCATGGGTTAATTGTCCTTTGTCCTGGATTATTTAATATGTCCGTCTGGTTTTTGTCCATAATAGTCCATCAGTCATAAATATAAAGTGCGAGTGTCCTCGTCAAATTATTATTATACCCGAAGTTAAATATTCCAACTAATTGGGGATTCAAATTGTAACAAGGTTTTAATACTTTGTTTAATGAATACACCAGGTTATCGACTGCGTGTAAACCAAGGTTTTACTACTTTGTTAACAATTACACCAATTACCCTTGAATGTAATTTCACCCCTGTTTTAATTATTCTAGTGGCTATTAATCCATTCCCGTGTCCGGTTAAATGAACGATTATTCGTACATATAAATACCCCGCCCATCGTGTCCGATCGAGTGTATATGGTAATTTATAGGGACGCCCAATTGTAAATCTTTATATTAACATTAACAAACTATCATTTAGTTAAACAAATATAAAGCCCATTAATATCCCATAGTCTAATTTCCACAAGTGTCGTTCTTTTGTCCAAACCCCAATTATGGTACAAAGCCCAATTACCCAATTTTAGTAATTAGCCCAACATCATGATTACTTCGTTTTAAATAAGCATAATAATAACTTAGCTACGAGACATTAATATAAAAAGGTTGAACATAACTTACAATGATTTAAAAATAGCGTAGCGTTACACGGACAGAATTTCGACTTACACCCTTACAATATTCGCTAACATACCCTTATTATTAGAATTAAAATTAAAATTAAAATATAAATTATATATATATATATATCGTTTACATATGAGAGAAGAGAGAAAAAGATTATGAATTGCGATCAGAATTCGGTTGCTTTTATAGGAAAAGTCGAAATTTGGGGCTCCGCGACTCGCGGCAAAATCCTCTTCAAACTCCGCGAGTCGCGGAGAATGAATTTACAGCTCACACCCTTGGAGTCTTTCTCTGCCGACGGTTTTATAATATATATATAATATATATATAATTAATATAATTAATTATATATTATATTATATTTATATACATAGTTAACTTGTAATTTTTAGTCCGTTGCGTCGAGCGTTAAGAGTTGACTCTGGTCCCGGTTCCGGATTTTCGAACGTCCTTGCGTACAATTTTATATTTTGTACTTTGCGTTTTGAATCTTGTACTCTTGTAATTTCGAGACGTTTCTTATCAATAATTGGAACCTTTTTGATTGTCTTTTGTACTTTTGAGCTTTTTGGTCGTTTGCGTCTTCAATTCGTCGAATCTGTCTTTTGTCTTCACCTTTTATTATTTAAACGAATATCACTTGTAAATAGAACAATTGCAACTAAAAGCTTGTCTTTCTTGAGGAATAATGCTATGAAATATATGTTCGTTTTTAGCATTATCATAAATATTGTAAAAACAGTTATTTAAACATTGCATGTATTCTCAGCCCAAAAATGTAATGAGTAAAAAGGGAGCAAATGAAACTCACAGTACTGTATTTCATAGTAAAAATACATATGACGTCATTGAACAAGTGTAGGGTTGGCCTCGGATTCATGAACCTATATCATTTGTATAATTATTAAAACATATAATGGAATTACATAATTTCAGTTATTAGTATTTGTTATTTATATATTTTTTTATATAGAATCTATTCTAAAATCCATTAAAACTTTTAATTATATTAAATCTTACTTTATATGTTATATTTATTTATTTTGTATATATATTTAAAATGAAAAATATTTTTATATATTTAGTTGTGTCAATATATCTAAATATATTATATGATCAGTATTATATTTAAAATCATTAGTTGGTTATATGTAAGTATTTATATAAATACTTTTAATATGTTTGATATATTGTATATGAAATATTAATGTACTTTTAGTATATGTAAAGAGTATACTTTATGTACAGAATATTTAGCTGCTAAAAATGTTAGTTTTGATAACAAGGATTTACTCATAATAATAATAATACTTTATTTGATAATGATAATACTGATAATTACATAAATGATACTAATACTAATATTAATAATAGTTCGTAATATTTTCATAATAACATTTATAATAATAATCTTAATTTTAATAGTACTTCTATTGTTATTAATGATACTAATAATAACATTAATAATGATGTTACATAATAGTAAAGTGATAGTAATATTAATCATAATCTTACTAATACCTAATAATAATAATAGTTGTTACTTACTACATATATTAGTAATATTAATAACAATAATAACTATAATACTAATATTAATAACAATAACAATAATAATCATAACAATAATAATAATAATAATAAAGATTTGTGACATTAGAAACTACCTCATATGGCCTTTAAAAAAATTGTTGATGTCTGCAGGACTCGAAACCTAGACCCCTCGTTAACCCTTCAACAGCCTAAACCATCCCCTCTAACTCGTTTTTCTGTTTTATATCACAGTGTTATTTCTTTTAACCCAAAATTCGTTTGATCCAACATCTCAGCCTAGTATTCTTCGGCCCAGATAAAAAGAACTGAATTAATAGCCCAATCATTTGTACTCAACAGCCTGCTAACGTGAGATAAGTGAAACCCATCGATGGATTTCATGAAGGTGTCGGTGGATTTAATTAGGAGTTAAAAAAAATACATATTGTGATTATCAGATAATGGGAAAGTAACCCTACAGCCGTCATTATCATATATCTCATAACATCGATCATCATCTTTCTATAAATCGCTGTACATCTTCTTTGTGGTTTGAACAGGAAAACAGAAGTAAAAGCAGGTGGGAATGATTGTTTTAGAGCCGTTGTATTCGTGTATAAATATATATGTGGGATGATGAAGGTGCTTATTAAAACAGAAAATAACTAACAAAAACTCGATCGTAGGTGGTAGGTTTGGGTGTTTTCCAGCTGCAAAGTAGCAGTTAAAAGATGGTGATGATAGTTTACGTTTAGAGAGAGAGAGGAAAAAAAATGGCGGATTATGATGATTGATGGTGACTGTGTTGTGGTCTGTAAAACAGAAATCGGTAGCATAAGATGAGTTCGATAATGGGTTATGTTGGGTGTTCTTGTAAGTAAAGATAGGGCTAGATGAAGGTTAAATGGTTATCGAACACGATGATGTTGTGGGTTTGTAGTTGTGATCAATGGTATTCTAGTGGTGATAGCCGATGGTTCTCGGTTATAACAATCAGGAACAATCGAAACATATCATAAGAGAAATTATAGCAGTCGAGAGATTCTATGGTTGAGTTGTTTGATAGTTCGAGCAAGAAAGGTGTCGAGTAATAGGGAGTTGCAGGTGCATGATGGTGTCTTGGTGATCGAATAAGAGGGTCTGATTCTAGCTGAAACAGAAGCGAACATAGTGCAGTAGCAGTAGTTGCAGTGGTTGTTGTGGTATGTGGGTGTCGAGTAGCTGCAGACCAAAAAGGAACGAGCTGAGCAGTAGCTCGATAGTGATGATGGTGGTCGTATGGGTTAGCAAAGAAAGGAAAATAAAAAGTTGGTGGTTTAGGTGATGAGTTTGATGGTGGGTTAGCTAGTTCGATGGAAATAGAAGCAAGAAACAGAATAGGATTAGATAGTTGGTGTGCAGTTTCATATCTCCTATATATATATATATATATATATATATATATATATATATATATATATATATATATATATATATATATATATATATATATATATATATATATATTATATTCATTATGTATTATATATAATAGTGGGTGTTGGGTTGATGATTTAGACATCAAACAGAAAGGAATCAAGTGGTGTTTTGGAGTGGATTCATGACAAAAACAAAGAAACAAGGATGTGGGGTTTGGCAATTACAAAAAGTAAGTTGAGACTTCTATGTAAAGAATTGTTGGTTTGATTGATCGAGATTGTAAGGTGTCTATAGATGTATACATATCAACTTACATATAGATATATTTATATATATTAGAATATCATATATTAAGTATCATTATCATATAATTGTGAAAGGAAACAGTGATTGAATTGGAAAAGGAATATAAGCACAATAATTCAATCAATTAGCAGCCGGAAGAATTTTAATTATGTGCCGACAGTTTTTCACAGACTGTGTATCGAGCACTATTTGAAATCAGGGGCGGATAAAAGTCTTCGGAAAAATCCCAAAATTTTAATTTAAATATTTTTATTTATTTAGGTCATTATGCTATAAAGTTTGGTCATTAACTATTAAATAAAAATTACATTAATTAATCACTCCCAATCCCCAAGCAAAATATAAAAAGTTTTAAACTTTGATAAACAACATCTAAATATATTATTAATAAGCCTAAAATTTATAAAACTCATTTTTGAATCATCGTTACATAAGTTTAAATTTAACTTGCTTAATATCAATCGAAAGATAAAATGAGTAATACAATCATTTAATTTTTATTTTTTAATATACTTTATTTATATATAGAGATATATTTTAGATAATAATTATTATAATATCCTTTTTTTTAATCTTTAATAACAACAACATATAATACTTCATATTATATTTTGAATTATTATTTATATATGCATACACACATATCTATTTACAATTAATGGTTCGTGAATCGTCGAGAGCAATCGAAGGTCAATTGAATATATGAAACAGTTCAAACTTTTTGAGATTCAACATTACAGACTTTGCTTATCGTGTCGAATTCATATAAAGATTAAGTTTAAATTTAGTCAGAAATTCCTGGGTCGTCACACAAGGTACGGGTGTAGTATGTTACGGGGCGATGCCAAGTTGTGGTAGGACGCGAAAATCCAACTTTATGGTGAAGAACAATGTATAGACTTCATTTGGGACGAGTTCAAGGCGGAGTTTTTCAATGAGTACCGAACTTCGGCCGATCTTACTAAACTTAAGGACGAGTTGCGTGCCTTGAGGCAAGGGTCGATGGATTTGAACACTCTCAAATCCGTTTTCTTGTCAAAGACCCAATTTTGCCCAGAGTATGTTGGGAACGATAAAATGTTGAAAGAAGATTTCTATCTAATCTTGAACGACAACTATCAAGATAAGATTAGTGTGAACGTGATGAAAAGCTTTGATGAGTTGTTTGATATGGCTAAAGGTTTTCAGTCGCTCGCTTTGAGAAAGAGTGGCTTTACTTTTGGTAAGAGGAAGTTCGAAGCTACTAGTCATTCGAGCAAGAAGAGTAAAGGTGCAACCGAGAGTGTCGGTAGTGTGAAGAAAGGTGCTTCTGGAGTTTTTCCTTTTTCTTGTCACAATTGTGGGCGAAGGGGGAATATGGCCCGTGATTGTACCAAACCATCTACTACAACCAAACTCACATGTTATAATTATGGTACAGAAGGGCACTGAAGGTCGGAGTGTCCCGATTTGAACACCGATCATGTTAAGAAGTTAGAGAAGGCGGCGGGTACGGCTCAGGGATGAAATTACTTAATGACCCATGATGAGGCCAAGCAATCAAATGAAGTTGTCTCAGGTACTTTCATTGTTAGCTCTAATCCGGCAACAATCCTATTTGATAGCGGTGCTAATTTATCGTTTGTTTCTCCAAGATTTGTGTCTAAGCTTGATAAACCGCTAGCTAAGTTAAGTCATTCGGTAGAAGTCGAAATAACGAATGGTAAGACGGTGCTAGGGGTTGATGTGTGTAATAAATGTGATATTGTGTTTGGTTCCGAAACGTTTAAAATTGATCTTATCCCGATGACCTTGGGTGAATTTGATATTGTCGTTGGTATGGATTGGCTCGATCGTTATAGAGCCGATATTTCATGCCATGAGAAATCTATTTGTGTAAAGACCCCAAGTGGGGGAGAGTTAATTATTCATGGCCAGAGACGGAGAAGACTTGTGCCATTATGCACTTATGCACGGGCACGTCGTTTCCTTATTAGTGGTGGCATGACTTTCCTTGCTCATGTAGTTGATACTCGTGAAGGGCCACCATCTATTTGTGAAATTCCGGTGGTTAGTGAATTCGAAGACGTTTTTTCGGATGAATTGCCGGGTGTTCCGGCGGAAAGACAAGTTGAATTTCGCATTGAATTGATTCCGGGGGCTACTCCCATTGCTAAAACTCCTTATCATTTAGCACCAACGGAGATGCAAGAGTTGTTAAATAAAACCCAAGAGTTGCTTGAAAAGGGTTTAATTCGACCGAGTGCTTCACCATGGGGCGCTCCAGTTTTATTCGTGAAGAAGAAGGATGGTAGTATGCGGATGTGCATCGATTATCGGGAGTTGAACAAAGTGACGATAAAGAATCGTTATCCATTGCCTCGGATTGATGATTTGTTTGACCAACTCCAAGGTGCAACGTATTTCTCTAAGATTGACCTACGGTCCGTCTATCACCAAATGCGGGTCCGTGAGGAAGATACTGAGAAAACGGCTTTTCGAACGCTTTACGGGCATTATGAGTTTGTAGTTATGCCTTTCGGTCTTACGAATGTACCGGCGGCATTCATGGATCTTATGAACCGAGTGTGCCAACCTATGTGGGACAAGTCGGTGATTGTGTTCATTGACGACATACTTGTCTATTCGAAGAGTATGAAGGAACATGAACATCATTTGCATGGTGTGTTGAAGACGTTGCGGAAGGAGAAGTTGTATGCAAAATTATCCAAATGTGAATTTTGGCTAAGGGAAGTTCAATTCCTTGGCCATATTGTGAACAAGGATAGTATTCAAGTAGATCCGGGGAAGATTGAGACGGTGAAGAGTTGGGGACGACCGACTACACCTACGAAAATCCGAAGTTTTCTCGGATTGGCCAGTTATTATCGTCGGTTTATCCAAGACTTTTCTAAAATCGCTTCTCCTTTGACAAAGTTAACGAGAAAGAACGCGAGATTTAATTTAGAAAACGAGCAAGAAATTGCTTCCCAATTGCTAAAAGAGAAGTTATGTCAAGCTCCGGTTTTAGTGTTGCCGGAAGGTTTAAGGCCATTTAAACAATAGAAATTTTTTTTTTTTTTTTTCAAAGTTTAAGTCCTTGCCCAGATCAGGCTAATGCCGCGGCGCGGCACCTTCTGTCGCGGCGCGACATATAACTAGAAATTTGACCTTGCTTAGCAGCCTTTCTGTTACCAAATCCAGCTCTATGTCGCGGCGCGGCATAGATTGTCGCGGCGCGACATTCAACGGGAACTGGGACAGAATCTGCAACTTAAGTACAAAACCACAATTTTACCAATTCAATAGCTCAAAACACATTCTCAACATCACAATACATATTTAAACTTAATTTAAACAGTTTCTAGCATCGATAAACATAGCGGAAGTCTTTTAACCAAAAACAACGGGTTTACACATTCAAGTATAACATTTGTTCCCGAAAACTTAAAAGAACATATTCATCAATTACAAAAGGCTTTGGCGTTGATAAGCGGTACCAATTGAGCTTGGTTCAAAATAGAGACTTGCATTTACCACTTACTCTAATGCCAATGCTCCGCGACTCTTCAAACGGGTTCTTTACCTTCTCGATGGCCTTTAGCTCCTAAAACATAAAACAACAAGGGGGTAAGCTTTTACACTTAGTGAGTTATAGGCGAATAATGAAGCATAAAACATTGGGCATAACAATCACATTACTTGTCTTTCAACCTAACGGTTGCTTACTACTTTCGAATCCGATTCTTACTTACCATAGACATGACTTACTAGGCCGACCCTAGTAATTATGCCTAAGCTAACCATAGGCATACTCATATGCCTAAGCTACCATAGTCTCATTTCATTCTCATAAACATACATAGACACTTAAAGTGTCTAAGCTAACTCATACCATAGACAAGATTACTAGCAAAGTAATAATCTTGCCTAAGCTACACCTCAACCATAGATACAATTATTAGATGAAACTAATAATTCTATCTAAGCTACTCAACTAGTACACTTAGTCGTTACTCTCTTGCACGGATGCAATCCGAGAACACTAAGCCACTCTTGACCTGCCCATATTACCCCCTATAAACTCACCTTGATTAAACGGATTTCCTTGATCACTTAAGGCTCCTTTTCCTTGATTAGCACCTATACATGAGCTAACCTCATTAATAACATAACTCAATCAAAATTACAACCTTCAATACATTCATACACTTACACATTGACTTAACCCCCTATTTACTCCAATCTACACATTAACACTTACATACATAGCATTTGACTTATCATTTCCAATATAACACATTATCAAGCCAACATCATTTCCTTAATCATACAAATCTCTAGTTCATCTTTTATGATCATAACATGCAATTCTTTCAATTATTCCATTAAACATCAAATGTGCATAAATCCATTTCCTTTACTAGCAACCCTAAATCATCAATTATCCAAATTCCATAACTTACCACAATAACAACAATTCATACATGAACTTTCTTCTTCATAATTCTCAACTAGAACACATAAACATTTCATTGAGGCATTTCATCAAACACCTAATGTGCATGACTTAACTCTAAGCCAAATTAACATCAATTCCATCTTAATCACTTACATGCACTCAATTAGCAAGTGTACTCATGAATTTACTTCCAAAATCAATTACCAATTCGTTTTTAATCAAACAAGTGTGCACAAAATCAACATACAACAACTTCTAAGCTCAAGATTCATCACAAACATCCAATATTAGTGATACATAGATATAAAAGTTCATACCTTGACTCTAGGGGTTCAAGAACCCTAATTGTGCACAAAAGAGAAGAAATTGGAGAATTAAAGCTTGCTAGAGTGATTAGAGTGCCTTAGATTAAACAATTTCACAATTGCATGAACAAATCCTTTCAATTGATGGATTCCTCTTCTTCTCCTCCAAAATGTCGACACACACATACACCTAAACACACTCACTGTATTTTTTTGTAAAATGAATTGATTTCCAGCATTTTCACTTCTTTTATTAAAACAACTTTGTCTTATTTGCAATTTCTACCCTCCCCATCAAAACTCTATCATGGGAGGTCCTTAAATCTAACTTTGCACCATTAGTCCTTTCTAACTTAACCAACAAACCTAACTCTTGTCCATTTATATAAAATAAATCATTTCATCCATATTTATAATAATAAAATTACATAAAATAATACCTTAAATAATTGGGATGTTACAACTCTCCCCCTCTTGGATTATTCGCGTCCTCGCCAACCATTCTTGATGCAACGATGGATAATAATTCATAAGCCATTCTTCGGGTTTCCATGTACATTCGGAACCCTTTCTAAATTGCCATAACACTTTTAATAACATTATCGACTTATTTCTCAATTGCTTAACCTTTTGATCCAAAATCTTTATTGGCTTTTCCACATATCTTAACTTATCATCAACCTCAATCTCGTTCAAAGGAACATAAGTTGATTCATCCGCCAAACACTTTCTCAATTGTGACACGTGAAATGTGTCATGTATATTACTCAATTCATCGGGCAAGGCCAAACGATAGGCTACCTTCCTGACTTTCGCCACTATCTCAAATGGTCCCACAAACCTTGGACCCAATTTTCCCCTTTTTCTAAAACGAATGATACCCTTCCACGGGGAAACTTTTAGCATTACTTTATCACCCACTTGAAATTCTTTCGGCTTTCTCCTTTTGTCTACATAAGACTTTTGTCGATCTTGTGCCGCCTTCATTCTTTCATGTATTTGATCGATCATTTCGGTGGTTTGTTGTACTATTTCCGTGCTTTCTAATTCCCTTTAACCCACTTCGCCCCAACATATCGGGGTTCTACACCTCCTTCCATACAACATCTCGTAAGGCGCCATTCCAATAGTAGAATGATAACTATTATTGTACAAAAATTCAACAAAAGGTAGATGAGCATCCCTACTACCACCAAAATCGATGACGCACGCCCTTAACATATCCTCAAGAGTTTGTATAGTTCGCTCACTTTAACCATCCGTTTGTGGGTGAAACGCGGTACTCACATGTAACTTAGTACCCATCTCCTCTTGAAACTTTTTCCAATATCGTGATGTAAATCGGGTGTCTCGGTCCGAAATAATGGAAACCGGCACTCCATGCCTTGTAACAACCTCTTTCACATATAACTTAGACATTGCTTTCGATGATGAAGCTTCTCTTATTGCCAAAAATAACGCACTCTTAGTCAATCTATCAACAATAACCCAAATTGGGTCGTGTCGTCGAGGGGTCTTAGGCAACTTAGTCACTAAATTCATTGTAATATGTTCCCATTTCCAAACCGGTACTTTTAAAGGTTGCATCTTACCGTAAGGCATTTGATGATCGGCTTTCACTTGAAGACAAGTAAGACATTTATGCACATACTTAACTATATCCCTCTTCATTCCCGGCCACCAATAGTCTTTCCTTAGATCTCTATACATTTTCGTAGCACCGGGGTGAATCGAATACTTAGATTTGTGAGCTAAGTCAAGGAGCTCACTTCTAACACCACTTTGTAGAGGTACCCAAATTCTCCCATATCTGAGCCTTAAACCAAGAGAATCTACCACAAAATCACCAACTTGTCCCTTGATCCTTTCTTTTCTCACGTTTTCAGGGAATAATGCTTCACCTTGTGCTACTCGGATACTATCAAATATTTGAGGTGATATTACCATAGCCAAACTCGTTATCTTAATCGGTTGGTGACTCGACTTTCTACTAAGAGCATCTGCCACCACATTAGCTTTTCTGGGGTGATACAAAATTTCACAATCATAATCTTTCACCAAGTCGAGCCCTCTCCTTTGCCTATCATTTAAATCCCTTTGATCGAATAAATACTTCAAGTTCTTATGATCGGTATAAATAGAGAACTTAACACCATAAAGATAATGACGCCAAATTTTCAAAGCAAAAACCATGGCCGTTAATTCTAAATCATGCTTGGAATAACGTTTTTCATGTTCCTTCAATTGTCGGGACGCATAAGCTATGACTTTCCCATTTTGCATTAACACAATCCCTAAACCTTTCTTAGAAGCATCACAGTAAACCGTCATATTCTCATTCCCTTCCAGTAAAACTAGTATAGGAGCTTGAACAAGTTTCTCCTTAAGGAGTTGAAACGCTTGTTCTTGCTTTTCTTCCCACCTCCATGGCACATCCTTACGGGTCAACTTTGTGAGTGGGGTGGCTATCCTAGAAAAATCTTGTATAAACCGTCGATAATACCCCGCTAAACCTAGAAAACTCCTAACTTCGGTGGGGGTTGTAGGTGGTTCCCATCTCATTATCGCCTCTATCTTTACCGGATCAACACAAATACCCTTCTTATTAATGACATGTCCCAAAAATTGAACTTCACGAAGCCAAAACTCGCATTTAGAGAAATTAGCAAACAACCTTTCTCTTCTTAAAGTCTCCAATACTTGTCGTAAATGCACCGCATGCTCCCCTTCCCCTTTTGAATACACCAAAATATCATCAATGAATACAATCACAAACCTATCGAGCATCGGTCGACAAACTCTATTCATCAAATCCATAAACGCGGCCGGAGCATTAGTTAACCCAAAAGGCATAACCACAAATTCATAATGACCATACCTTGTACGAAAAGCCGTCTTAGGGATATCTTCTTCCCTTACCTTTAATTGATGGTAACCCGACCTTAGATCTATCTTTGAAAAGAAACATGCACCTTGTAATTGATCAAACAAATCATCTATTCTCGGCAATGGATACTTATTCTTAATAGTGACCTTATTCAATTCACGATAATCTATACACATTCTCATTGTCCCATCCTTCTTTTTCACAAACAAAACCGGAGCTCCCCAAGGTGAACTACTAGGACGTATAAAACCTTTATCTATCAAATCTTGTAGTTGAGTCATCATTTCTCTCATTTCCGATGGGGCTAATCGATAAGGTGCTTTGGCAATTGGCGTGGCCCCGGGAATCAAATCTATTCTAAACTCTACCTCTCGTTCGGGAGGTACACCAGGCAATTCATTTGGAAACACATCCGGAAATTCATTAACTATCGGTACATCACTTATTACAACAACCTTTTTCGAATTATCAACAACATGTGCCAAAAACGCACAACACCCATGAGATAAAAATCTTTTAGCTCTAGCATACGTGCATATAGAAATAGCACGCCTAGCCCGTTCCCCATAAATCCATATAACTTTCCCACTTGGTGATGGAACTAACACAATTTTCTTACGACATAAAATTATCCCTTCATTGTCATCTAACCAATCCACACTCACAATTACTTGAAATTCTCCCATATGCATGGGTATTAAATCAATGACAAACTTTTCATTATCCAAAACAATTTCACACCCCTTAATGATACTATACACCATAACGGTTTTATTATCCGCTATCTCAACCTCTAAAGGGTGCTCTAACATACTTGGGGTCATGTTAAAATGTTTACAAAAAGAATATGAAACAAACGACCTCGTAGCACCGGAATCAAACAAAACATGCGCAGGTAAAGAATTTACAATATAGGTACCTGACACCACATTTTGGGACTCCTTCGCTTCAAGTGCGGTAATCTGATGAGCTCGGGCTCTTGGTCGGCTATCACTAGTCTTCGGTTCCGTCTTAACTTCCTTCTTAACACTACCACTAGCTAAATCCTTCTAATACTCCGGACATTCGGCTTGAAAGTGACCCTTTTCAAAACAATAATAACACTGTTTACCCTTCTTAGGACATTCGGCGGCCCTATGACCCGGCTTCCCACATGAATAACAATCGGTAGTTCCCGCTTTACACTCACCCGCATGATTCTTACCACATCTATTAAATGACTTCACTTCTTTACCACCGCTCTTTCCCGACATGAAACCCCCTTTTGACTTGTGCGGGGACTCGGAACTAAACTTACCCTTCTTCGGGCAAACACTTTGCGTTGAATTTGAGTCTTGATCTAACTTTCGCTTAAACGCAGCTTTCTTTCTAAGTTCATGTTCCCTCACAAGAGCCCTATTCATCATTTCGGCTAAAGTCTTATACGTGCTCTTGTCAATAAACTCACTTATTTCGTGGTTCAACTTCTCATGGTAGTGATCCATCATCAACTTAGGAATTGACACAAAGTCCGGGCAAAAACGAGACTTATCATTAAACTCGGCATTAAACTCGGTCACTAATTTACTTCCATGCTCTATATTCATAAATTCGGATTTCAACCTACTAACTTCGGCGGGTGGAGCGAATTGAGTCATAAACATTTCACGAAACTTATCCCACGAAAAACTTGTAGCTACGTCTCGCCCATGAGACTTAACTATGAAATTCCACCATTCATAACCACTTCCTTTCATTTGATGAGCCGCGTAAATTACTTTTAAATGCTCGGGGCATTCACACAACATAAAAGTTTCCTCAATCTCATCAATCCATCTTTGACTAACAATCGGGTCAACCTTACCATGGAACTCTGGTGGATGACAATTAGCAAAATTCTTGTACTCAAAATGATCATCTTTTCTTCTCGGGACTTCTACTTCTTCCTGTCTCACCCCACTTCCCCCTTCTCCTCTTAAGGTAGGATTATTGGTCATGAGAGTCTTTAACTTTTCATCCAATTGGTCAATTATCAACGTCTTTATCTTCTCTAAGAGGGTTGGGGTGTATCGTATCAAAGCTTGTCCTATTTATCCCGATATATCGTTTGGCATAGTAACCTCATCGGATTCATTTTGTGAGCCTTCAATAGATTCCATTGATGGGGTGTGGACGTACTCATCGTCCTCATCATTACCTCTGTTCGGTGACACAATAGCCATTCTGAAACATTACATTCAACTCATTAGTTCAAATACTTGCATCATTATTTATCATAACCAAGCAAACCGAAAGAATTCTTAACTCAATTCACCATGACCATAGTAGACGTTCATGCGTACTAAAATGAAGTAATGACAATGGCCTGTTGTCATTACACCATCTTATTACGCATTTAATCCACTATGACCCATGGCTAATGAGTATTAAACTCCTTACTTAAATCAACCATGATCTTAGCATTACACTACAAGTCTCGTCAACGACTCTATCCTATGGAGCATGGCACAATCATTCGACCTTAACATTCATGCAAGTCCTAAACCGCTTATCCTTTAACAATAATGGTTTAAGCCTAGATAATCCCTATCGTGGGTTATCCAAGTCCCTTAAACCACAGCTCTGATACCAACTTTTAACGCCATTTAAACAATAGAAATTTTTTTTTTTAAAAAAAGTTTAAGTCCTTGCCCAGATCAGGCTAATGCCGCGGCGCGGCACCTTCTGTCTCGGCGCGACACATAACTAGAAATTTGACCTTGCTTAGCAGCCTTTCTGTTACCAAATCCAGCTCTATGTCGCGGCGCGGCATAGATTGTCGCGGCGCGACATTCAACGGGAACTGGGACAGAATCTGCAACTTAAGTACAAAACCACAATTTTACCAATTCAATAGCTCAAAACACATTCTCAACATCACAATACATATTTAAACTTAATTTAAACAGTTTCTAGCATCGATAAATATAGCGGAAGTCTTTTAACCAAAAATAACGGGTTTACACATTCAAGTATAACATTTGTTCCCGAAAACTTAAAAGAACATATTCATCAATTACAAAAGGCTTTGGCGTTGATAAGAGGTACCAATTGAGCTTGGTTCAAAATAGAGACTTGCATTTACCACTTACTCTAATGCCAATGCTCCGCCACTCTTCAAACGGGTTCTTTACCTTCTCGATGGCCTTTAGCTCCTAAAACATAAAACAACACGGGGGTAAGCTTTTACACTTAGTGAGTTATAGACAAATAATGAAGCATAAAACATTGGGCATAACAATCACATTACTTGTCTTTCAACCTAACAGTTGCTTACTACTTTCGGATCCGATTCTTACTTACCATAGACATGACTTACTAGGCCGACCCTAGTAATTATGCTTAAGCTAACCATAGGCATACTCATATGTGATAATGATAAAAACGAACATATATTTCATCGCATTATCCCTCAAGAAAGACAAGCTTTTAGTTGAAGTTGTCCTATTTACAAGTGATATTCGTTTAAATAATAAAAGGTGAAGACAAAAGACAGATTCGACGAATTGAAGACACAAACAACCAAAAAGCTCAAAAGTACAAAATACAATCAAAGTGATTCCAATTATTGATAAGAAACATCTCAAAATTACAAGAGTACAAGACGCAAAACGCAAAGTACAAGATATTAAATTATACGAAAGGACGTTCGAAAATCCAGAACCGGGACCAAAGTCAACTCTCAACGCTCGAACGGACCGAAAGTTACAAATTAATTATGTATATAAATATAATATAATATATAATTAATTATATAAATTATATATTTATATTATATTTATATAATAAAATCCGTCGGCAGACTAAGATCCAAACTTGTGTGAGCTGGATTCCACTGCTCCGCACTCGCGGAGCTTATAAAGGTAACAACCACCGCACTCGCGGAGGTCAAACAGTAAACGTGGGCCTATAAAAGGCCGAGCATTCGGCCGATTTTTACACATCTTTTTCTCTTCACTCATACGTAAACTTATATATATATATATATATATATATATATATATATATATATATATATATATTTATAATTTAATTTTAATTTTAATTTTAATCCTAATAATAAGGGTATGTTAGCGAATGTTGTACGGGTGTAAGTCGAAATTCTGTCCGTGTAACGCTACGCTATTTTTAATCATTGTAAGTTATGTTCAACCTTTTTAATTTAATGTCTCGTAGCTAAGTTATTATTATGCTTATTTAAAACGAAGTAATCATGATGTTAGGCTAATTACTAAAATTGGGTAATTGGGCTTTGCACCATAATTGGGGTTTGGACAAAAGAACGACACTTGTGGAAATTAGACTATGGGCTATTAATGGGCTTTATATTTGTTTAACTAAATGATAGTTTGTTAATTTTAATATAAAGATTACAATTGGACATACCTATAAATAACCATATACACTCAATCGGACACGATGGGCGGGATATTTATATGTACGAATAATCGTTCATTTAACCGGACACGGGAATGGATTAATAGTCTATGGAATTATTAAAATAGGGGTGAAATTATGTTCAAGGACACTTAACATAATTGATAACAAAGTATTAAAACCTTGGATTACACGCAGTCGATATCCTGGTGTAATTATTAAACAAAGTATTAAGACCTTGTTACAGTTTAAGTCCCCAATTAGTTGGAATATTTGACTTCGGATATAAGGATAATTTGACGAGGATACTCGCACTTTATATTTATAACTGATGGACTGTTATGGACAAAAACCATACGGACATATTAAATAATCCAGAACAAAGAACAATTAACCCATGGGAATAAACTAAAATTAACACGTCAAACATCATGATTACGGAAGTTTAAATAAGCATAATTCCTTTATTTTCATATTTAATTGCACTTTTAATTATCACACTTTTATTTACTGTTATTGTATTTAATTGCACTTCTAATTATCGTACTTTTTAATTATCGCAATTTTATTTTATCGCACTTTTATTTATCGCAATTTCATTATCGTTATTTATTTTATGCTTTAAATTAAGTCTTATTTTTAATATATTTTACATTAGGTTTTAACTGCGACTAAAGTTTTAAAATCGACAAACCGGTCATTAAACGGTAAAAAAAACCCCCCTTTATAATAATAATATTACTTATATATATTTGTATTTTTATAAATTAAAACTAATATAGCGTTAAGCTTTGTTTAAAAGATTTCCTGTGGAACGAACCGGACTTATAAAAAACTACACTATTGTACGATTAGGTACACTGCCTATAAGTGTTGTAGCAAGGTTTAAGTATATCCATTCTATAAATAAATAAATATCTTGTGTAAAACTGTATCGTATTTAATATTATTTTCGTTGTAAAAATAAAGCTATTTCATATACACCTCGCATAACATCAAGTATTTTTGGCGCCGCTGCCGGGGAACTTAAACGCCGAAAGCGCAACGCTAATGATATAAAAAAAAAGATAAAAGTTTTTATTAAGTCCTTCGCATAAAAATATAAGTTTTTTTTTAAATATAAAAATACAAAAAGAGTTTGTAAAAAAATATATAAAGTTTAAAAGAAAAAAAAAGTATTTTTTACTTTTGAGTTTAAAAATAAGTATTTTATTGTTTTATAAAAATATTTAGTTATATTTATATTTTATATATATTTGATTAAACAGAAAAACATAATAAAAATATTAAAAAAAAAACTGAACCTGTAAAAATCGACCCCTTTTGAGCTGAAATTGAACCCTCCGCGACTCGCGGAGGTTTTGAACTGGGACTATCCGCACTCGCGGAGGTCTTCTGACAGGCCACACAAATAACCCTAATTCTGTAATCATTACGGGGTAATTATTATTATTATAATTTAATTTAAACCCTAATTAGGTTTAGATTATTTAATTAGTTAATTTAGTTATTTATTTAATTTGTATTATTAAGTTATAATTAGTTTAATTAATTTATAAAATTAATAGTTTTTTTAAATAAATAATATAAAAATAATATTTTTATAAACATTGTACTTTTTACAACTTTTAGTATATTTTTATATTTTGTCCCTTTTTAATTGTTTTAGCGTAATTTTTGTATTTTTCGCTTATATTTAGTTTTTAGACATAGTTTTTGCCATAGTTATTTTTACTTCTAGATTTTTAGGCTTTGCCGTAAAATCTCTTAAGTACTTTTTTTTAGACTAAGATTTAGGTGCTTTAGAATTTTGCGACGCCGTTTTTAATTTTTAGTTCCTTTTTAAGATATTGCCATTTGGGATATAGTTTTTCTATTAAGCTTTAATATTTTTAGACGCAAATTCTTAGTTTTTAGTTCCTTTTTAAGTTTCAACGCGCTACTTTCTTATTTTTATTTTTCGACATTTTTCGACGCGCTCTTTTTCTCTCTTATTTCTCGCCATTCTAGTTTTTAGGACTTAGAATTTTCTCTATTTCTTATCTAATATTTCTTTAAATTTCAAACGAAAAATTATTTTAAGCGGTTAAATTGATAGACATCAAAATTTTCTGGTTCGTAGTAATAGTTGGATTTGTACGTGGACCGGGTTATTGGAGCCAAACAGTACTCAATTATATTGAGACCAAACAAATCCTGCCCCTCTGCTGCATCTTTTGGCTATTCGAAACGTGGGCAAAATCAGAAAAGTCTATTAATCAGATAACTTATATAATTTTTCTTTCTTTTTAAAAACTAATAGGATATTCAGTGAATGCACCGAGCAAAACATTCACCACCTTTTGTACGTTCACCACCTGTAACTCGATCAAGACATCTAGCAAATATTGTCGCCGTTGATTTTTCTTTAGAATCGTCATCCAGTCGACCAAGTACTCCAATTCAAATTTCCGATAATCCATATTTTGAACCCGACCTCACAATTGAGAATTCGGAGAATATTCAGGGACAATTCATAGATCCTGAACCACTAATCTTTCCTTCGGAACCACCAATCATTCAAACAGAGATTGTTGAGGAACGAACCATTAAATCAGAATCATCTAATGATTCAGATTCAACAAATTCAATCATGGAAAATCTGGAACCTCTAAGTATGGAAGACCGAATGAGAGCTAAACGCACTGGCCAAGGTCACGCAATTACTCATCCAGACATTAATGCGCCAGATTATGAAATCAAAGGACAAATTCTACACATGGTAACTAATCAATGCCAATTTAGTGGTGCACCGAAGGAAGATCCAAATGAACATCTTCGTACCTTTAATAGGATCTGCACACTATTTAAAATCCGAGAAGTTGAAGATGAACAGATATGTCTCATGTTATTTCCCTGGACTTTAAAGGGAGAAGCCAAAGATTGGTTAGAATCATTACCTGAAGGGGCAATTGATACATGGGACGTTTTAGTTGAAAAATTTCTTAAACAATTCTTTTCGGCATCTAAAGTCGTAAGACTTCAAGGAGAAATTGTTACATTCACACAGAAG
Source organism: Rutidosis leptorrhynchoides (assembly GCF_046630445.1). NCBI lineage: Eukaryota > Viridiplantae > Streptophyta > Magnoliopsida > Asterales > Asteraceae > Rutidosis > Rutidosis leptorrhynchoides. The sequence goes on along the minus strand of NC_092335.1, from coordinate 103,797,567 downwards.
CCAAATGAAACTCTATATGAGGCATGGACAAGATTTGGTAAGTTATTGAGAGGATGTCCGCAACATGGTTTAGACACTTATCAAATAGTACAAATATTCTACCAAGGATGCGACATCACTACAAGAAAAGACATAGATATAGCAGCTGGTGGTTCTATTATGAAGAAAACAGAAACTGATGCTTATAAGATTATTGATAACACTGCTTCCCACTCACATGAGTGGCACCAAGAAAAAGATATCATTAGATCATCTAAAGCAGCTAGAGCCGATTCTAGCCATGACTTAGATTCCATTTCCGCAAAGATAGATGCTGTCGAGAGACGAATGGAAAAGATGACTAAAGATATTCACTCAATACGAATTAGTTGTGAGCAGTGTGGAGAACCACATTTGACAAAAGATTGTCTCAGTATTGAACTAACAATGGAACAAAGAGAGAATGTTTCATATCTAAACCAAAGGCCTGGAAATAATTATCAGAATAATTATCAACCGCCAAGACCGATTTACAACCAAAACCAGAATTATAATCGAAATGTTCCATACAACAACCAACAAGGTCCTAGCAATCAACAAGTATCCAATAATACTTACAATCAGCAAAGACTTAATTTTCAAAACAAACCACCACAAACCGATGATAAAAAGCCAAATTTAGAAGATATGATGACGAAGCTAGTTGAATCTCAAACACAGTTTTTCACATCTCAGAAACAAACCAATGAACAAAATGCTCAAGCATTTAGAAATCAACAAGCTTCTATTCAAAATCTGGAACAAGAAGTAAGTAACCTAGCAAGGTTAATAGGTGAAAGAAAACCGGGAAGTCTACCTAGTGATACAAATGCTAACCCCCGGAATGAAACAGCTAAAGCCATTACCACAAGAAGTGGTATTACACTTAAACCACCTGAAATACCTGTAATTTCTGATGAAGCTATTCCTACTCCACAAGAACCACAACCTGATCAAGATAAGGAAAAAGAATCGGTTGTTGAAAAGGTTAATGAAGATAACACAGTTAAGGCTAAACCTTATGTTAAACCATACCAACCACCACTTCCTTACCCAAGTAAAATGAGAAAAGAGAGACTTGAAGCCGAGCAATCCAAATTCTTAGATATGTTTAAACAGATAAATGTAAATCTTCCTTTCATTGATGTGATTTCAGGAATGCCTAGATATGCTAAATTTCTGAAAGATCTAATCACGAATAGAAAGAAAATGGAAGAACTCTCGGCTGTTACTATGAATGCTAATTGTTCAGCAGTGCAGTTGAATAAGATACCAGAAAAACTATCTGATCCAGGAAGTTTCACAATTCCATATTTTCTGGGTAGTCTTAGTTCAATAGAAGCATTGGCATATTTAGGTACTAGTATAAATTTAATGCCGTATTCACTATACACTAAACTAGACCTTGGAGAATTGAAACCAACACGAATAAGCATACAACTAGCCAATAGATCAATAAAATATCCTAGAGGGATAATGGAGAACATGCTAGTTAAAGTTGGTACTTTAGTATTTCCAGTAGATTTTGTTGTTCTGGACATGGAAGAAGATTCTCAAGTTCCTCTCATATTAGGAAGACCATTCTTAAACACGGCTAAAGCAATGATAGACGTGTTCGGTAAGAAACTTACCCTAAGTATAGAGGACGAGAGTGTTACCTTTTCTGTTGATAGAGCAATGCAACAACCGCAATCTGCAGATGATACATGCTATTATATTCAAACTATAGAATCACATGCAGAATTGTTAGAAGAATTTCCAGAATTACAAGGAATAGGAGAATGTTCTTTAGGAGAAGGTACTGAACCAATTGATAAAACTGAAATGTTAGCTACACTTATGGCTAATGGATATGAACCAACAACAGAAGAAATTCAAATGCTAAAAGAGGAAGACAGATATCGATACAAATCATCGATAGAAGAACCACCGACATTAGAGTTAAAGACACTTCCAAACCATTTGGAATATGCTTATTTACATGGTGAATCTGAATTACCTGTAATAATATCGTCTTCTCTTACTGAAAATGAGAAATCTCAACTCATTTCTGTGTTAAAAGCTCATAAACCAGCTATTGCATGGAAAATTCATGATATTAAAGGAATAAGTCCTTCGTATTGCACACATAAAATCCTTATGGAAGAAGGTCATAAAACGTATGTGCAACGCCAACGAAGACTAAATCCTAATATGCAAGATGTTGTTAAGAAAGAAATCATTAAACTGCTAGATGCAGGTTTAATTTATCCAATTTCTGATAGTCCATGGGTAAGCCCAGTTCAATGCGTACCTAAGAAGGGTGGCATGACTGTCATTACAAATGAGAAAAATGAGCTTATTCCTACTAGGACTGTAACAGGATGGCGTGTATGTATTGATTATAGAAAATTAAATGACGCCACCAGAAAAGATCACTTTCCCTTACCTTTTATTGATCAAATGTTGGAAAGATTAGCCGGAAATAGTTACTATTGTTTTCTTGATGGTTTTTCCGGATATTTTCAAATTCCAATAGCACCCGAAGATCAAGAGAAAACCACATTCACGTGCCCTTATGGTACTTTTACTTACAAACGCATGCCATTTGGACTTTGCAACGCCCCTGCAACCTTTCAAAGGTGCATGATGGCGATTTTTCACGACATGATAGAAGAATGCATGGAAGTTTTCATGGATGACTTTTCAGTCTTCGGTGATACTTTTGAATCATGTCTAGTTAATCTTGAACGAATGCTTATTAGATGCGAACAATCAAATCTAGTTCTAAATTGGGAGAAATGCTATTTCATGGTTAAAGAAGGCATCGTTCTTGGACATAAAATTTCAAAGAAAGGAATTGAAGTGGATAGAGCTAAAGTAGATGTAATTGCTAAACTTCCACATCCCACCAATGTTAGAGGAGTTAGGAGTTTTCTAGGGCATGCCGGTTTTTACCGACGTTTCATAAAAGATTTTTCTAAAATTGCCACTCCTATGAATAAACTCCTAGAAAAGGATGCTCCATTCATCTTTTCAGATGAATGCATCAAATCTTTTAATATTCTTAAAGAAAAACTCACTAATGCACCGATCATGATAACTCCAAATTGGAATCTACCGTTTGAACTAATGTGCGATGCAAGTGATTTTGCAATGGGAGCCGTTTTAGGACAAAGGATTGAAAAACGATTTCAACCTATTTATTATGCTAGTAAGACGTTACAAGGAGCACAAACAAATTACACAACTACTGAAAAAGAACTCCTTGCTATTGTCTTTGTTTTTGACAAATTTCGTTCGTATCTCGTTCTAACTAAAACGGTGGTCTATACCGACCATTCTGCTCTTAGATACCTATTTTCGAAACAAGATGCTAAACCAAGATTAATCCGTTGGATCTTACTCTTACAAGAGTTTGATATTGAAATCCGAGATAAAAGAGGAGCAGAAAATCTCGCCGCTGATCATTTTTCTCGTCTTGAAAATCCTGAATTAGAAGTTCTAAATGAATCGGCCATACAAGACAACTTTCCTGATGAATATCTATTGAAGATAGATTATAATGAAATTCCATGGTTTGCAGACTATGCAAACTATTTAGTATGTGGATTCCTTGAAAAAGGATTATCGTACCAAAAACGAAAGAAATTCTTTAGTGATATAAAACACTATTTCTGGGAAGATCCACATTTGTTTAAAAGTTGTCCCGATGGAATAATACGCCGATGTGTATTCAGAGATGAAGCTAGTAAAATTTTAAACCATTGTTACACAGGACCAACAGGAGGGCATTATGGGCCTCAACTAACAGCAAGAAAAGTTTATGATGCTGAATTCTATTGGCCTACAATTTACAAAGACGCACACCTTCTTTGCAAATCCTGTGATGCTTGTCAAAGGGCCGGAAAAATAAGTCAACGTGATGAAATGCCACAAAATGTCATTCAAGTATGTGAAGTATTTGACATTTGGGGTATTGACTTTATGGGTCCATTTCCAAAATCTCATAATAATCTCTATATTCTCGTAACCATTGATTATGTATCTAAATGGGCGGAAGCACAAGCTCTCCCAACTAACGATGCACGAGTTGTAGTCAACTTTTTAAAACGTCTTTTTGCAAGGTTTGGAACACCGAAAGCTTTAATAAGTGATCGGGGTACTCATTTTTGTAATAATCAACTTGAGAAAGTTCTTAAAAGATATGGAGTAACTCATAAAATCTCCACTGCTTATCATCCACAGACAAGTGGACAAGTTGAAAATACCAACCGAGCTTTAAAACGTATTCTAGAGAAAACCGTAGGATCAAATACGAAGGAATGGTCCATTAAATTGGAGGATGCACTCTGGGCTTTTAGAACAGCCTACAAAACTCCAATTGGAACCACACCTTTTAAACTCGTTTACGGAAAAGCATGTCATCTTCCAGTAGAAATTAAACACAAAGCATTTTGGGCTTTGAAGACATGTAATCTTGATTTACATGAAGATGGACGTCTACGATTAAGTCAACTAAACGAATTAGAAGAATTAAGACAAGAAGCATACGAAAATTCGCTAATCTATAAGGAAAGAACGAAGAAATGGCATGATAAAAGAATCAGAAGTTCAAAAGAATTTAAAGAAGGAGATAGAGTTCTTCTTTTCAATTCACGATTCAAGCTATTTTCTGAAAAATTGAAATCAAGATGGTTTGGACCATTTATAGTCAAAAGAGTTTTCCCATACGGAACAGTAGAATTGATAAATTCAAATGGGATTGAATTTAAGGTTAATGGTCACAGAATTAAACACTACATAGATAGTCCGATGGAAGTTGACAACGAAGTTAATCACAATTTCAACACCACAGCTAACTAAGTGTGGGGAGAATCAAGTCTTTTAAGGATAATATGTATTTCTATTAGAGTTAGATTTTATGTTTTCATGTAGTTCTCGAAAATAGAACCCGAATGGTCTTTCCCTAGCAGACCCTAAAGAACTAGTCTTCTCCCCCCATTCTAAATTTTTATTTTTTTTTAGGTTTTACGAAATGAAGACTTCCTGTGAATTAAACCATGGTCTAATGCTACACGCTTTGATTACTAAACGTAATAATGACACCCTTCCAAGTGAAATAGTATCATTAATCAGAGGAAAATTGGACGAAGTAAGAAAAGAATCCAGATGCGAAAATAATAAGTTACAATTTGGTAAAGGAAAATCAAAATTCGCAGCGAAAAGAAGAGCACGACACTTTGAAAGATGTCATAAATGCGGAAAATGGTCACACGAAGGTAAATGTTCAAATAATCAAACCTATTCAAACACCGAATTTGTTACTTTATGCAGAGACGGACCGTTCATATGTTTAGAAGAAAAAACGTTAAAAGCTCGAGGTTACGCCTATGTAGCCATGGAAAATCAATTAGTCCGACTATCTTATGAATGGGCTAGAACATATCACTAAGAAATATATTTCACAGGTAAGTTTGTACAGTTTTTATTTTTATTTTTATTTTTAACCTTTTGATAATAAACGCTAATTTGTTCGCTATAAAGTATTAAATTGGTATTCGATAAAATTAGGTCTTGCGACCGAAATTATTGATATCATACAAAAATTTATTACATCACTGCGAAATTTAACGTTTATTCTTAAGGTATAAATATCTTTAATCAATCAACCAAAAATATTTCAAAAATTCGTCATGAGTTAAATTAGGTCATGGAACCGAAATTACTTTACTGAAAAGAGGGGGCGTATATTTTTGATAATATTTGATTGATTAAAGTGGGATAAAAGACCAAAAAGATTTTTAATTTTATTTTCACCATGTTTTTAAAATTAATATATAAATATTAAATTAATATTGTAAACTTCTTTAAAATTGTAAATATTTTAAAAAATTAATATTTTTAATATAAATGTATGAAAACAAAAATATAATATAAGTTTGGTGTGAATTTTTAATTTTATGCATTTTTAATTTAAGTTTGGTGTGATTATAAAAACAAAAATTTACTTTATTTCGCTAAGTTAAAAATATGATTTTTAAAATTCGTCGTAAGTTGAAGACTAGGTCGTTGAACCGAAATTGCTTTACCCGAGGGAGGGACGAGAACTTTTATTATCATTATTTTTAATCTTATTGAATTAAAGTATGCCAAAAACATTAAAAAAAACCCAAAAATCTTTGCTTTTAAAACCACGCTTAAAAATGACAAATTTTAAAATTTTTGTCGAGGGACAGACTAGGATATCGATCCGAAACGCCCTCATCCTAAAAAGAAACAAAATTTTAATTTTTAAATTAATTTTATGTTTTATAAAGTTATAAGGTTTTATAAATAATAAAAAAAAAAAAAAATATCGCCGCGACTCGCTGTGCTTTGTGGGTTCCCACCACCGCACTCGCGGAGCATCAAAAATCCAGAAAAAAATATAACTGGTCGAACATACCAGTTTGCACACTCACACCCATTTTTCTGCGAAAAAACACACAAAAATATCGCCCAAATTCATGATTTTTCACCATTTTTCATCAAATCTTTCATAAAATCGCAATGAGGAGACTATTATCAAGGAATTACACAAGAAAATCGGTAAATTTCTACACCTAAACACTATTTAATCCGAATTTTAGTGTTCTTGAACAATTTCATACATAATTCGATTTTGATGCTTTCTAGTGTAATAATGCTTAAATTGTTTGTATATTATGCTTGTATAACCTAGATTGATGCTATTTAACATGATTAGAAGCTTTGAACTTCAATTTTTGAGTAATCTAGGGTTTGTGTTCTTGAGCAAAATTAGGGCTTTTTGATATAAACAGATTATGGCCGAATTTTGTTGTTAGTTTATGCTAAATTGAGTAGTGTAACATGTTTAGGTTGCTAAATGATCAAAACTTTGATCCTAAACATGATTTATGAAGATTAAAGTGGACTTTTTGAACCAAAATTGCATGAACTTGATTTAATTGATATGAATGCCATGAGGAACTTGTTTAATTGTTATAATGATTATTTTTGACATGTTTTAGAAGTTAAATGCGAAGAAACTTTGTATACATTTTTGTAAAAGTATATTTGTAAAAATGTAGAATTGTTAATATTTTAAAAATGTGTATAGAGTTTAATATGGATTAAACATGTCATTGTAATTGTTTAGATTTATGATTTTGCTAAAACTAATGCATATATGGATGCACAAAAATTGTGTTTGATATATTTTGCAAACTGAAAGGGGTGAATCTTCATCTCAGGCTCGCAATGCTCCTCCGGAAGATACAGATCAACAGGAAATTAATAACCAATACCGACAAGATATGCCTCACCCAATTGTTTCATATTCAAACATTCATGAGGCAGATTTACATCCGAATTTGAGATTTGATAGATATTGGATAGACTATCCAAAATATCAAAAGAACCTGCACAACCTTGTGTCTAATAATGTTGAGGTACCCAGAGTTATAGATTGGGCACCATTAGAGGTAGTGGAATTGGCCGAGCCAATCAGGGAATTACTTACTCAAAGGTATGGTAATTCTACTTTTAGTGATTGGGTAAGTTTATTCAACATGCGTAGACCTGTGTATAGAGAATGGTGTATAGAGTTATTATGTACTATTGAAATAAATGATCGGGTAGATACTTTAACCGATCGTAGTTTTCTTAGATTTTTATTAGGAGGGGAGATGCGCCATATGTCCTTACTAGACATGGCTCGGGCTTTAGGTATATATACGCCCGAGAAGCTAGCATCTTATGATTGCCAGAGGTTAATAGTTTATGGTAGGAGGGTGGATGAGAATTTTGATACAAATGACGTATGGAGTAGGATGACTAGCCATCGCCGATTCCAGGGGGGATTATACTCTTATCTTGATATTGATAGAGCTAAATTAAGAGTAATCCATAGGTTTTTAGCCAATTCGATTACACAACGAGGTAAGAATAAGGAAAAGGTAAATGAACAGAATTTGTTTTACCACATGTGTATTCGAGACCCACATAGCGCTGTAAGTATACCTTTTTGTGTGGGTTATTATTTATTGACTATGGTTAGGGGTATGAGGCGTGGTAGCATAATAGGAGGTGGTATATTTATTACTTTAATTACTGAATATCTCGGTGTGGATAGAAGTCGGGGGGGATTATTAATGGCAGAACCAGAACCCCGCGATAGAATAGATTTGCGTGTTTATCATGGTGCTAAGGTCTTAAAGAAACGAAACAACGCGGCAGCACGTTATGATGGCAGGCATCCACAGGTTAAGAGAGATCAACAGCAAAGTCAACCGGGAGAGGGTAATCCAATGACGGAAATGCAAATTTTTATGGCTCGACACGAGTATGAAATGGCTAGACAAAAAGCATTTCAAGATTGGCAGTATCATCAAAGCCAAATCATAAGTCATTGTACACACGTAGGTAGAGACTACATTCCTACCGTTATGCCCGAATTTGCTCCTTGGACTTTAGAGAGCCGACCACCATATCCCACATATGACCCGGCCTAAGCATTTTACAGCATCTATGGATACGCTTGGGACCCATACTGGAACCATCCTCCTCATCCGTAATTTTCTTATTTTATATTTTTGTTTATTTTATTGTAATGTTACTAATTCTTAATTTTCTTATTTCTTATTTTTTATTTCTTATTTTATTATTATAATAGCTTTTATAATTTTCTAACTTTATTAGATTTTAATAATTTTTGAATGTGGTGTGAAAACCCAACTTCAAAAATATGTATATATGTTTTTGTAGTTTATCTAATGTACAAAACAGGGTAAAACAGCGCATTTTCAAATACTGGCATTAAGTTCAGCAAAAGCTAGTACTTTTAACGGAAAAAAAAATGAAAAACAAATGTGATGTAACAACAAGACGGAATGAACAAATGATGAGCACCATTTATCATTCAGCAAACAAACGCCAATATGTTTGGAAACTTTGGTAAAATTTAATATTTTTTTTACGCTAATCACCCTCAATAATTTAAATTGTTACTGATTTCTTGCAAATGAGGGCATTGCAAGATCTTAAGTGTGGGAAGGGGTTAAATTCTTTTAGAATTTTAAAATTTTTTGATTTATACACTTGGTTACCATTAAAAATACTAGTAACGTAGTAGTTGTATTAGAATTTAGTGCTCTCTGATAACAAAGAACAGCCCTAGTCTTATATACTGACTACCCAATTCTAGTAAAATTTTTCAAAATTTTCAATTAAATGAATTCAAAATCATGTTTATACATATTTATGAACGATAAAACTAGGTGTTAACACCAAAATTATTGTTACATCAGAAAGGACATAAATTGAGAAACAAACCAAAATGTTAAATTCATTTAAAATGGAATAGAGGACAATAAAAATGAAAATAAAAAGCCAAGTGTGGGAAAATTACCAAAGTTATTTAAAACATATATCACATATTTTTGTACAAATAACTGAAGATACTTTTGCTTTGGACTAATCTAAAAAGTTTTACCCGATTTACTGTAATATATTTGAAAGAATAGATGGATCTACACGATGAATCAATTCCATCATTAAAAGGAAGTAAAGTCTTCCGAAAAAGAAACGCGCTTCTTGATTTAGGTCATGAAGTTGTCGTCCAGACCAGCTGTAGGTTGACGAAAAATCTAGAAAAGTCATCTCTAAAATCAGCAGGAAATCCACGGACCTCAGCATCAAACAAGGTCGCCAAGTGGTCAGACTTATCCTAACCATGAGAGGATCTGTCTAGTAAAATGGGGAGGACGCCGTGCAAATTAGCTGGATAAGACTAATGAATCAGACCCCCAGAAAGGATAATCTCCTTAAAGATCAAAAATCAACTTTTAAGACTGATATTACTCAATCCTAGAGATTGACCTTAAAGATTGAGAATTACAAACTCATGGAATTCAATGATATCTAAACTCGAGCTTGAACGAGAAAATATTTTGATCAAAATTACAAACCGATTTGTTTTCTGAAAATCCATTTTCAATGCGTTCATTACCATTGAACGTAAAATCCTAGGAATTCACCTGGAATTCATTAGGTCACCTGAACTAAATCGGGTGTCAACCGTAAGAACGGTGGTTGCATAGCATGGTCAAAGACAGGACCTTGTGCCAGACCAAAAAATTATAAGGGTGAGCTTTACTATTGCTCCTACAAAGGATAGTAATTGCATCCGATACGTTATAGACCATAATTAAAAGCATGTCAGGGGACATTGCCTTAACAGTTGCTTGTTCAACGATTTCCTTTACAACCGGACGGTAGTTTACCGAAAAGTAATATACAGAGCAAGTATACTGGACGTGTTGCTTTCCCAATACACGGTTAGCAAGTGGGTGACACAAAACCGCAAGTGTTGAGCTAAAATTTTCAAATCTGAAACCCACCAAACCCACAAAAACAATTTGCAAACACCGGTGAAGGGTTATTCCGGAAAACTTATCTAGGGTAAAAGCTAGATTGAATTTTCAAAAGATCAAATGTTTTCATAAAGATCCAATTTCCTTAAAGGATCTAAATTTTTATAGTTATGTGGGACTGTAAACCACAATGTTACTATCATTGTTTATACCGCCGTATCAAAATCACTGATGTATAAAGTGTGAAGAATAAAGAAGTGATTCGTGTGATTTAATTTCAAGTTTTGTATTGCTTGAGGACAAGCAACACTCAAGTGTGAGAATATTTGATAATGCTAAAAACGAACATATATTTCATCGCATTATCCCTCAAGAAAGATAAGCTTTTAGTTGAAGTTATCCTATTTACAAGTGATATTCGTTTAAATAATAAAAGGTGAAGACAAAAGACAGATTCGACGAATTGAAGATGCAAACAACCAAAAAGCTCAAAAGTACAAAATACAATCAAAGTGGTTCTAATTATTGATAAGAAACGTTTCAAAATTACAAGAGTACAAGACGCAAAACGCAAAGTACAAGATATTAAATTATACGAAAGGACGTTCAAAAATCCAGAACCGGGACCAAAGTCAACTCTCAACGCTAGACGTAACGGACCGAAAGTTACAAATTAATTATGTATATAAATATAATATAATATATAATTAATTATATATTTATATTATATTTATATAATAAAATCCGTCGGCAGACTAAGATCCAAACTTGTGTGAGCTGGATTCCACTGCTCCGCACTCGCGGAGCTTATAAAGACAACAACCACCGCACTCGCGGAGGTCAAACAGTAAACGTGGGCCTATAAAAGGCCGAGCATTCGACCGATTTTTACAGATCTTTTTCTCTTCACTCATACGTAAACTTATATATATATATTTATATTTTAATTTTAATTTTAATTTTAATCCTAATAATAAGGGTATGTTAGCGAATGTTGTAAGGGTGTAAGTCAAAATTATGTCCGTGTAACGCTACGCTATTTTTAATCATTGTAAGTTATGTTCAACCTTTTTAATTTAATGTCTCGTAGCTAAGTTATTATTATGCTTATTTAAAAGGAAGTAATCATGATGTTGGACTAATTACTAAAATTGAGTAATTGGGCTTTGCACCATAATTGGGGTTTGGACAAAAGAACGACACTTGTGAAAATTAGACTATGGGCTATTAATGGGCTTTATATTTGTTTAACTAAATGATAGTTTGTTAATTTTAATATAAAGATTACAATTGGACATACCTATAAATAACCATATACACTCAATCGGACACGATGGGCGGGATATTTATATGTACGAATAATCATTCATTTAACCGGACACGGGAATGGATTAATAGTCTATGGAATTATTAAAACAGGGGTGAAATTATGTACAAGGACACTTGGAATAATTGATAACAAAGTATTAAAACCTTGGATTACACGCAGTCGATATCCTGGTGTAATTATTAAACAAAGTATTAAGACCTTGTTACAGTTTAAGTCCCCAATTAGTTGGAATATTTGACTTCGGATATAAGAATAATTTGACGAGGATACTCGCACTTTATATTTATGACTGATGGACTGTTATGGACAAAAACCAGACGGACATATTAAATAATCCAGAACAAAGAACAATTAACCCATGGGAATAAACTAAAATCAACACGTCAAACATCATGATTACGGAAGTTTAAATAAGCATAATTCTTTTATTTTCATATTTAATTGCACTTTTAATTATCGCACTTTTATTTACTATTATTGTATTTAATTGCACTTCTAATTATCGTACTTTTTAATTATCGCAATTTTATTTTATCGCACTTTTATTTATCGCAATTTCATTATCGTTATTTATTTTACGCTTTAAATTAAGTCTTATTTTTAATATATTTTACATTAGGTTTTAACTGCGACTAAAGTTTTAAAATCGACAAACCGGTCATTAAACGGTAAAAAAACCCCCCTTTATAATAATAATATTACTTATATATATTTGTATTTTTATAAATTAAAACTAATATAGCGTTAAGCTTTGTTTAAAAGATTCCCTGTGGAACAAACCGGACTTACTAAAAACTACACTACTGTACGATTAGGTACACTGCCTATAAGTGTTGTAGCAAGGTTTAAGTATATCCATTCTATAAATAAATAAATATCTTGTGTAAAATTGTATCGTATTTAATATTATTTTCATTGTAAAATTAAAGCTATTTCATATACACCTCGCATAACATCAATATGCCTAAGCTACCATAGTCTCATTTCATTCTCATAAACATACATAGACACTTAAAGTGTCTAAGCTAACTCATACCATAGACAAGATTACTAGCAAAGTAATAATCTTGCCTAAGCTACACCTCAACCATAGATACAATTATTAGATGAAACTAATAATTCTATCTAAGCTACTCAACTAGTACACTTAGTCGTTACTCTCTTGCACGGATGCAATCCGAGAACACTAAGCCACTCTTGACCCGCCCATATTACCCCCTATAAACTCACCTTGATTAAATGGATTTCCTTGATCACTTAAGGCTCATTTTCCTTGATTAGCACCTATACATGAGCTAACCTCATTAATAACATAACTCAATCAAAATTACAACCTTCAATACATTCATACACTTACACATTGACTTAACCCCCTATTTACTCCAATCTACACATTAACACTTACATACATAGCATTTGACTTATCATTTCCAATATAACACATTATCAAGCCAACATCATTTCCTTAATCATACAAATCTCTAGTTCATCTTTCATGATCATAACATGCAATTCTTTCAATTATTCTATTAAACATCAAATGTGCATAAATCCATTTCCTTTACTAGCAACCCTAAATCATCAATTATCCAAATTCCATAACTTACCACAATAACAACAATTCATACATGAACTTTCTTCTTCATAATTCTCAACTAGAACACATAAACATTTCATTGAGGCATTTCATCAAACACCTAATGTGCATGACTTAACTCTAAGCCAAATTAACATCAATTCCATCTTAATCACTTACATGCACTCAATTAGCAAGTGTACTCATGAATTTACTTCCAAAATCAATTACCAATTCATTTTTAATCAAACAAGTGTGCACAAAATCAACATACAACAACTTCTAAGCTCAAGATTCATCACAAACATCCAATATTAGTGATACATAGATATAAAAGTTCATACCTTGACTCTAGGGGTTCAAGAACCCTAATTGTGCACAAAAGAGAAAAAATTGGAGAATTAAAGCTTGCTAGAGTGATTAGAGTGCCTTAGATTAAACAATTTCACAATTGCATGAACAAATCCTTTCAATTGATGGATTCCTCTTCTTCTCCTCCAAAATGTCGACACACACATACACCTAAACACACTCACTGTATTTTTTTGTAAAATGAATTGATTTCCAGCATTTTCACTTCTTTTATTAAAACAACTTTGTCTTATTTGTAATTTCTACCCTCCCCATCAAAACTCTATCATGGGAGGTCCTTAAATCTAACTTTGCACCATTAGTCCTTTCTAACTTAACCAACAAACCTAACTCTTGTCCATTTATATAAAATAAATCATTTCATCCATATTTATAATAATAAAATTACATAAAATAATACCTTAAATAATTGGGATGTTACAGAAGGTGTAGAAGACATGACGGTTTATTGTTACGCTTCTTTAAATGGGATCGGCTGTGTTCTAATGCAACGAGGTAAAGTCATCGCGTATGCCTCTCAACAATTAAAGGAACACGAAACAAGATATCTGACTCATGATCTTGAAATGGCGGCGGTTGTTCATGCGTTGAAAATTTGGCGCCATTACTTGTATGGTGTCAAGTGTACGATTTATTCGGATCACAAGAGCTTAAAACATCTTTTTGATCAACGAGATTTGAATTATCGGAAATGTAGATGGATGGATGTGGTGAAGGACTATGATTGTGAAATACTTTATCATCCGGGTAAGGCGAATGTGGTCGCGGATGCGTTAAGTCGGAAGAGTCAACATCCGGCGATACGAGTAGGATCGTTACGCATGATTATTACTAACGATTTTCTTGTAAAGCTTGGCGAGACTCAAATTGAAGCTTTTGTTAACAATAAGCATGAGGAACGAATCGTGGGACAAACAGATTCTATTACTTTAGGTCCGCATGGTTTGTTGTGTTTTCAAGGACGAGTGTGGGTGCCTAGAATGGGAGATTATCGACGAGTGCTACTTGACGAAGCACATAAGTCAAAATATTCCATTCATCCGGGCGCGACAAAAATGTATCTTGATTTGAGGAAATAGTATTGGTGGCCGGGCATGAAACGTGATGTTGTTAAATATGTTGAACAATGCGTCACGTGTTTGCAAGTTAAAGCCGAACACCAAAAGCCGTATGGTACGTTACAACCGTTAGAAATCCTGAAATGGAAATGGGAGCACATTACCATGGATTTCATCACAAAGTTACCAAAGACGGCGAGAACCCAATTTGACTCGATTTGGGTAATAGTTGATTGATTGACGAAAAGTGCCTTGTTTCTTCCCATTCGGGAAGCGATATCATCGGAGGCTTTGTCTAAGTTATTATCAAGGAGGTGATATCGAGACACGGGGTTCCTATATCTATTATTTCGAATCGAGATACCCGTTTCACATCTCGATTTTGGGAGAAGTTTCATGAACATATGGGTACACAATTGAAATTGAGCACGGCGTACCATCCTCAAACGGACGGTCAAACCGAACGTACAAATCAAACTTGGAGGATATGTTACGGGCGTGTATTATCGATTTCGGTGGTAGTTAGAATGAGCACTTACCGTTGTGGAATTCTCGTACAATAATAGTTATCATACTAGTATCGGGATGCCACCTTACGAGATGCTTTATGGGCGTAGGTGTCGAACCCCGATTTGTTGGGGTGAAGTGGATCAAAGAGAAATCGGGAGTACCGATTTGGTTTTAGAGACGAATAGCAAGATTGATACGATTCGGGCACATTTGAAAAAGGCTTAGGATAGGCAAAAGGCGTACGCCGACAAACGAAGGCGACCGATTGAGTTTCAATAAGGTGACATGGTGATGCTTAAAGTTTCTCCATGGAAAGGTGTCATTCGATTTCGAAAACAAGGAAAGTTAGCTCCTCGGTTTATTGGGCCATTTAAAATTTTAGCTCGGGTTGGTGAAGTTACGTATCATTTGGAGTTACCCAAAGAGCTTGCGGGGATCCATAATACATTTCATGTTTCCCATCTCCGTAAGTGTCTTACGGATGACAAGGCGTGGGTACCGTTGGACGAGATTTCCTTAAATAACAAATTAGAGTATGTTGAGGAACCAATGACAATTCTTGATGAAAAAGTTAAAATGTTGCGTAACAAAGAAGTGAGGACTTTTAAAGTCCAATGGCGTCGAAGTAAGGGTTCCGAGTTTACGTGGGAATCCGAAGAGTTTGTTTTGGTGTATCTTTCTGCTTGTCATGCGGCTTGGATCGCGAGGTCGCAATCCGGTTCAAGTGGGGGAGAGTTGTAAGATCCTGTTTTCCCAGTTGTTTGGGACGCCGTCAAAAATGGTGGGACGCCGTCCCAATGTGAAGGACTGGACGCCATCCAGTAATTTGGACGCCGTCCAGATGAACTGGCGGGTCTGCTATTTTGTTTTTAGATATTAAAATGGGTATTTTGGTAATTTCACATGGGGAACGACTTAAAGGTCCCAAGATCAGTTTGGTGAGCCTCATTACTTCATTTTCAACTACTCTTTCATTTCCACTTTAAGTTTAGAGAGAGAGGAGGTTTTTAGAGTGAGAAAGCTCAATCTAAGGAGGAAGAAGCTTGTTTCGGGTTAAAGCTCGAGTGTTAAAGTTGTTCATCTAGTCCCTAGCTACGTTTTGATTGTAGAGGTAAGTCTTAACCATGATTTCCTTGTTTTAATTGTTTAAGGGCTAGGGTTTGGGCTAGTAATGAACATAAAACCCAATTGTTAATATTTTGGGGGTTTTTGGGTAAGTTTGGGTCATGAGGACTCAAAGATGACTAACCTATGGTTTTGAAATGTTTAATTGTGCATATGGGTCTTAAATGTTAGTAAATCACTAGCGCACTTAGTGATTAAAGTGAATGGGTGTATGTGGGTATGATAGTGACCCAAATGAGTGTGTTAACCTTGAAATAGGTCAAATGAGTCTTTGATGACCTAGGTGGGTTAATGGGTGCGAAAGTGTGATAACCTTGTGTTAAAAGGTGTATTAAGACCATAATCGAATTGTTAGTAAGGGTTTGACGAAATCCCGACCTAGTGTTAGAATGAATGGTGCAAATGGGTCACGTTTGCACTATGGGCCAAATGGCACTTGTATGGCGAATAAGTTGGTTGACCAACTTGGATGAATGTTTGATATACGTGCATAATGTAATAGGTACGTTACCTTGAAGTTGCGAGCTTGGTTTATCAATTCACCGAAGACGTAAGGTGAGTGGAATAATTATGCGTGTACGTATATAATGTATTTATTTGTGTAGCGTGGGATGTGGAATTGTCACGGTGTTCAAGACACCACATTCTACGTAACGAGTGGAATTGTCGCGGTGTTCAAGACACCACTCGTTGATTTGATTGACATGTGGAATAGTCGCGGTGTTTAAGACAACACATTGTCATGGGAGTGGAATTGTCGCGGTGTTCAAGACACCGCTCATTTGGTTTGATTGACATGTGGAATTGTCGCGATGTTCAAGACACCACATTGTCATGGGGGTGAAATTGTCGCGGTGTTCAAAACATCACCCAGGGGATTAGTGATTACGCGTCGTATGTACACTAATGGATGTTATGAACTCCGATGGTCTCTAGCGAGCATCGTTCCCTTGTACGATTGGTTAACCATGGTTGTGTGAATTTTGTATTAGCATATTTAATTGTGAACTATATGCTTTTCGTGTCGCTAGCTTATTATGAATTGCGGTTATTGGTTTATGCATAATGTTTGCATAGTTGTCGAATTGCTAGCTTGTATGCGGTATTGTGTAAGTGATTGCAAGTAAGTAGGTTATATATGTATATGTATAATTATTGCATTCACTAAGCTTTAGCTTACCTTCTCGTTGTTTACCTTTTTAGGTTCCGACGTGGACAAGGGCAAAGGTATTCGTTTGAAATAATAGTGGCTCTCGGGGGTTTAGCTTTTTGGAAGTTCGGCCAAGATTTGGGTAGTTTAACCCCAAACACCATGCTCTAGTGTCGTTTGAAAATTAAACTAGTACGGTCGAAACTTGTATTTTTTAACGAAACTCGTAAAACGGCCGATGTGGGCCCGATGTTGTAAAGCTTGATTTTATTGTGGAAATCTCTTAGTTTAACTTATATTGACATGTTGTGAAAAGGTTTTCGTTTAAAAGTGTCGGGAAACGGGTTTTCCGCTCACGTAAGTGGGACACCCCAAATCAGTAACAGGCAGATCATTTGGACGCCGTCCAGAAGTCTGGACGCCGTCCAGATGTATTGAATCAAATTTTTTTTTTTTAGTGTATTTTTGAGATAACGAAGTCGGGTCGTTACATTGTATGTATGCATTGTAGGTTCGAGCAAGCATCGAGACGGTAAGACACCGACACAAGAGTAGCGAAGCATTTGTCATAGTGTAAGTGGTATGCAATTCTCTCTTCATTATAGCTTATGAAACCGCTTGCGAGACACTTGTGTCATTTATGTATTTTTTGTACGTACTTGGTAATTTGATAACTTGAAACAAGAACGTTGTAATGAAGATCATGATATTAAGTATGATCAAGAATTGTTAAAGTCTTATGTTATGTTTAATACGGAGTAGATGTTTATTAAATGTTAATGTTGATACGAGTTTAGGAAACGCTTGGTTTCAAGGCAAGTTGCAGGAGTGAAAGTTATACATTTCTTTGGAATTAGAAAGGTTAAGTTTGACAGGTTTTAGATCTAATGGGTCAAGTGTCAAAATGGGTCATGTTGTAGTTTTAAAGGTGCAGGCTGGTTTTATGTTACTGCGCGCCGCACAGAAACCTGGCGCACCGCGCATTAACCTGGCGCGGCGCGCTGTAAAACATGTTTGTGGGTTAGAAGTCATAGCTTCAGATAATGTCAAGTTCTTCAATACTGCGCGCCGCACAGTATACCTGAGTTGCGCCTGACCAGTTTAAAAAAAATTGAGTTTAAGGGCGTCTCAGTTGATCAACGCGAGTTCTTATGTGTCTCTGCTAAACATCTCGTTGCGAGGGCAGTGGGGGAGGGGGTTTTACCGCTCATGTACTCGGATTGGCCTGAGTTTTCTCATGGGCAGCAGTTGGAGATGAGTTATGCAACTGCGGAGTGATTAAGTCTCACTGGATGATTCCGTACTGCTGTTCAAATAATAATAATAAAAAAAGATCACACAAAAAAATCATTATAGTTTTATATATGTATAATTATCATTATCATTATCAATATAACTAATAGACAAAATTTGTCTTATTAGTTATGAATAGGACTATTTATTTTTTCACTTTTCACAAATCTAATCCCTTAATTTTCATCAAAATACAAATCGAACCCCTCACTTTATACCTATATTTTAAATTATTATTTATCCCATCACTAACACCAAAAATATTGAATAATAACACCCACCATGATTTACCGACTTGTACACTGCGCTGAAACAGTAGAACCAACATAGGCCACTATTGTGCTAATTTTTTTTTTTTCAATGATAAAAGAAGCAACTTTCGTAAAAGGAACAACCCTTCAATGCTACCAAAAGATGTCGAAAAACATTCTTTTTTACAAAATAGATCAACTAACTTTTTTTTTTAAACACCCGAACGCTAAAAGAAGCAAATTTCACAAAAGGAACAAACCTTCAATGTTAGATGTCGAAAAAAATTCTTTTTTACAAAATAGATCAAGACTTTTTTTTTAACTCGCATTCAAAACGGAGCCCCCGGCGCGAAGCGATGGCTCCACAACTAGTTAATAACAATGCACACAGAATGCGTACGTGATCCTTTTATATTACACAATGAAAGTAACGTTATAGCCTTATACGTATCTTCCGTTCATGTTTTCTTTTCATAAAGATCATTAAATCATTAAATCATTAAATCATGAAATCTGAATCACGATACGATCATGATCATGACCATCACGTGAGCATGAGAACATCTTTAATATTTAAGATATCTAATATATAATGTTTAAAAAGCTTATTACATTTGATGGTCAAATATTTACATGAAGCCATTTTAAGAAATAAATAAACTTATATAAAAAAATGTCTACTATTTATAGTCTAACAAATAGATTGACGATATATATTAAAAAGATATATATTATAACATATAAATAATATTGACATGAGATTTTTCTGAAATAGTCTCTCTGCATAAAATAAAATAAAATAAAAGAATAATGTTATAATTCAGTAGGCTTATAACTACCTTTAGTGGTTTGATTCTTGATGTTATAATTCAGTAGGCTTATAACTACCTTTAGTGGTTTGATTCTTGATGTTATAATTCAGTAGGCTTATAACTACCTTTAGTGATTTGATTCTTGATTTAGAATACTAATAATGAAGTGTAAGAACAAAGATGATAATGGAGAGAAAGAAAGAAACACTTTGTAAGTGTGAGAAATGGTGCAAGTTTAATGCTTGCATTCATGAGTATTTATAGCCTAAAATCTCAATATAAAAATACATACTTTGTGTACCAAAATTGACTATATGTATACACCAAAATTGACTATCCATATCTATATTATTATTATTATTATAACACTCCCCCTTGGATAGCAATTTTATTTTGTTGAAGATCAACTATAAATTACTGCCTCGTTAAAAACCTTGCTAAAGAAAACCCAGTGGGAAAAAACTTTAGCTAAGGGAAAAAGAGTGCAGCATGGAGTTGACTCCCCCTCAAGTAGACATCGCTTCAGCTGTTACATCTTTTGAACATGTCTCATGCCAATGTTATGAACGTGTGTTCTGAAAATAGCAGTTGGAAGTGCTTTCGTGAAAAGATCAGCAGAGTTTTTGCTAGATTGCACATATCTCATTTCAATCTGGTTGTCCTTAATGAGATTTTGAGTGTATGAGAAGAATCTAGGTGGTATGTGTTTTGTTCGGTCACTTTTGATATACCCTTCTTTCATCTGTGCTATGCAAGCTGCATTATCTTCATAGATAGTTGTTGGACTTTTATCGCGTTCTAGTCCACAAGAATCAGTAATGAGTTGTGTCATTGATCTCAACCAAAAACATTCTCGAGTAGCTTCATGTAATGCAATCACTTCGGCATGATTTGACGATGTAGCAACAAGTGTTTGTTTTTGAGAACGCCATGATATTGCAGTACCTCCATTTAGGAATACATATCCAGTTTGAGATTTAGCTTTATGTGGATCAGATAAATAACCTGCATCTGCATAACCAACCAAATCTTGTTTTGATTCGTTAGAATAAAATAATCCTAAATCAGTAGTTCCTCGAAGGTATCGAAATATGTGTTTGATCCCATTCCAGTGTCTTTTGGTAGGAGCAGAGCTGAACCTTGCCAACAAATTAACTGCAAAAGAAATGTCAGGTCTTGTACAATTTGTAAGATACATAAGAGCTCCAATTGCACTAAGATATGGTACTTCTGGTCCAAGAATGTCTTCTTGATCTTCACATGGACGAAATGGATCAGCTTCAACATTGAGTGATCTAACAACCATAGGAGTACTTAATGGTTTTGCCTTGTCCATATTGAAACGTTTCAAAATCTTTTCAGTATATGTTGTTTGATGTACAAGTAAACCATTAGGCATATGCTCAATTTGTAAACCAAGGCAATACTTGGTTTTTCCGAGATCTTTCATTTCAAATTCTTTCTTTAGAAGTTGAATGGCTTCATGGATCTCTTTATTTGTACCTATGATGTTAAGATCATCAACATAAACAGCTATGATCACATATCCGGATGTTGTTTTCTTAATGAAAACACAAGGGCAAGTAAGATTATTTGTATACCCTTTGCTTATCAAGTAATCACTTAATCGGTTATACCACATACGTCCCGATTGTTTTAACCCATATAAAGATCTTTGTAATTTAATCGAATACATTTCTTTGGGTTTTGCATTTGATGCTTCTGGTACCTTAAATCCTTCAGGTATCTTCATATATATATCACTATCAAGTGATCCATATAGATAAGCAGTCACAACATCCATGAGATGCATTTCTAAATTTTTAGAAACTGCCAGACTGATTAAGTACCTAAAAGTAATTGCATCCATAACAGGAGAATAAGTTTCTTCATAATCAATTCCCGGTCTTTGAGAAAAACCTTGAGCTACAAGTCTAGCTTTATACCTTGTAACTTCATTTTTCTCATTTCTTTTTCGGACAAAAATCCATCTGTATCCTACAGGTTTCACATCTTTAGGAGTGAGAATGATGGATCCGAAAACTTTTCTTTTATTGAGTGATTCTAATTCAGCTCGTATTGCTTCTTTCCATTGAGCCCAATCATGTCTATTTTGACATTCAACCATAGATGTTGGTTCTGGATCATCATCATTATTCATGATGTCATATGCAACATTAAATGAAAATTTCTCATCAAGATTTTTCATTTCATTTCGGTTCCATAATATTTTTGAATATGCATAATTGATTGCAATTTCTGTATTGACATCATCAATCTCCTCTGCAGTAGGAGTACTGATTTGTGGTTCTTCTTGAACACTTTCTTTTACTTCATTATCAGCTGATTTTCTTTTTCGAGGATTTTTATCCTTTGAACCGATTGGTCTTCCACGTTTCTGACGTGGCAAAGATTCATGAGTGACGTTATTGCCAGCTTTTGGAATTTCAATTCGAGCTGGAGTATTTACTGCTGGTATATATGATTTTGTCACCGTTTTTGTATCTGTAAATGCATCAGGCAATTGATTTGCAAGTTCTTGTATATGCATTATCTTTTGAACTTCTGTCTCGCATTCTTTTGTGCGAGGATCAAGATACTTTAATTGAGGTTCACACTATGAAACATCATTTTCTTTATTTTTCATTTCTCCCCCTAATCTAGGGAACAATGTTTCATTAAAATGACAATCAGCAAAACGTGCTGTAAAAACGTCACCTGTCATAGGTTCAATATACCTTAATATTGAAGATGTTTCATATCCAACATATATTCCCAACCTCCTTTGAGGACCCATTTTTGTACGTTGTGGTGTCGCAATTGGAACATACACTGCACAACCAAATGTTCTAAGATGGGAAATATTTGGCTCTTGACCAAAAGCAAGTTGTAGGGGGGAATATTTATGACTTGCACTTGGTCTGATGCGAATCAATGCAGCAGCATGTAAAATTGCATGACCCCATATAGATACAGGGAGTTTTGTTCTCATTATCAATGGTCTAGCGATTAACTGTAAACGTTTAATCAATGACTCGGCTAAACCATTTTGTGTATGCACATGAGCAACAGAATGTTCAACAACAATTCCTATAGACATGCAATAGTCATTAAATGCTTGAGATGTAAATTCACCAGCATTATCAAGTCTCACCCTTTTAATGGTGTAATCAGGAAAATGAGCTCTCAATTTAATAATTTGGGCAAGAAATTTTGCAAATGCCACATTACGGCTTGATAACAGACAAACATGAGACCATCTGCTAGATGCGTCTATTAGAACCATGAAATATCTAAATGGTCCACATGGTGGATGAATTGGTCCACATATATCACCTTGAATTCTTTCAAGAAACATTGGTGATTCTTTCTCAACCTTAAGTGGTGAGGGTCTAGTTATCAATTTTCCAAGAGAGCAAGATGTACATGGAACCATTGTATCATGATGGATTTTTCTATCCTTTAGTGGATGTCCATGAGTACATTCAATAATCCTTTTCATCATTGTTGATCCTGGATGGCCTAATCTGTTATGCCATAAACTGAATACACCAGGATCAATATATTTTTCGTTAACTACCATATGTATTTCTGGTACATTTATATGTGTATAATGTAATCCAGAACTAAGTCTTGGCAGTTTTTCAACCACATGACTCTTGTCAGTGATACTTAAATATTTCTCATTTTCTGTTGTCACTGACTGATAATCATACCCGTTAAGGTATATGTCGGAGAAACTCAATAAATTTCTGCTTGACTTGGGAGAAAATAAGGCATCATTTATTAAAAATTTTGTACCATTTGGTAGTATGAAATTTGCCTTTCCTATCCCTTTTATCAAGTTAGCAGGTCCTGATATTGTATGTATAGTTCCTTCCGTTGGTTTTAGATCAATAAAATATTTCTCGGATTTAAGTATAGTGTGTGTAGTTCCACTGTCTGCTATACAGAGATCTCCACCACTTGATTGATGTTGTATTCCAGCAAAATTCATATTGAACTTCATATATAAGAAATAAATAGTGAGTACATTAATATTACACAATATTTTAAACGCAAATAGATAGTACTGAAACATTTAGCAAACATAATGACAAAGACAGACGATATTAAATCGTTTATTTTTCAAAAGACACACAACTTAAACATTCAAGAAATCTTCATATAAATCAGATGGTTTCTCAGTGACTGTTGGATCAATATTATCCACAAAATTTACTTCCTTTTCTTTACCTTTCAGCGAATCCTGATACATCTTAACAAGATGTTTAGATGTTCGGCAAGTATTAGCCCAGTGGCCCATTCTACCACATCTGTAGCAAGATTCTTCAGAATTTTTAGAAGAATTTTCTTCAACATCTTGTTTAATGGGCTTGTTTTGTGGTTGATATTTATATTTTCGTGGATTACTATTTCTTTGACCACCACGGCCACGACCACGACCACGTCCACGCCCATTACCATTACCATAAGGATGGTTTCTACCATAGTTATGGCTTTTGGCATGATGATGGTGATGGTTATTATAACCACGACCTTGCCCGCGTCCTTGTCCCTGTTTATAATTATTTGCAGTATTTACTTCAGGGATTGCAAGTGTACCAGTAGGACGGGATTGCTGATTTTTCATTAATAGCTCATCATTTTGCTCTGCAACTAAGAGATATGAATTAAGTTCAGGATATGTTTTGAACTTTAGCATTCTCAAATTTCTTTGCACTGTGATGTTTGCAGCATTCATTGTGGAGAAAGTTTTCTCCATCATGTCTGCATCACTAATTTCATGTCCACAGAATTTAAGTTGTGAACATGTATTATACAGAGCTGAGCTGTATTCATTTACTTTCTTAAAGTCTTGGAACCTTAATGTTCTCCATTGTTCCATTGCAGCTGGAAGTAAAATTTCTCTTTGATTATTGAATCTGCTTTTGAGACCTTCCCATAAAACATGGGGATCTTCTACAGTCACATAATTATTTTGTAAGCATTCATCAATATGTTGATGAATAAAGCAACATGCCGTAGCTTGTTCTTTTTCAGAACAAGTGTTGTTTTCATTTATGGTTTCAAGAATGCCCATTGATTTAAGATGCATTTTTACTTTTATAACCCATGGCATGTAGTTGTTTCCAGTTGATTCTAAAGGAGTAAATTTAAGCTTTTCCAGATTCGACATTTTCTATTATCAAAAATTAAAACAAACATCATGATAAATTAGAGTCAATTTATATTCATAAGTATATAAACATTAAACATAAATTTAATATAACATAAATGATAAGTAGGTGACAGTGTCGACCATGTGTAAGCAATCATAAATAAATGTTATATAACAAAAATATAAATATTAGTAAACATAAATGAAAATTTGGCGACAGTGTCGACCATATATTTTTTCAGGTGGTATAACCGACCTATATCATTCTGGTGGTATAACCGACCATATATCATTTTGGTGGTATAACCGACCATATATCATTTTGGTGGTATAACCGACCATATATCATTTTGGTGGCAGAGCCAACCATATTTAGTATTAAGATTATCGTGCTGATAACGTGTTATAATTCAGTAGGCTTATAACTACCTTTAGTGGTTTGATTCTTGATGTTATAATTCAGTAGGCTTATAACTATCTTTAGTGGTTTGATTCTTGATGTTATAATTCAGTAGGCTTATAACTACCTTTAGTGATTTGATTCTTGATTTAGAATACTAATAATGAAGTGTAAGAACAAAGATGATAATGGAGAGAAAGAAAGAAACACTTTGTAAGTGTGAGAAATGGTGCAAGTTTAATGCTTGCATTCATGAGTATTTATAGCCTAAAATCTCAATATAAAAATACATACTTTGTGTACCAAAATTGACTATATGTATACACCAAAATTGACTATCCATATCTATATTATTATTATTATTATTATAACAAATAAAAAGTTTTCTTTAGTTTTGAATACAGTTTTGATTTCTCTTTAATTATAAAGTAAACTAATCACAAGTATTTTCATTATGTCATATTCTCATACTAACGTTACTGAAATTAGGTATTGATGATATATTTTATGAACCCCTTATGATACAATTGTTAGGTAATAATAATTTAATAATTTAATTAATAATTAATTAAATTGTAAAATATAAAAATTATAAATATAAAAAAGTGATACAACAAAGAAATGTATAGTACGGACGCAAGGTTACAAAATTCGCTATTCGGAGATTAATCGGTCGGAACTTTGGAAAGATTAATCGGCAATTCTGGGATTAATCGGATTGTACTGTATACATTTAAATATTAAATTTCAAAAATTATACGTGTAAATATAAAAAAAACCATAAATATAAAATTAGTTTTAAAATAATCGTTTAAAATTGTTTATTTATTTCAAAAATATAAAGTTTTAGTTTAAATTCATGTTAAAATGTTAACCATTTTTTACTTTAACCGATTTTGATTATCAAATTCGGGTTTAACCGATCAATTGACGTTGAAAGTTTAATTAAACGAGTTTTTTGAAAATCGGAACGGATAACTCTTAAAAATGATTAATCAGAAATTAATCGACGAATAATCGAGTTTTTTATAAAGTAATATGTTTTTTAAAAAAATAAATTAAAAATTATAAAACGTGATATATCCAGCTCTACTCAGCTGCCGGTTAGTTTCACTGAATCCCAATTGGATATTCAAAGTAAATTATACTGTAATTAAGTACAAAAACGCTTCCATTTTCAGATCACGAAGTAAAATTGAATGCGTGTAAACTGTATACTTTCTTTAATCGGGTGAATTTTATAGTTCTTAGGGTTTTGTAGCTAGTATTTTAGGGTTTATGAGTCTGAATTATGTCATACGAAGTGAGCAACATGCGATTAGGATATAACGCCGATGGAACAACTGTCTTCGCAAATCCTAACGGCACCTCAGCTGGTGGTGGAGCAGATACCGGAGAAAATAAATATGCGTTAACGGAGATGGCAGGTATCAACATGAGTGGTAACGATGCCGTGAAACGGAAGAGAGGACGGCCTAGAAAGTACGTGGCTGACGGCGTTATGCCGTCGGCGGTGACTTCGGCAGTGAATTCCGGCGATATTTCGCCTCCGGCAACAGCATCAGGGAAGAAACGAGGTAGACCGCCTGGTTCTGTAAATAAACCAAAACATGAGCCTGCTGCTTCAGGTATTTATGTACATATTTATTTTAATATATTTATTATTGGTATTAACACTTTCACTCAAGTTTGTATATTATATTGATTAATTGTAATGTAATTGTTTAATAAATTACTCCGTAGTCATTAGGATATATTTTATTTTGATTGCTTTGTTTATGCTCTTAATTTATGTGATGAACGTGCAAGTATTAAAATATTGAAATAAAGTGACAAGCTAATAGTTTGAAAAGTGAGATCTGATAACCAAGACAAGATCTCACCCAACTACTTTTACGTGACCAAATCAGAGGATGAGCAATGAGCAATCATCCTTGTCATCATCCAATTCCTGCATCAGCCAGAATATGGGGCCAGAAATTGCAGATCGACAAGATAAGCCCTTTCATACTATCTACGTTCGTTATAATATGGGTGGCATTTGCTTCTTCTAGATTAGAAAACGAACCACCACGCTAGAAATCTCACTTGCATCGATTGAATTCGGATGAACCACCTTATCCAGGCTTGGCCCAATATGTTCATCTTGGTGCAGTCCAACCTTTTGGTTTACGTTAAGAATTTATCCATTCAATTCTTTTGTCATTTGTGTTCAAAGTAGATATGCTCCCAATACCCTTTGGTCCCCTTTTATTTTCATATTCATCGACACTAATTACAATTGTGAAAATAAGATATAGAAGTTATAAACCGCAAGGTGTTGGTGAGGTCAGGGTTCGACTCTCATGTGCTGCAAAATATATTTCCCTTGTGGTTACGCGCCCATTTCATGGGTCTCGGAGGTTTCAGACGTCTATGCGTTTGAGCCTCACTCGAGGAGGTTTTACCAAACGTAATGCCCGTGTCCGTCGTGTGGGTTTCCTCTTGAGGCGCGATATGACTATAATGGTTCGTAGTTCGTACCAATGGTTCGTACCAGGGAAATGATCGGGGTGGGTGGATTCTGACATCGCGTTCGGACCCCGTCAGTGACTCCTAATAGCTGTTCAATGATAAGATATAGAATTTGTAGGAATTAATGTTTCTATCATATCCGTTCATGGCATATGGACATGGCTAATCATCGTTAACATATGACTAAGGGACATAAGTGAAACATATGCAGATTTCCGTAGCACTCTGTAATAGCTACCTATTAAATACACATGGGATCTAGTCTTGGCCAACTTTTCAAAAAGAATTGTTTCTAATCCTTTTCGGTCTTCATTAGAAAGATTCAAGCTTATTGATCTGGTTAATTTCTTGTTTTGTGTTCCCTTTTATTGTTCGAACTTAGAAGCCAGAACTAATCATTCAATGCTCGTTTACTTTCAGTAGGATTATCGCCTACAAAATCATACTTTTCAGGTTCACCAAGGGCTGGATTCATGCCACATATACTTGATGTTAAATCTGGAGAGGTGTGTTTGATCCTTTCTGTATTTTGTTCATTCATGGTTACATATTTATTACTATCTGCTTATAAATTACATTTTTTTTCTTTCTACTATTCAAACACCAATCGATTAACTAAATCCAGCAATGTAATTAACTGTTGGTGGACTTTATTCTGTTACAAATGAAGATTGCTGCATGATTTATTAGTATATTGATGTGTATTGCTGTTCCATATTTGTATTGCTGTTTTTAGTGTATAAGTTTTATTTTATTAGCGAAAAGCAAATGTGTATGAACCGTAGTTGTTGTTTTACTATACATGCTATATTTTTCCTCTGTATATAATCTGTCTAAATATTTTTAATTTTTTTTATACAATACAGGATGTATTGTCAAAACTTGTGTGGTTCTCCCAGAATAGCACCAGAGCATTGTGCATATTATCAGCCAGTGGGGCCATATCAAACGTGACACTTCAACAGGCTGCTTCCGGTGGAACTGTCACTTATGAGGTATTTATTGCCATTCCAAGTCATTAAATAAAAATTAATCTATGCTCATTTTGATGCGTTATGTTTATGTGTATCAGTATATGTAAATTTGTACGTTTTAAACTTTTAATAAATCTCAGAGTTTAGTCATTACTAAGCAATACTGTGTTGAGATACAAAAATTCTATATATGTACAGGGACAATTTGAGATCCTTTCTCTTGCTGGCTCATTTATGGTGTCTGAGACTGATGGCCAACGTAGTAGAACAGGTGGGTTAAGCGTGGCGTTATCCGGGCCAGATGGTCGTGTATTAGGCGGTAATGTGGTTGGCCTTCTTACCGCTGCATCACCAGTTCAGGTTTGTCTTCCCTTTTTTTTTTTCCCCTCTCATTAAGTACCAAACTTAACTTTGTGCATAACGGATGACCTGTTGTTATGTTTTTGCAGTTGATTGTTGGTAGCTTTTCTCAGGCAAATCAGAAACAGTCAAAGGCAAAAGGTAGTAACGAAGCGGAAGTTGTAAACGCACAAGCGAACCCTGTGTCTGGAAGCCTAAGCGAGTCTTCGGGTGGGGTCTTCGGAAGCCCTGTTGGCCAGAGCAATTACAGTAATCAACAAGGCATGGCTAACATGCCGTGGAGATAGATTGATTGGAAACTATGCATGTTTATAAGGAAAATGCGACTTGTGCGTTGTTTATGTTAGAAGTTTAGGAACACTGCAGGGCATTATGACATTAGAGTAACAGAAATTTTAGGTATGACTTGTGAAAACTTGTTTTTGTGTTGCAGGTTGATGTTTTTAGTGTGACAGTTGTACACAAGATTTGCTTAATGAGTGTATGTCAACGGTAAGATTGTAATTACCATTTTTATTGGATCAGAATTCCCTCTTTTTTAGTGCTACATAGCCCATAATCATTCTAATCATGACAAATAATGACAAATAATGTTTAAAATGGATACAAACATATTTTTTAAGTGGTAAAGTAGTCTAAGACACCCAAACTTACAATCTCATAATTGATAAGTTATCTACTTATCTTTATATTAGAGGTCCTTTAGATACAAACTTATTATACAAGAGGGATGCAAAAATATTTTGATAAAAGATATTCATCTCATCGTAACTCTCATAATGACATCTCTACAGTTTCTTTCTTTTTTTTTTTTTTTTTTTGAAAAAACTATCAATTAGTTGTATTTTATTAACGAAATCAATGTTCCTCGAAGCACACGGTATACAACGTAACGTGGGACATGCGTTTGAGCTTTTGCTAAGGTCCCGTTTAGAATCTAATGAAATTCCGGCGGAATTAGAATTGAATTTAGAAACGCGTCGTGTCTAAATTCAATTTCAATTTCGCCGGAATCTCATAGGATTCCGTGAGCTAAATGGGACCAAATTTTCTTAATGGCTAAATGGGACCAAATTTTCTTAATCACTTGTTCTCTTCACAACACTCCTTGACATCATGTTCACAACCTAAACTAACTTGGCATATACAGAGATTTAAAAAAAGTACCCAATTTAATTAGCTTCAAATTTATTTAATTGATAAATGAGACACGATTAAAATTCAAACATTAAGATAACTCAATTCAAATATAGTTGATTTTTTTATACAGATGTATAAAGTTTATATAGGAAAATATGTGAAATTCAAATTTAATATGAACTATTAAGATTAATACACTTGCCTCAGATGAATCCGTAAAGAAGAGCCCTAATTTAAATCCATAGAGATTGATGTTTGCGTGAGTAGCTTAAAAAAAAGAAAAATCTCCAATCACTTCGATCTTTGCATATGTTTGTTTAAACAATCATCCTACTATAACTTCAATGAATATTTGGGTGTTTTTGTTTGTTTGAATAACTATAACTATCCTCCTGTCTCTTCTCTATCTGTACAACGATATGCATATCTTATATGCTCAAAATTTTGAAAGGAACGAATTTGCCCTCACATGTGTGGCAAATGTGAGGGTTTAAACGTTATTAATTCACGGCAGTTAGTCTTGGGTACCAACTACGCAAGTTACAAAAAACTGAGGTACCAACTACGCAAAAAATAAAGTTTAGGTGTTGTGATGTAAATGTGAACAAACCACAGGTACCAACGGCGTAATTTTTTCTAAAAAAGAATCTTAAACAATTAACTTGACACAAAGATAGTAATACTCCTACTAATTATAGTAAGAGTAAATTATACCGGTAATCCTTGTGAATATTAACTCCATCTTTTGAAAATTATAGCGGTCGTGCGGTTTTAATGAACTTAAACTAATCGTTTTCCTCTTTCAAAAATTACACTAATTGTTTGACTTAAATAAAAGTATACGTTATTGCTTGTTGGTACTTGTTCAAAATTTACATCATTATGAGGGACTATTAACGTACATTTTTAGATAAGCTAGCGACAAACTATGTAAGTTTTAAAACATAAGGATTATTGGTGTATAGTTATGAAAATCTAATGGATTATTGATGTAGATTAAAATTAATGGCGGAACTTGAATCCTATCGTAGATGGAGCGGTTGTTCAAACTTAAAAAATTTCATTAACGAGGGTAAACATTAATAAAAATCTTATATTTAAATTTTTTTAGTGTATAATTTTTTTTAATTAAATTCAGTGGGGGGTAGGGGGAGTGGGGTGCACCTACATGTTGCTTAAATGTTCTGCCGTTGGTGTATAGTTATGAAAACAAAATGGACTACTCGTATGATTTTCAAACGATAAAAACAATAGATGTAAGAAAATATTCCGATGTTGGTACCTGTGGTTTGTACTAACTTGCATCACAACCAAGGTTGGAGATCTCGGATCTCGGGGAGATCTCGTTTGGACATTTTTTGGGAGATCTCGGCATCTCGAAAAAATCTCGGGGAGATCTCGGACGTTGACTTACGTTGACTTATTAGTTTTTATAATATAAATAAATAAAATTAAATAAATATATGTATATTTATATACACTTTTACCAGATTTTACAAAAAAACCAAGAAATGAGAGAGAAAATTCCAAAATTACGTGATTTTATGAGAAAATTTGAGAAATGAGTGACAAAATTCGAGAAATCGTGACTTTGACCAAGTTTCATCCCGTTGACCAAGAAATCTCGGGAGATGGACATCTCGTCTCGGTGGATTTTCAAAAACGAGATCTCGGGGAGATCTCGGGGAGAAATAAGGAGATCTACAACACTGATCACAACATCTGAACTATTTTTTTGCGTCGTTGGTACCCAGAGTTTCATCTTATAACGTTCTTGGTACCCATACAAAACGGGGGTTAGTATATGGGGGTTAATCCCTCACATGTGCCACACATGAGAGGGTATTTTCGTCCAAATAAAAATTGTCTTGCATTTAAATTCAGATACCAGTAAATTGTTTAGGTACGATTTAATCCCCGATTCATGTAAAACCCTTTTGGCGTAAACCCTAATTCAAATCACAACAGTCTCTCGTTTCAGTTAACATGTTCATGGACTAAAAAAATCATAAAATACGGAATGTATCATCATAGTTTTTTTTTCCTTCTGATAATAAGGATAATTATCACTATTCTGCCTTCTAACATAGATCACAAGCAATAAGTTAGAATAGTAAAACTTTCAGCAATAAGTTTGCTTCTATTTGCATCATTCAAAGATCCACTCTCTGATGTTAACTTTGAAGCAGAAAGTACAGATGATGACGAAGATCTCGATGCATTGAAGTCGGCGTTGATGACTCCATCGAGTAACGCCGGAATCAGTTGCTCGTTCATTGTTTATTGACGGTAGTAGGCTAAGTTTACGGCGAGATTCGGTATCGTAATCTGGAATCAGAGCGATACCGCTACGAGAGCGAAAGTTAGGTTGTTGACGGAAGGATCGTGGAAACTGTGGAGTTATGACGATATGGGTGCTTTTGTGGAACAACGAATTAGGTAGTCCATGAACATCGAATTAAATGCAAGATAATTTATGTTTGGACGAAAATACCCTCACATGTCTGGCACATGTGAGAGGTTAACCTCCATATATTAACGTCCGTTTTGTATGGGTACCAAGAACGTTATAAGATGAAACTCTGGGTACTAACGACACAAAAAAATAGTTTAGGTGCTGTTATGCAAGTTAGTACAAACCACATGTGCTAACGGCGTAATTTTTTCTTGATGTAATTATAAACCTATTGGTATAATTTACTAATAAATAAATAAATATAAATTCAAATAATAAGTAAAATATAATATTTCAAATTTCTGGATTAATAAATATAATATAATACTCGTATAATTATGCTACATGTTATAATAATAATAATAATATAGATATGGATAGTCAATTTTGGTGTATACATATAGTCAATTTTGGTACACAAAGTATGTATTTTTATATTGAGATTTTAGGCTATAAATACTCATGAATGCAAGCATTAAAATGGCACCATTTCTCACACTTACAAAGTGTTTCTTTCTTTCTCTCCATTATCATCTTTGTTCTTACACTTCATTATTAGTATTCTAAATCAAGAATCAAACCACTAAAGGTAGTTATAAGCCTACTGAATTATAACATCAAGAATCAAACCACTAAAGGTAGTTATAAGCCTACTGAATTATAACATCAAGAATCAAACCACTAAAGGTAGTTATAAGCCTACTGAATTATAACACGTTATCAGCACGATAATCTTAATACTAAATATGGTTGGCTCTGCCACCAAAATGATATATGGTCGGTTATACCACCAAAATGATATATGGTCGGTTATACCACCAAAATGATATATGGTCGGTTATACCACCAGAATGATATAGGTCAGTTATACCACCTGAAAAAATATATGGTCGACACTGTCGCCAAATTTTCATTTATGTTTACTAATATTTATATTTTTGTTATATAACATTTATTTATGATTGCTTACACATGGTCGACACTGTCACCTACTTATCATTTATGTTATATTAAATTTATGTTTAATGTTTATATACTTATGAATATAAATTGACTCTAATTTATCATGATGTTTGTTTTAATTTTTGATAATAGAAAATGTCGAATCTGGAAAAGCTTAAATTTACTCTTTTAGAATCAACTGGAAACAACTACATGCCATGGGTTATAAAAGTAAAAAT
This sequence comes from Rutidosis leptorrhynchoides, assembly GCF_046630445.1. Taxonomy (NCBI): domain Eukaryota; kingdom Viridiplantae; phylum Streptophyta; class Magnoliopsida; order Asterales; family Asteraceae; genus Rutidosis; species Rutidosis leptorrhynchoides. The sequence continues at coordinate 103,763,532 of NC_092335.1, read as the reverse complement.
GCATCTTAAATCAATGGGCATTCTTGAAACCATAAATGAAAACAACACTTGTTCTGAAAAAGAACAAGCTACGGCATGTTGCTTTATTCATCAACATATTGATGAATGCTTACAAAATAATTATGTGACTGTAGAAGATCCCCATGTTTTATGGGAAGGTCTCAAAAGCAGATTCAATAATCAAAGAGAAATTTTACTTCCAGCTGCAATGGAACAATGGAGAACATTAAGGTTCCAAGACTTTAAGAAAGTAAATGAATACAGCTCAGCTCTGTATAATACATGTTCACAACTTAAATTCTGTGGACATGAAATTAGTGATGCAGACATGATGGAGAAAACTTTCTCCACAATGAATGCTGCAAACATCACAGTACAAAGAAATTTGAGAATGCTAAAGTTCAAAACATATCCTGAACTTAATTCATATCTCTTAGTTGCAGAGCAAAATGATGAGCTATTAATGAAAAATCAGCAATCCCGTCCTACTGGTACACTTGCAATCCCTGAAGCAAATACTGCAAATAATTATAAACAGGGACAAGGACGCGGGCAAGGTCGTGGTTATAATAACCATCACCATCATCATGCCAAAAGCCATAACTATGGTAGAAACCATCCTTATGGTAATGGTAATGGGCGTGGACGTGATCGTGGTCGTGGCCGTGGTGGTCAAAGAAATAGTAATCCACGAAAATATAAATATCAACCACAAAACAAGCCCATTAAACAAGATGTTGAAGAAAATTCTTCTAAAAATTCTGAAGAATCTTGCTACAGATGTGGTAGAATGGGCCACTGGGCTAATACTTGCCGAACATCTAAACATCTTGTTAAGATGTATCAGGATTCGCTGAAAGGTAAAGAAAAGGAAGTAAATTTTGTGGATAATATTGATCCAACAGTCACTGAGAAACCATCTGATTTATATGAAGATTTCTTGAATGTTTAAGTTGTGTGTCTTTTGAAAAATAAACGATTTAATATCGTCTGTCTTTGTCATTATGTTTGCTAAATGTTTCAGTACTATCTATTTGCGTTTAAAATATTGTGTAATATTAATGTACTCACTATTTATTTCTTATATATGAAGTTCAATATGAATTTTGCTGGAATACAACATCAATCAAGTGGTGGAGATCTCTGTATAGCAGACAGTGGAACTACACACACTATACTTAAATCCGAGAAATATTTTATTGATCTAAAACCAACGGAAGGAACTATACATACAATATCAGGACCTGCTAACTTGATAAAAGGGATAGGAAAGGCAAATTTCATACTACCAAATGGTACAAAATTTTTAATAAATGATGCCTTATTTTCTCCCAAGTCAAGCAGAAATTTATTGAGTTTCTCCGACATATACCTTAACGGGTATGATTATCAGTCAGTGACAACAGAAAATGAGAAATATTTAAGTATCACTGACAAGAGTCATGTGGTTGAAAAACTGCCAAGACTTAGTTCTGGATTACATTATACACATATAAATGTACCAGAAATACATATGGTAGTTAACGAAAAATATATTGATCCTGGTGTATTCAGTTTATGGCATAACAGATTAGGCCATCCAGGATCAACAATGATGAAAAGGATTATTGAATGTACTCATGGACATCCACTAAAGGATAGAAAAATCCATCATGATACAATGGTTCCATGTACATCTTGCTCTCTTGGAAAATTGATAACTAGACCCTCACCACTTAAGGTTGAGAAAGAATCACCAATGTTTCTTGAAAGAATTCAAGGTGATATATGTGGACCAATTCATCCACCATGTGGACCATTTAGATATTTCATGGTTCTAATAGACGCATCTAGCAGATGGTCTCATGTTTGTCTGTTATCAAGCCGTAATGTGGCATTTGCAAAATTTCTTGCCCAAATTATTAAATTGAGAGCTCATTTTCCTGATTACACCATTAAAAGGGTGAGACTTGATAATGCTGGTGAATTTACATCTCAAGCATTTAATGACTATTGCATGTCTATAGGAATTGTTGTTGAACATTCTGTTGCTCATGTGCATACACAAAATGGTTTAGCCGAGTCATTGATTAAACGTTTACAGTTAATCGCTAGACCATTGATAATGAGAACAAAACTCCCTGTATCTATATGGGGTCATGCAATTTTACATGCTGCTGCATTGATTCGCATCAGACCAAGTGCAAGTCATAAATATTCCCCCCTACAACTTGCTTTTGGTCAAGAGCCAAATATTTCCCATCTTAGAACATTTGGTTGTGCAGTGTATGTTCCAATTGCGACACCACAACGTACAAAAATGGGTCCTCAAAGGAGGTTGGGAATATATGTTGGATATGAAACATCTTCAATATTAAGGTATATTGAACCTATGACAGGTGACGTTTTTACAGCACGTTTTGCTGATTGTCATTTTAATGAAACATTGTTCCCTAGATTAGGGGGAGAAATGAAAAATAAAGAAAATGATGTTTCATGGTGTGAACCTCAATTAAAGTATCTTGATCCTCGCACAAAAGAATGCGAGACAGAAGTTCAAAAGATAATGCATATACAAGAACTTGCAAATCAATTGCCTGATGCATTTACAGATACAAAAACGGTGACAAAATCATATATACCAGCAGTAAATACTCCAGCTCGAATTGAAATTCCAAAAGCTGGCAATAACGTCACTCATGAATCTTTGCCACGTCAGAAACGTGGAAGACCAATCGGTTCAAAGGATAAAAATCCTCGAAAAAGAAAATCAGCTGATAATGAAGTAAAAGAAAGTGTTCAAGAAGAACCACAAATCAGTACTCCTACTGCAGAGGAGATTGATGATGTCAATACAGAAATTGCAATCAATTATGCATATTCAAAAATATTATGGAACCGAAATGAAATGAAAAATCTTGATGAGAAATTTTCATTTAATGTTGCATATGACATCATGAATAATGATGATGATCCAGAACCAACATCTATGGTTGAATGTCAAAATAGACATGATTGGGCTCAATGGAAAGAAGCAATACGAGCTGAATTAGAATCACTCAATAAAAGAAAAGTTTTCGGATCCATCATTCTCACTCCTAAAGATGTGAAACCTGTAGGATACAGATGGATTTTTGTCCGAAAAAGAAATGAGAAAAATGAAGTTACAAGGTATAAAGCTAGACTTGTAGCTCAAGGTTTTTCTCAAAGACCGGGAATTGATTATGAAGAAACTTATTCTCCTGTTATGGATGCAATTACTTTTAGGTACTTAATCAGTCTGGCAGTTTCTAAAAATTTAGAAATGCATCTCATGGATGTTGTGACTGCTTATCTATATGGATCACTTGATAGTGATATATATATGAAGATACCTGAAGGATTTAAGGTACCAGAAGCATCAAATGCAAAACCCAAAGAAATGTATTCGATTAAATTACAAAGATCTTTATATGGGTTAAAACAATCGGGACGTATGTGGTATAACCGATTAAGTGATTACTTGATAAGCAAAGGGTATACAAATAATCTTACTTGCCCTTGTGTTTTCATTAAGAAAACAACATCCGGATATGTGATCATAGCTGTTTATGTTGATGATCTTAACATCATAGGTACAAATAAAGAGATCCATGAAGCCATTCAACTTCTAAAGAAAGAATTTGAAATGAAAGATCTCGGAAAAACCAAGTATTGCCTTGGTTTACAAATTGAGCATATGCCTAATGGTTTACTTGTACATCAAACAACATATACTGAAAAGATTTTGAAACGTTTCAATATGGACAAGGCAAAACCATTAAGTACTCCTATGGTTGTTAGATCACTCAATGTTGAAGCTGATCCATTTCGTCCATGTGAAGATCAAGAAGACATTCTTGGACCAGAAGTACCATATCTTAGTGCAATTGGAGCTCTTATGTATCTTACAAATTGTACAAGACCTGACATTTCTTTTGCAGTTAATTTGTTGGCAAGGTTCAGCTCTGCTCCTACCAAAAGACACTGGAATGGGATCAAACACATATTTCGATACCTTCGAGGAACTACTGATTTAGGATTATTTTATTCTAACGAATCAAAACAAGATTTGGTTGGTTATGCAGATGCAGGTTATTTATCTGATCCACATAAAGCTAAATCTCAAACTGGATATGTATTCCTAAATGGAGGTACTGCAATATCATGGCGTTCTCAAAAACAAACACTTGTTGCTACATCGTCAAATCATGCCGAAGTGATTGCATTACATGAAGCTACTCGAGAATGTTTTTGGTTGAGATCAATGACACAACTCATTACTGATTCTTGTGGACTAGAACGCGATAAAAGTCCAACAACTATCTATGAAGATAATGCAGCTTGCATAGCACAGATGAAAGAAGGGTATATCAAAAGTGACCGAACAAAACACATACCACCTAGATTCTTCTCATACACTCAAAATCTCATTAAGGACAACCAGATTGAAATGAGATATGTGCAATCTAGCAAAAACTCTGCTGATCTTTTCACGAAAGCACTTCCAACTGCTATTTTCAGAACACACGTTCATAACATTGGCATGAGACATGTTCAAAAGATGTAACAGCTGAAGCGATGTCTACTTGAGGGGGAGTCAACTCCATGCTGCACTCTTTTTCCCTTAGCTAAAGTTTTTTCCCACTGGGTTTTCTTTAGCAAGGTTTTTAACGAGGCAGTAATTTATAGTTGATCTTCAACAAAATAAAATTGCTATCCAAGGGGGAGTGTTATAATAATAATAATAATATAGATATGGATAGTCAATTTTGGTGTATACATATAGTCAATTTTGGTACACAAAGTATGTATTTTTATATTGAGATTTTAGGCTATAAATACTCATGAATGCAAGCATTAAAATGGCACCATTTCTCACACTTACAAAGTGTTTCTTTCTTTCTCTCCATTATCATCTTTGTTCTTACACTTCATTATTAGTATTCTAAATCAAGAATCAAACCACTAAAGGTAGTTATAAGCCTACTGAATTATAACATCAAGAATCAAACCACTAAAAGTAGTTATAAGCCTACTGAATTATAACATCAAGAATCAAACCACTAAAGGTAGTTATAAGCCTACTGAATTATAACACTACATTTATTTTATGTTTACTATAATTTGATATTGATACTGCAAGTGTTAACTGGCGTTGCTTATAAAATAGTACTCCGTAACCAAATACGTCAGAAACAACCTGGATGCTGTTCCTTCCTTCCTCCCTCCTCCTTCTTCTTCTTTATAGATCAACCTCACACACAAAACACCTTAAACACACAGTAGCCGCCTCCTCTCAATTCCACCTATTTTATATATTTAAATTAATAAATTCCATGGTCAATTCTACTCCCCCTTTTAATTTTTAGTTAAATATTCTGCGTCTGTGGGCTGCGCTCCTTGATTTCTCATGTCATTTCTTCACAAACCATTTTTTATGTTCTTATACAATTATAATTACAAATATTGTATTACTACAGGTGTTATATAATGTGCTTGTTTGTTCAGTAGAACCAAAATTGAAATTTGTCAACGGCCATACTTCAAGAAGCTAACCGCCGGCCATTTCAACTTGTATTGTATTAGGTTTTGTAATTGAAATGGAAACAGGTGGTAAATCAGTAGATGAAGTGTTGGAAGAGATAATGAGGATTCATAGATCACTTCCTACACGTCCTGCAATTGAAGACATTGAAGGTGCTAAAATACTAATTCGAAACCTAGAAACTGAAGAACAAGCGAAGATCGAATCGATTGTTAGTCAAAACAAGCGAAAAGATGTACCTGAAGAACTGTTCGGTGTTTTGTTAGAGATGCAAAATATTTTACTTCATTTTCAGATTGAAGAACAGAAGAAGGAAGCTGTTAAGTTGTTGGATCTTGAAAAATATCACCAGGTGTTCGATGAAATGATTCAGAGAGCTTCGAATTGCTGCGGTCCGTCTAGTAAAGGTAGTACACAATATGTTGCTGCTGCTACTTCAAACAGCTCGTTTAGTTATGCTGTACCTAGTACAGTGAGTGCGAATACGAAAGCAGTTTCGAGCTTGTACAATGATAAAGAGCCTGTTAAAGCTTCTGAATTGTTTACTAGAGATGATAGTTATGTTAGCAAGTCGAAATCGGTATTCAATGGGGATGGGTTAAGACCAGGGTTTCAATCTAGTGATGTTTTAAGGCCTCAGATAGTGGATTCTACACTAAAACCAGCTATTAATTCACGTAAGTGTATGTTTTTGTTGTTTAAATTATATGCTTTATCTTTCCTTATCCTGTTTTAATTGTAGTTTGACTGAAATAATGGTGTAGGACAAGATGGTGTGAAAGTGAATCTTATGAAGTTAGCAAGTTTAATTGAAGTGTCTTCAAAGAAAGGAACTAAAGATTTAAATCTTCAGAATAAACTGATGGATCAAGTTGAATGGCTTCCTGATTCGATAGGAAAGTTAGCCAGTCTGATCACATTGGATCTGTCCGAAAATCGTCTTGTTACGTTACCATCTTCAATTTCAGGCCTTTTTTCGCTGACAAAATTAGATTTGCATTCAAACAAAATCGTCGAATTACCAGAATCTTTAGGGAATATTCTCAGTTTGGTTTACCTCGACCTACGGGCGAACCAGTTGTCATCTGTTCCTGCTTCATTGAATCGATTGGTCCGTCTTCAAGAACTCGATTTGAGCTCAAACAACCTTTCAATACTTCCTGATTCAATTGGTTCACTTGTTAATCTTCAAAAGCTTAACATTGAAACCAATAACATTGAAGAAATCCCACATGTTATTGGTCAATGTGTATCACTTAAAGAGCTTTTTGCAGACTACAACAAGCTTAAAGCTTTACCAGAAGCTGTAGGAAAACTCGAGTCGTTACAAGTCCTCTCTGTTCGATACAATAACATAGGTAGGTTGCCAACCACCATGTCATCGTTAACAAATTTGAAGGAGCTTAATGTAAGTTTTAATGAACTCGAATCGGTGCCTGAAAGCTTATGTTTTGCTACTACTCTTGTAAAAATCAATGTTAGCAACAACTTTGCTGATCTTAGATCACTCCCTAGATCAATTGGGAACCTTGAGAATTTGGAAGAGTTGGATATGAGTAACAACCAAATTAGAGCCTTTCCAGATTCATTTAGGATGTTATCGAGATTACGAGTGTTGAAAACTGAAGGGAACCCTTTGGAAGGACCACCACATGATGTTCTTGACAAAGGCGCTCAGGTAAAGTTATCATTTTTAGTATTTTTGCAGTTAAAATTTTCAGATTCATGGCTAACTTGTATATGCATTATGATTTTCAGGCTGTTATTCAGTACTTGAAGGAACTACATGAGAAGAAGGATGAGAAGGTTCAACCAATCAAAAAGAAGAAATCTTGGGCTCAGAAATTCTTTTCGATCTCTAACAAACGCAAGCGAATCACGTTGACTACATGAACAACTTAACCAGATTCAACTAGTTTTCATGTAAGCTCATGTATCCAGTGTTTATCATTCATCTTTACTTGACCTTACTTTTAAAGGTTCCATCCGAAAATGGTTATGTGTGAATTTCTATAATCAAATTTTAACTCTTAAGTGTAATTTGTATTCGTGTGTTCCAAGTTAAAATTAAAGGCAGTGTCTGATTTGATATGGTATAGTGAACGTATATTTTACTGTTAGTTTAATCCCTATCGTATCAGTAACTACAAAATTGAGTAATTTCAACCAAACTAATCTGACTAACATTATGGGCCAAAAAAGTTATAATCTTGTTTCACTTCCATATCTGTGTATTTAGATTTAGATATAAGGAGTATATATTAGCTATATTTACTCAGTCATGTTAAGTACTGTACATTATTTAAATCAATCTAATCTAATTCTAACAAGTACAACTAACAGAGATGGTAAAAAAATGTTAACAGTTGAACCATCACCCATGAGGCAATGATTGATTAAAATTGGACGTAGTGATAAGATATTGCAGAATGCAAATGCCTATAAAAGTAAATATATTATTGATAAATATTGTTTTAATCGATTATATGTAGATGCCAAAAAAAATTCAGATTGCACTATCTATATTTCTGTCCATGTTTTCAAGTTGTCATCTTTTTGTATCTTATTCATTCTATAATTTGTTGTTTAATTGTTTAATCTTGTAACGATTTTTAAAATTTTGTTATACGGAGTATTATATTTATTTTTTGTATAGGTCAAAAGATATATTGAGGAAAGAGGAAGGAAGGTCATGAACACGTGGGATTGTGATTTGTGAACAACATTAGGCTGTATCATAAATAACTAGTTTGAATCTACAACAGAAGAATCTTCACATGCTGTTGCTCTTATCCAAATTCAAGAGATGCTGAGCTGTCATGTGCTGGAACAAATCTAAAGTCTTGATGGGTCAAACTGATTCTTCAAGTAGCCATCTTCACATCCCTTATACAGATACTTCAATACTGTATCATATCTTTGTTTATTCCGTATTATTTAATCATTTATTATTTTTATCAAATCAACATTAGATGATCAACGAGTCAACGTAGAAAGTTTCAACAATACACATCACGTAAACAAACTTTTCAACAAAGTGTTTTTTAGTAAATTCTGCAGTGACTTGTTGATCGTTAATTTGCTTGCTTTATCGATTTCATTTATTTGTTGTAAATCTGTAACGATATATTCTTTGAATGCAACACCTTTCTTTGTTGATTTGTACTTGTTATAGTTCCTGTGGAAAAAAATATGTTAATACTACAATAGATATGTTTTGTTTATAGTCAAATATATGGTTATGGTAGATCAGATATCAGATATATAGATGAAAACTATGTGTCCAGAATAATTTGTCATGCATGAAAATGATAACGGTAGGATAAAAAGAAAGGGATTGATTGACACGTTTAAAATGAAAATTTGTTAGCGAACATAGGAATTTAATTACTCCAACTTTTGTTGGCTTCTAAATTGCATACCCATGTGTTGATCATATGGAGTTGGCCCATATCTGTGAAAACCTCTTATGCATCAAACGTGTGTTCTCTTGACAATGTTTTAATTGCCAGAAGGTATGGCTGTTGCAAAGTTAACAAATTGTTCGGTTGCTGTAAGCATCGAAATGTCATTATGTTCGTAAGGTAAAGAGTCTTAACAAATTGTTAGGTCTGACATGTATGTAATTATGTAAATATGAAGTAAGATATGAATACAAGAATTTATATGTAGATGGGAATTATCTCATAACTTTCTATGTTCAGTGATTAGAAAAAAGTATTTCCTAGTTCCAACTACTTAACTACTCTGTCTCTGAAGTCTGAACTAATTGTACAAAACCAAAATCATTCCATGCTAAATACCCATTTAACCAACCTAACTAATTGTACAATAATACACAGTAATATGCAAAAATACCCTTCTAGCTGTTGAGGTGTAGGCTTCGGTATTTAAGTCCAATAAGAACCGGCCTGGAGATTACTTGGTGACCAAGTCAGGGTCTGGCCAACCCAAATTGGTTGGGCCGACTTTTATTGTTCTTTCTTAGTCTATATATAGTCTCTCATTGTACTTGTAAATCATCACCTCCAAATTAATAATAATACTCTCTAGTTCCAAAGTGGATGTAGGTTTCACCTAGAAACCGAACCACTATAATTCTCGTGTTGTTTTTATTCTGTGTTTATTATCCGGCTTGCTTGTTTGTGATTGATAATCGATTAGGGTTCTACTCTGATAGAAGGCAGGTTCTAGCCTTAACAACTGGTATCTAGAGCTCAGGTTCTAACCCTAGCCGTCAATCATAGCTGTTGCTGTTACAGATCCAGTCGCTGCTGCTGTTGTTGCTGTTTTTACAGATCAGATTGCAGATCAGGTTGCAGGTGCTAAACCCTAGCCGCCACCAGACTCTGCTGATCAACTCTAGCCGCCACCAGACTCTACTGTTACAGATCAGATTGCAGGTGCTAAACCCTAGCCGCCACCAGACTCTGCTGATCAACCCTAGCTGCCATCAGACTCTGCTGTTACAGATCCAGATCAACCCTAGCCGTCACCAGACTCACCAGACTCTGCCGTTACAGATTTACTGCTATTGTTACAGATCAGATTGCTGTTGACCTCAGATCCAATAATTTTTTTTTTCAATGGCAGAAGAAGGAAGGATCAAAATCGACAAGTTTGATGGGCAAGATTTTGGGTGGTGGAAGATGCAGGTTGAAGATTTGTTATGTCAGAAGGATCTGATCGATGCCTTGAATGAGAATAACCCAAAAGGAATGAAAGACAACGAGTGGAAAACACTTGACAGGAAAGCCCTAGCAGTTGTCAGACTCACGTTAACAAAAAGTGTTGCCTTTAACATTGTGAACGAAACCACGACACATGGTTTGATGAAGACCTTAGCAAATATGTATGAGAAGCCGTCTGCTTCTAACAAGGTGTTTTTGATCAGACAGTTGGTAAACACCAGGTTGAAAGAAGGTGCTTCAGTAACAAATCATGTTAATAACTTCAACAATATTATCTCTCGGTTACTGTCAGTTGATATCAAATTCGATGACGAAGTCAAAGCTCTTCTATTATTATCTTCGTTACCTGAAAGCTGGTCAGGTTCAGTCACAGCTATCAGTGGATCCACAGAGTCCTCAAAGCTAAAGTTTGAGAGCATTCGTGATTTTATTCTTGGAGAAGATATAAGAAGAAAGAGTTCAGGAGAACCATCAGGAAACTTGCTGAGCACAGAAGAGAGGGGTAGGAGGAAAGGCAGAAGTAACACCACCAGGGGCAGGTCAAAGTCAAGAAGGAGGAGTGTGTCGAGAACGAGGAATGATATTAAATGTTGGAATTGTCAGGAGACTGGACACTTCCGAAACCAGTGCACTAAGCCAGTAACATCATCAAAGCCAAAGGAAGTTAATGTTGCAGTTGCAACAGATGATTATGATAACGTCCTTGTTTGCTGCATTGAGAATACAATTGATGCGTGGGTTATGGATTCAGGAGCATCGTTTCATGCTACTCCAAGTCCACATTTGATGAAGAATCTACGAACAGGTAATCTTGGTAAAGTTCGTTTGGCTAATGATCATTGTCTTGACATTACAGGGATTGGAGACTTAGAGCTGAAGACCTCTTTGGGTACTAATTGGACCTTGGAAAATGTCCGAGTTATTCCTGGCCTAAAGAAGAAACTAATCTCTGTTGGACAGCTTGATGATCAAGGATATAGTGTGCTATTTGGTGAAGGTCAGTGGAAAGTAATAAAGGGGAACTTAGTAATAGCCAAGGGTAAGAAGAGAGGCACTCTTTATATGGTAGAAGTTCCAGCTAATGAAGTAAATACAGTTTCCAATGATCGTAGCTTAACCAGTCAGTGGCACCAACGTTTAGGTCACATGAGTGACAAAGGAATGAAAATGCTAGTGTCTAATGGTAAAATTCCTGGTCTAAAGAGAGTTGAATCGGACTTTTGCGAGTCATGTGTTCTAGGAAAGAAGAAGAAGGTCACCTTTGCAAAAGCAGGCAGAACATTAAAGGCTCAGAAGTTGGAGCTAGTACACACGGATGTGTTCGGGCCTACTCCTGTTTCTTCATTGGGAGGAGCACGCTATTATGTTACTTTCATCGATGATTCAACACGCAAGGTATGGGTTTACTTTCTTAAAAATAAATCTGATGTTTTTGAAGCTTTTAAGAAATGGAAATCTGCTGTTGAATTATCTTGTGATTTGAAGGTAAAATGCTTGAAGTCGGATAATGGAGGAGAATACATCAGCACCGAGTTCGTTAACTATTGTGCTGATCATGGCGTTCGGATGATCAAGACGGTTCCAGGTACTCCACAACAAAACGGAGTTGCAGAAAGAATGAATCGCACTTTAAATGAGAGAGCGCGTAGCACGAGACTTAATTGTGGGCTACCAAAGACTCTATGGGCTGATGCAGTAAGCACTGCCGCTTATTTGATCAACCGTTCTCCATCAGCTCCGCTTGATTTCAAAATACCCGAAGAAGAATGGAGAGGTAAAGCAATCAGTTATGAGCATCTAAAAATCTTTGGGTGCAGTGCATATGATATTAATAAAGATGGTGACAAACTTGATGCAAAAGTAAAGAAGTACGTGTTCATTGGTTATGGGGGAGATGACATGGGTAACAGGTTATGGGATAACAAGGGAAAACATGTTATCAGAAGTAAACATGCCACCTTCAATGAAGCAGAATTGTACAAGGATTTCAACTCAACACCAAAAGAAAAAGAATCAGTTGAATTTGAGGTTGACACAGAGACAACTAGAGAAGATGAAAGGGAAACTCCAGAGTGTGAAACTGAAGTTCCAGTGGGAGCTCCTAACAGTGAAAGCTCGGAGTCTGATCACGAGCAGACTTCAGATAGTGGGAGCTCAGACTCTGATGATAAGCAGACCCCACAGCCCCCATCACAATCTGACCAGTCCAATTGGGTCAGGAGATCTACACGAGTTACAAGACAGCCAGAAAGGTTTAGTCCAACAGTTAACTATCTTCTTTTGACAGAAAATGGGGAACCAGAAAGTTATTCTGAGGCAATGAAGGTGAAAGATTCGTTCCAGTGGGAGCAGGCTATGAAAAGCGAGATGGAATCTTTATTGAAAAATCAAACTTGGAGGTTAACCATGTTACCACCAGGAAAATGAGTCTTACAGAATAAATGAGTTTTCAGAGTCAAAGATGAAGCGGGTGGTTCTAAACGATACAAAGCAAGATTAGTTGTCAAAGGATTTCAACAAAAGAAAGGAGTCGACTATGCTGAAATCTTTTCTCCAGTAGTGAAGATGACGACTATCAGATTGGTTCTAAGTATGGTTGCAACCGAGAAGTTACACTTAGAACAGTTGGATGTTAAAACAGCCTTCCTGCATGGCGACATTGAAGAAGACATTTACATGTCTCAACCAGAGGGGTTTCGTGTCAAAGGAAAGGAAAGTCTTGTGTGTAATCTAAAGAGAAGCTTGTATGGTATGAAACAAGCTCCCAGACAGTGGTACTTGAAATTTGATAATTTCATGGAGAAGACAGGATTCGTGAGAAGTTCTACAGATCATTGCTGTTATTTGAAGAAGTTCAAGAGCTCCTATATTATATTGCTTCTTTATGTCGATGATATGTTAATTGCAGGTTCTGATATGGTTGAAATATGCAATTTGAAGAAGCAATTATCTAGAGAATTTGAAATGAAGGATCTCGGGCCAGCTAAGCAGATTCTCGGTATGAGTATATGCAGGAATAAAGATGGGTCACTTTCTTTATCTCAAGAAAAGTATATTCGGAAGGTTCTTGAAAAGTTCAGAATGAATGGTGAGTCTACAAAGCCAATAAACACACCGTTGAGAAGTCATCTAAAGCTTTCTAAACATCAGTCTCCTAAAACTGAAGTAGAAAAAGCAGAAATGGCTAAGGTTCCTTATGTATCCGCAGTGGGTAGTCTAATGTACGCTATGGTGTGTACAAGACCTGATATAGCACATGCAGTTGGGATGGTTAGTCGCTTTATGTCAGCTCCGGGGAAAGAACATTGGGAAGCAGTGAAGTGGATACTGCGGTATTTAAAGGGTACTCCTAAAGTTGGGTTATGTTTCAAGGGCAGGGATACTACTCTCAGGGTTATTCTGATGCAGATTTGGGTAGATGCAATAATACCTTCAAGAGCACCACCGGGTATGTATTCACTATAGGAGGAACAACAGTGAGTTGGATGTCTAGGCTTCAAAAGAGCGTGGCTCTATCTACTACTGAAGCAGAATACATGGCCTTGACTGAAGCCAGTAAAGAACTAGTGTGGTTGATGACATTCATGAAAGAACTGGGCAGCAAACAGACAGAATTTGTCTTATATTGTGATAATGAGAGCGCAATCAAGTTAGCAAAGAATCCAGTCTATCATGCTAAGACGAAGCACATTGGCATGAAGTATCACTTTATCAGAGAACGGATAAGCAATGGAACATTTAATCTGGAAAGCATTCCAGGTTCAAAGAATCCGGCAGATATGTTCACCAAACCAGTAACGCTGGATAAGTTGAAGCTGTGCATAGCTTCAACTGGCCTTCAGGAACATTGAAGAGAAGGCAGGAACTAGAGAGATAAGAGATGAGCTGAGTCTTGCATTGCAGAAGTACAAGAGTGCAGATCAATGTTATTCGAAGCCTCCAAGTGGGAGATTGTTGAGGTGCAGGCTTCGGTATTTAAGCCCAATAAGAACCGGTCTGGAGATTACTTGGTGACCAAGTCAGGGTCTGGCCAACCCTAATTGGTTGGGCCGACTTTTATTGTTCTTTCTTAGTTTATATATAGTCTCTCATTGTACTTGTAAATCATCACCTCCAAATTAATAATAATACTCTCTAGTTCCAAAGTGAATGTAGGTTTCACCTAGAAACCGAACCACTATAATTCTCGTGTTGTTTTTATTCTGTGTTTATTATTCGGCTTGCTTGTTTGTGATTGATAATCGATTAGGGTTCTACTCTGATAGAAGGCAGGTTCTAGCCTTAACAACTGGTATAGTGGTATCAGAGCTAGGCTATAGCCCCGATGTGGTGGACGGCGCAGTAGGGCGCACCCCTGAGCGCACGCAGCGACGTGGCGCACCCCTCGGTCTTGAGCAGCGATGAGTGGACCCAGCTCTCGTTCGAGGAGGACCCTGACACGATGAGTTGATCTTGGAAGCCTTGTATCGAAATCTCCCTGCCCTCCCACCAGGTTGAGAGTTCCGAGTTGGCGGCGGTAAAGGTTGGATCCAGACTATCGTTGGAGGGGAGGCCTAGATGGACTTAGGTTTGAGGGGAGGTTTGTAAGGGTGCAAACCAAAGTCCCACATCGGTCATGGGATAAAACAAATGTATGTATATAAGTCTAAGGGGAAGTCCCTCTATCACCAATTGATTTTAGAAAATGATGGACTCTTGGGCTTATATTGCAGGACATTGTGTTTGGGCTATACGATCCTTACACTAGCTTTGGATGTGTAACATTTTCCATGTCTTTAAACATGACAAATAACCAAAATACTCATAAAGTTCCTTCATGCTCATTGTCATAACATGAATTCTATTCACCATCATACTCTTATCGATTGAATCTAACCCTAGCATATGGTTAAACTTTTCATTTCCAACCAACGGTACTTGTAATTGTTTTACGCAATCAACTTTTAAGAAACAGAGTCTCGTATTTAGTGGTATGAGCGTAATAATGGATGGTAAGAACCTATATACATTACTAAGTTACAAAATCAAGTAATCAACTTATTTGGAGAAGTCAATCATGAATCATGATTATAGTGGGTTGTTTTTACAAGATGAAACATACGTAATGGAAAATCATGTTTCTTGGGACAATAAAATTGAGCAAACCAGGTGGTTCTTGGACTCCTATATAATATGGTGTTGTAAAAAAAACCATATTATATAGGCTTCACTGAAGTCTCTAGATTTCGCTTTCTTTCTCTTATGACTCTTTGAAGGGCTTCGGTGAGCACTAGTACACACATCTTTTTTAGATTGTACTTTAGAATTTGGGTGTGTTTGGTAGAGGAGCTTATGGGAGCTTATGAGAGCTTATAGGAGCTTGAGCTTATGATTTTAATAAGCTCCAAGTAATAAGCTTCGTTTGGGAGACATAAAAAGTAGAGCTTATGAAAAACATAAGCTTTAGAAAAATAAGCTACTTCTAGTAGCTTATGAAAAAAAGTAGAGCTTATGAACTAGAAAATAAGCTCCAGCTAGTTTACCAAACACTTATAAAAAATAATAAGCTCCAGCTACCAACTTTAAAAATAAGCTTCAGCTCCAGCTCTAGTCCATAAGCTCCAGCTCCAGCTATAAGCTCCAGCTCCAGCTAGTTTCATCCAAACACACCCTTTAACGAGTTTCTTTTGTAAATTGCACAAGAGGATCGGCAATCAAGGGTAGGACATTGGTGAAGGTCCTGTTTTTCGTGAGTAAATCTAGCAGCATGGAAAAAAAAGGACTACAGGGTAATTCGCAATCAAACCCATATTTAGAATGGGCCGATCCACCTACAGTGGGCTTCTTCACCAATATGCTGTCATTAGAAAATTGTTGCCATAAATACACAACTCACAGTTACACATCCCCTGCATCACATAAAGCATGACCTATACATCTTAGGTGTCAGACCCTAAGGATACCCCTACTCATCTGACACGTGTCCATCCTCTCCTATTTTCTTTTTTTTCCCATCAAAAATACGACATAAAAAATTAGGGATTTATAATATTGGCGGTATACCTAAATTCGCAGTGTAAAATTAGGGATTTCAGAATCATCCGCTTCCCAAATCGACTCCATTTAAATCGATCAATTAAATCGATTTGGTTGTTTCGAGCAGTTGAACGGCATAAAAAATCGATCAACATGGCTGGAGCAGAAACGATTGGATGGGAAAATATATTAAGAAATAAACGGGATTTGAACAATCGGAGATGGAAGACGACGATGATTTCAAAATAACAAGATCGAGTCTGTTATACTAATGAGTATTTTTAGGGTTACGATTCTTATCAATAAGGAGTATCCTTCATTTTCTATTGTAGTCGGTATGTTTTTCGTCATTATACTCTCAATTTGATATATAATTGATTCATGAATTTTTTGAGTTTTAATTACAATTGAGTCTAATAAAGATCGGAGTTTCATTTGATCAATTAACTCTAATATTACCAGATGTATCATAATTTCGTATCGTAGACGATTTTTTTATTGGTATGTATCATCGCATCGGTCTCAACAGGGATGATTCAGAGTTTGTTTCATCGAATTCATCCTTAATGTTGATAAATGATCAACTATTGTATCATCGGTTTGTTATATGTTTATCTGAATAGCATATAAATACAAGAAAGTACTCAACAAAATGCCTACTGTTGGTTTGGAATGGAGTTAGTAGGACAACATACAGTTTATTACTATTATTATTGTTGCTGTACCATGAGATCACACTTCCCTGTTGTACATGTTGCCTTAAATGCACATGTTGATTTGAATGCAGTTCATTCACATTTCAAACTATCGAATTTAAACTGCAGGATGGTGATGATAACGTAACTGAAATAGCTAAAGAATCTATTATCAATATTGAAGATCAACTTGCAGAAATGAGTCATCAAATGTTAATATTTGAGATCACAAGCTTAGGTTATTCATGATTCCACTTGAAGACCTATGCTGGTATTTTCGTTTTTCATTTAATATACAGATATTTTAAATTTTATTGTTTTTAATGTTTGGCAATGTTGACCCATTGTTTTGATGTTTTAATATGTTTAGTCTAGGTTTTATCATACTAAAACCTATAAAGATGGTGCCAATATGATTCAATGATGTCAATGAAATATTGGATTATATGTTTAGGCTATGATGTAAATGATGTAATTGCATTCCGTTCATGAGAGTCGGGCATTACCCCATTTCAGTGAATGATCCAAACTATGTGGGGTCTTACTAAGCGGGTCTAAATAGGTAATATGATGGCTACTGTTTTGAGCAGTTAGGGTGGTATGTTGATATTGATTATAGTTAGTAATTAAATGCGTGTTGCTTATTTTAGAACTTTGTATAGAAAAAAGAAGCATACACATCAGTTTAGTGTAATTTTAGTATAGTGTTTGTACGCATAATCATGTAGTGTAATTGTAATTTTAGTATAGTGTTTGTGTACGTAATCAGTTTCGTGTAATTTCAAAGGTGGTGTTTTCGTAGCTCATAATAGTGGTGATGGTATAGACGTATAGTATCGCTTTAAACATCAAATAAAACTCATAGTGATTAAAGATGGTGGTGATATCACTAAATGTGAAACACATCTATGTGAAAAGATATATGCTTAGGTTACTCACTTCATCTATTCTGAATTTGTCCAAGTATTTATGTGTCTGGATTTCACTTCATATCCTATTGTTGTGATTAAATTTTGGTTTGTGGCTCCTATTGCAATGTTAATGTTTTGGTACAATGAATGTTATTGCTTATATACAAATTGCTTCACGTTTATCTACTAGACGTACAAGACGTCGAACAAATCATGGGTATTTGGAGTATAATGATGTTCAGAATGCAAATGAAAGTGGTTTGCAGCCTACTGCGGTTCCATTTATAGATACTACAATAGCGGTGACCGATGTACCACCTATTAGTAGTGTTCTTACTAATGAAGTAGATATGTCATTTACAGCAGGTATTTTCAACCGTGGCTTATTTTTTTTAATTTACTTTTGGTTTATGTCCCTACATGTTAGTCAGTTGCTGGTCAGTTTCTGTTAAATTGGATGCAAGAGTTGCAGATCAGTTGCTGGTTTGAGCCTACAATGAGCAATTATGCAACCTAACCACCAAATCTTTATATTAATGATTAGGTCTTGAACTCATAAGTATTGGGATATGTGATGACTAACAAATATTGTGAAGGTTATCTACGAGCTGGATACTATGATGGAAGCAAGTAAGCAAACAACTTTTCTTTCAATTCAATACACATTGATATTATTATCTTGATAAATAAAAGCTTATTATTAGCAGTCTTGATAAATAAATGTTACATAATTCAATAACTGATATAAAATAATTAGCGAAATGGTAGGCTCCTTCCAGCAACTATTAACATATATTCTATGTGTGTGTGTGTCTATTACTTGCTCATATATATGTTTAATCACTTTTGTAAATTTACCTTGCACTTTGCACAACGAGTGTGATTGTATGGAATATTGTTTTGGTTCCAATACATAAAAATCCCCTTTAATTGCCACAACATAGCAGTGGCTTCTATTTAATAAAGTTAAGTGTTTCAATTGTCTTGCACTTAACTAGCATAAAAATTGTTAGTACTAACTGACATGTGGTACAGGGACATACGATTGGTGTGACTGTTACTAGTAAGCAGTGACCAAAGTTAATACGTATATATAATGAATGTGATCAGTATTGCAGAGAAAAAGTACAGATCAATGCCCGATGATGCTGGTTGTGATATGTCCTACTGTGTTTTAGACAATACGCAGCTTACGGTTATCATAAGGTATTTTTACTTTTATTTGGTTTCATAAGTAGATAATACATGTGTTGAACTTGATATCATCGGCTTACAAGTAGATACAAATGGAGATTAAGACTTATTTATCAATCGATATGTACGTCTTGACGAACTAATATTGATGCACGGTTTAAGATACAAATAGAAGCTTAGGTATTTAAAACAATTATGTGTATGGATTAAGCTTAGTTTGTTTGAGGTTGTAGTAGTTACTGTAAAAATAACATTAGTATGTGCATTATGCACTATAATCATTTGTTTCGATTCAAATATATTGGTTTTGATGTTAGTTGCTTTTAAGTGTTAATCATTGTTTGAAAACGCAATGTAGGTTTTTAAAGTGGATTCGGGAACACACTGCGCCGGGTGATATTAGGTCTATGAATATTGAGCCTTCGGCTGCTACTGGATTGAATCAACCTTCGAAATAGGCTAAGGAGTGAGGCTTATTTCACAAGTACTCTGTTTTTTGGTATCCTGTTTTCATTTTTTTTTTTCAATTAATATGTTGTTGCTGATTTGTTAACCGCTATGTTAATGCATTTTCTTTTCAGACATTTATTGTGTCAAGACTCCTCCAAGCTTAGAATATGTTCATGGATGTTGTGTTACCACTTGATCAGCATACCTTAGATTCTGTGGCAGAAGAGTTTATCACGTTGAAACACGAAGTAAGTAACCGATTTATGTTAATTGTTTAACCTTTAGTGAAAGCTGTATATTTGATAAATATGAAAGCTAATCATTTGTTGCCAAGTATATATTTCATATTAGTATATATTTCCATTTTGTGGACCCCTTAACGCTGTTGTGTTAGAAAAAGAAAATAATCAGAGGTGGTAATTGTGACCCATTTATTATGAATGGGTTGATTCTGATATATTATTGTTAAAGGGTCAGACAAATTTAATGAGCCCCAAGTTGCCTCTCTATCTAACCCCTATATCGATTTATATTCTTATGCTTTCATTATTCTTTTTACCTCGAAAAATTCTCTGATGGTTGCTTTTTGTTATCGTGTATGATGATGTCAGCGGGCAGAATTGATAATGAAGGGATCGGTTAAGATAGGAGAAGTAAGCAAAGTTTTGTGTTACCATGTTAGCAAACATTACTAGCACACTAGCTAATGTTTACTCTTTAGACCCATTTTCCAAACTTTGTTTTGTAGACCTGGTTATAATTCTGTAGTAGAGATTGTAATGTTGAATCTTTAGTGCCTTTCCCAAATTCGGCCGCTACTTAACTACGACTTTTGGGACTTGAGTTCAAACTACAACCTTTTTTTAAAAATATATATCCGGCTCTTTTATGGTACAAAAAGCACTATAAGCATTAATAACCAGATAATGTTACACCATGGCTAGAATGAACATTTCTGACGTCTACTATTTGTGTGCAGTGGCTACGACTCAAGTGATAATGAAGACGATGGAGTACACGGAGAACTTTGAGATAACATGATCGATAACTATACTAATTTAGGTGAACTTTGTACCATTTTTGTCATTTTTGTACTTTCACTGGTTGATGGAACACTTGGTTACATTTTATTATAAGAAAACTCATTGAACTCTTATGAGCCATCTGGTTATTATTAGGTGGTTGGTTGTTTCACTAAAGTCACTATTTGATGAATTCAAAATAGATCAGTTCGAAATATCCCACACTTCACATTCTATAATTGGGGAATTATTAAAACAAATTCCTTTTTTCAACCGATTATTACATTTTGCCCTCGAATCTTAAATTTGCAAATTTTTTAATTAGCCATATGTTTTAACACATCACACTCGTGAGTGACATTGGAGATTTCCCAGTTATGACCGGGTCACGTCCTAATCGTGGCTTGGATTTCCAAATAAATTTCTCGATCAACGCAAATCGAACATGTTGAATGATCAAGAATTTTCATTCCTGACCAAATCATTACCCGGTTGTTACTCGGAAGTCCAAGTCGAGACCAAGCAAACCAAAAAGTAGGCCAGTTCAAGAAGTTGAAATCAAACAATTTACAGAATTTGCCAAGGATATTTGATTTGTGGTAGTCGGGTTCTTTTCGATTTTAGTCTTCATGTACATTCGTCTTTATTCATACGGTAATGGTAATCATTACTAAACAAATGACCACACAAATTACCGATGTAGTAATATTAAACCAACTTTATTAGAAAGAAGCATCATAATTAGCATCATTTAAGTTATTTCATCATTACAACGATAAAAGAAATGACTGATTCTTTAACACAACATCCGATAACACAATCGACTTAGACGATTCCTCTAAACTCCTCAATTCATATAACATGTACGTTTTCAGTTTGATTGATTAAGAGTCGCCGTGCAACGCACGGACTCTTAAAGGCTAGTCACTAACTATTACACCTGCGCATACACATACAAATTTATAAATATACACGAAGTTGGAATATAAATTGACATAAAATTCGAGTTACTTTGTTTCAAAAACATGTGTATCGGCAGGGACATGTTAGCCCTGTGTTGACTTTGTCAACCCATCCAGCGGTCCCCGGTAGCCCACTGGAGCCTGGCGAAACACCATCACCCATTTCCCCACAGCATGCCAGGCCCGATAAACGAACCTGCATTGTCATTGTTTCAATCTTCGCATGCGTGAGACCAAGGGATCATTTGGCCCCGGTAAGAATGGTTTTTGATCCAATTATTTGGAAAATCCTCACCTAGTGGGAATCGAACCCTCACCTCCCCTAAGGAAGAGTGAGTCATTCACCACAGGCTATTGACCCATTCTTATAAAATTCGAGTTACTATACCTTACCTTCATAGATTAGGTAAGTAAATGACTCATCGTGGTAGCCTTCGAGAAGCTACAGATTCATGAGCTTTTCAAATCGGTTTTGATCTTTAGCACAAATCACCGCATTTTTTGGTGTTCGTATATTTTAGGGTTTTAATTTTGTAATCGAAAATCGAAATAAAGTGGTTGATTTGGGTGTTTTTACTTTTGAGCATCACATGAAATCAATTGGAGCTGGACCAACAATTTTTAAATAGTACGGATAAAAAGCTGAATGAGTTTGTTAAAGAGGAATGTTGAAATGAAAAGTAACAGAAGCGCGTTAGTGGTAAACGCACCCTTTTCTCTCGTACGCTTTCAATTCTCAATTTTATATTTTATCTTCCGATCTCTCTAACAAACTTACTATCTTCATTGTTTTCTAATGCACTGATATGTTTGAGCTACCATTGCACACTTAATTTATGTTACTTTTTGTTACTGTAGTTTATATTGAGTTAGGTTAAGTTTTTCAACTCGCATAGTTTTTGGTCAACATTTCAAATCACGTGACCTTGTTGTTGATTCATCCTTTTTCCATGATCAAACTTTTCCTAATATCTTATTTTCGTTTTCCCAATTCTCAACATGACAATAAGATGTTTTACTTTACATGACATTTCAGTTTATGGTTAACAATAGTTCCATCAACTTTTAAACCTAAACTCTTTTTGATGATATGACCACAAGTTAGATATGGACTTCTCTTGTGATGTATTAGAAAAACTGATAGCAAATTCCTAGTTACATTTTTCACTTTATTAGCTCAGAAACAATAATAGTATAACTAAGTTTGTATTAGAATTTAGAAACGCTATCTAGACCATTTAAGTTATATCGGGTGGCTTTTATCTGAGATCACGTCATTGCATTAGATAATGTAGAAAGCGTTGTATTTTGTGAATAAAGTTATTCGATTTACTCTATTTTAGTACCTTTTCTAACAATATAGCTACTTGCATGTTGCAGGGTTATTATCTCTTGAATTTGAAGATGACTTTGACTCGTCTTCAAACATTCTTGCTTATGGGTACTTTAATTTATTTTTAACAAAATGGTCTAAGGTTTTGATGCATATATATTGTGTGTGTTTTTCGTTTAACAGATCCTTGTGGTTATGTTAACTTTCAGGTGGACACTTAACACAAAATATTACACTGCTGATGTCGCCATGTGGTTGGCTCAAACAATCAATGTTCAATTAGCTGCCTTAGTCATGGTTTTTGACCTCAATAACGGTAGCCTTGTTTCATATGTCCATCAATGTAATTCAACGTTAAAGTTTCCATCACACGATCATTATAGATAGTATATTATTCCATGCAGCTATTTGTTGTTTTCCAAACTTAAGAAATGGGTATCGCACAATGATATTAGCAAGTTTGACATATTATTATGCATCGGGAATAAAGCAGATCTTGTTCCAGGTCATCCAGACCATGTTGAATACAGAAGACGTCGGTTAAATCTTGATGAGTCAGCAGAATCTGATATAACTGAAACCAAATGAAGTAGTTTATTAGGAGTTGAAGAATCATCATCATTAGACACTAAGAGGTCTTGTACGAATTGGTGCTTGGAGCATAACATTGAATAAAAAGGTTTGCATTCATAGAGTGCAATTTGGATCGAATTACTTATGAATGGTTCTATATGAGTTATAATTTGTGGTCAAATGTAAAATTTAGTTTAAAACCAAATGGGTCAAGCGTTGCCCGAAGTGTATATTTGGATCCATAATTTTTCTTAAATAGATCATAAAGCTTTGCATCTAAAGAACAGACTATTATTGAGAAAAATTAAACTTTTTGAACTGAAATACTCATTTTGAGCCAGTACCCAACTCACATACCAGGCCCATTTTCTCACTACATATGGAACTGTTGATGTCAGAAATTGGAAGTATGCGAGAGACAATTTGAGGTTGATGCCTGATTTTCAGAGAAGGGAAGTGGCTGCAAATCTGGCCATGAAGATGGCTTCAATGTTTGGAGATAGTAGTGGTGATGAAGGAGAAATAGAGCACTTAATTAGCCGGACGGCCCATAGCCCAAAACAACGCACTGTAAGTGCATATACTTTATGCTCTCACAAATGACTCTTAGTTTGTTATGTTTGATGGTCATTAGTGAAACTGAAAAACTTGTAAACTTAAGTTCCTGAATTATGTGTACATGTTACCTCCCTGAATTAGTAGAACTTGTATATTTTTTAGTATGTATTGTAGATTGTTTCTTATTATGAATATGACACATTACCTTATGTCAAAGTTTTGGAATGATATTTTAGATCTTGATACAGCTAGATGTTTACTGTATCTGTCATCATAAATGTTGCAGCTTCAATCCAAAACATGGATGGTTCTCCCTCTTTTAGCTTAGTTTGTAGCTGATATTTAGCTGTTTTTTCCTAAACTGAAGGTATGGTTCAAGTGTGCATTTAATTATGCAGGTTTTAAGAGAGAATGTGATCCAAATTTGTGGGTATTGGTATGATTTTACTCTAGTGAAACTGCGGCTCGAGCGAATATTTATTTTTAAAGGGGAATGTAAATGTGTATGTGTGTGTGTATATATATATATATATATATATATATATATATATATATATATATATATATATATATATATATATATATATATATATATATCAAATGTAATTGTTATGATACAAAATAACTTAAAGTAGGTACTGAGTATTTAGCGAGTTAGCGGATCAGTTTGGATACAATTTGTTGATGTTAAGTTTCAATATCTCACCTAGGTCCATTTGGAAAACGTTCTTTGACCAATAGGCATGAAAATTACAGTATGTACTTAGCGGGTCAGTTTCGAACTTATGATTAGTATTATCTTTTACACGTTATTCTCTGGGCCGGACGAAGCGTATGGGTCACTTAGCGTTGTGGGTTATCAACATTTTTAGAAATTTTTCTGAGGGGTGATATACTGATATTCACTTCTCTACTTTTTGCCTTTTTGGTATATTTATTCTTCAATGATCATTGCGAGCTTGTAACCAACATGAAGAAACTACTCCTATAAGAGAGTCCTAGGCGAATAATTATAGTTTTAATTCTCAGTCAATTTACAATTATAATAAGCTTCCGCTTTAAGCTTTAAATACGAGCTCCAACTTTTAACTTTTAGCTCTGATTATAAGCTTAAGCTTACCATCTCCGACTTCTAGCTCAGGTTATAAGCTGCTTCATCTCCAGTTAATCAACTACAAGCTACTTTTGTCAAACACGTCCAAAATCCTTTTCATGAGTCATTATAGTTGTGAGTCCCTTTATAACGGAAACCATCGTTATCCGATTCGAAATAAAGTGCAAAATATGAGTCTAAAAAGTAAATCCTAATCCCTAGATTCTGGTAAGGCTTTTTGCCTAGGAAGTGGGCTAAAAGTATTATTGTAGTAAGAAATATCGGCCCCTTTTTAGTTTTTTGTGGGCATGTTGCATGTTAAGGGACTTTTGTTTACTTTAAACTGTACAATCTTCCAAAACCCATTGAACCAAACTTTGTGGCCCTATTTTCTCCTTTAAAGTTCATGTTTTTATCTTCGATACATGTTTCGGGACATGCCTTTTTTTACAACTTTTGCACGATATAAGCCATAGATCCCCACCGCAAACTCCAACTCAATAATAAAGATGATAAAGGCATATCATAACATAACAAAGTTTCATCGGGAAATTGACCGAAATACACTTAACCAAATTGTTACAAGAAGTATACATATACATATTTTTTTAATAAATTGTCAAAATACACTACATGTTCTCCACTTTTTGTGAGAACCCGAATGCTGGAGGACCCAGACCAAGATTTTTCGAACCCTAACAGTGGCTTCACACAAACTCGCACAAAATTTGAGCGTGTGCAAACTCGTGGGAACCCATCGAGTTCTCTAGTTTGTGCGTACTTGAGCGAACTTCGCACAAATAAGCTCAAATTTACTGTGGTTCACTCTTTCGGTTCCACAAGTTTACACTCCCTTAAATCGCAAGCTGAGTGTGTGCGAACGACTGATTTATTTTTGTCATTTGTAAAAAGTGTGATTATTGTAACACTTTTTTGAAAAAGTGTATTTTTAATTCATTTCTTTTAGTTACTCCTTCTGTCCCACTTTCTGAAAAAGTGTAGTATTATTTATTAATTTATTTATTTTTAACAACAACAAAAATTATATTATGAAAAACTACACTCCCCTGGAAAGACATTATGGTAAGTGAAAAATGATTAAAAAGCTTACAATGACTTTAAAAGTCAATTATCTCAATGTGAATTAATTTCTTTTTGTTTTCAATTGAGAATAACAAGTAATAACAATTGTATTGATCATTTTATTGAAAGATGAAACTTGAATTGATACATTGGTTGTTTTACAAAGATCCCTATTTATACAGGAAGAAGCTAACGGCTATATGCTATGAACTGGAACAAATCTCCTATTTTAGGAATGTTAGCTGTCGACTTGATCTTCCAGTGTGGGTGTGCTGTCATATGAGGGATATGGTGACATTGTTCTGATCCCCTAAAGTTCTAAATCTTTTCCTTTTTTAGTTCTAACACTCCCCCGCAAGTTGAATAGTGGGATTTTCGACATTCAACTTGGAAAGTATTTCTCTGAAGAGTCTTCCATTGACAGACTTGGTTAAGATATCGGCTAGTTGGTCTTCAGATCGGACATGAGGAAGAGAAATTATCTCAGATTCGAGCTTTTCTTTGATAAAGTGTCTGTCTATCTCTATATGCTTAGTTCGATCGTGTTGAACAGGATTTTCGGAGATAGTTATTGCAGATTCGTTGTCACACATGATTTTGATAGGAGCATCAGGAGGGAAACCAATTTCTGTTAGAAGTTTCTTAATCCATAAAGCTTCGGTTACGCCTCGAGTGATCCCTCTAAATTCTGCTTCGGCACTTGACAAGGCAACAACCTTTTGTTTCTTGCTTTTCCATGTGACTAAGTTACCTCCGACAAGAGAAAAGTATCCGGATGTTGATTTTCTATCCCCTTTTTCTCCCCCGTACCCTGCATCTGTATATATTTGTGTTTTTAGGGGATTGTTTTTGCTGAATAAGACCCCGTTTCCTGCGGTCCCTTTTAGATATTTGATTATCCTCCATACGGCTTCCATATGATGATGCCGAGGTTGATGCATGAATTGACTAACAACTCCAACGGCATGAGCAATATCCGAGCGAGTGTGAGCAAGATATATGAGTTTTCTCACGATCCTTTGGTATTGACTTCGGTCGGCTAATTTAGCTTCTTCCTCCATGTATAGCCTTTGATTTGGAATCATAGGGGTGTCAGTGGGCTTGCAATCGATCATACCTGTTTCAGCAAGGAGATCAAGGATATATTTCTTTTGACAAATAAAGATTCCCTTTTTGGATCTCAAGACTTCAATCCCTAAGAAGTATTTAAGGCCACCCAAATCCTTCATTTCAAATTCTTTAAATAAGTTTGCTTTTAATTTTGAAATTTCCTCTTGGTCGTTTTCGGTAATAATCATGTCATCAACATAAATTATGAGACATGTGATAAGATTGTTTCTTTGTTTTAGGAAAAGTGTATGGTCAGAGTTACTTTGTTTGAAACCGTATTTTTTCATTGCTATAGTAAACCGCCCAAACCAAGCCCCAGGGGATTGTTTTAACCCATAAAGAGATTTTTTAAGACGACAAACTTCCCTTTCTTTAAAGTTTGATGTGAATCCGGGAGGTCCTTCCATGTAGACTTCTTCCTTGAGCTCTCCATGTAGAAAGTCATTTTTAACATCAAATTGATGCAGAGGCCAATCTTTGTTAGCTGCAACTGAGAAAAGGACTCTGATCGTGTCGATTTTTGCAACTGGTGAGAAAGTTTCTGAGTAGTCAACCCCATAAGTCTGAGTGTACCCTTTAGCTACAAGTCGGGCCTTATATCTCTCTATAGTCCCATCAGCTTTGTGTTTGACTGAAAAAACCCATCGACTTCCGACTGGTTTCTTTGATTCTGGAAGTGTACATTTTTCCCATGTGTTATTTGCCATGAGGGCTTCCATTTCGTTTTCCATTGCCTTTCTCCAGTTGGGTGATTTTAAGGCTTGTTCAACAGAGTTTGAAATTTCCTCAGAGTATAGTGCGGAAGTAAATTTCTTTGCTTCTTGAGATAGATTCCCTTTGGCAATGTTTGCCATCAGATATCTTGATCTTGAAGATGCTCTTTCGGGAGAATACCTTTTTGGTGGGACTCCCCGATTAATTCTTGGAGGGAGCACATACTGTTCTTGTGGTGGTTCAGGTTCAGATTGAGTATGATCGGATTGACTTTGCTGATCAGTTTGATCACTTTGACTTTGCTGATCATTTTGCCCTGTTCTTTCCTATACTGGAGTGTCAACTTCATTCTCATGATTAGTAATATTAGTTGAAAAAGATTCAGAACTGACCTCAGTATGGTTGGAAAGATCATTGTCAGTAGTATTGGTAGGAGGGTTATTATGTGTCACTTCTTCGGATGATGGTAGATCTAGCCAACTCACAGTGTCACTGGATTCTATCTCCCCCTGACTCGTGTGTTGGCTGTAGAAGTATTCAGTTTCTAAGAAGTCACAGTTCATAGAGGTGAACATATGTTTCCTCTTTGGACTGTAACATCTATATCCCTTTTGATTAACCCCATAACCGACAAAAACACATTTTTCAGCACAAGGGTCGAGTTTTGTTCTTTCCCCTTTGGGGATGTGAACAAAGACAGTGCACCCAAATATTCGAGGTTTGAGAGTAAGGTTTGACGGGAGTTTATAAAATTTTGCTAGAGTTTCAAGGGGGATTTTATGTTCTAAGGCTTTCGTCGGAAGTCTATTCACAAGGTATGTAGCCGTGGCAAGAGCTTCGGGCCAAAAGGACCTTGTAACGTTAGATTCTATCATTAAAGCCCGTGTTATTTCTAAAAGAATTCGATTTTTCCTTTCGGAAACACCATTTTGTTGAGGGGTATGAGGACACTTAGTTTGATGGATAATTCCTTTTGTTTCACACAAAAGTTTCATTTGAGTGTTGACAAATTCTCCGCCATTATCGGATCTTAGAACTTGTATTTTACTTTTGAATTGGGTTTCAATCATGGCATAAAAGTTTGTGAATTTATCAAACACTTCGGATTTGTTGGTTAAAAAATATGTCCATGTCATGCGTGTGCAATCATCAATAAATAGTAAGAAGTATCTAAGGTTATGCCCCCCATTAACCCTTGCAGGTCCCCATACATCGGAATGAATTAAAGTGAAAGGACGTTAAGATTTAGAATTACTAGTTTTAAACGAGCTTTGATGGCTCTTAGCCAAAATACATGTTTCACACTCAATAACTTTATTTGAAGGGAAAAGACTGGGAAATAAAATTTGTAAATAACCAGCAGACGGATGTCCTAGACGTCTATGCCATAACCATGCTTGTCTATCAGAAGTCCCATGAGCTAACATGATCGTACCATCTTGAGTGACTTCGTCCACATAATATAACCCATCCCGTTCAGTACCACGACCAACAATCTTCCCGGTTCTGATATCCTGTAAAATACAGAACGTTGGGTGTAATAACACGGTGCAATTAAGTTCTTTGGTAACATGACTGACGGATAAAAGTTTGTGTGAAAGAGCGGGAACATATAGGCAATTATTTAATTTTAAAATTGGTGAAATCTCAATTGCTCCCCCTCCTTTTACTTGAACATTCCCGCCATTAGCAGTTTTTATTTGGGTTTTATATGGTTCTGACTCTGAATAAAAGTCCTTTTTATCAAAATTCATGGTGTCGGTGGCACCACAATCGATAATCCATTCTTTATTTTTTGTTTTATTTGAAACAGTGTTAGCATATGAAACGCCGTTAGTTGGAAAGGACTGACTTTGTAAATTTATTTTATGTTTGGGTTTTGACGAGGACTGACTTTGTAAATCCTTATTTTTGGTTTAACAATAGGGGACTGTTCAAGGCACTTTTTACCTCTTGAGGGACTATTCTGGTATATTTTATCAACAATGGGTTTGATAGTGTTCAAACCACCAAAGTTGTGGTTCAAAACACAATTAGGTGGGGGTCGTTTTGCAAGACTTGGGACTGATTTGGGGTTATAAACCCTAAATCGGTTACTCGTTCAATTCCACTGGACTTATTTTGTAAAGCCTGGAATTGATTTGGGGTTACAAACCCTAAATCATTTGATTTATCTATTTGATTGGGGTTATCTTGCAAAGTTTGGAACTGATTTGGGTTATAAACCCTAAATATTTCAATTGATTCGTTTTATTGGGTTTGAGTACAAACCCTAAACCTAAATTACCTCCACCTGTAGATGATGAAGGTTGTTCTGCTGCCATTAAACCGAATCCTCCTTGAGCAGTGGTGGTGGCGCCGGAGTTGTTGATCTCTTGATTACCTTTGGTTGCCGCCACTCCTGTTGCCACCGAAGCTTTGCCCTTTTTGTGCCCATCGTTCCACCATTCGGGATATCCAACAATCCTGAAGCACTGATCTCTGGTGTGGCGTTTCATCCCACATTCTGTGCATTTGAGATCATCTTTATCCTTTGATGGTGGATAACTTGTTCGTCGTTGGTTTCTTGATACAAGACCATGGCCATCTAAGTTTTTGTTTTTTGATGATGGGGCTAATAATCCTGATCTGATGCCGGAGTGGTTGGTAGCTTCGGTCTTATTGCTAAATATACTCTGGTGAACATTTTCTTTTCTAATGGCAGCATATGCCCCTTCAACAGTGGGTAAAGGTTCGATTCTGAGCAATTCTCTTTTGATATTATCATGTTTGTGATCAAGGGCGTTTAAAAATTGAAAGAGCTTCTGCTCTGATCTAATACTGTTATACTTGATAATGTCATTTGGGTGTTCCATGAGATTTGGATCCCTTACTTCAATTTCTCCCCAAATTCCTTGTAATTTTAACCAGAGATCTTCAATTGGTTTGCCTTCTTGTTTGATATTGTTTGCTTTGACGTGTAGGTCAAATGTTTACAGTTTATCTTTGCCTGAACTGTAGATTGTGATGAGGGCATTCCATAGAGATTTTGCAGTGGGGAATTGAGTAAGGTTGCTTGCAATTTGAGGTTCGATGTTTTGGATTACCCATGAGAATACCACCAGATCATCCTGGTGCCATTTCTGATTATTATCTTCTGGTGGATCCTCTGTAAGATGATTAAGGAGGGCCTTGGACTTACCTCCAATGGCAACCTTAATCATCCTGGATAAGAGTGAAAAATTGGAGTTATTGAGGTTAACACTGATTTTTAATGAATCAGATAACCTCTGTGCTTGGTTTTCATTGTTGGTTTGAAGTAATCTAGCCAAATGACTAGTTAATTCAGTGATTAATTGGCTGTTCTGATTATGGCTGTCGTCTTCTCCAGACATGATGGCCAATCAGGAATAAAGAAAAGGTAGATGATGAGAAAAAAGGTGTTTGCTATGATCCAGGATCAGCAATCACTGCTCTGATACCATGTTTTCAATTGAGAATAACAAGTAATAACAATTGTATTGATCGTTTTATTGAAAGATGAAACTTGAATTGATACATTGGTTGTTTTACAAAGGTCCCTATTTATACAGGAAGAAGCTAACGGCTATATGCTATGAACTGGAACAAATCTCCTATTTTAGGAATGTTAGCTGTCGACTTGATCTTCCAGTGTGGGTGTGCTGTCATATGAGGGATATGATGACATTGTTCTGATCCCCCAAAGTTCTAAATCTTTTCCTTTTTTAGTTCTAACACTTTTAGTTATTAATATAGAAAAATTTACATGTTAACTTATTAATGACGTGACTAAATATTTTTAAGACGTTATTACTCTACGTTTTGTTGAATTTCATTGTAGTAAATTAATGTGATTTGGTAGAGTAAAGCGAATACTACTCGGTGTATACAACTTTCTTTTGAGGTTCCCTCTATACCTTTGGTGAATGGTGACCTAACTCCAAGTGGAATCCTACGCATTAAGGCATGTGCCATGTGGTTGTAACCTTATCAAGCAATGTATCACTACTACAAAATCAAGCTAGTGTGACACTTATGAAAAAACGTTTTTTTTTTTATATATAATGCAACACTTCAAATAAATGTTGCATCTGTCCAAGTTAGAAGGAAAACACTTTTTTAAGTGTTAGACGTTTTATAAAAAGTGAAATTTATATGAACTATCAAGTTCTTAGAAAAGTTGCGGAGTATTAAATTTAAATATCCCGATCCGGTTCTTGCAATTGCTACGTTATATTACTTGGATACCATTTCACGATACAAAATGATAATCTTGTGGTTTTGTAGTCATTGGTATCTTGAGAAATGAAATGAGTATCGAGATTAAAAGTGTCACATAGCCTTTAAAATTTGTGCATTTAAATATCAGAAGTGTTGCGTTAGAGTGTACAAAGTGTCACATTAGAGTTTAAAATGTGTGGTGTAAAAACTGCTGTTTAGAGCCTAAAACTATTACACTTTATAAGGGTGACATTTGTAAAATGAGGTAACATATTCTGCTAAAAAAATTTAACTTACAGGGAATAATCACTGTAATTTGTAACATATCTGGACATTGATGGTCCTAAAGCAATGTTGGGCTATCAGCAACGCGACGTGATAGAGGAAGGGTGTTGGAAGCACGCCCCGAGCATGCTAGTAGTGCAGTGTGCTCGGTTCCTTTTACCATAGCGTGCTTGAAGATGACATGAGCTCCTTCACGCTCCCCTTTTCTTACCCATTTCACTATTTATTTTTTTAAATCAATTTTGTAACGACCCGGATTTTTTCGATCATTTTATACTTATAAGATTAATATTTACATAAATTAAACCTTACCAACATGATAAGCAATCTAAATTGTTGAGACTTATGTTTTTGAAAAAAGTTTTACACAACGTTTGACCGTCCAATTTGACCGATGATATCACGAACTATTTAACATACGATAATTATACGTTTGTGTATATATATGTATTTTTATATATTTAACATGATCTAAGAATGTTTTAACATCTCATTGTGTACTAATAACAATGAGTTATAAGTATATTTTGAGACTACTAACTTAAGTTTTCAAAACGATAACTATATGTGACGTTCTTCGACTTAAATACTTAAAACTTATAATGCTTATACATGTATCGTATAGATATGTATTTTATCACTTTTAAAGGATTTATATACATAAATTAATATAAGTATATTTACAAAAGATAGCTATATTTGAATCCTCGTTCCGTTTTCTCAAAATTTTTATACGTATATCTAGGGTATATGTACCCGTATCATACCCAGCTTCTATACGTATTTACTATTGGTATATACACATCACAATTACTTTATTAGCAGCCATGAGTCAGCCAATTTTGGATCTTAGCATGCATGATTAATCAATTTGGCATATTACAAGACTTTTGCACAATATTACAAATTTATGCATCTTTTCACCACCATTTATACTCCATTCCATTTTCATTTTTACTACACATTTTCTCTAACCAAAAACACACTCTTAGGAACCTTAAGTGTTCTTCACAATTTCAGCAAATAACCATGAAGATCTAGCTTCAAAAACAAGTCTTAATCATCATAATAAATCCCTTACAAGAAAACTTCAATAATCCTTCAAAAAATACAAGTTTACTTCCAACCTTTTGATCCAACTCCACCACTCTTTTGGTTCTAGGATTTTTCTAATCTTTTACAGTAACTTTGTCCAAGTAACTTAAGGTAGTAACCTTGTTCATAACCTTATTCGATTCATATTTATATAGCTATCTTATTTTGTGTTGTAAAATTTTAACAACAAGAACATAGTTTGAATGATTTCAAACTTGTTTGCAAACTAAATAGATCCTTCTAACTTAACTTTTAAAACACTTCAAGACCTGTAATATATCATAATGATATACTAACTTAACAAGATATAACTTGGTTTTACAAAGAACATCTTAAAAACTGAATCTACGTCGTCGGAGTGCAACCGGGGGCTGTTTTGGGTTGGATAATTAAAAACCATCTTAAGCTTTGAATTGGAGGTTCATGTTCTGGAAAAATGATATTTCTTATGAATATGTTAACACATAAAAATTTCATGGTTTAACTCAAAGTGTAAGTATTTTTAGAAAAATGATCATTAAATGTTGTTTTTATGATGGAAAATGATCACTTTCATAAGTTTCATCAAAGTTTGACCTATAACCTGTGATTTCGAATACAACCTAAGGTATTTTCAGTTCATATTCTTAAAATTTGACTCGATCCAAGGAAGTGGCAATTTGAACCAACAAAAACGGAGTTGTAATGAAGAAACTACGACTAAAACAAGATCGGGTATCCGAAGCTAGTTTAGCTACGAAAATATTTGGAGAAAAATTAAATTAATCATATATTTCTAATTAATATGATATTTCATATATATTTAATTATGATTTGATTTTATATATTTCAGGACCATCCGTAAACAACACGAGAAGATTAATCATAAGACCTCATGATTGTACGCAACACGTCATTTGACAACACGATACTTTATGTACGCAACACGTCATTTGACAACTTGGTACCATGGGTCAAGATTAATTCTGATCAATACGAATACGATGGGGTCTTTATTTATTTTATTGAGTAACTAATTGTGGACCAGTAACATCGGACTGCTAACTACGGACTAAGAAAATATTAAAAGTATATATATATATATATATATATATATATATATATATATATATATATATATATATATATATATATATATATAGATTACTTAAAAAGAAAATATGTTGATATATTATATATATGGTTAGGTTCGTGATATCTATCGGAGACCAAGTCGTGATAAATACCTTCAAGGCAAAAGTGAGTATATAGTCCCACTTTTAAACTCTAAATATTTCGGGATGAGAATACATGCATTTTATGATTTACGTTATGGAAACAAGTGATTAAAAATATCTATTCTACGTTGAGTTGTACCACTGGCATACTTCCCTGTAACTTGGTAACTATTATTTACATGAGGTATTGTAAACGCGAATCCTGTTGATAGTTCTATCGGGCCTGACAACCCCAACCGGACTGGACGACCAGTATTCAACGGTTGCACAGTACTTCGTTTCGGTGACTACACTTGGTACGGTGTAGTAAGATTTCATAATAAAGGGAATATGCGACGTTGATTAAATGTTAAGTATGGTTATCAAGTGCTCAACAACTTAGAATATTTTTATTAAAACGTTTATATATGAAATCTTGTGGTCTATATTTATAACGCTGCTGGCATTAAACCTATATCTCACCAACTTTATGTTGACGTTTTAAGCATGTTTATTCTCAGGTGATAACTAAAAGCTTCTGCTGCAACATGTTGAATTTAAGCAAGATCTTGAGTATGCATATTTGTGTCAAAAATAAAACTGCATATCGGAGGATTTGTAATGTAAAATATGTTGGAGGTCGTATTGTTATCATCACATGTAAAATTTATAAGTCTAAGATTATCGCTAAACGATAATCATTATTAAGTTGTTTAAACCTTGTATTTGTAATAAAAGCTATGGTTTGTATTGTAAAAACGAATGCAGTTTTTGAAAAATGTCGCATATAGAGGTCAATACCTCGCGATGAAATCATATGTTATTGTATTCGTCCTTATGGTTAAGGTCGGGTTATGACATGTGGTATCAGAGCGTTGGTCTTAGAGAACCAGAAAATTTGCATTTGTGTGTCTTATCGAGTTTGTTAGGATGCGTTGGTGAGTCTGGACTTTGACCGTGTTTGATTTAGAAAACTATTGCTTATCCTTGTTGGTTAAAAATTAATATGTAAATATTATGTGATACTAACATGCTAGTTGTTATGTGATAGATGTCTAGTTTAGAACTTGTTATCACATTCAGCGACTCCGAACCAAAATCTTCAGATGGTGTTCCAGTCATTAACCTATCCGATGATGAAAACGACACCTTTGGGGAAGACTCACAAGTTCCGGATGAATCAATTGAAGAGGAACCGGAAAGTGATCCTGAGGAGGAAGAAATACAGGAAATTACGAAAGACAAGTTCGAACGAGGAAAGAAACGAAAGGCTACTGAAATGGAAAATCTAAATCCCGAGTCTAGAGAGGATGTTGTGGCACCAACTCCACCAGATACTTCCACACCTATTCCCGCTATTCCTATTAGTTCTATCTCGGCATCCAGTTCTTCAGCCCCTCCGCCAAAACGCAGGGAGACAACCATGATAACCTTTAAGCGATTCCTTTGAACACAAACGCTTTTGGTTAAATGATACGCTGTTGTTTTAAACCATGGAATCATATAACGTTTTGTATAATATTACTAGTGTGGTTTGCTTAATGTTTGATGTAAGATAAGCATATGTAAAATAGTGAAGTGTGAAATGCAATAATTTTCCATGGTTGAGTATTATTTGGGTGATAGTAATTGATTTTCGTACTAAGCTATTAAGTATGAACTTTAACGGGTAGGTACTACCCTAGGTATAATTATAAAATGCTAATAAAAAGAAAAGGCTTTTATAATAATAACTGGTTCATATTATTAATAAGCTACGATGTACAGTAAATACATACTACATCTATAATATTCCATGTGAATAATTATTTTTTTTCCATTTTTATTGAAGATTATGGCGCGATTGAACCGAATGACGGAACAAGAAATTCAGGAACTCATCAATCAGCGAGTGAACGACAGAATGTTATGGGTCGAGGCTGCAAGAGGTGCTGCAGTTAACCCAAATCCTCGTGTGGGATGCACTTACAAAACTTTTCAAGGTTGCAAGCCCTCATCATTCAGTGAAACAGAAGGACCAGTCGGTTTAACCCGGTGGATCGAAAAGATTGAGTCTGTGTTTAAAATTAGTGGTTGTATTGAGAAGGACATGACCAAGTATGCATCGTGTACCTTACAAGATAGTGCACTCACATGGTGGAAAAACTATGTGAAGGCCGTAGGAGGAGATGTAGCTTATGATACTCCCTGGGAAGAATTCAAAACAATGCTAATCAACGAGTATTGTCCAAGGAACGAGGTTAGGAAGTTGGAAGCTGAATTACGAAGCCTGAAAGTTGTTGGTACTGAACTCACCAACTACAATCAGCGATTCATGGAATTAGCTTTGCTATGTCCCGAATTGGTACCAACCGAAGAACGAAAGATAGAACTGTACAAAGATGATTTGCCTAAAAATGTCAAAGCAAATGTTACAACATCGAAACCCAAGACTATTCACGAAGCCATCACCATGGCGAACGAGTTGATGGACCAGATTATTCTGGATAAGAACACCGATGTCAAGACATCGGGAAACAAAAGAAAGTGGGAAGGTAATCATCAACAATCCAACAAGAAACAAGAAACCACGCAAGGAGCGGGTAGCGGTTCGAACTCAGGTTACAAAGGACGAAATCCTTTATGTAACAGATGCCACAAACATCACTCTGGTTATTGTAATGTGGTGTGCGAAAATTGTAATCGAAGGGGTCATCTTGCTGAAGATTGTCGGATTCCTGTTACAAATACAAATGGCACCAAGACTCCTGCCACTAATGCAAATAGAACTGCCTTGGCCACTGTTAACTGTTATGGGTGTGGGAAACAGGGTCATTATAAGAGTCAGTGTCCGAATCCAGAGAAGAATAATGGATCTGCACGTGGAAGAGCATTTGTTATTAATGCTAGAGAGGCGTGTGAAGACCCGGAGCTTGTTACGAGTACGTTTACCATTAATAACTTATCCGCATCTATTATATTTGATACTGGTGCCGATAGAAGTTACGTGAGTAGAGACTTTTACGCTAAATTGAATTGTTCATCATTACCTCTAGATGCTAAGTACATGATTGAGTTAGCTAATGGTAAACTAATTAAAGCCGATAAAATTTGCCGTGATTGTAAAATAAATTTAGCCGGAGAAATATTTAAGATTGATTTGATATCCGTAGAATTAGGAAGTTTTGATGTAATAGTCGTCATGGACTGGATGTCCAAAATAGGAGCTGAAGTTGTGTGCGCCAAGAAGGCAATTCGCATTCCTCGTAAGGATAAAACGCCAGTAATGATTTATGGAGAGAAGGGTAACTCAAAGCTAAAACTCATTAGTTGTTTGAAAGCTCAAAAGTGCTTGAAGAAAGGGTGCTATGCCATCTTAGCATATGTTAATAAAGTCGAAACGAAGGAAAAAGTGAAGAGCATCAACGACGTGCCTGTGGCAAGAGATTTTCCTGAAGTATTTTCGAAAGAGTTACCGGGATTACCTCCATTTAGATCTGTAGAATTTCAAATAGATCTAGTACCGGGAGCTGCACCAGTGGCTCATGCTCCATATAGACTTGCACCATCTGAGATGAAAGAGTTACAAAGCCAGTTACAAGAATTACTGGACTGTGGTTTCATTCGACCGAGCACTTCACCGTGGGGAGCTCCGATTTTATTCGTCAAGAAGAAAGACGGATCTTTCCGAATGTGTATAGATTATCGTGAATTAAATAAGTTAACTATCAAGAATCGGTATCCACTACCGAGAATTGATGACTTATTTGATCAATTGCAAGGATCATGTGTTTACTCGAAAATCGACCTAAGGTCGGGCTATCATCAACTACGCATCAAAGAAGAAGATATTCCGAAAACTTCTTTTCGGACACGCTACGGTCATTATGAATTTTTGGTCATGCCGTTTGGATTAACGAATGCGCCAGCTGTATTCATGGACCTCATGAATTGAGTTTGTAGTCCGTATTTAGATAAGTTTATTATCGTTTTCATTGACGATATTCTTATCTATTCCAAGAGTGAGCAAGAGCATGAGCAGCATTTAAGGATGGTATTAGAATTGTTAAGAAAAGAACAGTTATACGCCAAATTTTCTAAGTGTGCATTTTGGTTGAAAGAAGTGCAATTTCTTGGCCACGTTGTTAGTAGCAAAGGAATTCGGGTTGATCCAGCTAAAATTGAGGCCATTGAAAAATGGGAGACTCCTAAGACACCAACGCAGATACACCATTTTTTAGGTTTAGCTGGTTATTATAGAAGGTTTATTCAAGATTTTTCCCGAATAGCTAAAAAATTAACAGCGTTAACGCAAAAAGGGAAGAAGTACGAATGGACCTCTGAGCAGGAGAGTGCATTTCAATTACTGAAGAAGAAGTTGACTACGGCACCTATTTTATCGTTACCTGAAGGGAACGATGATTTTGAGATATATTGTGACGCTTCGCGACAAGGTTTTGGTTGCGTCCTTATGCAACGGAAGAAAGTTATAGCATACGCATCCCGACAATTGAAGATTCATGAGCGGAATTATACGACGCATGATTTAGAATTGGGAGCAGTAGTGTTTGCATTGAAGATATGGAGACACTACTTATATGGGGTTAAATGCACTGTGTTTACCGATCATAAAAGCCTTCAACATATCTTCGATCAGAAACAGCTGAACATGAGGCAACGTAGGTGGGTCGAGCTGATAAACGACTATGATTGTGAGATTCGCTATCATCTCGGAAAAGCGAATGTAGTGGCCGACGCTCTAAGCAGAAAGGAACGGGAACCAATTTGAGTACGAGCGATGAACATAAAAATTCGCATGAATCTCAACTCACAAATCAAAGAGGCTCAACGAGAAGCTCTTACTAAAGAAAACATAGGAAATGAAATAATGAAGAAGTATGAGAAGCAACTCGTTATACGGGAAGACGGAATTCGATATTTTGCAAACCGTATTTGGGTACCGAAGTTGGGTGGATTAAGGAAGTTGATATTGAATGAGGCACATAAGACAAGATACTCGATACATCCTGGAGTTGGAAAGATGTATCAAGATCTTAAGACGCATTATTGGTGGCCTAATTTGAAGACAGACGTTGCAACATATGTTGGGGAATGTTTAACTTGTTCCAAAGTCAAAGCAGAACACCAGAAGCCGTCAGGGTTACTTCAACAACCAGAAATCCCAGAATGGAAATGGGACGGTGTTACCATGGATTTCATCACAAAGTTACCTAAGACTGCCTGGGGTTATGACACCATTTGGGTAATAGTTGATCGTCTCACCAAATCTGCACATTTCTTGCCTATAAAGGAAATGGATAGAATGGAGAAACTATTACGATTATACATAAAGGAAATTATTTCAAGGCATGGAATACCTATTTCCATTATATCCGATCGTGATAGTAGATTTACATCAAAGTTTTGGCAATCACTACAGGAGGCCCTGGGAACTCGTTTGGATATGAGCACCGCATATCATCCACAAACTGACGGGCAGAGTGAAAGAACAATTCAGACTCTTGAAGACATGCTCAGGGCATGTGTGATCGATTTTGGAAACGGATGGGATAAATATCTACCATTAGCAGAATTCTCGTATAATAACAGTTATCATGCATGCATTAAAGCTGCACCATTCGAAGCACTGTATGGAAGGAAGTGTAGATCCCCTATCTGTTGGAATGAAGTAGGAGATTGACAATTAACTGGTCCCGAGATCATACACGAAACGACTGAGAAGATAGTACAAATCAAGGAGAGATTGAAAACAGCCCGTAGTCGCCAAAAGAGCTACGCCGATGTCCGAAGGAAACCATTAGAGTTTCAGATCGGTGACATGGTTATATTAAAGGTGTCACCTTGGAAAGGTGTAATACGTTTCGGTAAAAGGGGTAAACTGAACCCAATGTATGTAGGCCCGTTTAAGATCATCGAACGCATTGGACCGATAGCTTATTGACTCGAGTTACCGCAACAACTCGCCGGAGTACATAATACATTTCACGTATCAAACCTTAAGAAATGTCTTGCAAAGGAAGATCTCACCATTCCTCTTGAAGAAATCCAAGTCGACGAGAAACTATAATTCATAGAAGAACCAGTCGAAATCATGGACCGTGAAGTTAAACAACTCAAGCAGAGCAACATACCGATCGTTAAGGTTCGTTGGAATGCTCGAAGGGGTCTCGAGTTTACTTGGGAACGAGAGGATCAGATGAAACGAAAGTACCCACATTTGTTTCCCGAGAACGCAAAATAGGTACAATTTTAAAATTTTGGGACGAAATTTATTTAACGGGTAGGTACTGTAACGACCCGGATTTTTCCGATCATTTTATACTTATAAGATTAATATTTACATAAATTAAACCTTACCAACATGATAAGCAATCTAAATTGTTGAGACTTATGTTTTTGAATAGAGTTTTACACAACGTTTGACCGTCCAATTTGACCGATGATATCACGAACTATATAACATACGATAATTATACGTTTGTGTATATATATGTATTTTTATATATTTAACATGATCTAAGAATGTTTTAACATCTCATTGTGTACTAATAACAATGAGTTATAAGTATATTTTGAGACTACTAACTTAAGTTTTCAAAACGATAACTATATGTGACGTTCTTCGACTTAAATACTTAAAACTTATAATGCTTATACATGTATCGTATAGATATGTATTTTATCACTTTTAAAGAATTTATATACATAAAACAATATAAGTATATTTACAAAAGATAGCTATATTTGAATCCTTGTTCCGTTTTCTCAAGATTTTTATACGTATATCTAGGGTATATGTACCCGTATCATACCCAGCTTCTATACGTATTTACTATTGGTATATACACATCATAATCACTTTATTAGCAGCCATGAGTCAGCCAATTTTGGATC
This sequence comes from Rutidosis leptorrhynchoides, assembly GCF_046630445.1. Taxonomy (NCBI): domain Eukaryota; kingdom Viridiplantae; phylum Streptophyta; class Magnoliopsida; order Asterales; family Asteraceae; genus Rutidosis; species Rutidosis leptorrhynchoides. The sequence goes on along the minus strand of NC_092335.1, from coordinate 103,721,892 downwards.
TTAGCATGCATGATTAATCAATTTGGCATATTACAAGACTTTTGCACAATATTACAAATTTATACATCTTTTCATCACCATTTATACTCCATTCCATTTTCATTTTTACTACACATTTTCTCTAACCAAAAACACACTCTTAGGAACCTTAAGTGTTCTTCACAATCTCAGCAAATAACCATGAAGATCTTGCTTCAAAAACAAGCCTTAATCATCATAATAAATCCCTTACAAGAAAACTTCAATAATCCTTCAAAAAATACAAGTTTACTTCCAACCTTTTGATCCAACTCCACCACTCTTTTGATTCTAGGATTTTTCGAATCTTTTACAGTAACTTTGTCCAAATAACTTGAGGTAGTAACCTTGTTCATAACCTTATTCGATTCATATTTATATAGCTATCTTATTTTGTGTTGTAAAATTTTAACAACAAGAACATAGTTTGAATGATTTCAAACTTGTTTGCAAACTAAATAGATCCTTCTAACTTAACTTTTAAAACACTTCAAGACCTTTAATATATCATAATGATATGCTAACTTAACAAGATATAACTTGGTTTTACAAAGAACATCTTAAAAACTGAATCTACGTCGTCGGAGTGCAACCGGGGGCTGTTTTGGGTTGGATAATTAAAAACCATCTTAAGCTTTGAATTGGAGGTTCATGTTCTGGAAAAATGATATTTCTTATGAATATGTTAACACATAAAAATTTCATGGTTTAACTCAAAGTTTAAGTATTTTTAGAAAAATGATCATTAAATGTTGTTTTTATGATGGAAAATGATCACTTTCATAAGTTTCACCAAAGTTTGACCTATAACCTGTGATTTCGAATACAACCTAAGGTATTTTCAGTTCATATTCTTAAAATTTGACTCGATCCAAGGAAGTGGCAAGTTGAACAAAAAAAAATGGAGTTGTAATGAAGAAACTACGACTAAAACAAGATCGGGTATCCGAAGCTAGTTTAGCTACGAAAATATTTGGAGAAAAATTAAATTAATCATATATTTCTAATTAATATGATATTTCATATATATTTACTTATGATTTGATTTTATATATTTCAGGACCACCCGTAAACAACACGAGAAGATTAATCATAAGACCTCATGATTGTACGCAACACGTCATTTGACAACACGGTACTTTATGTACGCAACACGTCATTTGACAACATGGTACCATGGGTCAAGATTAATTCTGATCAATACGAATACGATGGGGGTCTTTATTTATTTTATTGAGTAACTAATTGTGGACCACTAACATCGGACTGCTAACTACGGACTAAGAAAATATTAAAAGTATTAAAAGTATACATATATATATATATATATATATATATATATATATATATATATATATATATATATATATATATATATATATATATATATATATATATAACGATTACTTAAAAAGAAAATATGTTGATATATTATATATATGGTTAGGTTCGTGATATCTATCGGAGACCAAGTCGTGATAAATACCTTCAAGGCAAAAGTGAGTATATAGTCCCACTTTTAAACTCTAAATATTTCGGGATGAGAATACATGCATTTTATGATTTACGTTATGGACACAAGTGATTAAAAATATATATTCTACGTTGAGTTGTACCACTGGCATACTTCCCTGTAACTTGGTAACTATTATTTACATGAGGTATTGTAAACGCGAATCCTGTTGATAGATCTATCGGGCCTGACAACCCCAACCGGACTGGACGACCAGTATTCAACGGTTGCACAGTACTTCGTTTCGGTGACTACACTTGGTACGGTGTAGTAAGATTTCATAATAAAGGGAATATGCGACGTTGATTAAATGTTAAGTATGGTTATCAAGTGCTCAACAACTTAGAATATTTTTATTAAAACGTTTATATATGAAATCTTGTGGTCTATATTTATAACGCTGCTGGCATTTAACCTATATCTCACCAACTTTATGTTGACGTTTTAAGCATGTTTATTCTCAGGTGATAACTAAAAGCTTCCGCTGCAACATGTTGAATTTAAGCAAGATCTTGAGTATGCATATTTGTGTCAAAAATAAAACTGCATATCGGAGGATTTGTAATGTAAAATATGTTGGAGGTCGTATTGTTATTATCACATGTAAAGTTTGTAAGTCTAAGATTATCGCTAAACGATAATCATTATTAAGTTGTTTAAACCTTGTATTTGTAATAAAAGCTATGGTTTGTATTGTAAAAACGAATGCAGTTTTTGAAAAATGTCGCATATAGAGGTCAATACCTCGCGATGAAATCATATGTTATTGTATTCGTCCTTATGGTTAAGGTCGGGTTATGACAAATTTCCATTCTTATTTTGATACGTCACTCATCTCCCTCCTCTAACAGGACCAACACATTCCCGACTACTTACATTCTTCAAACCACATTTGCCACGTCTCAACTATCCACCCAAAAATCCCCATCATCTTGCAACGTCGGCGTCATCACTACGAATAATCTTAGCTAAGAGAACATTTGATAAAGTGTCGCGGTAGTCGTAATTAATGCTAACAGTTTCAAGGTCTAAGACAACACTTTTTTGGTGTCACCTAATGTTAACTTTGTAACGGTGTAGTGACTGAGTACCCAAAGTGATTAAATTATGGTTGTCGTTTTCACATAACTATCTTATCTAGTTATCTATCCAGGCCACTTGCTTATATCAATGTGAGTATTACATTTAATGTATACGTTAAATAAACCAAACATTTATCTACAATAAATATTGATTATGAGGTTGAAGCTTAACGAAAATTAGTTGCAGATATGAAGATAAAATGAAAAGTAACTAACGAACCAATAAAATGAAAAGAAACCAAATATAAAATTAAAAAAGGTCCAAAAGAAAAAATTGAAAGATTATTGTCTAAAAGGGAATACGGCGACGTTAGGCTTTCATTCACTTTCCAAAATACATTCAAACGAGCTTTGGTGCTAATGATACCGCAACCCGCATGCGCATTTTATACGTATGCGGGCAAACACTAGCGTGCGCAGGGGCGGTTTTTAATGGGGACAGGCGGGGGCAGCCGCCCCCAGTGGATTTGCAATTTTCAGTGTAAAATTTTTGGATTTTTCGACTTTGCCCCAGTGGATTTTTTTTTTGCCCCAAAACCTTCAAATTTTGTCCACAAATGTTAAAATTTTGCCCCAAAACTTCCATAATTTGCTTAAAAACCTCCATTTTTTGCCCCAAAATCTCCATATTTTGCCCAAAAAGTTGCCACGATTTTAATTTTTTTTTTGCCCCCGGTGACTTGGAATCCTGGTACCGCCACTGAGCGTGCGTATGCATGTACTTTATATGCGGTATGCAGTAGCGTATTGAATGCCTTTGTTCCCGGAATGGCGATTACTTGGCCATCAAGCCTAAATATCTTTTCCATAATTATATCCGAGATTCGGGAAGTTTGTTATGGAAAGAATTATCATGACCTTGGATGATTCTAGAATTAGGTTTGCCTATATATACTAACCCTAATTATCATTCCAGGGACATCACATTTACGTGGCTCACAATACGTAATCATTATCATCATTCATCGAAGGTTAACAGGTTAGTCACTCTCGACGGTTTCCTACAACCTTTTTCGGGCCTTCGATCGACGATCGTCATCGAAGGTGGACTTAATCACCTAGCCACCCCGCCGACATCATCATGTCGGCCAGGGTTATTCACGGTAGCCGGACCGGAGAGCTAAGTTCTAAGATCCTTAAACCTCTTTTAAACGTATTGAGCATGCATATTAACTGATGTCAAAGCTAAGGGGTATAAAATACTATTAAATTTTAGCAGAAAATACTATTAAATACGATACAATTTTACACAAGATATTTATTTATTTATAGAATGGATATACTTAAACCTTGCTACAACACTTATAGGCAGTGTACCTAATCGTACAGTAGTGTAGTTTTTAGTAAGTCCGGTTCGTTCCACAGGGAAATTTTTAAACAAAGCTCAACGCTATATTAGTTTACTTTTATAAAAATACAAATATATATATAAGTAATATTATTATTATAAAGGGGGGTTTTTACCGTTTAATGACCGGTTTGTCGATTTTAAGACTTTAGTCGCAGTTAAAACCTAATGTAAAATATAAAATAAATACAAGACTTAAATTAAAGCGTAAAGTAAATAACGATAATGAAATTGCGAATAATAAAAGTGCGATAAAATAAACTTGCGATAATTAAAAAGTACGATAATTAAAAGTGCGATTAAATAACAATAAATAAAAGTGCGATAATTAGAAGTGCAATTAAATATAAAATAAAGGAAATTAAATATGAAATAAAAGAATTATGCTTATTTAAACTTCCGTAATCATGATGTTTGACGTGTTGATTTTAGTTTTATGCCCATGGGTTAATTGTCCTTTGTCCTGGATTATCTAATATGTCCGTCTGGTTTTTGTCCATAACAGTCCATCAGTCATAAATATAAAGTGCAAGTGTCCTTGTCAAATTATTATTATACCCGAAGTTAAATATTCCAACTAATTGGGGATTCGAATTGTAACAAGGTTTTAATACTTTGTTTAATGAATACACCAAGTTATCGACTGCGTGTAAACCAAGGTTTTACCACTTTGTTAACAATTACACCAATTACCCTTGAATGTAATTTCACCCCTGTTTTAATTATTCTAGTGGCTATTAATCCATTCCCGTGTCCGGTTAAATGAACGATTATTCGTACATATAAATACCCCGCCCATCGTGTCCGATCGAGTGTATATGGTAATTTATAGGGACGCCCAATTGTAAATCTTTATATTAACATTAACAAACTTTCATTTAGTTAAACAAATATAAAGCCCATTAATAGCCCATAGTCTAATTTCCACAAGTGTCGTTCTTTTGTCCAAACCCCAATTATGGTACAAAGCCCAATTACCCAATTTTAGTAATTAGCCCAACATCATGATTACTTCGTTTTAAATAAGCATAATAATAATTTAGCTACGAGACATTAATGTAAAAAGGTTGAACATAACTTACAATGATTAAAAATAGCGTAGCGTTACACGGACAGAATTTCGACTTACACCCTTACAACATTCGCTAACATACCCGTATTATTAGAATTAAAATTAAAATTAAAATTAAAATATAAATTATATATATATATATATCTCGTATGAATGAGAAGAAAAAAAGATGATGAAATTTGATCAGAATTCGGTTGGCTTTATAGCCAGAGTTGAAAATTGGGGCTCCGCGACTCGCGGCAAAAACCCCTTCAAACTCCGCGAGTCGCGGAGGATGTATTTACAGCTCACACCCTTGGAGTTTCTTGCTGCCGACGGTTTTAATTAATAAATATATAATATATATATAATTAATATAATTAATTATATATTATATTATATTTATATACATAGTTAACTTGTAATTTTTAGTCGGTTGCGTCGAGCGTTAAGAGTTGACTCTGGTCCCGGTTCCGGATTTTCGAACGTCCTTGCGTACAATTTTATATTTTGTACTTTGCGTTTTGAATCTTGTATTTTTGTAATTTCGAGACGTTTCTTATCAATATTTGGAACCTTTTTGATTGTCTTTTGTACTTTTGAGCTTTTTGGTCGTTTGCGTCTTCAATTCGTCGAATCTGTCTTTTGTCTTCACCTTTTATTATTTAAACGAATATCACTTGTAAATAGAACAATTGCAACTAAAAGCTTGTCTTTCTTGAGGAATAATGCTATGAAATATATGTTCGTTTTTAGAATTATCAAATATTCCCACACTTGAGCGTTGCTTGTCCTCAAGCAATATTGTCTTGAAATACTAGAATCACTTCTTTATTCTTCACACTTTGTACATCAGTGATTTCTATACGGCGGTATAAACAATGGTAGTAACGATAAGGTTTACAGTCCCACATGACTATAAAAATTTAGATCCATTAAGGAAATTGGATCTTTATGAAAACATTTGATCTTTTGAAATCTAGTTTTTACCCTAGATAAGTTTTCCGGGATAACCCTTTACCGGTGTTTGCAAAATATTTTTGTGGGTTTGGTGGGTTTCAGATTTGAAAATTTTAGCTCAAAACTTGCGGTTTTGTGTCACCCACTTGCTAACCTTGTATTTGGAAAGCAACACGTCCAGTTTACTTGTCCCGTATATTACCTTTCGGTAAACTACCGTCCGGTTGTAAAGGAAAGCGTTGAACAAGCAACTGTTAAGGCAATGTCCCGTGACATGCTTTTGATTATGGTCTATAACGTGTCGGACGCAATTACTATCCTTGGTAGGAGCAATAGTAAAGCTCACCCTTATAATTTTTCGGTCTGGCACAAGGTCCTGTCTTTGACCACTATGCAACCACCGTTCTTACGGTTGACACCCGATTTAGTTCAGGTGACCTAATGAATTCCAGGTGAATTCCTAGGATTTTACGTTCAATGGTAATGAACGCATTGAAAATAGGGTTTTCAGAAAACAAATCGGTTTGTAATTTTTGATCAAAATATTTTCTCGTTTAAGCTCGAGTTTAGATATCATTGAATTCCATGAGTTTGTAATTCTCAATCTTTAAGGTCAATTTCTAGGATTGAGTAATATCAGTCTTAAAAGCTGATTTTTAATCTTTAAGGAGATTATCCTTTCTGGGGATCTGATTCATTAGTCTTATCCAGCTAATTTGCATGGTGCCTCCCCATTGTACGAGATAAATCCTTCTCATGGTTAGGATAAATCTGACCACTTGGCGACCCTGTTTAATGCTGAGGTCCGTGGATTACCTGCTGATTTTAGTGATGACTTTTCTAGATTTTTCGTCAACCTACAGCTGGTCTGGACGACAACTTCATGACCTAAATCAAGAAGCGCGTGTCTTTTTCGGAAGACTTTACTTCCTTTTAATGATGGAATTGATTCATCGTGTAGATCCATCTCTTCTTTTCTTTCATCGGGTAAAACAGTTTAGTTTAGTCCAAAGCAAAAGTATTTTCAGTTATTTGTTACAGATATATGTGACATATGTTTAAAATAATTTGGTAAATTTTCCCACACTTGGCTTTTATTTTCCTTTTTATCGTCCTCTATTCCATTTTAAATGAATTTTAACATTTTAGTTTGTTTCTCAATTTATGTCCTTTCCGAGGTAACAATAATTTCGGTGTTAAAACCTAGTTTTATCGTTCATAAATATGTATAAACATGATTTGAATTCATTTAATTGAAAATTTTGAAAAATTTTACTAGAATTGGGTAGTCAGTATATAAGACTAGGGCTGTTCTTTATTATCAGAGAGCACTAGATTCTAATACAACTACTGCTTTACTAGTATTTTTAATGGTAACCAAGTTGTTTAATATAAAAATTTTAAAATCCGAAAGAATTTAACCCCTTCCCACACTTAAGATCTTGCAATGCCCTCATTTGCAAGAAATCAGTAACAATTTAAATTATTGAGGGTGATTTGTGTGAAAATGATTAAATTTTTACCAAAGTTTCCAAATATATTGGCGTTTGTTTGCTGAATGATAAATGGTGCACATCATTTGTTCATTCCGTCTTGTTGTTATTTCACATATATTTTGCATCTTGTCGTCAAAATTAGTTGCTTTTGCTGAACTTAATGCCAGTCTTTGAAAATGCGTTGTTTTACCCTGTTGTCTACATAAGATAAACTGCAAACATATATACATATTTTTGAAGTTTGGTATATTACCCCACGTTCAAAAATTATTAAAGTCTAAGAATAAAAGTTAGACAATTATAAAAATGATTACAATATTAACAAAAATATTAAACGTATCAATAATTACAAATTACAAAAAAAAAAAAAAAATAATAAGTAAACTAAGGATGATATTGGTACCAATAGGGGTTCCACGCATAACCATAAGTGCTATAGAATGCTTCGGCAGGGTCATACGTAGGATATGGTGGCTGCATCTCTATCGACCAAGGAGGGAAGACGGGTTTTGGTGTAGGAATATAGTTTCTACCTATATGTTGGCAATGCGCTATGATCTGGTTCTGATGAACTTGCCAATCTTCAAATGCTCTCTGTCTAGCATTTTCGTATTCCTGAGAAGCTATAAACCTATGCATTTCTTGCATCTCATTCCCCCCTCCTACATTACCTTGTTCCTGGTTTCTCTCCACCTGTGGATGTCTACCATGGTATCGTACTGCGGCGTTATTTCGCCGCTTCAAAACTTTCGCACCATGGTATACATTTAAACCTATAGTGTCGCGGGGTTCCGGCTCTTCTAGTAATAATCCCCCCGACTTATATCCACACCGAGATATTCACCAATCAAAGTAATAAAAATACCACCTCCTATTATGCTATGTGGACGCATCCCCCGAACCATAGCTGATAAATAATAACCCACACAATATGGTATACTTACAGCGCTCTGTGGGTCTCGAATACACATATGGTAAAACAAATCTTGTTCATTTACCTTTTCTTTGTTTTTACCCCTTTGTGTAATCGAATTAGCTAAAAACCTATGTATCACTCTTAATTCGGCTCTATCTATATCCAAATAAGAGTAGTTTCCCCCTTTGAAACGGTGATGGCTTGTCATTTGACTCCACACACCGTGTGTATCAAAATTCTCATCTATCTTTCTACCGTTTAGTATCAATCCTCTACAATCGGCAGACGCTAACTCCTCAGGCGTATATATACGTAAAGCCTGAGCCATGTCCAGTAAAGACATGTGGCGCATCGAACCGCCTAACAAAAATCTAATAAAAGAACGATCGGTTAAACTAGCTACCCGATCATTCAACTCTATACTACATAACAACTCTTCACACCATACTTTATATACAGGTCTGCGTATGGTGAATAAACATATCCAGTCATTAAAAGAAGAATTACCATACCTCTGTACAAGTAATTCCCTAATTGGCCCGGCCAATTCTACAGCTTCTAAGGGTCCCCATTCTATGACCCTCGGTACCTCAACAACCTTAGAGTGAAGAGTATGCAAACCCCGTTGATATTTTGGATAATCTATCCAAAGTCTGTCAAATCTCAGGTTCGGGTGCAATTCTTCCAAATGCATATCGGAAAAGGTCATGACTGGATGAGGTACATCCTGCTTGTAGTAGTTATCTACCTCCTGTTGTTCCAAATTCTCAGCAGGAGCATGGCGGGCTTGGGATGAAGATTCACCCCTTTCATTCTGCAAAACACATCAAACACAAATTTTGTGCATCCAAATATGCATTAGTGTCAGCAAAATCATCAATCAAAATAACTACAATGACATTATCAATTTATATTAAACTTAAGCTCATTTTCACATTTTTATCAAATCTACACTTTTTCAAATAAGCATATACGAAAATTTTCGCCAAGTTCATAAGCATTCAACTCAAATAACATGTCAAAATAATCATTACTAGCAATTAAACAAGTCTCAAATGGCATTATCTTTCAAAAATCAAGTTCATGAATTTTGGACTTGAAAAAGTCCACTTTAATTCTCAAAATCATGTTTAGGCTCAAAGTTTGGATCATTTAACTACCTAGACATGTTACACTACTCAATTTAGCAACAATTCATGACAAAAATCGGCCATAACCTGTTTATATCAAAAAGCCCCAAATTGCTCAAGAACACAAACCCTAGATTATTCAAAATTTGAAGTTTAAGGCTTCTAATCATGTTAAACAGCATCAATCTAGGTTATACAAGCATAATACATAAACAATTTAAGTCTAATTACACTAAAAAGCATCAAAATCAAATTGGGGAAAAATAGCTCAAGAACACCTAATTTCGAATTAATGGTGTTTAGGTGTAGAAATTTACCGTTTTTCTTGAGAAATTCTTAGATAGCATCCTTCTCAACATGATTTTAGCAAAAAATTTGGTGATTAACGGTTAAAAATTGAGATTTTTGGGGTGTTTTTGGGTGTATTTTCGGGTTCTTTTTTCGCAGTATTTGGGTGTTTATGTGTGTGGGAGTTGATCAGTTCGTGCAGCTCTTTTATTTTTTTTTCTGGATTTTGGTCCCTCCGCGAGTCGCGGAGGTTTTTCACTGCAAACTCCGCGAGTCGCGGAGTTTGCTCTTTTTTTTTTTTTTTTTTTTTTTTAATCTTTAACTTATAAAAACAATTAAGAAATTAATTTTAAAATTTTGTTTCCCTTGTTATTTAGGACGAGGTCGTTTCGGATCGATGTCCTAGTCCGTCCTTCGACAAAATTTTAAAATTTGTCTTTTAGTAGCGATTGTTTTAAAAGCTAAGATTTTGGGTTTTTTAATTTTTTTTAATTTTTTTGGCATACTTTAATTCAATAAGATTAAAAATAATGATAATAAAAGTTCTCGTCCCTCCCTCGGGTAAAGCAATTTCGGTTCAAAGACCTAGTCTTCAACTTACGACGAATTTTAAAAATCATATTCTTAACTTAATGAGATAAAGTAAATTTTTGTTTTTAAATTCACACAACTTAAATATAAAATTCAAAATTAAAAATTAAAATTTCACACCAAACTTAAAATTTGAAATGCATAAAATTAAAATTTCATATTTTAAAAATTAAAAATTCACACCAAACTTAATTTAAAAATTCATATTATAAATTCATACCAAACTTATATTAATTTTTCAAATATTTACAATTTTAAATATATTGTTTTTACAAAGTTTACAATATTAATTTAATATTTATATTAATTTTAAAAATATGGTAAAAATAAAATTAAAAATCTTTTTGTCTTTTTATCCCACTTTAATCAATCAAATATTATCAAAAATATGCGCCCCTCTTTTCGGTAAAGTAATTTCGGTTCCAAGACCTAATTTAACTCATGACGAATTTTTGAAATATTTTGGGTTGATTGATTAAAGATATTTATACCTTAAGAATAAACGTTAAATTCCGCAGTGATGTAATAAATTTTTGAATGATATCAATAATTTGGGTCGCCAAACCTAATTTTATTCAATACCAATTTAATACTTTTTAGCGAACAAATTAGCGTTTATTATCAAAAGGTTAAAAATAAATAAAAATAAAAAACTGTACAGACATACCTGTGAAATAGATTTCTTAGTTATATGATCTATTATATTCATAAGATAGTCGGTTTAATTGGTTTTCCATGGCTGCATAGGCGTAACCTCGAGCATTCATTGTCTTTTCTTCTAAACATATGAACGGTCCGTCTCTGCATAAAGTAACAAATTCGGTATTTGAATAGGTTTGATTATTTGAACATTTACCTCCATGTGACCATTTTCCGCATTTGTGACATCTTTCTAGGTGTCGTGCTCTTCTTTTCGCTGCGGATTTTGATTTTCCTTTACCAAATTGTAACTTATTATCTTCGCATCTGGATCCTTTCCTAACTCCGTCCATTCTTTCTCTGATTACTGATACTAATTCACTCGGCAGTATGTCATTATTTCTTTTAGTGATTAAAGCGTGTAGCATTAGACCATGGTTTAGTTCACAGGCAGTCTTCATTTCGTAAAAACCTAAAAAAAATAAAAATTCAGAATGGGGGGAGAAGACTAGTTCTTTAGGGTCTGCTAGGGAAAGACCATACGTGTTCCATTTTCGAGAACTACACGAAAACAGACAATCTAACTCTAACAGAAATACATATTATCCTTTAAAGACTTGATTCTCCCCACACTTAGTTAGCTGTGGTATCGAAATTGTGATTAACTTCGTTGTCGACTTCCATCGGACCATGTATGTAATGTTTAACTCTGTGACCATTAACTTTAAATTCAATCCCATTTGAATTTATTAATTCTATCGTTCCGTATGGGAAAACTCTTTTGACTATGAATGGTCCAGACCATCTTGATTTCAATTTTCCAGGAAATAGCTTGAATCGTGAATTGAAAAGAAGAACTCTGTCTCCTTCTTTAAATTCTTTTGAACTTCTGATTCTTTTATCATGCCATTTCTTCGTTCTTTCTTTATAGATTAACGAATTTTCGTATGCTTCATGTCTTAATTCTTCTAATTCATTTAGTTGACTTAATCGTAGACGTCCGGCTTCATGTAAATCAAGATTACATGTTTTCAAAGCCCAAAATGCTTTGTGTTCAATTTCTACTGGAAGATGACATGCTTTTCCATAAACAAGTCTAAAAGGTGTGGTTCCAATTGGAGTTTTGTAGGCTGTTCTAAAAGCCCAGAGTGCATCCTCCAATTTAATGGACCATTCCTTCGAATTTGATCCTACGGTTTTCTCTAGAATACGTTTTAAAGCTCGGTTGGTGTTTTCAACTTGTCCACTTGTTTGTGGATGATATGCGGTGGAGATTTTATGAGTTACTCCATATCTTTTAAGAACTTTCTCAAGTTGATTATTACAGAAATGAGTACCCCGATCACTTATTAAAGCTTTCGGTGTTCCAAACCTTGCAAAAAGACGTTTTAAAAAGTTGACTACAACTCGTGCATCGTTAGTTGGGAGAGCTTGTGCTTCCGCCCATTTAGATACATAATCAATGGCTACGAGTATATATAGATTATTATGAGATTTTGGAAATGGACCCATAAAGTCAATACCCAAAATGTCAAATACTTCACATACTTGGATGACATTTTGTGGCATTTCATCACGTTGACTTATTTTTCCGGCCCTTTGACATGCATCACAGGATTTGCAAAGAAGGTGTGCGTCTTTGTAAATTGTAGGCCAATAGAATCCAGCTTCATAAACTTTTCTTGCTGTTAGTTGAGGCCCATAATGCCCTCCTGTTGGTCCTGTGTGACAATGGTTTAAAATTTTACTAGCTTCATCTCCAAATACACATCGGCGTATTATTCCATCGGGACAACTTTTAAACAGATGTGGATCTTCCCAGAAATAGTGTTTTATATCACTGAAGAATTTCTTTCGTCTTTGGTACGATAATCCTTTTTCAAGGAATCCACAAACTAAGTAGTTTGCATAGTCTGCAAACCATGGGATTTCTTTATAATCTATCTTCAATAGATATTCATCAGGAAAGTTGTCTTGTATGGCCGATTCATTTAGAACTTCTAATTCGGGATTTTCAAGACGAGAAAGATGATCAGCGGCGAGATTTTCTGCTCCTCTTTTATCTCGGATTTCAATATCAAACTCTTGTAAGAGTAAGATCCAACGGATTAATCTTGGTTTAGCATCTTGTTTTGAAAATAGGTATCTAAGAGCAGAATGGTCGGTATAGACCACCGTTTTTGCTAGAACGAGATATGATCGAAATTTGTCAAAAGCAAAGACAATAGCAAGGAGTTCTTTTTCAGTAGTTGTATAGTTCGTTTGTGCTCCTTGTAATGTCTTACTAGCATAATATATAGGTTGAAATCGTTTTTCAATCCTTTGTCCTAAAACGGCTCCCATTGCAAAATCACTTGCATCGCACATTAGTTCAAATGGTAGATTCCAATTTGGTGTTATCATGATCGGTGCATTAGTGAGTTTTTCTTTAAGAATATTAAAAGATTTGATACACTCATCTGAAAAGATGAATGGAGCATCCTTTTCTAGGAGTTTATTCATAGGAGTGGCAATTTTAGAAAAATCTTTTATGAAACGTCGGTAAAAACCGGCATGCCCTAGAAAACTCCTAACTCCTCTAACATTGGTGGGATGTGGAAGTTTAGCAATTACATCTACTTTAGCTCTATCCACTTCAATTCCTTCTTTTGAAATTTTATGTCCAAGAACGATGCCTTCTTTAACCATGAAATGGCATTTCTCCCAATTAAGTACTAGATTTGATTTTTCGCATCTAATTAGCATTCGTTCCAGATTAACTAGACATGATTTAAATGTATCACCGAAAACTGAAAAGTCATCCATGAATACTTCCATGCATTCTTCTATCATGTCGTGAAAAATCGCCATCATACACCTTTGAAAGGTTGCAGGGGCGTTGCAAAGTCCAAATGGCATGCGTTTGTAAGCAAAAGTACCATAAGGGCACGTGAATGTGGTTTTCTCTTGGTCTTCGGGTGCTATTGGAATTTGAAAATATCCGGAAAATCCATCTAGAAAACAATAGTAACTATTTCCGGCTAATCTTTCCAACATTTGATCTATGAAAGGTAAGGGAAAGTGATCTTTTCTGGTGGCGTCATTTAATTTTCTATAATCAATACATACACGCCATCCTGTTACAGTCCTAGTAGGAATAAGCTCATTTTTCTCATTTGTAATGACAGTCATGCCACCCTTCTTAGGCACGCATTGAACTGGGCTTACCCATGGGCTATCAGAGATTGGATATATCAAACCTGCATCTAGCAGTTTAATAATCTCTTTCTTAACCACATCTTGCATATTAGGATTTAGTCTTCGTTGGCGTTGCACATACGTTTTATGACCTTCTTCCATAAGGATTTTATGTGTGCAATACGAAGGACTTATTCCTTTAATATCATGAATCTTCCATGCAATGGCTGGTTTATGAGCTTTCAACACAGAAATGAGTTGTGATTTCTCATTTTCAGTAAGAGAAGACGATATTATTACAGGTAATTCAGATTCACCATGTAAATAAGCATATTCCAAATGGTTTGGAAGTGGCTTTAACTCTAATTTCGGAGGTTCTTCTATCGATGATTTATATCGATATCTGTCTTCTTCTTTTAGCATTTGAATTTCTTCTGTTGTTGGTTCATATCCATTAGCTATAAGTGTAGCTAACATTTCAGCTTCATCAATTGGTTCATTACCTTCTCCTAAAGAACATTCTCCTGTTCCTTGTAATTCTGGAAATTCTTCTAATAATTCTGCATGTGCATCTATAGTTTGAATATAATAACATGTATCATCTGCAGATTGTGGTTGTTGCATTGCTCTATCAACTGAAAAGGTAACACTCTCATCCTCTATACTTAGGGTCAGTTTCTTACCGAACACGTCTATCATTGCTTTAGCCGTGTTTAAGAATGGTCTTCCTAATATGAGAGGAACTTGAGAATCTTCTTCCATGTCCAAAACAACAAAATCTACTGGAAATACTAAAGTACCAACTTTAACCAGCATGTTCTCCATTATCCCTCTAGGATATTTTATTGATCTATCGGCTAGTTGTATGCTTATTCTGGTTGGTTTCAATTCTCCAAGGTCTAGTTTAGTGTATAGTGAATACGGCATTAGATTTATACTAGCACCTAAGTCTGCCAATGCTTCTATTGAACTAAGACTACCCAGAAAACATGGAATTGTGAAACTTCCTGGATCAGATAGTTTTTCTGGTATCTTATTCAACAGCACTGCTGAACAATTAGCATTCATAGTAACAGCCGAGAGTTCTTCCATTTTCTTTCTATTTGAGATTAGATCTTTCAAGAATTTAGCATATCTTGGCATTCCTGAAATCACATCAATGAAAGGAAGATTTACATTTATCTGTTTAAACATATCCAAGAATTTGGATTGCTCGGCTTCAAGTTTTTCTTTCTTCATTTTACTCGGGTAAGGAAGTGGTGGTTGGTATGGTTTAACATAAGGTTTATCCTTAACTGTGTTATCTTCATTAACCTTTTCAACTACCGGTTCTTTTTCCTTATCTTGATCAGGTTGTGGTTCTTGTGGAGTAGGAATAGTTTCATCAGAAGTTACAGGTATTTCAGGTGGTTTAAGTGTTGTACCACTTCTTGTGGTAATAGCTTTAGCTGTTTCATTCCGGGGTTAGCGTTTGTATCGCTAGGTAGACTTCCCGGTTTTCTTTCACCTATTAACCTTGCTAGGTTACTTACTTCTTGTTCCAGATTTTGAATAGAAGCTTGTTGATTTCTAAATGCTTGAGCATTTTGTTCATTAGTTTGTTTCTGAGATGTGAAAAACTACGTTTGAGTTTCAACTAGCTTCGTCATCATATCTTCTAAATTCGGCTTTTTATCATCGGTTTGTTGTGGTTTTATCGGAAAAATAGGTCTTTGCTGATTGTAAGTATTGTTAGATACTTGTTGATTGCTAGGACCTTGTTGGTTGTTGTATGGAATATTTCGGTTATAATTCTGGTTTTGATTGTAAATCGGTCTTGGCGGTTGATAATTATTCTGATAATTATTTCCAGGCCTTTGGTTTATGTATGAAATATTCTCTCTTTGTTCTATTGTTAATTCAATACTGAGACAATCTTTTGTCAAATGTGGTCCTCCACACTGCTCACAACTAATTCGTATTGAGTGAATATCCTTAGTCATCTTTTCCATTCGTCTCTCCACAGCATCTATCTTTGCGGAAATGGAATCTAAGTCATGGCTAGAATCGGCTCTAGCTGCTTTAGATGATCTAATGATATCTTTTTCTTGGTGCCACTCATGTGAGTGGGAAGCAGTGTTATCAATAATTTTGTAAGCATCAGTTTCGGTTTTCTTCATAATAGAACCACCAGCTGCTATATCTATGTCTTTTCTTGTAGTGATGTCGCATCCTCGGTAGAATATTTGTACTATTTGACAGGTGTCTAAACCATGTTGCGGACATCCTCTTAACAATTTTCCATATCTTGTCCACGCCTCATATAGAGTTTCATTTGGCTTCTGTGTAAACGTAACAATTTCTGCTTGAAGTCTTACGGCTTTAGATGCAGGAAAGAATTGTTTAAGAAATTTGTCAATTAAAACATCCCATGTATCAATCGCCCCTTCAGGTAACGATTCCAACCAATCTTTGGCTTCTCCCTTTAAAGTCCAGGGAAATAACATGAGATATATCTGTTCATCCTCCACTTCTCGGATTTTAAATAGTGTGCAGATCCTATTAAAGGTACGTAGATGTTCATTTGGATCTTCCTTCGGCGCACCACTAAATTGGCATTGATTAGTCACCATGTGTAGAATTTGTCCTTTGATTTCATAATCTGGCGCATTAATGTCTGGATGAGTAATTGCGTGACCTTGGCCAGTGCGTTTAGCTCTCATTCGGTCTTCCATACTTAAAGGTTCCAGATTCTCCATAATTGAATTTGTTGAATCGGTATCACTAGATGATTCCGATTTAATGGTTCGTTCCTCGACAATCTCTGTTTGAATGATTGGTGGTTCCGGAGGAAAGTTTAATGGTTCAGGATCTACGAACCGTTCCTGAATATTCTCCGGATTCTCAATTGTGAGGTTGGGTTCAAAAAATGGATTATCGGAAATTTGAACTGAAGTACTTGGTTGACTAGATGACGATTCTAAAGAAAAATCAACGGCGGTTATATTTGTTAAACGATGTCTTGATCTAGTTACAGGTGGTGAACGTACAAAAGGTGATGAACGTCTTGCTCGGTGCATTCACTGAATATCCTATTAGTTTTTAAAAAGGAAAGAAAAATTATAATAAGTTATCCAATTAATAGACTTTTCTGATTTTGCCCACGTTTCGAATAGTCAAAAGATGCAGCAGAGGGGCAGGATTCGTTTGGTCTCAATATAATTGAGGACTGTTTGGCTCCAATAACCCGGTCCACGTACAAATCCAACTATTACTACGAACCAGAAAATTTTGATGTCTATTAATTTAACCACTTAAAATAAATTTTCGTAATTTTAAGAAATTTAGATAAGAAGTAGAAAAAAATTCTAAGTCCTAAAAACTAGAATGGCGAGAAATAAGAGAGAAAAAGAGTTCGTCGCAAAAGGTTGAAAAAGAAAAAATGGTTGAAAAATAAAAGGTGACGGAAAAATAAAAGAAACTTATAACAACTTAAAAATACTTAAACTAACCTAACCTTATTACTACAACTAACTTAAAATTATAATCGCAAATTGAAATTACTAATTGGAATGATAATTGGTACATAGTAAAAGGTGTCTAAAAATATTAAAGCTTACAAGGAAAAACTAAATTCCAAATGGAAATAACTTAAAAAGAGACTAAAACTTAAAAAGGCGTCGCAAAATTCTAAAGCACCTAAATCTTAGTCTAAAGAAAAAGTACTTAAGAAATTCTACGGCAAAGCCTAAAAATCTAGGAGTAAAAATAACTATAGCAAAAACTAAGTTTAAAATTAAATATGAGCTAAAAAATACAAATTTTACGCTACAACGATTAAAAAGGTACAAAATATAAAAATATACAAAAAGTTGTAAAAAGTACAATTTTTATAAAAATATTATTTTTATATTATTTTTTTTTAATAAAACTACAAATTTTACAATTTAATAAAAACTAATTAATACTAAATACATAAATAAATAAAAAGTAAAAATAAAACTAAAATTAATAATAATAATAATAATAATTAGGTTTAATAATTAATATTAATAATAATCCGTAATTAATGCAGTTTTAGGGCTTCCTGTGCGCGTGTCAGATGGTCTCCGCGAGTCGCGGCAATTAATGAAGAAAACCCCGCGAGTCGCGGGGTTCAGAAATTCTGTTGACAGCTTTGAAATTTTACGCGTTTTCTTTATTTTTTTTTTATTTTATGTTTTCTGTTTTTTAAATAAATAAAAGATTTTAAAATAAAACTTATATTTTTATAAACTAAAATAGAAATAAAGAAACTTATAAAACTTAAATATTTAACAAAATCTTAAAAATACTTATATTTTTGTTTTTTCTTTTTATATTTTTGAATAATTAAAACGTATTTTTACAAAAACGACTTTTAATAAAAGTAACTAAAAATCTTTTTTTTTTTTATATTAGCGTTGCGCTTCCGGCTTTTAAGATAGTTCCCCGGCAGCGGCGCCAAAAATACTTGATGTCAAAGCTAAGGGGTATAAAATACTATTAAATTTTAGCAGAAAATACTATTAAATACGATACAATTTTACACAAGATATTTATTTATTTATAGAATGGATATACTTAAACCTTGCTACAACACTTATAGGCAGTGTACCTAATCGTACAGTAGTGTAGTTTTTAGTAAGTCCGGTTCGTTCCACAGGGAAATCTTTAAACAAAGCTCAACGCTATATTAGTTTACTTTTATAAAAATACAAATATATATATAAGTAATATTATTATTATAAAGGGGGGTTTTTACCGTTTAATGACCGGTTTGTCGATTTTAAGACTTTAGTCGCAGTTAAAACCTAATGTAAAATATAAAATAAATACAAGACTTAAATTAAAGCGTAAAGTAAATAACAATAATGAAATTGCGAATAATAAAAGTGCGATAAAATAAACTTGCGATAATTAAAAAGTACGATAATTAAAAGTGCGATTAAATAACAATAAATAAAAGTGCGATAATTAGAAGTGCAATTAAATATAAAATAAAGGAAATTAAATATGAAATAAAAGAATTATGCTTATTTAAACTTCCGTAATCATGATGTTTGACGTGTTGATTTTAGTTTTATGCCCATGGATTAATTGTCCTTTGTCCTGGATTATCTAATATGTCCGTCTGGTTTTTGTCCATAACAGTCCATCAGTCATAAATATAAAGTGCAAGTGTCCTTGTCAAATTATTATTATACCCGAAGTTAAATATTCCAACTAATTGGGGATTCGAATTGTAACAAGGTTTTAATACTTTGTTTAATGAATACACCAGGTTATCGACTGCGTGTAAACCAAGGTTTTACCACTTTGTTAACAATTACACCAATTACCCTTGAATGTAATTTCACCCCTGTTTTAATTATTCTAGTGGCTATTAATCCATTCCCGTGTCCGGTTAAATGAACGATTATTCGTACATATAAATACCCCGCCCATCGTGTCCGATCGAGTGTATATGGTAATTTATAGGGACGCCCAATTGTAAATCTTTATATTAACATTAACAAACTTTCATTTAGTTAAACAAATATAAAGCCCATTAATAGCCCATAGTCTAATTTCCACAAGTGTCGTTCTTTTGTCCAAACCCCAATTATGGTACAAAGCCCAATTACCCAATTTTAGTAATTAGCCCAACATCATGATTACTTCGTTTTAAATAAGCATAATAATAATTTAGCTACGAGACATTAATGTAAAAAGGTTGAACATAACTTACAATGATTAAAAATAGCGTAGCGTTACACGGACAGAATTTCGACTTACACCCTTACAACATTCGCTAACATACCCTTATTATTAGAATTAAAATTAAAATTAAAATTAAAATATAAATTATATATATATATATCTCGTATGAATGAGAAGAAAAAAAAGATGATGAAATTTGATCAGAATTCGGTTGGCTTTATAGCCAGAGTTGAAAATTGGGGCTCCGCGACTCGCGGCAAAAACCCCTTCAAACTCCGCGAGTCGCGGAGGATGTATTTACAGCTCACACCCTTGGAGTTTCTTGCTGCCGACGGTTTTAATTAATATATATATAATATATATATAATTAATATAATTAATTATATATTATATTATATTTATATACATAGTTAACTTATAATTTTTAGTCGGTTGCGTCGAGCGTTAAGAGTTGACTCTGGTCCCGGTTCCGGATTTTCGAACGTCCTTGCGTACAATTTTATATTTTGTACTTTGCGATTTGAATCTTGTATTTTTGTAATTTCGAGACGTTTCTTATCAATATTTGGAACCTTTTTGATTGTCTTTTGTACTTTTGAGCTTTTTGGTCGTTTGCGTCTTCAATTCGTCGAATCTGTCTTTTGTCTTCACCTTTTATTATTTAAACGAATATCACTTGTAAATAGAACAATTGCAACTAAAAGCTTGTCTTTCTTGAGGAATAATGCTATGAAATATATGTTCGTTTTTAGCATTATCATTAACCTCTTGGAAAATATATGCACGATCAAGTGGTACTTTCATTGAGAGCTGAACTAATTCAAGACGTGTTTAATTGTTTTTTCTTTTAAAGATTTGAATTATAAAGCTCATTACCACAAAATTCTCGAATTTCTTGTTTCTTTAACAAAATCATGACTTCCGGGGAATCATCGGAACGTACTCAAACGGACAACCCGAACACGCCGTCTGGTAATCAACAGACGCAAGCTACGACTACGGGGGAGGGATACACGCCTTACCCCCCACCCGTGTCCGGCGAACCTTTCTAAAGGTATAAGCCGATATTCCCGGATGGAATTACACCGCCAAGGGCAAACTCGCCGGTTACAACCACGCGGCTAGATTTTTCTGCAGTGGATCCAAGAGTTATCTTTGCAGGTACTAGCGGTGAATCTGTAGGCTTGCATGTAGTATGCTGCGGTCAGGTGCCTATTTACAGCACCACAGTTTCAATCCCTCAGCAGACGCAGGGTTGTTTGCAGAATTCGTCGTTTACACCACTGCAGACTTGGCAGCCGTCGCGCCCAATTGCACAGTTTTTAACCCCTGCGGATGCGAAGGCATTACTTAATAGTTGGGGATTCGGTGTAATTCCAGACGCCAATTCTCATTGGACGCCGATAACCGCAGAACAGCAAAGCACTGCACATACGGTTGGACTCATAATGGCATATCCTCAGGTCTCGCAGACATCTGCACCACAGGTTTTGGCACCTTTTCAGCCACATGTATACTCTGCGCCGTCAAGCCTGCCTTCTTTTCCAACGCAGCAGCCTTGGTTATATCCGCAGACGCCGGGGCAACCTTGGCAAAATATTCAGGGGCAGGCGAATCTCGCAAGCCAATTTATGCAGGCGGCACCTCCTGACATGGTCCACTTATTTTCGCAACCTGATTTTGTTCAGGATATGATGAAGCGTTTCTTCGCAGGACTCAAAGGGGATCCTGTTAAACCACACTTTGAGCTACCAACCACTTTTGATAAGTTTCCTCCGCATATAACCGCGTATCCATTTCCATCAGGACCAAAGATACCTCACACGTTAGGTACCTACAATGGCTTGACTGATCTAGATGATTTCCTGCAGCGTTTCGAAGGCGCAATGCGCACCCAAGGGTGGGTTGATCCGGTTGCATGTCAGATATTTCCCATGACGTTGCAGGAAATTGCGCGCGAATGGTTCAATAAACTTTCAGCAGGTAGCATATCCGGGTTCATGGATTTGCGGACAAAGTTCTTGCTGCAGTATCAAAATCAAAGGCCGCATAAACGCACTCATATCGAATGTCATGATATTGTACAGAAGCCCAAGGAATCTTTGGGCGAATTTCTCACGAGATATACTAATGAGTGCTTGCGCATACCGGACTTAAAACCGGAGCAGAAAATTTCTGGACTCATACATGGTATAAATACGGAGCGTCATCTAATGCTGGTCAGTCATCTGCGCCACACGGTGCCAACAACTTATGCTGAAGCGCTTAATGAATGCCATGATTATATGTGGAGTGGCGAAGATAATGATATTCCAACAGCTAGCTTACACAGCGAAAGGAAAGACGATGATGATCGTTCGCATGATCAAAACCGCGGTAACAGCTCTCGCGGAAGATACCCTAGTGGTGGTCCTATAAGAAATGATAAAGGGCGAACAAGTAGTGGTTTTCGAAACAATAATCAGCGCGGCATTAATAATCAGAACTATGCGCTGCTCAAAAGTCTATCCAAAACACCAAAAGAGATTTTGGCCACCGAACCAGTGTGTGAAACCTTCGCGGTTCTAACCCTGCTGACAGAATTTGGCAAGCGGGATAAAACAAAATACTGCGAGTTCCATGACGATCACAGCCATGACACCAATCGGTGTAAAAATTTAATGGAGCGAGTGCTGGAAGCGCTACGCGCAGGAAAATTAGATCACCTCAAGCCGCCAAAGAAAGATAAGGGAAAAGCCGCGGAAGAGAGTTCAAAAGCCAAAACGTTCGCATGGCAAAGAGCAGATAAAGCTAAAAGCGCCGATGTAACCATTAATATGGTTGACACAGAAAGAGTTGGTCAACGAAGAAAGTGCAATGATTACCAGGATTGGGAACTCATTCCAATTTCATTCCCTCCTGTAATGTCAATCGACACAGCTAACGAACCTGTCATCATCAAGTGTCGCATTCCTGATCACGGTATACAGATCAAACGCATGCATGTTGATACCGGCAGTGGTGTCGACATTATGTAAGAACATTGCTATCGTTTTCTTCCAGCAGAAGTCAAAGCGCAGTTACGCCAGCCCGATATTACGCTATCAGGATTCTCTGGGGAAAGCTCGTGGCAGCTTGGCCACATAGAGCTTGTAGTAAAGCTTGCGGATGACAAGAATCCGCAGTTGGTTAGAAGCGAGTTAATTGACTTTTATGTGGTCCGTTCGAATTCGTGCTACAATGCACTTCTGGAGAGAAATTTCATACGGCGTTTTAACATTATACCCTCAGTAGTGCATGGCTTGATCAAGTTTCCTACCATGGGTGGAATTGCCACAATTGCGTCACCTCAAGCAACTGAGTTATGTGGTTCAGTTGTGCATGTAAGCATTCCCAGCATAGGAGAACAGCGTAAAAGCAGTGCAGTCATAGCTAACCGCTTGCATCCGGACAAGCGAATCAAAATTGGCGCAGGCTTGTCAGCCGAAACTAAGGCTAAATTGCACGGTATATTGTCCGCTAACGCAGATGTTTTCGCATGGCAAGAATCAGACATGACGGGGGTCCCGCGGGACATTGCGGAACATAAGTTGAATGTTAATCCGTCATTTACACCTGTCAGGCAGAAGAAACGGCACATGGCCCTTGAGCGCAGTGATTGGTTATGT
Organism: Rutidosis leptorrhynchoides; assembly: GCF_046630445.1. Lineage (NCBI taxonomy): Eukaryota > Viridiplantae > Streptophyta > Magnoliopsida > Asterales > Asteraceae > Rutidosis > Rutidosis leptorrhynchoides. The sequence continues at coordinate 103,698,336 of NC_092335.1, read as the reverse complement.
GCAGAATTTGATAACCTAGTCAGAGCAAACATTTTGCGGGAAGTGCGGTACCAGACATGGGTTGCTAACCCTGTGTTGGTGAAAAAGGCTTATGGTAACTGGCGGATGTGCGTTGATTTTAAGGACATTAACAAAGCGTGTCCTAAAGATAACTACCCTCTCCCGGAGATTGACTGGAAGGTAGAATCATTATCAGGTTTTCAATATAAATGTTTCCTGGATGCGTATAAGGGTTATCACCAAGTTCTCATGGTTACGGAAGATGAGGACAAAACTGCTTTTCATATGCCGCAGGGTATTTATTGTTATACTAAGATGCCCTTTGGATTAAAGAACGCATGAGCTACCTATCAGCGCGTAATTGACGCAGCCTTCAAGCATCAAATTGGTAGAAATCTTGAAGCGTATGTCGACGATTTGGTAGTTAAAAGTAACACCGAAGAAGAAATGCTTGCGGACATCCTAGAAATATTTGCATCTTTACGCAGGATCAACATGAAGCTTAACCCGCTCAAATGTAGTTTTGAGGAAGAGGAAGGCAAATTTTTAGGTAATGTGGTGACAGCGCGTGGAATCAAGGCGAATCCCAGAAATATAGAGGCCATTGATAGTTTGCCATCTCCAAGAACAAAGAAAGACGTTCAGAGTCTAACCGAGAAGCTCGCGGCGATTACACGGTTTCTGTCAAAAGTCGCAGAGAGGCAGCTGCCATTCTTCAATACTTTGAAGAATTGTTTAAAGAAAAAAGACTTCGTATAGACTCAGGAAGCAGAATCAGCTTTTCAAGAAATGAAAAAGCTACTTGCTGAATTACCAACATTCACAGTGCCAGTGTCAGGAGAAACGCTTACGCTGTACCTTGCGACATCAAAAGAAGCTATTAGCTCGGTTCTTATCGCGGACCGCGAAAAGGTAATCCATTATTTTTATTTTATTTACATATGAATTATTTATTTCGTAACACTGAGGTTTTCTCAGACGCAAATGCCGGTCTACTTCGTAAGCAAGACGCTGACAGTAAGCGAAGTAAACTATTCACCAATGGAGAAACTAGTGTATGCGCTGGTCCATACAGTGCGACGTTTGCGTCGGTATTTTCAAGCACATCCAATTGTCGTTCTAACTGATCAGCCAATCAAACAGGTTGGTAAATACCTAATTTGCGGCAATGACCGGGTTCAACCGCATTGACTAACGCAATCATTTTTCTTTCAGGTGCTATATAAGCCTGAGATTTCTGGCGCTAAATGGGCAGTTGAGTTAGGAGAACACGAAATACATTTTTCTTCGCGAGGCGCGGTTAAAGGTCAGATACTTGCGGATTACCTAGCAGAGTTACCCGCGGACGTTGAGGCATCGGCCGAACATCAGGATATGCCCGCACCAATTTTAACACCATGGGAGTTATACACTGATGGTGCTTGCAGTGCCGCTGGCGTGGGTGCAGGCATAATTTTAACTGGCCCGGATGGCGAAAAGCATACATATGCGCCGCGGTTTAATTTTGCTATTACAAATAACGAAGCAGAATACGAAGCTTTGTTAGCAGGTATGCGGATTGCGCATAAATTAAATGTTAAAGTGTTGCACGCTTATGTGAATTCAAAGTTGGTATGTGTAGTGACCCGGGAATTTCTGACCAAATTTAAACTTGATCTTTATATGAATTCGACACGATAAGCAAAGTCTGCAGAGTTGAGTCTCAAAAAGTTTGAACTGTTTCATATATTCAATTGACCTTTGACAAATTCCCGACGATTCACGAACAACTATTTGTAAATAGATAACTTATATATTTAAATAGGTATTTATAATTTGAAATATAATTTTGAATATTATATAATATGAGTATTAGGATTTATTTTGTAAAATAAATAAAATAAAATGCGATTAATGGAAACTATAGAATATATAGATATATATAAATATGTATATAGATATTACTTGTAAATATATATAAAGTTACATTAAATCTATTGTTTAAAAATATATAATATATTTGTTTTAGTAATTAACTTTGTTATTTTAAAACTGTGTATATATAGAAAGGGAATATAAATGATTTCGAGCTTAATTAGTAAACGTCAGTAATACTCGGTTGACATTCCGATAGCGTTCATATAGATTTAATATAAGTTTATGATGGATTAAAATAAAAGTTGAACTGTAAATCGATTACGAAGATTTCAGATTTGTCAAAAGTATTTTTACCTTTTTAAGTTTAAATATTAGTACTCCGTACATATAAATCGGAACATAAAATAAATAATTTTCGAACCTTTTTGATCGGGTTTCAAACAGGTAATGAGTGAAATAATTAAATATGTTTAATCAAAAAATTTGAGATTTTTAGGGACACTTTTATACATTAAATGTTTAGCAATGGACATGATATGGCCATCCGGGATAAACTATCGGTAGTATATGACAATAAAGAGGCGGCTAAATATTAATAGTACTATGCTTGTTTGATTCCATTTTCCGTTCCCTTTCACTTTCAAATTTATTTTCGTGAATTGATTTGTATAAATTTTTCTGTTCATCACTTTATCATTATCTAAATATTATATATATATATGCATATGCTTTTAGACAAACATACAGACACTTCCCACTAACTATCTATTATGTATTATGTATTATAAACATAACACACAAGTAACTCAAGACAACTGGCAAAGGAAACATCACACGTTTTTTTTTTCTTTTCTTTCTTTCCTTTTGTTATTATTATAATATTATTATTAATATTATTAATATTACTATATATATATATGTATATATATATATATATATATATATATATATATATATATATATATATATATATATATATATATATATATATATATATATATATATATATATATATATATATATATATATATTATCTACACAATCATGTAAGAGGAACAAAATTCCCATTTCCAGTTTATTATTCTTGTTAAATGAGAACCATCACCTTTCTTACCATCATTGTGAACCGCATTCACAACCTTGCAACCGCCTTTCCATCACCGCCACGACACCATCGACTATCTCTCTTCTCTTCACTTGTGTTCTTCTTTCACTTCAACTCCTCTTCCGGTAATGGCACAACACCATAATTTGCCACCCAATCGGCTAACCATCAAATCACCACCAACCACCTCAACTCCTACAACCACCACCTAAACCCCAACATCATTGAACTTACTGCTGTGAAACTATCGTGTTTCTAATTCTGTTTCAGACCCACTTTCTTTTATGGTGTTACTATTTTAATCAACCAAACCCAACCAAAAGATGTTTGGTTTCATGTTGACGATTATTACCCATGGTTACCATCACACAACACTGTTGTTCGCTGCAGTGTTTAACCGAGGAGAAGACGACATGATGATCGTGATTATGATGATGACGAGGTACTGCAACAAAAGTAATGATGAGTGATGACGTGTGAAGATAATGGTGTGAGTCTGTAATGATATAACGTTGATAACTATTTTCACGATATAATGAGGGATACGAAGATTGAGGGTCACCACGTTGATTGCCGTTTCATTTTTTTTCTTTTCTCCTGATTAATAATGAAGTAGATGATGATAATATTGTGAGGATGATGAAAGATGATAAGTTAATGATTGATGATTATAATGATAGACTGTGATGATGATATCATATAGAAGATGATGATGCTACGGTATTATGATGAAGATGATAACAGCGACGGTGATAACAATTAAATGATGATTGGTGATAGCTAAATGAAAACGAAGAAGAAAGATATATGATGTCGGTGATGAAGTAATGGAACAATGAGATGATGACGGCAGCGTATTTTTTTTTACTTTATTCGATCTTACTGCCGTTCGAATTGGAAACCAACCAAACCCACAAAATCCATCGATCCATTTTTCTGTTAAAACATATTGAGGGCTGTCAAATGGGTTTTAGTTTTATAGCAGGCCAATTTTTTTTATTTTTTTTTGTTTAAGTGTTGGGCTGAATGAATCATTGGGCTGTGACCCAAGATTAATGGTGATTAAAGGATACGGGTTATATATATATTGAGAAGTGGTATTAAACCGAAAAACACACAACAGTGTAAGGGATAATTGTTAGTGTTGGTAAGCGGGAGGTCATGGGTTCGAGCCCGAGCATAGACACTTTTGTTTTTGGAAGCTTTTCATTTAAGGTAGTATTTTGATTATTATTATTATTATTATTATTATTATTATTATTATTATTATTATTATTATTATTATTATTATTATTATTATTATTATTATTATTATTATTATTATTATTATTATTATTATTATTATTATTATTATTATTATTATCATTCTACTATTATTGTTGTTATTATTTGTATTACAATTATTATTATTATCATTACATGTATTAATATTTTTAGTATCATTATTATTATCATTATCAATATTAAGTATGTTTATTAATATTATTATTATAAAATAATACAACTTTTTGTTTATTCTTATAAATATCATTTTATCAAATGATTTTCAGTTATATAAACACTATAGTAATGCATATAACATATCTATATTAATGTTTATAATAAATATTAATTATTATTTTAATGTACATAAAATATAAATATATAAAATAGTTACTAATGAAATAGATAAGTTATTAAAAATAACAATTATATCATTTATAATATATAAATTTGTTCCATTACAATTATATGTGTTAATATACATAATTGATATAGGTTCGTGAATCCGAGACCAACCCTGCATTGTTCAATGTCGTCATATGTATTTTTATTACAAAATACAGTATGGTGAGTTCATTTGCTCCCTTTTTACTCATTACATTTTTGGGCTGAGAATACATGCAAATGCTTTATTAACTGTTATACAATATTTATATACGTGAGTTTCATTTGCCTTTTTACCCTTTATATTTTTGGGCTGAGAATACATGCGCAATTTTTATAAATATTTTTACGAAATAGACACAAGTAATCAAAACTACATTATATGGTTGAATAATCAAAATCTAATATGCCCCTTTTTATTAAGTCTGGTAATCTAAGAATTAGGGAACAGACACCCTAATTGACGCGAACTCTATAGATAGATCTATCGGGCCCAACAAGCCCCATCCAAAGTACTGGATGCTTTAGTACTTCGAAATTTATATCATTTCCGAAGGAGGATCCCGGAATGATGGGGATATTCTTATATGAATCTAGTTAATGTCGGTTACCAGGTGTTCAATCCATATGAATGATATTTTTGTCTCTATGCATGGGACGTATGTTTATGAGAAATAGAAATATGAAATCTTGTGGTCTATTAAAATTATGAAATGATTATTTATGTTAAACTAATGAACTCACCAACCTTTTGGTTGACACTTTAAAGCATGTTTATTCTCAAGTATGAAAGAAGTCTTCCGCTGTGCAATTGCTCATTTTAAAGATATTACTTGGAGTCATTCATGACATATTTCAAAAGACGTTACATTCGAGTCGTTGAGTTCATCAAGATTATTATTAAGTCAATTATAGTTAGATATATTATAATATGGTATGCACGCCGTCAACTTTCGATGTAATGAAAGATTGTCTTTTCAAAAACGAATGCAATCTTTATAAAATGTATCATATAGAGGTCAGGTACCTCGCGATGTAATCAACTGTTGTGAATCATTTATAATCGATATGGACTTCGTCCGGATGGATTAGGACGGGTCTTTCAGTTGGTATCAGAGCGGTGGTCTTAGCGAACCAGGTCTTGCATTAATGTGTCTAACTGATAGTCATTAGGATGCATTAATGAGTCTGGACTTCGACCGTGTCTGCATGTCAAAAGTTTTGCTTATCATTTTTGTCGAAAATCATCTGCTTATCATCCTTAGGAAATTACCTGCTCATTATTCTTAATCTAGACATCTTACTGCCTGGATTGCATGAATAGTGCATAGACAAAAATTCATATCTTAGCGTATCTGCTAATTCATATCTTAGCGTATCTGCTATTGTTACCTTTGTCTGACAGCTTCCGTAGATTCCTCCGTAACTTATGGAATTTTAGTATTATATATGCATATGTAAATTATGTATTGCAGGGTACTAATCTGCATCCTATAATCTATTTCTTATCGAAAATCCTTCATCTGATCGTACGAGATGAATCCCTCAACCAGTTCGAGTTCCTCGAATTTCGACAGCTATTCCGATATAGAGTTTCACCTAAGCTCCGAAAGCAACGTCACCAGAATGAATCAATCAATCAGCCATTCCCAATTCATCTGATGTGTTCGTAGTTGACTTAATCAATGAAGACGCGAAGAAGGCGATCCTTACCACCAACCGAATTCACCACTTGACGGAGAACCCGAAGCACTTACTGGCGAACCAGTTTGAAACACCATTTTCACCCTCATTTCCCGAATACCTCGCCACGATTATATTCTATCTACAATTATAAACCTTATTCATCCGCTCATTCCGACCGACAATCATCCCGAAATAATGGAAGAAGTCAACGAGTTTCGCGCCCGAGTTGTAGCCTTGGAAAATATGGTGCAAAACGTACCAGCTTCAACAACATTATGTGCACCAACAGCACCATCAACAACGGCACCAGTACCATCAACAATCCATGCCTCAACATCTCATCCTGTACCTCGAGTATAATTAGCATTCTACATATCGTTCTACATCATTTATCTTCGTTCGACATGGCGATTATGTAATTTCTAATGTTTTAGAGATTATATATTCTTGTTCTAACGGTAAATCAAATGAGTTTAATATCACATTAACTCATTAAATCCATGATTATATCTGAAGAAAATATATATGTATATATATTTTCATAAAGATTGTAATTAAAAAAAAAAATCTTTCGTACAAACTGTTAATGGTGAAAATATTTTAATGGGTAGGTAATACCCGAGGAATATTTAGATTTCACATTAATAAGTTACATTGTACATTCTTCGAATCTGATTCAACAGTCGTTTACTATCCTACTTACATCCACTGATATACAAATCCGTTCACCACAGAATAACCATATTCATCCAATTTCATATTCGGATTTTGACCTATCAGAATCCAACAAGTGGCATAATGAAGAAAACATTTGACGAAATAAAAATTTGATAGAAACAAACAAATTAACTACGAAAAATTTTGTTAAGAATCCACGCTAACTGTTCCTAGCTAACTGTTCCTAGCTAACTGATTATATTTTATTTATCGCAAGTTATTTATATCAATTTATTTATTGCATTTTATTTATCGCAATTTTAATTCTCTCAATTTTATTTATCGTCATTTAATTTCTGTTATTTTTTTTACGCACTTTAAATATCGGGACTCGTATACAAGGTTTTGACATATCATATCGATGCATCTATATATATTATTTGGAATAACCATAGACACTCTATATACAGTAATGATCGAGTTCTCTATACAGGGTTGAGGTTGATTCTACAATAATATATATACTTTGAGTTGTGATCGAGTCTGAGACATGTACACGGGTCACTATACGTATTAATTAATTCGAATATTATATATTAAATTATATATGAATTATTGGACTGTTAACTGTGGACTATCGACTGTAGACTAATGACATTGAACAATTAAAATGAATTAAAATATTGATTATAACATATGAAACTAAATAATTCTTCAAGGTTGCCACTTGATCTCATCTTAAACCTCATTGTATCTTGACGATTACAATCTGCGTTCAAACCTTTCGTGATTCTTGAAAACACCTCAATCGAGAGGATGAACCAATCGCACTTCATCTACGTAAGAAGAGATTGATGCATATAGTTATGCACTTGAAAACTCTTGGAACCTGAGTAAACGTTTAACACATATCTGTACTAACTCTTTTGGCATTGCTATTACCGAAAATAACATTGCAATTCCTTTTCAAATTAACCAATTTTGTCACAGCTCCAGCAAGTCAACTTCGACTTTTCGTTCGAAACAACCTTATATAACCTTGATATGTATGTGTGCTCTTTTATTATTACCGGAGAACCTTTTATGTTCCACCATATTAGCAGTAAACGTACCAGCAACATCAGTATTCTCTGGTGTAAGTCCCTCCGACAAATCACCGTACATATTCATTGAAACCCTATCAAGTACTCATCCGTATCTGATAACGAGAACTGTCATACCAATTACCGAGAATCAGCAATCAATACTTTGAAAACTCACAGCATATCTACATCAACAGTTATATGTATAACATTTATCTCTTAGAATTATGATCTTTCATTCTGAGATTCTGAAAAGCACTCAGTCTACAAATCAATACTCTGAATGTTGAAAAAGCTGAATGAAGCAGCAGAAACTGTAGACAACCGTAAACGACCTTAATCATCGAAAGTTTGGTGATAAAGAATAGTATGTTGGTAAAGCTCAGAAAAGTGGGGACTGAAAAACTGATTGAGTAAACTACGAAGGAGTCTCTGAACAAATCACAAGGACTAAACTTGTACATTAAGAATCCTGATAATTCTGTTTCTGATGAAATCTTTAGCGAATACTTTGCTTCTGACTCCAAACTCTTGCGGACGAATTTTCTTCATCATCCTTCGATATTAGAAATTCCAAGATATCATCGTATCTTTCATTATAAATATCCTCCATATTTCTGAAGATATTTTCATAACCATTCTTATCTGAAATCATTAATCTCCTCGTGCTATCAGTGTTACATCATATAGAAACTGTTAGTTTCTATATTCTGTAAACTTTCGAGTTTAAAATATGAATGTTTTTGAAGTAGTGTTGGGAACTGATGCATAAGTTAGTATAATATAATGACACCTGATCAACGTGATTATATTACAGTAAGTCATGCTGAGTTTCTAATGAAACGTGATGACTCACAGACTCTAATGTCATCATGTGCCATGTTACACGACTCTTATATTCTATTTAAACCTCTAAAATATCAAGAAAATATTCCTTGATAATTCGGTCTTTTCCAGGGTATTCTGGTAATTTAACAAATCAAGATTGTGCCATTACCATTCCCTTCTTAGAACATTAACAATGTTCATTCTGAAACTTATATCCGCGAATTCTGGACCATTACAAGAGATGTCCAATCGCAAGAAGAAGAAACGAAAGGAACAAAGCTCCAAAATAGAAAGTGGAGTATAAATAGCAGCAAATAGGAGGGAGTATTAACTGTGGATAACAATGATTATAGGAAACAGAAATAGGGACATTGAAATATAAGGGGAGATATAAAGCCCAATAACAATACGGAAATTACAGACCGTGTATATCAATGTTTATCGCAACATAAAGACACGGGAGAATTAAAAACACTATAACCCCAAGGGCGAAGTAAAAGAAAACAGATTCCTCCGATGAAAGTTGGAAAAGGAGAATGATTGTTGCAATAGTCAGGATAAGGACAAGGATCAGAACTGGAATAAGCATTTTCAGAATCTTTTGGATGTATGAAACAAGAAGGAAAGTATAGAAGTGGTGAAAACAAATGGAACGAAAAAGGTAAATTTATAAAGGAAATATCAGACGTAGTAATCGGGGCAGATCACAGTATTTAATTAAAGAGATCTTAATTTTCATAAATCCCGAAGAATCAGATCTTATAGATCTTCAAGATTTTCTTTTAAATCCCTTGAATTCCGGAATTCAAACCTGACTACGTCAAAAGTTAAAAACAAATCTTTGTTTCTCATTTCATTCTTTTGTGAATAGCTTCACTCGTGCTCTTCGAATAATCAAATTGTTTTATCCATATTACTCAATGATGATAAAACTCTATTTATCAACTCATATTCGTCATGAAAATATTTTTATAGTTAGCCATGACGACCTCACTCAAATTTCGGGACAAAATTTCTTTAACGGGTAGGTACTGTAGTGACCCGAGAATTTCCGACCAAATTTAAACTTGATCTTTATATGAATTCGACACGATAAGCAAAGTCTGCAGAGTTGAGTCTCAAAAAGTTTGAACTGTTTCATATATTCAATTGACCTTTGACAATTCCCGACGATTCACGAACAACTATTTGTAAATAGATAACTTATATATTTAAATAGGTATTTATAATTTGAAATATAATTTAGAATATTATATAATATGAGTATTAGGATTTATATTGTAAAATAAATAAAATAAATTAATGGAAACTATAGAATATATAGATATATATAAATATGTATATAGATATTACTTGTAAATATATATAAAGTTACATTACATCTATTGTTTAAAAATATATAATATATTTGTTTTAGTAATTAACTTTGTTATTTTAAAACTGTTTATATATAGAAAGGGAATATAAATGATTTCGAGCTTAATTAGTAAATGTCAGTAATACTCGGTTGACATTTCGTTAGCGTTCATATAGATTTAATATAAGTTTATGATGGATTAAAATAAAAGTTGAACTGTAAATCGATTACGAAGATTTCAGATTTGTCAAAAGTATTTTTACCTTTTTAAGTTTAAATATTAGTACTCCGTACATATAAATCGGAACAGAAAATAAATAATTTTCGAACCTTTTTGATCGGGTTTCAAACAGGTAATGAGTGAAATAATTAAATATGTTTAATCAAAAAATTTGAGATTTTTATGGACACTTTTATACATTAAATGTTTAGCAATGGACACAATATGGCCATCCGGGATAAACTATCGGTAGTATATGAAAATAAAGAGGCGGCTAAATATTAATAGTACTATGCTTGTTTGATTCCATTTTCCGTTCCCTTTCACTTTCAAATTTATTTTCGTGAATTGATTTGTATAAATTTTTCTGTTCATTACTTTATCATTATCTAAATATTATATATATATATATATATATATATATATATATATATATATATATATATATATATATATATATATATGCATATGCTTTTAGACAAACATACAGACACTTCCCACTAACGATCTATTATCTATTATGTATTATGTATTATAAACATAACACACAAGTAATTCAAGACAACTGGCAAAGGAAACATCACACGTTTTTTTTCTTTTCTTTTCTTTCTTTCCTTTTGTTATTATTATAATATTATTATTAATATTACTATATATATATATTATCTACACAATCATGTAAGAGGAACAAAATTCCCATTTCCAGTTTATTATTCTTGTTAAATGAGAACCATCACCTTTCTTACCATCATTGTGAACCGCATTCACAACCTTGCAACCGCCTTTCCATCACCACCACGACACCATCGACTATCTCTCTTCTCTTCACTTGTGTTCTTCTTTCACTTCAACTCCTCTTCCGGTAATGGCACAACACCATAATTTGCCACCCAATCGGCTAACCATCAAATCACCACCAACCACCTCAACTCCTACAACCACCACCTAAACCCCAACATCATTGAACTTGCTGCTGTGAAACTATCGTGTTTCTAATTCTGTTTCAGACCCACTTTCTTTTATGGTGTTACTATTTTAATCAACCAAACCCAACCAAAAGATGCTTGGTTTCATGTCGACGATTATTACCCATGGTTACCATCACACAACACTGTTGTTCGCTGCAATGTTTAACCGAGGAGAAGACGACATGATGATCGTGATTATGATGATGACGAGGTACTGCAACAAAAGTAATGATGAGTGATGACGTGTGAAGATAATGGTGTAAGTCTGTAATGATATAACGTTGATAACTATTTTCACGATATAATGAGGGATACGAAGATTGAGGGTCACCACGTTGATTTCCGTTTCATTTTTTTTTCTTTTCTCCTGATTAATAATGAAGTAGATGATGATAATATTGTGAGGATGATGAAAGATGATACGTTAATGATTGATGATTATAATGATAGACTGTGATGATGATATCATATAGAAGATGATGATGCTACGGTATTATGATGAAGATGATAACAGCGACGGTGATAACAATTAAATGATGATTGGTGATAGCTAAATGAAAACGAAGAAGAAAGATATATGATGTCAGTGATGAAGTAATGGAACAATGAGATGATGACGGCAGCGTATTTTTTTTTACTTTATTCGATCTTACTGTCGTTCGAATTGGAAACCAACCAAACCCACAAAATCCATCAATCCATTTTTCTGTTAAAACATATTGAGGGCTGTCAAATGGGTTTTAGTTTTATAGCAGGCCAATTTTTTTTTTGTTTTGTTTAAGTGTTGGGCTGAATGAATCATTGGGCTGTGACCCAAGATTAATGGTGATTAAAGGATACGGGTTATATATATTGAGAAGTGGTATTAAACCGAAAAACACACAACAGTGTAAGGGATAATTGTTAGTGTTGGTAAGCGGGAGGTCATGGGTTCGAGCCCGAGCATAGACACTTTTGTTTTTGGAAGCTTTTCATTTTAGGTAGTATTTTGATTATTATTACTATTATTATTATTATTATTATTATTATTATTATTATTATTATTATTATTATTATTATTATTATTATTATTATTATTATTATTATTATTATTATTATTATTATTATTATTATTATCATTCTACTATTATTGTTGTTATTATTTGTATTACAATTATTATTATTATCATTACATGTATTAATATTTTTAGTATCATTATTATTATCATTATCAATATTAAGTATATTTATTAATATTATTATTATAAAATAATACAACTTTTTGTTTATTCTTATAAATATCATTTTATCAAATGATTTTCAGTTATATAAACACTATAGATTTGCATATAACATATCTATATTAACGTTTATAATAAATATTAATTATTATTTTAATGTACATAAAATATAAATATATAAAATAGTTACTAATGAAATAGATAAGTTATTAAAAATAACAATTATATCATTTATAATATATAAATTTGTTCCATTACAATTATATGTGTTAATATACATAATTGATATAGGTTCGTGAATCCGAGACCAACCCTGCATTGTTCAATGTCGTCATATGTATTTTTACTACAAAATACAGTATGGTGAGTTCATTTGCTCCCTTTTTACTCATTACATTTTTGGGCTGAGAATACATGCAAATGCTTTATTAACTGTTATACAATATTTATATGCGTGAGTTTCATTTGCCTTTTTACCCTTTATATTTTTGGGCTGAGAATACATGCACAATTTTTATAAATGTTTTTACGAAATAGACACAAGTAATCAAAACTACATTATATGGTTGAATAATCGAAATCGAATATGCCCCTTTTTATTAAGTCTGGTAATCTAAGAATTAGGGAACATACACCCTAATTGACGCGAACTCTAAAGATAGATCTATCAGGCCCAACAAGCCCCATCCAAAGTACTGGATGCTTCAGTACTTCGAAATTTATATCATGTCCGAAGGAGGATCCCGGAATGATGGGGATATTCTTATATGCATCTAGTTAATGTCGGTTACCAGGTGTTCAATCCATATGAATGATATTTTTGTCTCTATGCATGGGACGTATGTTTATGAGAAATAGAAATATGAAATCTTGTGGTCTATTAAAATTATGAAATGATTATTTATGTTAAACTAATGAACTCACCAACCTTTTGGTTAACACTTTAAAGCATGTTTATTCTCAGGTATGAAAGAAGTCTTCCGCTGTGCAATTGCTCATTTTAAAGATATTACTTGGAGTCATTCATGACATATTTCAAAAGACGTTGCATTCGAGTCGTTGAGTTCATCAAGATTATTATTAAGTCAATTATAGTTAGATATATTATAAAATGGTATGCACGTCGTCAACTTTCGATGTAATGAAAGATTGTATTTTCAAAAATGAATGCAATGTTTGTAAAATGTATCATATGGAGGTCAAGTACCTCGAGATGTAATCAACTGTTGTGAATCGTTTATAATCGATATGGACTTCGTCCGGATGGATTAGGATGGGTCTTTCAGTATGCAGCCAAGTTAGTGGAGATTTCGAAGCGCATGACATAGCCATGCAGCAATATCTGTCGCTTGTTCATAATCTCATTGACCAGTTTGAGGCTTTTCAAATTTCCCATGTAATGCAAGGACAAAAGAAGAAGGCGGATGCACTTAGCAAATTGGCTGCATTGGTCTTTGATCATCTGAGGAAAAGAGTTCTCATAGAATAATTACACGCGAAATCCATTGTTATGATGCCTTTAGTGGCACCTGTTGAGGAATCCAGCTCAACGTGGATGACGCCCATCATTGCTTTCCTGCGGGATGGCGCATTACCCGCAGACTCTGTCGAAGCAAAGAAAGTTCGTACCAAGGCACCAATGTACGCCCTGGAGGGTGACGTCCTGTATCGAAAGAATTATTTAGGACCAGATTTGAAGTGCATTAGCCCAAACGAAGCCGAGGAGGTTATACGCGAAGTTCATGAGGGTGCGTGCGCTCTTCACTCAGGGCACAGATCCATTGTGTTAAAGATTATGTGGTTAGGCTATTATTGGCCTACCATGTATGCAGATACTGCACGCATAGTTAAACACCGTGAGTCCTGCCAAATTCATGCACCTATCAGCAGAGCACCTACGCATCCAATGATTTCAGTCTCCTCACCATGGCCATTCTGCAAAAGGGCAATTGACATAGTCGAACCATTTCCAAAAGGCCGAGGTAATATAACCATTTATTTTCTACCATATTCTACTTACATCAGTATATTACGCATACTCTGCACACGCAGAAAACATCAAGTTCGTGATTGTTGCAATTGACTATTTCACAAAGTGGGTGGAAGCAAGACCGCTGGCAACAATTTCAGGAAAGAGAGTACGGAATTTTGTATGGGAAGACATTGTCTGTCGATTTGGCATACCAAATGAAATTGTTAGCGATAATGGAATACAGTTTGCGGGGGATCCTTTTCGAAGTTGGTGCGCGAGGCTTATTATTAAGCAAACTTTCACGTCCGTCGCGCATCCGCAAGCGAATGGCCAGTGCGAAGTCACCAACCGGGATATAGTAGATGGAATTAAGGCAAGATTAGGCCACGGTCGCATCGGTTGGGTGGACAAACTACCAAAGGTATTATGGGCGCATAGAACAACACCTAAAGCAAGCACTGGTGAGACTCGTTCAGTTTGGTATATGGATCGGAGGCTGTTGTACCCGCAGAGATTGGGGTACCAACATTCCGCGTACAGAATTTTGATGCACAAAGTAACTCAGAGGATTTGCGGGAAAATCTTAATTTGCTGGAAGAACGCAGACTCTCTGCGGCGGTTAACGAAGCTAATAATAAACAGAAAATCGCAAAGTACTATAATCAGCCTGTGCGTTCACGCTCTTATAAGTGCGAGGAACTAGTTTGGCATCAGAATGACGCGAGTCATGCGGAAGATACTGGGAAATTGGGCCCCCGTTGGGAAGGTCCATACAAGGTTGTAGGAACAAGTAACGCCGGGGCATACCATCTCGCGACACTTGATGGAAAACCTGTGAATTGCACTTGGCACGCGACGTTGTTGAAAATTTTTTACATGTAGCTGGGTGGACCTGATCACTCCAATATATTTTAGCGCATTATTTTTTCTCTATGTAACATCCGTCCGTTTGGATGGGTCGCGGTCGTAATCATAATTAATGCAAATTAAAATATTTACTCGCGCATACTTTATATTTATGTTTCTTTTTGTATGCGGTTCCTGCCTACTTAAGGGGTGTCCTCTAGCCCCCGCGCGGCAGAAGCCTGTTTGGTTACAAGGCTAGACAAATGGCAGGTAAAGGGAATTGGGTTTCCCCTAACCAAGCGCCACGCAGACTAGATGAAATGTCCCGTTCTTATTGATTAAAAACGTTCCATATTAATTGATTTCGTTGCGAGGTTTTGACCTCTATATGAGACGTTTTTCAAAGACTGCATTCATTTTAAAACAAACCATAACCTTTATTTCATCAATAAAGGTTTAAAAAGCTTTATGTAGATTATCAAATAATGATAATCTAAAATATCCTGTTTACACACGACCATTACATAATGGTTTACAATACAAATATGTTACAACAAAATAAGTTTCTTGAATGCAGTTTTTACACAATATCATACAAGCATGGACTTCAAATCTCGTCCTTATTTAAGTATGCGACAGCGGAAGCTCTTAATAATCACCTGAGAATAAACATGCTTAAAACGTCAACAAAAATGTTGGTGAGTTATAGGTTTAACCTATATATATCAAATCATAATAATAGACCACAAGATTTCATATTTCAATACACATCCCATACATAGAGATAAAAATCATTCATATGGTGAACACCTGGTAACCTACATTAACAAGATGCATAAATAAGAATATCCCCATCATTCCGGGACACCCTTCGGATATGATATAAATTTCGAAGTACTAAAGCATCCGGTACTTTGGATGGGGTTTGTTAGGCCCAATAGATCTATCTTTAGGATTCGCGTCAATTAGGGTGTCTGTTCCCTAATTCTTAGATTACCAGACTTAATAAAAAGGGGCATATTCGATTTCGATAATTCAACCATAGAATGTAGTTTCACGTACTTGTGTCTATTTTGTAAATCATTTATAAAACCTGCATGTATTCCCATCCCAAAAATATTAGATTTTAAAAGTGGGACTATAACTCACTTTCACAGATTTTTACTTCGTCGGGAAGTAAGACTTGGCCACTGGTTGATTCACGAACCTATAACAATATATACATATATATCAAAGTATGTTCAAAATATATTTATAACACTTTTAATATATTTTGATGTTTTAAGTTTATTAAGTCAGCTGTCCTCGTTAGTAACCTACAACTAGTTGTCCACAGTTAGATGTACAGAAATAAATCGATAAATATTATCTTGAATCAATCCACGACCCAGTGTATACGTATCTCAGTATTGATCACAACTCAAACTATATATATTTTGGAATCAACCTCAACCCTGTATAGCTAACTCCAACATTCACATATAGAGTGTCTATGGTTGTTCCGAAATATATATAGATGTGTCGACATGATAGGTCGAAACATTGTATACGTGTCTATGGTATCTCAAGATTACATAATATACAATACAAGTTGATTAAGTTATGGTTGGAATAGATTTGTTACCAATTTTCACGTAGCTAAAATGAGAAAAATTATCCAATCTTGTTTTACCCATAACTTCTTCATTTTAAATCCGTTTTGAGTGAATCAAATTGCTATGGTTTCATATTGAACTCTATTTTATGAATCTAAACAGAAAAAGTATAGGTTTATAGTCAAAAAATAAGTTACAAGTCGTTTTTGTAAAGGTAGTCATTTCAGTCGAAAGAACGACGTCTAGATGACCATTTTAGAAAACATACTTCCACTTTGAGTTTAACCATAATTTTTGGATATAGTTTCATGTTCATAATAAAAATCATTTTCTCAGAATAACAACTTTTAAATCAATGTTTATCATAGTTTTTAATTAACTAACCCAAAACAGCCCGCGGTGTTACTACGACGGCGTAAATCCGGTTTTACGGTGTTTTTCGTGTTTCCAGGTTTTAAATCATTAAGTTAGCATATCATATAGATATAGAACATGTTTTTAGTTGATTTTAAAAGTCAAGTTAGAAGGATTAACTTTTGTTTGCGAACAAGTTTAGAATTAACTAAACTATGTTCTAGTGATTACAAGTTTAAACCTTCGAATAAGATAGCTTTATATGTATGAATTGAATGATGTTATGAACATCATTACTACCTCAAGTTCCTTGGATAAACCTACTGGAAAAGATAAAAATGGATCTAGCTTCAACGGATCCTTGGATGGCTCGAAGTTCTTGAAGCAGAATCATGACACGAAAACAAGTTCAAGTAAGATCATCACTTGAAATAAGATTGTTATAGTTATAGAAATTGAACCAAAGTTTGAATATGATTATTACCTTGTATTAGAATGATAACCTACTGTAAGAAACAAAGATTTCTTGAGGTTGGATGATCACCTTACAAGATTGGAAGTGAGCTAGCAAACTTGAAAGTATTCTTGATTTTATGTAACTAGAACTTGTAGAATTTATGAAGAACACTTAGAATTTGAAGATAGAACTTGAGAGAGATCAATTAGATGAATAAAATTGAAGAATTAAAGTGTTTGTAGGTGTTTTTGGTCGTTGGTGTATGGATTAGATATAAAGGATATGTAATTTTGTTTTCATGTAAATAAGTCATGAATGATTACTCATATTTTTGTAATTTTATGAGATATTTCATGCTAGTTTCCAAATGATGGTTCCCACATGTGTTAGGTGACTCACATGGGCTGCTAAGAGCTGATCATTGGAGTGTATATACCAATAGTACATACATCTAAAAGCTGTGTATTGTACGAGTACGAATACGGGTGCATACGAGTAGAATTGTTGATGAAACTGAACGAGGATGTAATTGTAAGCATTTTTGTTAAGTAGAAGTATTTTGATAAGTGTATTGAAGTATTTCAAAAGTGTATAAATACATATTAAAACACTCCATGTATATACATTTTAACTGAGTCGTTAAGTCATCGTTAGTCGTTACATGTAAGTGTTGTTTTGAAACCTTTAGGTTAACGGTCTTGTTAAATGTTGTTAACCCAATGTTTATAATATCAAATGAGATTTTAAATTATTATATTATCATGATATTATCATGTATGAATATCTCTTAATATGATATATATACATTAAATGTCTTTACAACGATAATCGTTACATATATGTCTCGTTTAAAAATCATTAAGTTAGTAGTCTTGTTTTTACATATGTAGTTCATTGTTAATATACTTAATGATATGTTTACTTATCATAGTATCATGTTAACTATATATATATCCATATATATGTCATCATTTAGTTTTTACAAGTTTTAACGTTCGTGAATTACCGGTCAACTTGGGTGGTCAATTGTCTTTATGAAACATATTTCAATTAATCAAGTCTTAACAAGTTTGATTGCTTAACATGTTGGAAACATTTAATCATGTAAATATCAATCTCAATTAATATATATAAACATGGAAAAGTTCGGGTCACTACACTAGATGGCTGGCAAGTCGACTTAAAAATACAAGCATTAGTTTGCTTGTGCGTAATTACTCTCACATTGGTTTGCTTGGGGAACTCTTAAGTATAAAATCATTGGTTTATTTTTAGTTGCGTTGCTTACCATACAGCTAAAGTGCACCTCTAGCACATGACAAAGTAAGAACGCAATAGCTTTTGAGTCTAAAAATCTAAGGGTAAATTCGCTAAAGTATTGGTTTATTTTATGCAGCGCCCGCGTATGCGTGTGAGTTTTGGTTAACTAACACGTATAGGCATGCGGTTTACATTTTGTTTTGACTCGCGATATATAAACAACTACACTACCACGCATGCATAATACAAATATACAACAAAAATAAGTTATTACAAATGCATATTGTTTTAAACGTCTGCCCAACATGGGACTTAGGGCTCCAAAATAAATACATAAACCTGCCTAAGCATAGAACTTACGGCGCAATTGGTGGGATACTGTTTGATACCTACAAATTTTCCTTTAAAAGCTAATCAATTGGGGTGTTGGGATCATTGGAGAACACGGCAAGCTTAGGGATGTCAATATTTTGGATCGCTTGTTCTGCGTCCATAAGTATGGCGGCGGTGTCCTCCTTGATATGCTTCTGGACTGCGTCTGGGTAGGGGGCGTGAGGTCGCAGCATTTGAGCACCTCTCTCACAACCTTGTTACGCTCATGGTCGAGGGCCGCGTCTACATATGCGTTGAATTTTTCGGTTACGGGGTCTGAATCCATAACCTTTTGCGCAAGGACCGGAAGAGAGGTGTGTAGTTTCATCAGGTCTGCCTCTGCCAGCTCGCGGCCAGTTACCGCGTCATCCTTCTCTCGGCTGACCCTGTCTAGGTCAGCCCGCAAACGTTCCGCTTCACCCTTGGCCTGATCAACGGCCCCCACCAGCTCTTGATTTTTCTTCCTTTCCGCAGTCAAGGAAGTTTTCATTTCATCCGCAGACGCCTCGGCAGCCTTGCGTGCATCCTCTGCGTCTCTCCTATCGTTCCTCATCTGATCAACACTCGCTTATAGCAAGCCTAGCTCAGTTTCTTTCTGCAAGGCCAATTGGTACAAATTAGTAGCACGACGTACATGCCAAAAAACATAAGGCCGTTTTGGATAAAGGATTTGTGCGCTTGGTGGAAGGGCAGTGCGGCTAGTTGCTCACGAAATTCGGCCGGGAAAATTTGCTGCAAAAAAGCGGATTGCTCTGCGGTATTTTTGGCGGATGATTAGGTGAGCTGCGCCAGGTTAGCTAATCGGAAGCTACCGTGGGGTGGTGTCGGCGCGGTGTCCAAACCCAGTTCAATGACCCAGTCTTTGGAGGTGGCAGTTGCTTCGAGGTCAGGGTTCACCTGCGGCGGTGTATGATGCGTGTCATCCATATGCTCTGCGAGGATTTGCGTAAGTTAGTTAATGAAGCAATAATGCTGGTTATGCAGTAATAATGAAATGCTTGCCAGTTACTGGAGGAGGCAGGTTTGTAGAGGGCTGCTCTATGGGAACGAGAGCTGATCTACGGGAACGAAATTGTCGTTTCGCATATCCTTCCCTTGTTTCGGATTCAGCCTTTTCTTCTTGGATGCGTTTGTTTACGAGGTTGTGGTTGTCTTGCGCTTGTTTGCAGATGTCTGCGGGGCGGGAACATCGTTCTCACCAGACTTTTCCTGCTCCAGTGGCTCATTTATATTCTGTTTGCGGAAGGAGATTGTCGCAATCTCCTCCATGGTTAACACTTTCTTCATCCTCAATTCTACATACATAAACACGCAGGTTAAATATAGATATATGTGGCTGCGTAAATTAAAATATACGTTACTATTCCTACCCTTGCCACTTGGTGCGACTATGGCTAGTCGCAGGTTCTCCCATGGCCAATGGGCAGATATCTTCCCCAACCGCAGCATCACGTTCCCATAAGCGCGGTGGACAAGCTGTGCGTTCGCGCATTATGCAAGAAGCTTTGCTTCCTCGTCATCTAATTTTGGGGTTTTGTTCACATCTTTGGCCACGCTTTCGCACCATACCAGTGATTGCGGAAAGTTGGTTCCCACAACGGTTTGGTCGACATAGAAAAACGTTTCTTTCCATTGGCCGGCGTTGGATTTTGGGGTTTTGGTAAAATTTTGGCGTGCAAAAAGGTATACCAGGATTTGTGATGAATCGCAAGACGATACAGATGACAAAACACATTAATCATCGGCACCTTGTTTAAAGCTACGCACCACATTTCGAAAAGTACGATCTTTCCGATAGCGTAAGGGTGCAGTTGCCCTAGTCCTACGTGGTAATGATCTAGAACGCCTAAGAAAAAATCTGACGGCGGTACCCTAAAATTGCCATGTTTAAAGGCGTGCTCATATATGGCCACCTTCTTCTCCGGGGGTTCGTGTGCACGTTGATGGGCAATGGGAGGAATCAGGTTGTACTGTTTTAGTGGTGGATATTGTTTCACTAATGAGTCTATGTGCTTCTGTGTGCTTCTGTTCTATGACCGATTCTACACTATCTACATAGGTCTCAGTGGCTTTGGTCATTTTTATAGAGTGATCGAATAATACTAACCTTTTTACTGCTGGCCGGAATATATGTCGGATGATCGGAGATATGCGTAGGGTGATCGGAATTGTTTATAAAGCGTGTTGGAGACTGAATTGCTGAAAAGTGGAAATGAGACGTTTTTGCGTGTATTTATAGGCAAATGTGAAATGGTAATGTTATCGTGGGTTTATGTGACGCCCCGTACAAAATTAACGTGTACAGATCATCAACAACAGGATCATTACAAGGTCAAACACTATATGCTATTTTAAAATAAGTTTGCATTCATAAAAAGGGGTGACGTCTTAACCAACATCAAAAGTTTGACCAACGATATCATGCTTCTACGAATAGAAGCAATTAACATAAGTACGAGACCCAAAGGTCATTACAAATTCATTGTTCAAAAGTAACATAAATTGTGAATGCAAGGTAAACGTTCCATGCGAAGACATCTCTAACAAAAGCAGCGGGAGTCTACACAGCAATGTGACGACCCGGAAATTTCCGACCAAATTTAAACTTAATCTTTATATGATTTCGACAAGATAAGAAAAGTCTGTTAGGTTGAGTTCAAAAATTTTGAACTGTTTCATAAATTCATTTGACCTTCGACTATTTACAACGATTCACGAACGATTATTTGTATTGGATATAAATAAGTATATAAAAATAAATATAAATATATATATAATATTTTGAAATAAGATTTTAATTAATAAAATTAAATATGTAAACGACTTACGATATAATAAAAAGTGTTATATATTTAGACAAAGTATATTGAATATATATAGGGTTTCGAAATTTATTTAATGAACGATAGTAACACTCTTTTGTCATTTAATTGTCATTAAACAAGTTTAATATAAAAATAAAAAGATTTAAAAATAAACTTTAGTCCATAAATAGATTATGTCAATTATAGGATCTATTTGTTAAATTTTGACACTTCATATATTTTACCTGGGATTGAGCGCTAATAGTAAGTCAACTTTTAATGACAGGTTTTACACAATTAATGATCGAACTAAATAAATGAACTTGATGTAAAAATATGAGATATTATATCAGACTTGAAACACATGAACAACTAAGCACGCCTACAATACATAAATATATTTAGTACACTCAATTAAGAAAATGTGGGGCACGAATAATTTGCAGTGGTTGCACGCATTGAATGGATGAACAATTTTATAATGGAGATATTAAAAATTTACACTTGTTTATGACTTGTGAGTGATAACACTTACCCCCAAAACTGTGCACTTACCTACGCCACTACATACATGCATGCATCATACCCCAATTACTTTCTTGATTTCCAAAAACTCGCTCATAATTATCTTTTTTTTCTCCTTGCCTTTTGAGTTACCAGACAAAGAAGATTCACGAGATCATTTAAATTACTATTAGGATTATTATTTTATTACATGTTTTTATAATTACTACTATATTATTATAATCATTAGATTAGATTTCTAGATATACATACAGTTATATATTTGATACATGAAGAAGAATTCAATCACACGCCATCACTCTCGAGAACCTTTGGTTCACCTTGATCATCCTCGTGAGCCACCAACTATCTCCATCTTACCACCTATTATCTTTTGTTTTCCATTTCCTAATTCGATCAAACAACCATTGAACACCCCTATGGATGCTACTGCACAACTACTGTTACAATTTCCATGTAAATTATTCGAACAAACAATTCACAAACCGCTATCATGTTCCGTTTATTGTTGCTGCTACACTTTGTTGTTGCTTCTATTTTTGCGACCATCACAGTCCATAAGCCATCCTCTCCATCGAGCTTCAATTACACCCACTTCGTTATTTCTTTCTATTATCTATCTAATCTCTATATTATAGATATACATGTATATAGCATATGAACATAGATAGACATCTTGATCACCTCAAGTCTTTCTTTCTTCTTCCATTGAACAACCACCGATTTCCACCAACACCATGGCCACCATCGAGCCACCCACACCATTACCAACGACACATACCTACTACTACTAATGTTTTCGGTTCAAACCCAAACCAAGAACACACCATCCATAAACTATAATCTACTACCATAAAACTTCTTTCCTTGTGATGCCTATCGACTCAGAAACCCACCTTTGATTCACCAACATAACTCAACTATGAACACCACCACTGCATAACTGTTATGCTGCGTTGTAACGACCAGACTTTTACGACTTGCTTTTGTGCCTTGTGTTTTAGCGAAACTGCGTACTGTGCTACTTTATACTCTGGAACCTTTATATACATGGTTTACTTTCATTTATATATTAAAACATTCCTTAGAGTACGTAGGATACTTAACTTGATCACCGGATGCTTTATGACCGTTAGTGTCACTTAACGTTTCGAATAAACCGCGATCTGCGTACACGTTTAACTTTTGTCGTAATTGGAATATTATGACTACGAAATCTTAATTATTATTTCATAATAATAATTACTTGGGTTTATGGATGCTTAATTATGCGTAGTAATTTAATTATGCTTACTAGTTAGTCTTGTTGGACTTTTTACCTTGTTGGACTTAAGCCCACCATACTCTAGCTAGTAGCCCATTTATTTAGCCCAATAATTAATTACTAGTGACCCAATAATAAGTAAGACAAATGCCCATTTATTAGAGGGAACATGCTAGCATTTATGTTAAGTATTATCCCTAATGTTACATGGGATCCCAACATAAGCACCAACTTTAGACAACCATTAACCAAAAAGCAACTTTTTGTCCCCCCTTGTCCCCCCTCAAATTTTCGGCCACCACCACCATTCCCTCCCTCATTTCCCTATAAATACTAGCCTTATGCATCTCATTTTACACTTGCTCTCATTTGTATTTCACACACACTTATTCTCCTATCTTCTCTCTAGTCTTTCTCACTCTAAAACTTGTAAGTTTTTGATCTTTTCTTCTTCTTTTCTTCTTCATTTTCGAACCATCATCATCATTCTTTAGAAGATCAAGATTTTTAGCTTTTGATATTGATTACATCTTGTAGATTCAAACATAGATTTGAATCTTTCAAGAACATGGAAGATTCAAGATTTTTAGCTTTGAATCTTCACCAACTTTTTAGATCTAAAACTTTTTAGCTTTAATCTTGTTATTTTGTTATAAAGATTCAAACTTGTGTTTGTAATCTTCATGTAACTTAAAGATCCAAGCTTTATGCTTCAAGATCTTCAAGAACAACCAAAATGCAAGCTTTCTAGCTTGAATCTTCATATCTTTTGATGGATCTAAGTTTTCTAACTTATGATCTTATTATCTTGTTATAAAGATCAAAACTTGTGTTTATGATCTTCATGTAACTTAAAGATCCAAGCTTTATGCTTCAAGATCTTCAAGAACACTAAAGGTTCAAACTTTCTAGCTTTGTGACCTTAAAACTTGTGTGAAAGGGATCCAAGTTCTCTAGCTTAGGGTTCCATCACCTCATTGAACATAGATTATGCTCATGCTTGTTTAATTGATGTAAAGTTTGTAGCTTTAGTTGTAAATGTAACTTGTAATTGTGTTAAGACTAAGGATATGATGAAACCTTGGTTCATCATCCATCTAAGACTCTTAAATGAGTTATGTTATTACTTGGTCTTAACATATTGTGTATTGATGGTAGAATATTGGTCAA
The DNA here is from genome assembly GCF_046630445.1 of Rutidosis leptorrhynchoides. NCBI lineage: Eukaryota > Viridiplantae > Streptophyta > Magnoliopsida > Asterales > Asteraceae > Rutidosis > Rutidosis leptorrhynchoides. The sequence continues at coordinate 103,673,090 of NC_092335.1, read as the reverse complement.
AAGTGATGCTAAACCATCAACTAGTTGTACACTTGAAGCTACAAGCATCAAGGATGAGAACCGTGATGAGCATCAAGTACTAAGAACCCTACCGGAGCACCCTACCTACTGTTTTTCATATCTGATCAGTAACTTGGGCTACTGTAAATTTGATTTTCAGTTAGTTCAGTTCGAGTAGATGATTTTCCATTTAGACCTCGTCTTAATTCGAGTTACGGTTTAGGATTTATGGCCTTCTGAAAGTCGTTACACCCTATTAACGTTGTGCTAAAATTTCTGACCTACTTGAACTTAAACCATCGCCACGGTCAAAAGAAGACGAGTTTGGTTCTGGAAATTGGTCATCAACTAGGGGACTCATATACGGAGCCATAGCCACTGATTATGCATCTTTTCGATTTACGTAGAGGTCGTAGCAGCTGACCGAAGTCAGCCTATTGTTTCGATCTCTATTCTTGTCAAACTTACTTAGCTTTTATGATGATGAATGATGATGATGATGACACTTAAACTTATTTTATGCACTAATAGAACTTATAAAGACAACCTACTGACCTAGTAACCTTTGATTTAGGTTGACGACCTTTCGGACCGACTTACTACTTGCATACTTTCATTACCGACTTTACCGCTTTTATCACTGTGAGTTATAGCATCCCTTTTTACTTATACTATTTTTGGGACTGAGAATACATGCGCTTTTTATGTTTTTTTACTTACTTGACACGAGTACTTAAACTTTACATATGTGTGGGTTATACAACGGCATAAATATTCCCCTTAGCACGGTAACGTTTAACTATTGGTTTTTGAACCGGTAGACGCGAATATTAGATATGGATCCATAGAGTTTGACATCTCCACTCGGGCTAGTCGCGCTAGCATTTAACGGGTGTTTAATACTTCGAGGACATACGCACTCGCCAGGTGTACTTTTAGGGGGTGATATTTATATTTACGTTAAGTCTAGTTACCATGTGCCCACAGTTATACATATACTTTTCACACTGTTTTGAAACATTGAAATCTCGTGGTCAATCTTATATTACTGTTACAATTTAAACTATAGCTCACCAACATTATTGTTGACGTTTTTAAGCATGTTTTCTCAGGTGCTTAGAGGTATCTTGCTTCCGCTGTTAGACTTGCTGTCTTGGTGTTTAGACTTGCTGTTAAGGACCTGCTGTGTTAGATTTCCGCTGCATTACTTAGAGATGTCTCAATCATGAAACTTATATTTTGCATTCGCAACTTATGTTATTTGAATAATGGCTTTGTAATGACCTCCGTGTCACGTTATCTTTTGTAAACACTATGTTTTTATGAATGCAAACTGGTTTTCAAACAACATGTAGTACTTGACCGTGTAAAGATCCTGTTGTTGACGAATCGTACACTATGGTTTTGTACGGGGCATCACATTTGGTATCAGAGCATTGGTTGTAGGGAATTAGGTTACATTAGTGAGTCTAGACCGAACTAAGTAGGATTCACTAATAGAACTAATCTACAACTTGCTAGTTTACTTGTTTCTGCGAAACTTACTGCATGCTACTGATTACTTTTACTGCTATGTGATATTACTACATGCTATTGCTTATCTTTACTGCCATGCGAACTTGCTGTATGCTTATTTCCGCTATTGCATGATTACTATCTGCTTTCACATGTTATTTCTGTTTAGCGTTGTTATTATTGCCATGCTGTATACTGTTTTAGACAACCTAGGTTGCTGTAGTGCCTAATACGTGCTTGCTTTATGACTTGCTGACACGGAAAAAGTTATTTTTCCTTGTTCAGATGTCGGATATCCCACCCGTTGTCATTTTGGAGAGCGACTCAGACACATCCGCCACCTCGCCTGCCATTGTTGCCGATTCTCAGATCCCAACGTCGACACACTCCAGTGACTCTGGCGCTTCATCCTCTAGAGCTAGTGGCCATGCACCCGACCCAGTGATCACCTTAGACGGACACGAGGATCTACCGGAGATTCCAGCTCCACTCATCCCAGTACCTCCGGAGCCACAGCCCCATCCCGGTGGTGCTGTGATTCCCGAGGAATACGGGGACGTTCCGTTCCGTAATGAGCATAACCATTGGTGCCGACGCCTTCCTGATGGACGTGTCATACCGATCCCACCTTTCAGATACCGGATTATGACTACAGGCCGCCGAGCACCGCCACCTCCAGCTGTTTACGACGACTCATCATCCAATGACTCATCCTCCGACGATTCCAGTGACGATGATTCCGACGAGGACCCTGAGGAGACACCCGTGCAGCCACCCTCTACCCACCGAAGAAGCGGTATCATTTCGATGGTACCGTTATTCTAGGGGTTAACGGAGGTAGGTCGTTCATTAGCGCACTTGGACTGAGGACTAGGGTCACCGCCCGTAAGCGGGTTGTGCCTTACCCTGCTGATCCATTTGTGCGTAAGCCTTACCTCTATGCAGCATCTACTTCTGGCGCTGGACCGTCTGCACCACCTGTACCAACTGCACCGCCTGCCCCACCATCTCCCTCCGTCGAGGAACTAACGAGGGAAGTGGAGATCCTCCATGCTCGGGTAACTGAGCTCGAGGACCAGATGTCCCACATAATAGACATCCTTTACCCACCGTCACCATAGGGCATTGTAGTAGATTTCATTATGTAATCTCGTTGTAGTTTCATGTTTTACTCATGTACTGTACGAACTTATGCGGATGTATGCAACTTGTTATTAATGAATGGAATTTAGCATTGTTTACTTTTTGTACGGTGTTCTATATTACGTTACTGTATGTTGTTTCTGTGGTATCTACATCTGGTTGCATTGCTTAGTTAACATGTGTTGCGTTGGTTCCATGTTGGTTGCTATATACTATATTACTATTTATTAAATGCTGGATTTTGACTTAAGTCAAAATTTCTGTTTAGAAGAGCAATGGCAAATGGAAGAGCAGCGCCCACAGCAGCACATATTGAGGAAATGATCGCTGAGAGAGTAGCCGCAGCTATTGAGGAAATCAACCCACAAGCTCCACCAGTTAACCAGCCCATTCGTAACGGGTGCACATAAAAAGGGTTTCAAAGTTGCAAGCCCCACAACTTTAGCGGTACTGAGGGGCCAGTTGGTCTGACTAGGTGGTTTGAGAAATTTGAAGCTGTGTTCCATGTAAGCAACTGCTCAGAGGAGAACAAAACCAAGTATGCTTCGTGTACGCTGTCAGATGGCGCCCTAACCTAGTGGAACACACTGGCTCAAGCTAAGGGTATTGACGAGGCTTATGCCACTCCGTGGGAAGAATTTAAGGGAGCCCTGATCGAAGAGTACTGCCCCAGAGCAGAGATACAGAAAATGGAGGCTGAGTTATGGGAGTTAAAGGTTGTGGGAAACGATCTTGATGGTTACAACCGTAGGTATCTGGAATTAGCGTTGATGTGTCCCACGATGGTTACCCTAGAATTTAAGAGAATGGAGCGATACTTATGGGAACTTCCCAAGTCCATTCAAGGAAATGTCACCTCTTCTAATCCACCCAACGTCCCGGCAGCTATGCGCATGGCGCAAACCCTTATGAACCAAATTATCAGCAAGGAATCGGAAAAGGCAAAATCCGAATCGGGAGCCAGCGGTGAGAAGCGTAAGTGGGGCAATAACAAGGGGAGAGTCTATGATCAAACCCCTGCTAAGAGGCATAACGACGGAAGGAACCCCAACCCGATCCCTAGCTCGAACCCCAACTACAAGGGTACTCTACCGCAGTGGAATAGGTGCTACAAGCACCATATCGGGTACTGTAATGTGGTCTGTAAAAAGTGCAAAAGGACCGGGCATATTGGCAAGGACTGCAAGATTCCCATCCCAGCTGTGAGGACCAAACCCAATGGACCAAGAAAGTGTTATGAGTGTGGACAACAGGGCCACTTCAGGAATGAGTGCCCCAACAAGCGAAAGGACAGTGGACCCCGCGTGGAAGAGCTTTCAATGTAAATACAAGGGATGCCCGTGAGAACCCCGACTTGGTTACAGGTATATTCACTATCAACAATCGATTAGCTTCCGTCCTATTTGATACTGGTGCCAATAGGAGCTATGTTTGTAGAAACTTTTGCTCTAAGATAGATTGGTCGTTAGTGCCTTTAGAGGAGAGTATGCTAGTTGAGGTAGCCAATGGGAAATTTGAGAAAGTCGACCAAATTGGCCGAGGAGCTATTATCAACATAGCTGGTGTGGATTTCGCAATTGACTTGATACCCATCAAATTGGGAAGCTTTGACATGATTGTCGGCATGGACTGGTTGACCAAAGTGAAGGCCGACATTATCTGTGGAGATAAAGCTCTTCGTATACCCCACAGAGATGGAGAGCCACTGGTTATATACGGAGAGAGATGTAGTTCGAAGCTAAACCTCATTAGTTTTATGAAAGTGCAGAAGATCATGAAGAAAGGACGTCTTGCTATTTTAGCACACGTGAAGGCTTTAGAAATAGAAGAGAAGAGCGTGATTGATGTGCGAATCGTGAATGAATTCCCCGACGTCTTTCCGGAAGAACTGCCTGGATTATCGGCACCGAGAGCCGTGGAGTTCCAGATCGATCTAGTGCCGGGAGCTACACCTGTAGCTCGTGCACCTTATCGACTAGCACCTTCCAAACTGTAAGAGTTGCAGAGTCAACTGCAGGAATTTCTCGACAGAGGGTTTATACAACCGAGCTCGTCCCCTTGGGGCGCACCTGTTTTATTCGTGAAGAAGAAGGATGGATCCTTGTAGTGACTCGAACTTTTCCATGTTTATATATATTAATTGAGATTGATATTTACGTGACTAAATGTTTCCAATGTGTTAAGGAATCAAACTTGTTAAGACTTGATTAAATGAAATAAGTTTCATATAGACAATTGATCACCCAAGTTGACCGGCGATTCACGAACGTTACAAATTTGTAAAAACTACATGTTGTGGTATATATAGACATATATATATGGTTGACATGAGATTATGATGAGTAAGTATCTCACTAAGTATATTAACAATGTGTGATATACATAAGAAATGAGATTACTAAGTTAAGAAACTCGAAATGATATATATAACGATTATCATTATGATAACGTCTACTCAATACATATGTATCATATTAAGATATTGATAGACTATATTTAACATGATAAAATGATATTTAAATATATCATTAAGTGTGTTAACAATGAACTACATATGTAAAAACAAGACTACTAACTCAAGAATTACGAAACAAGACTTATATGTAACGATTATCGTTTTAACGATATTTTAATGTATATATCATATTAAGAGATATTCATACATCATAATATCATTATAATATAATAATTTAACATCTCATTTGATATAATAAACATTGGGTTAACAACATTAATTGAGATCGTTAACTTAAAGGTTTCAAAACAACACTTACATGTAACGACTAACGAAGACTTAACGACTCCAATAGAATGTATATACATGTTGTGTTTTGATATGTATTCTTACACTTTTGAAAGACTTCAAGAGACATATCAAAGTACTTCTACTTAACAAAAATGCTTACAATTACATATCCTCGTTCAGTTTCATCAACAATTCTACTCGTATGCACCCGTATTCGTACTCGTACAATACACAGCTTTTAGATGTATGTACTATTGGTATATACACTCCAATGATCAGCTCTTAGCAGCCCATGTAAGTCACCTAACACATGTGGGAACCATCATTTGGCAACTAGCATGAAATATCTCATAAAATTACAAAAATATTAGTAATCATTCATGACTTATTTACATGAAAACAAAATTACATATCCTTTATATCTAATCCATATACCAACGACCAAAAACACCTACAAACACTTTCATTCTTCAATTTTCTTCATCTAATTGATCTCTCTCAAGTTTCATCTTCAATTTCTAAGTGTTCTTCATAAATTCCATAAGTATAGTTTCATAAAAATCAAGAATACTACCAAGTTTACAAGTTTACTTCCAAGCTTTCTAATCCATTCCAAGTAATCATCTAAGATCAAGGAACCTTTGTTATTTACAGTAGGTTATCTTTCTAATTCAAGGTAATATTCATATTCAAACTTTGATTCAATTTCTACAACTATAACAATCTTATTTCGAGTGAAAATCTTACTTGAACTATTTTCGTGTCATGATTCTGCTTCAAGAACTTTCAAGCCATCCAAGGATCCTTTGAAGCTAGATCCATTTTTATCATTCCAGTAGTTTTATCCAGAAAACTTGAGGTAGTAATGATATTCATAACATCATTCGATTCATAAATATAAAGCTATCTTATTCGAAGGTTTAAACTTGTAATCACTAGAACATAGCTTAGTTAATTCTAAACTTGTTCGCAAACAAAAGTTAATCCTTCTAACTTGACTTTTAAAATCAACTAAACACATATTCTATATCTATATGATATGCTAACTTAATGATTTAAAACCTGGAAACACGATGAACACCATAAAATCGGATATACGCCGTCGTAGTGAAACCGGGGGCTGTTTTGGTTTGGATAATTAAAAACTATGATAAAATTTGATTTAAAAGTTGTTCTTCTATAAAAATGATTTTTCATATGAACATGAAACTATATCCAAAAATCTTGGTTAAACTCAAAGTGAAAGTATGTTTTTCAAAATGGTCATCAAGATGTCATTCTTTTGACGGAAATGACTACCTCTTTAGTAATTGACATGTAACTTAAATTTTTGACTATAAAAGTATACTTTTTCTGTTTGGATTCTTAAATTAGAGTTCAATATGAAACCATAGCAATTTGATTCACTCAAAACGGATTTAAAATGAAGAAGTTATGGGTAAAACAAGATTGGATATTTTTGATCTTTTTAGCTACGGGAAATGTTTAACAAATCTATACAAATCATATCCTAGCTAACTTATATTGTATTATACATGTATTCTAATATATTATGTAATCTTGGGATACCATAGACACGTATGCAAATGTTTTGACATATCATATCGACCCATGTATATATATTATTTGGAACAACCATAGACACTCTATATGCAGTAATGTTGGAGTTAGCTATATAGGGTTGAGGTTGATTCCAAAAATATATATACTTTGAGTTGTGATCTAGCCTGAGACGTGTATATACTGGGTTTTGGATTGATTCAAGATAATATATCGATTTATTTCTGTACATCTAACTGTGGACAACTAGTTGTAGGTTACTAACGAGGACAGCTGACTTAATACACTCAAATCTTTAAAACTTAATAAAAATGGTTGTAACTATAGTTTGATCATACTTTGATATATATGTACATATTTGTATAGGTTCGTGAATCGATCCGTGGCCAAGTCTTATTTCCGAGGAAGGAAATATCTGTGAAAGTGAGTTATAGTCCCACTTTTAAAATCTAATATTTTTGAGATGAGAATACATGCAGGTTTTATAAATGATTTACAAAATAGACACAAGTACGTGAAATTACATTCTATGGTTGAATTATCGAAATCGAATATGCCCCTTTTTATTAAGTCTGGTAATCTAAGAATTAGGGAACAGACACCCTAATTGACGCGAATCCTAAAGATAGATCTATTGGGCCTAACAAACCCCATCCAAAGTACCGGATGCTTTAGTACTTCGAAATTTATATCATATCCGAAGGGTGTCTCGGAATGATGGGGATATTCTTATATATGCATCTTGTTAATGTCGATTACCAGGTGTTCACCATATGAATGATTTTTATCTCTATGTATGGGATGTGTATTGAAATATGAAATCTTGTGGTCTATTGTTACAATTTGATATATATAGGTTAAACCTATAACTCACCAACATTTTTGTTGACGTTTAAAGCATGTTTATTCTCAGGTGAATACTAAGAGCTTCCGCTGTTGCATACTAAAATAAGGACAAGATTTGGAGTCCATGTTTGTATGATATTGTGTAAAAACTGCATTCAAGAAACATATGTCGATGTAATATATTTCTATTGTAAACCATTATGTAATGGTCATGTGTAAACAGTATATTTTAGATTATCATTATTTGATAATCTACGTAATGTTTTTAAAACCTTTATTGATAAAATAAAGGTTATGGTTGTTTTAAAAATGAATGCAGTCTTTGAAAAACGTCTCATATAGAGGTCAAAACCTCGCAACGAAATCAATTATTATGGAACGTTTATAATCAATATGAATGGGACATTTCAGTTGGTATCCGAGCGTTGGTCTTAGAGAACCAGAAAATTTGCATTAGTGTGTCTTATCGAGTTTGTTAGGATGCATTAGTGAGTCTGGACTTCGACCGTGTTTTCTTTAAAAATGACTGCTTAACATTTTTGTTGGAAACTATATATTATTAATATGTAAATATTATGTGATATATTAATCTCTTAACATATTTGATATTGTGTGATAGATGTCTACCTCTAGCACAAATACCATTGACTCACCTAATAATAACGAAGAGTCGAATATATATTGGCAAGATTCACAAGTTCCTGAAGAACCGGAAGAAGAGGAACCGGAAGAAGAGGAACCGGAAGAAGAGGAACCAAAAGAAGAAGACGTTCCGGAGGGGGGAATAGTAGGAACCACAGTAAACCGGTCAAATAAAAGAAAATCCTCAACCAATGGACCAAAGTTAATAATGGTCAATGGTGTTTCCGTTAAGGAAGCAAAATATTGGGAAAATTACCAATTTTCCGATGAATCGGATCCTGATGAGGATTCCGATGATGTTATAGAAATTATCCCGACCCAATTTAATGAGGCAAAAGAAAATAATAAGGGAAAAGGCATCAAAATAGAGAAATCTGATTCCGACCCCGATGAACTTTATATGTACCGTCAACACCCGTATTTTCAATATCGTGACAATAACCCGGGAACCTCTAAACCACCAGGTTTTTCTAAACCAATGTGGAAAACGATGACTCGTATTAGAGGAACATCATATATCCCTAGAAGATTAGGAAAAAGAACCATGTCCGAAGAAGAATAAACCAGTGATTCAGATTAGAGGGGTGTGAGCATGTTGTGTAATAAATGTATTGTAGTGTGCTTGTACTTTTATGTTCTATGTAAAAATTGCTTGTATTGTTTGTTTTTACGAATCTAATCCTTGTCTATTTTACAGTATAAAAACAAAATGGACGTTAAGGGTAGACAACCGAATATTTTAGAAGACCTACCAGAGGATATGATTGAGGAAATCTTGTCTAGTGTCGGTCAGAATTCATCAGCACATTTAGTTATGGCGAAATTAACTTGTCAAACATTTGAAAGACTTTCCAGAAATGCCTTAGTTTATAAAAGGCTTTCCTTTGATAGGTGGGGTATATCACATTGGGGAGACTTTAAGTTACGCCGTGTTTTCTTTAAAGCGTTAAATGCGGGGAACCCAAATGCAATTTTACGCTACGGGTTAAGAACCTATTTTGACTCAACATATCCCAACATAGGATTTCGTGAATTAGAAAGAGCTTCTAACATGCAACATAAAGAAGCATGTTATGCTTACGGGTTAGTGATGTTCGCTTCTTACCAAAGTGAGAAAAAGAACATCGGATTGCAGCTTTTAAATAAAACTTTCCCACAAGTGACGGATTCAGTAGTTGGGGTGAGAAACAATGTTTTTAGATTATTACGGGGCTGTTGGACATTACGAAACCCTCGTCCTTTTGATGACATTACAACATGCTGCATAGCCAATGGTCATAACGGTTATTTTCCACAAGACCAAGGATGGGAAGTCGTCTTAGTAAAACCATAATGCATGACTTGTTTCTGGACTTATGAATTACGTGTCTTTATTTCCTTTGCTAAACAACTTGCGTATTAACAAGATTTATCTTCAAAACTGTCCTGTATCATAGTGTACTATATTTCATGTTATATGTAATATAGCGAAGTTGTAAGTTTGAAGAATATTTGTATGTGATATATTATTATAATCAGTTTTTCATATGGAATTGTAGTAGTTGAATTATATATTAGCTACTAAGTATGAACTTAACGGGTAGGTAGTACCCGAATTTAAACTTATAAAATGCTAATATGAAGAAAAAGCTTTTATAAATGAGTTCATATTATGCTACGAGATACTATTAACTACTCTTAATATTCTGTATGATTAACTTGTTTCATTTGACTATTTTGAAGGAAATGGCACCGACTACTCGACACACCTTGAATATGAGCGAAGAGGAATTTCGTGCTTTTCTTGCTTCAAACATAGCCGCAGTACAGGCATCGTTACATACCAACAATAACTCTGAATCTAGTAATACAGCTAACGGCGCAAGAAATCGTGTAGGATGCTCCTACAAGGAATTCACTACATGCAAACCTTCAGAATTTGATGGGACCGAAGGACCAATCGGATTGAAACGGTGAACCAGATTGAGGGAAGAATTAAAGAACAGGCGGCCGAAGAGGCCAACGTGAAGCTAGTCAAAAGAAAGTGGGAGGAAAACGATGATAAGAGTCACCAAAACAACAACAAATATCCCAACAATTGCAACATCAATCGCAACTACAACAAACGGCACAACAACAACAACAACAACTACAACAATCATCCCAATAACAATAACAACCACAATAACAACAACAATCAGAAGCAGCTATGCCAAAGGTGTGAAAAGTATCACTCGGGGTTCTGCACCAAATTTTGCAACAAGTGTAAAAGAAATGGTCATAGCACGGTGAAGTGTGAGGTCTACGGACCAGGGATTAATAGAACGAAAGGAACAAATGGTTTCGGAATGAGTAATGGCAGAGCAAGTAGTGTCGGAGCAAGTTATGCCAATGTAGTTTGTTATAAATGTGGAAAACCGGGCCACATTATTAGAAATTTCCCGAACCAGGAGAACACTAATGGACAAGGCCGCGGAAGAGTTTTCAATATTAATGCAGCAGAGGCACAGGAAGACCCGGAGCTTGTTACGGGTACGTTTCTTATTAACAATAAATTTGCTTACGTTTTATTTGATTCGGGTGCGGATAGAAGCTATATGAGTAGAGATTTTTGTGCTAAATTAAGTTGTCCATTGACGCCGTTGGATAGTAAATTTTTACTCAAATTAGCAAATGGTAAATTAATTTCAGTAGATTATATATGCCGGAATCAAGAAATTAAACTGGGTAGCGAAATATTTAAGATTGATTTGATACCAGTAGAGTTAGGGAGTTTTGATGTAATAGTTGGCATGGACTGGCTGAAGGAGATGAAAGCAGAGATCGTATGTTACAAAAATGCAATTCGCATTGTACGAGAAGAAGGAGAACCCTTAATGGTGTACGGAGAAAAGGGCAAAACGAAGCTACATCTTATTAGTAATTTGAAGGCATAAAAACTAATAAGAAAAGGTTGCTATGAAGTTCTAGCACACGTTGAGAAAGTACAAACTGAAGAAAAGAGCATCAATGATGTTCCCGTCGCAAAAGAATTTCCCGATGTATTTCCGAAAGAATTACCGGGACTACCTCCACATCGATCTGTTGAATTTCAAATAGATCTTTTACCAAGAGCTGCACCAATAGCTCGTGCTCCTTACAGACTCGCACCCAGCGAGATGAAAGAAATGCAAAGCCAACTGCAAGAACTATTAGAACGTGGTTTCATTCGACCAAGCACATCACCATGAGGAGCTCCTGTTTTGTTTGTCAAGAAGAAGGATGGTACATTTAGGTTGTGTATTGACTACAGAGAGTTGAATAAACTTACCATCAAAAACCGTTATCCACTGCCGAGAATTGACGACTTATTTGATCAACTACAAGGCTCGTCGGTTTATTCAAAAATCAATTTACGTTCTGGATATCATCAAATGCGAGTAAAGGAGGATGATATTCCAAAAACTGCTTTTAGGACGTGTTATGGTCATTACGAGTTTATGGTTATGCCGTTTGGATTGACTAACGCACCAGCTGTGTTCATGGACCTTATGAACCGAGTGTGTGGGCTATATCTTGACAAGTTTGTCATTTTTTTCATCGATGACATACTTATTTACTCAAAGAATGATCAAGAGCACGAAGAACATTTGAGAAAAGTGCTAGAAGTATTGAGGAAAGAAAAACTGTACGCTAAGTTTTCACAGTGTGCATTTTGGTTGGAAGAAATTCAATTCCTCGGTCACATAGTGAACAAAGAAGGTATCCAGGTGGACCCGGCAAAGATCAAAACCGTTGAAAAGTAGGAAACCCCAAAAACTCCGAAGCATATACGTCAATTTTTAGGATTGGCTGGTTACTACAGAAGATTCATCCAAGATTTCTCAAAAATAGCAAAACCCTTGACTGCATTAATGCATAAAGGGAAGAAATTTGAATGGAAGGATGAACAAGAGAAGGCGTTTCAGTTATTGAAGAAAAAGCTAACTACGGCACCTATATTTTCATTGCCTGAAGGGAATAATGATTTTGCGATTTATTGTGACACATCAAAACAAGGTCTCGGTTGTGTATTAATGCAACGAATGAAGGTGATTGCTTATGCGTCTAGACATTTGAAGATTCATGAGCAAAATTATACGACTCATGATTTGGAATTGGGTGCTATTGTTTTTGCATTAAAGACTTGGAGGCATTATTTATATGGGGTCAAAAATATTATATATACCGACCACAAAAGTCTCCAACATATATTTAATCAGAAGCAACTGAATATGAGACAACGCAGGTGGATTGAACTGTTGAATGATTATGATTTTGAGATTCGATACCACTCGGAGAAGGCGAATGTGGTAGCTGACGCTTTGAGTAGAAAGGACAGAGAACCTATACGGGTAAAAGCTATGAATATAATTATTCGTACTAACCTTACTACTCAAATAAAGGAGGCGCAACAGGGGGTTGTAAAAGAAGGAAAGTTGAAGAATGAGATACCCAAAGGATCAGAGAAACATCTTAATATTCGGGAAGACGGAACCCGATATAGGGCCGATAGAATTTGGGTACCAAGGTTTGGAGATGTGAGAGAAATGGTACTTAAAGAAGCACATAAAACCAGATATTCAATACATCCCGGAGCGGGGAAGATGTATAAAGATTTCAAGAAACACTTTTGGTGGCTGGGTATGAAAGCCGATATTGCTAAATATGTAAGAGAATGTTTGACGTGTTCTAAGGTCAAAGCTGAACATCAGAAACCATCAGGTCTACTACAACAACCTGAAATCTCGGAATGGAAATGGGAAAACATTACCATGGATTTCATTACTAAATTACCAAGGACTGCAAGTGGTTATGATACTATTTGGGTAATAGTTGATCGTCTCACCAAGTCAGCACACTTCCTGCCAATGAGAGAAGATGACAAAATAGAGAAGTTGGTGCGATTGTATTTGAAGGAGGTTGTCTCCAGACATGGAATACCCGTCTCTATTATCTCTGATAGGGATGGTAGATTTGTTTCAAGGTTCTGGCAGACGTTGCAACAAGCATTAGGGACTCGTCTAGACATGAGTACTGCCTATCATCCACAAACTGATGGGCAGAGCAAAAGGACGATACAAACGCTTGAAGACATGCTACGAGCATGTGTTATTGATTTCGGAAACAGTTGGGATCGACACCTACCATTAGCAGAATTTTCCTACAATAACAGTTATCATTCTAGTATTGAGATGGCGCCGTTTGAGGCACTTTATGGTAGAAAGTGCAGGTCTCCAATTTGTTGGAATGAAGTGGGGGATAGACAGATTACGGGTCCGGAGATAATACAAGAAACTACCGAGAAAATCATCCAAATTCAACAACGATTGAAAACCGCCCAGAGTCGACAAAAGAGCTACGCAGACAGTAAAAGAAAAGATATAGAGTTTGAAATTGGAGAAATGGTCATGCTTAAGGTTTCACCTTGGAAAGGCGTTGTTCGATTTGGTAAACGGGGGAATCTAAATCCAAGGTACATTGGACCATTCAGGATTATAGATCGTGTCGGACCAGTAGCTTACCAACTGGAGCTACCAAAACAACTCGCGGCTGTACATAACACTTTCCACGTCTCGAATTTGAAGAAATGTTTTGCTAAAGAAGATCTCACTATTCCGTTGGATGAAATCCAAATCAATGAAAAACTTCAATTCATTGAAGAACCCGTCGAAATAATGGATCGTGAGGTTAAGAGATTTAAGCAAAACAAGATACCGATTGTTAAGGTTCAATGGAATGCTCGTAGAGGACCCGAGTTCACCTGCGAGCATGAAGATCAGATGAAGAAGAAATACCCGCATCTATTTCCAGAAGATTCGTCAACACCTTCAACAGCTTAAAATTTTGGGACGAAATTTATTTAACGGGTAGGTACTGTAGTGACCCGAACTTTTCCATGTTTATATATATTAATTGAGATTGATATTTACGTGACTAAATTATTCCAATGTGTTAAGCAATCAAACTTGTTAAGACTTGATTAAATGAAATAAGTTTCATATAGACAATTGATCACCCAAGTTGACCGGCGATTCACGAACGTTACAAATTTGTAAAAACTACATGTTGTGGTATATATAGACATATATATATGGTTGACATGAGATTATGATGAGTAAGTATCTTACTAAGTATATTAACAATGTGTGATATACATAAGAAATGAGATTACTAAGTTAAGAAACTCGAAATGATATATATAACGATTATCATTATGATAACGTCTACTAAATACATATGTATCATATTAAGATATTGATACACTATATTTAACATGATAAAATGATATTTAAATATATCATTAAGTGTGTTAACAATGAACTACATATGTAAAAACAAGACTACTAACTCAAGAATTACGAAACGAGACTTATATGTAACGATTATCGTTGTAACGATATTTTAATGTATATATCATATTAAGAGATATTCATACATCATAATATCATGATAATATAATAATTTAACATCTCATTTGATATAATAAACATTGGGTTAACAACATTAATTGAGATCGTTAACTTAAAGGTTTCAAAACAACACTTACATGTAACGACTAACGAAGACTTAACGACTCCATTAGAATGTATATACATGTTGTGTTTTGATATGTATTCTTACACTTTTGAAAGACTTCAAGCGACATATCAAAGTACTTCTACTTAACAAAAATGCTTACAATTACATATCCTCGTTCAGTTTCATCAACAATTCTACTCGTATGCACCCATATTCGTACTCGTACAATACACAGCTTTTAGATGTATGTACTATTGGTATATACACTCCAATGATCAGCTCTTAGCAGCCCATGTGAGTCACCTAACACATGTAGGAACCATCATTTGACAACTAGCATGAAATATCTCATAAAATTACAAAAATATTAGTAATCATTCATGACTTATTTACATGAAAACAAAATTACATATCCTTTATATCTAATCCATATACCAATGACCAAAAACACCTACAAACACTTTAATTCTTCAATTTTATTCATCTAATTGATCTCTCTCAAGTTCCATATTCAAGTTCTAAGTGTTCTTCATAAATTCCATAAGTATAGTTTCATAAAAATCAAGAATACTACCAAGTTTACAAGTTTACTTCCAAGCTTTCTAATCCATTCCAAGTAATCATCTAAGATCAAGGAACCTTTGTTATTTACAGTAGGTTATCTTTCTAATTCAAGGTAATATTCATATTCAAACTTTGATTCAATTTCTGCAACTATAACAATCTTATTTTGAGTGAAAATCTTACTTGAACTGTTTTCGTGTCATGATTCTGCTTCAAGAACCTTCAAGCCATCCAATGATCCTTTGAAGCTAGATCCAAATTTCTCATTTCCAGTAGTTTTATCCAGAAAACTTGAGGTAGTAATGATGTTCATAACATCATTCGATTCATACATATAAAGCTATCTTATTCGAAGGTTTAAACTTGTAATCACTAGAACATAGCTTAGTTAATTCTAAACTTGTTCGCAAACAAAAGTTAATTCTTGTAACTTGACTTTTAAAAACAACTAAACACATATTCTATATCTATATGCTATGCTAACTTAATGATTTAAAACCTGAAAACACGATGAACACTATAAAATCGGATATACGCCGTCGTAGTGAAACCGGGGACTGTTTTGGTTTGGATAATTAAAAACTATGATAAACTTTGATTTAAAAGTTGTTCTTATGGGAAAATGATTTTTCATATGAACATGAAACTATATCCAAAAATCTTGGTTAAACTCAAAGTGAAAGTATGTTTTTCAAAATGGTCATCAAGATGTCGTTCTTTTGACAGAAATGACTACCTCTTTAGTAATTTACATGTAACTTAAATTTCCGACGATAAACCTATACTTTTTCTATTTGGATTCTTAAATTATAGTTCAATATGAAACCATAGCAATTTGATTCACTCAAAACAGATTTAAAATGAAGAAGTTATGGGTAAAACAAGATTGAATATTTTTGATCTTTTTAGCTACGGGAAATGTTTAACAAATCTATACAAATCATATCCTAGCTAACTTATATTGTATTATACATGTATTCTAATATATTATGTAATCTTGGGATACCATAGATACGTATGCAAATGTTTTGACATATCATATCGACCCATGTATATATATTATTTGGAACAACCATAGACACTCTATATGCAGTAATGTTGGAGTTAGCTATACAGGGTTGAGGTTGATTCCAAAAATATATATACTTTGAGTTGTGATCTAGCCTGAGACGTGTATACACTGGGTCGTGGATTGATTCAAGATAATATATCGATTTATTTCTGTACATCTAACTGTGGACAACTAGTTATAGGTTACTAACGAGGACAGCTGACTTAATACACTCAAATCTTTAAAACTTAATAAAAATGGTTGTAATTTTATTTTGATCATACTTTGATATATATGTACATATTTGTATAGGTTCGTGAATTGATCCGTGGCCAAGTCTTATTTCCGAGGAAGGAAATATCTGTGAAAGTGAGTTATAGTCCCACTTTTAAAATCTAATATTTTTGGGATGAGAATACATGCAAGTTTTATAAATGATTTACAAAATAGACACAGGTACGTGAAACTACATTCTATGGTTGAATTATCGAAATTGAATATGCCCCTTTTTATTAAGTCTGGTAATCTAAGAATTAGGGAACAGACAACCTAATTGACGCGAATCCTAAAGATAGATCTATTGGGCCTAACAAACCCCATCCAAAGTACCGGATGCTTTAGTACTTTGAAATTTATATCATATCCGAAGGGTGTCCCGGAATGATGGGGATATTCTTATATATGCATCTTGTTAATGTAGGTTACCAGATGTTCACCATATGAATGATTTTTATCTCTATGTATGAGATGTGTATTGAAATATGAAATCTTGTGGTCTATTCTTACGATTTGATATATATAGGTTAAACCTATAACTCACCAACATTTTTGTTGACGTTTAAAGCATGTTTATTCTCAGGTGAATACTAAGAGCTTCCGCTGTTGCATACTAAAATAAGGACAAGATTTGGAGTCCATGTTTGTATGATATTGTGTAAAAACTACATTCAAGAAACATATGTCGATGTAATATATTTCTATTGTAAACCATTATGTAATGGTCATGTGTAAACAGTATATTTTAGATTATCATTATTTGATAATCTACGTAATGTTTTTAAAACCTTTATTGATAAAATAAAGGTTATGATTGTTTTAAAAATGAATGCAGTCTTTGAAAAACGTCTCATATAGGGGTCAAAACCTCGCAAAGAAATCAATTAATATGGAACGTTTATAATCAATATGAACGGGACATTTCAATCCTTCCGCATGTGTATCGACTACCGCGAACTCAACAACTTGACGATCAAGAATCGATATCCTCTTCCCCGAATTGACGATCTTTTTGATCAGCTGCAAGGATCAAGCGTCTACTCTAAGATCGATTTACGATCCGGTTATCACCAATTGAGGGTGAAGGAGAGTGATGTGATGAAGACTGCGTTTAGAATCCATTATGGTCATTATGAGTTTCTCGTGATGCCGTTCGGTTTAACCAACGCACCTGATGTATTCATGGACCTCATGAATCGTGTATGCAAGCCATACCTCGATAAGTTCATTATCGTCTTCATAGATGATATCCTCATCTACTCCAAGAGCGAAGAAGAACATGAACAACATCTTCGACTAGTGCTTGAACTATTGAGACAAGAGCAACTTTATGCCAAATTCTCCAAGTGTGAATTTTGGTTGAAGGAAGTCCAATTTCTGGGTCATATTGTGAGTGATCAAGGTATCAAAGTTGATCACGCAAAGATCGAGGCTATCAGCAAGTGGGAGACACCCACTACTCCAACTCACATCCGCCAATTTCTAGGCCTTGCCGGTTATTACCGGAGATTTATTGAAGGTTTTTCGTTGATTGCTCGTCCTTTGAGCGCACTGACTCACAAAGGAAAGAGGTTCGTTTGGGAGAATGAACAAGAATCAGCATTTCAAACCCTGAAGCAGAAGTTAACCACCGCACCTATCTTGTCACTTCCTGAAGGCAGTGACGCCTTCGTTGTGCACTGCAATGCTTCGAAAAATGGTTTTGGTTGCATATTGATGTGTGCGAGGTGTACTAGGAAATAGTATTATTTTTATAACAAAATACTATTAAATATGATACAATTTTACACAAGATATTTATTTATTTATAGAATGGATATACCTAAACTTTGCTACAACACTTATAGGCAGTGTGCCTAATCGTACAGTAGTGTAGTTTTTAGTAAGTCCGGTTCGTTCCACAGGGATACACTTAAACAAGCTTAACGCTATATTAGTTTTAATTTATAAAAAAAACAAATATATATATAAGTAATATTATTATTATAAAAAGGGGGGTTTTTACCGTTTAATGACCGGTTTGTCGATTTTTAAAACTTTAGTCGCAGTTAAAACCTAATGTAAAATATTAAATAAATAAAAGACTTAATTTAAAGCGTAAAATAAATAACGATAATGAAATTGCGATAAATAAAAGTGCGATAATTAAAAAGTACGATAATTAAAAGTGCAATTAAATACAATGACAATAAATAAAAGTACGATAATTAGAAGTGCAATTAAATATGAAAATAAAAGAATTATGCTTATTTAAACTTCCATAATCATGATGTTTGACGTGTTGATTTTAGTTTATTCCCATGGGTTAATTGTCCTTTGTCCTGGATTATTTAATATGCCCGTCTGGTTTTTGTCCATAACAGTCCATCAGTCATAAATATAAAGTGCGAGTGTCCTCGTCAAATTATCCTTATATCCGAAGTCAAATATTCCAACTAATTGGGGACTTAAACTGTAACAAGGTCTTAATACTTTGTTTAATAATTACACCAGGATATCGACTGCGTGTAATCCAAGGTTTTAATACTTTGTTATCAATTATGCCAAGTGTCCTTGTACATAATTTCACCCCTGTTTTAATAATTCCATAGACTATTAATCCATTCCCGTATCCGGTTAAATGAACGATTATTCGTACATATAAATATCCCGCGCATCATGTCCGATCGAATGTATGTGGTTATTTATAGGTACGTCCAATTGTAAATCTTCATATTAAATTAACAAACTATCATTTAATTAAATAAATATAAAGCCCATTAATAGCCCATAGTCTAATTTCCACAAGTGTCGTTCTTTTGTCCAAACCCCAATTAGGGTACAAAGCCCAATTACCCAATTTTAAATATTTTAGTCCAACATCATGATTACTTCGGTATTAAATAAGCATAATAATAACTTAGCTATGAGACATTAAATTAAAAATAACATTAATCATAACTTACAGTGATTAAAAATAGCGTAGCGTTACACGGACAGAATTTCGACTTACACCCTTACAACATTCGCTAATATACCCTTATTATTAGAATTAAAATTAAAATTAAAATTAAAATTATAATATATATATATATATATATATATATATATATATATATATATATATATATATATATATATATATATATATATGTTTTCGTATGAAGGAAGAAGAAAAAGATGTAAACTTTGGTCCAAAACTCGCGAACTTTATAGGACCAGGCCTGGATTTCAGGGCCATGCGATCGCATGGCTTTTGTGCCTCCAGGCCATGCGATTGCATGGTGGTAGGTAACAGCTCACATGATTTTTGTTTCTTTGCTTGCCGACGTTTATAAATAATAATATAATATATAAATAATTATAAGAATTATTTAAATATTATATTTTATTTATGTGCATAGTTAACTTGTAATTTTTAGTTCGTTGCGTCGAGCGTTGAGAGTTGACTTTGGTCCCGGTTTCGGATTTTCGAACGTCCTTGCGTATAATTTAATATCATGTACTTTGCGTTTCGCGTTTTGTACTCTTGTAATTTTGAGACGTTTCTTATCAATAATTGGAACCTCTTTGATTGTATTTTGTACTTTTGAGCTTTTTAGTCGTTTGCGTCTTCAATTCATTGAATCTGACTTTTGTCTTCACTTTTTATTATTTAAACGAATATCACTTGTAAATAGAACAATTGCAACTAAAAGCTTGTCTTTCTTGAGGAATAATGCTATGAAATATATGTTCATTTTTAGCATTATCAAATATTCCCACACTTGAGCGTTGCTTGTCCTCAAGCAATATAGTCTTGAGATAAAAATACTAGAATCACTTCTTTATTCTTCACACTTTGTACATCAGTGATTTCTATACGGCGGTATGAACAATGGTAGTAACGATGTGGTTTACAGTCCCACATGACTATAAAAATTTAGATCCTTAAGGAAATTGGATCTTTATGAAAACATTTGATCTTTTGAAAATTAAATCTAGCTTTTACCCTAGATAAGTTTTTCAGAATAACCCTTCACCGGTGTTTGCGAAATGTTTTTGTGGGTTTAGTGGGTTTCAGATTTGAAAGCTTTAGCTCAAAACTTGCAGTTTTGTGTCACCCACGTGCTAACCTTGTATTGGGAAAGCAACACGTCCAGTATACTTGCTCCGTATTTTACCTTTCGGTAAACTACCATCCGGTTGTAAAGGAAAGCGTTGAACAAGCAACTGTTAAGGCAATGTCCCTTGACATGCTTTTAATTATGGTCTATAACGTGTCGGATGCAATTACTATCCTTGGTAGGAGCAATAGTAAAGCTCACCCTATAATTTTTCGGTCTGGCACAAGGTTCTGTCTTTGACCATGCTATGCAACCACCGTTCTTACGGTTGACACACGATTTGGTTCAGGTGACCTAATGAATTCCAGGTAAATTTCTAGGATTTTACGTTCAATGGTAATGAACGCATTGAAAATGGGTTTTCAGAAAACAAATCAGTTTGTAATTTTGATCAAAATATTTTCTCGTTCAAGCTCGAGTTTAGAGATCATCGAATTCCATGAATTTGTAATTCTCAATCTTTAAAAGTCAATCTCTAGGATTGAGTAATATCAGTCTTAAAAGCTGATTTTGATCTTTTAAGGAGATTATCCTTTCTGGGGATCTGATTTATTAGTCTTATCCAGCTAATTTGCACGGCGTCCTCCCCATTTTACAAGACAGATCCTCTCATGGTTAGGATAAGTCTGACCACTTGGCGACCCTGTTTGATGCTGAGGTCCGTGGATTTCCTGCTGATTTTAGTGATGACTTTTCTAGATTTTTCGCCTACCTACAGCTGGTCTGGACGACAACTTCATGACCTAAATCAAGAAGCGCGTTTCTTTTTCGGAAGACTTTACTTCCTTTTAATGATGGAATTGATTCATCGTGTAGATCCATCTTTTCTTTCAAATATATTACAGTAAATTGGGTAAAACTGTTTAGATTAGTCCAAAGCAAAAGTATCTTCAGTTATTTGTACAAAAATATGTGATATGTGTTTTAAATAACTTGGTAAATTTTCTCACACTTGGCTTTTATTTTCCTTTTTATTGTCCTCTATTCCATTTTAAATGAATTCTAACATTTTGGTTTGTTTCTCAATTTATGTCCTTTCCGAGGTAACAATAATTTCGGTGTTAACACCTAGTTTTATTGTTCATAAATATGTATAAACATGATTTTGCGTTCATTTAATTGAAAAATTTTGAAAATTTTTACTAGAATTGGGTAGTCAGTATATAAGACTAGGGCTGTTCTTTATTATCAGAGAGCACTAGATTCTAATACAACTACTGCTTTACTAGTATTTTTAATGGTAACCAAGTGTTTAAATTAAAAATTTTTAAAATCCGAAAGAATTTAACCCCTTCCCACACTTAAGATCTTGCAATGCCCTCATTTGCAAGAAATCAGTAACAATTTAAATTATTGAGGGTGATTAGCGTAGAAAAATGATTAAATTTTACCAAAGTTTCCAAACATATTGGCGTTTGTTTGCTGAATGATAAATGGTGCATATCATTTGTTCATTCCGTCTTGTTGTTACATCACATTTGTTTTTCGTTTTGTTGTCAAAAGTACTAGCTTTTGCTGAACTTAATGCCAGTCTTTGAAAATGCGCCGTTTTACCCTGTTTTGTACATTTGAAAATATACATACATACAAATATAAACATGCATGGCAATTTGAAATGGGACTTAAAATCCCACTTTCAAATCAAAAATGAAACATTAGTACAACATAATAAAAATATTAAACATTACAATAAAAGTATCATAATTAAACATAAATAAACATAAATAATAAAAATTAAAAATCATATAAATTACCAACAGGAACTATATCAATCTGGATAGGGGTTCCAGTTCATGTCATCGTCCGGGTTCCATGGTTGGTGATAGGTGTACTGGTATGCCTGGTTAGGGTCGTAGAGAGTATAAGGCGGTCTCATCTCAGGCTGGTGTGGAGGATAGTAAGCGGGTCAGGTCGGGACGTAGTGATCCTGAGATGACAGCCGGCTCATAATCTGACGCTGATGATAGTCCCATCTATCATGCTGTCGTTGCTTGGAATGCTCGTAATCATTCCGGGCTTGCCACTGCTCCATCTGACGAAATCTCTCCGCGTTTGTCATATCTACCTCCTCTACATGCTGGTAAACATCAGTCATAGCCTCCCGAATGACATCCCTAATGTCATCCGCTTCCTCCATCTCCTCGTCTGATCCTCTTTCTACCTGCGGATGACTACCTACATAGGGTATTGCCTGGTTGCGTCTACTCTTCAATACCTTAGCACCCGCATAAACCCTCAATCCTAAAAGCTCAACCTGTTCCCTACATTCCAAAAGTGGACCCCCTTGGTTCTTATCTACACCTAAATACTCTCCAATGAGAGTAACAAAAATACCTTCTCCTATAATCTCCCCTTCCTGTATTCCTTCAACCATCTTAGATAAATAAAAACCAACACAGTAAGGGATATTAACAAAGCCTCTTGGGTCTCGAATACACTTTAGGTAAAATAAATCATGTAAGGTCAATTTTTCCTTGTTGTGACCTCTCTGTGTAATCGAGTTAGCCAAAAATCTATGAATTATACGAAGCTCGGCTCTGTTAATATGTAAGTAGGTATGTGTTCCTCCCCGCCCAAAAACATTATAATCAGACATACGCCTCCAAACAGCGTTCACGTCAAAATTCCTATCTACCCTTTCACCACGATAAATCAAATTCATACAATCGGGTAGTAGTAATTCAACGGGCGTATATATCTGTAATGCCCTGGCCATGTCCAGCATGGACATCATGTACATCCTACCGCCTAGTATAAACCTAAGAAAACTTCTATCATCTAATCTATCTACATCTACATTTAATGCTATAGTACTCATCAGCTCAACACACCATTCCTTATATACAGGTCTACGAATGGTGAATAAACATTCCCAATCAGTAAAAGAATAACTGCCATACCTTTGAATCAGATGCTCCCTAACACGGTCAGCTAGTTGGACCCTTTCCAAGGGATCTCAATCAATTACCCTAGGCACCTCTACATCTTTCGTTATTAATTTGAATTTATTACTTTGATACGCCGGGTAATCTCTCCATCGTCTATCGAATCTCAGATTAGGATGCAACGTGTGTTCAGGAATCGTTGGGTATTCTACAGGTGGATGCATCGGAAATACTATGAATTCAGTAACAAACTGTAGCGGATCATAATAAGGTACATATTAATCAGGCTGATGTTGTGGTTCCTGTTGTGGTACTTGTTCGGGTTCATATTGCATTTCTGGTTCTGGTTCTGGAGCTGGAGCAGGTTGTCTAGATGATGATGATGATGAACCTCCAGTATCGGCTCTCTGCAAAACACATTAAACACAAAATTTGTGCATCCAAATATGCATTAGTGTTAGCAAAATAACAACTTAAATTAACCACAATAACATGTTAAATCAAACTTAAACTTATACGCATTTTCACAATTTTTACAATTCTACACTTTTTCAAATAAACACATATGAAAATGTAGACAAAGTTCATAAGCATTTAACTCAAATAATATGTCAAAATAGTCATTACTAACAATTAAACAAGTCTCAATTGGCAATTATATCAAATTAATCAAGTTCATGAATTTTGCAACTAAAAAGTCCACTTTAATCTTCAAAAATCATGTTTAGGATTAAAGTTTGGATCATTTAGCTACCTAAACATGTTACACTACTCAATTTAGCAATAATTCATGACAAAAATTGGCCATAACCTGTTTATATTAAAAAGCCCCAAATTGCTAAAGAACACAAACCCTAGATTTCTAAAAATTTTGAAGTTTTTGGCTTCAAATCATGTTAAATAGCATCAATCTAGGTTATACATGCATAAAATACCAACAATTTAACACTAATTACATTAGAAATTAACAAAATTACATTAGGTAAAATTTTGGTAATTATCACAAAAACTAGAAAATTTATGAGTTTAGGGGTGTAATTTTTACCTTTTTTGATAAACTTCTGAACAATTTCATGATTAGAGCGAGAAATTTGACGAATTACGGTGGAAAAATGATGAAATTTGAGAGGATTTTGAGTGTTTTTCGTGTATGTGTGTGTGTATTGTGGTGAAGAACAGCTCGCTGAGCTTTTTCTATCTGGCCTATTTTCCAGCTCCATACGATCGCATGGAGTTGGAGTTTAAAACCCATGCGATCGCATGGGGGTCCGGGTACAGTACTTTGGCCCCCTTTTTTTATATAAAACCTTATAACTTATAAAACATATAATTAATAAAATTTTAAATTTTTTTTTCTTTTTAGGATGAGGGTGTTTCGGATCGTTGTCCTAGTCCATCCCTCTACAAAATTTTAAAATTTGTCAATTCAAAGCGCGTTTTTAAAAGTAAAGATTTTTTTTGGGTTTTTTTAAATATTTTTGGCATACTTTAATTCAATAAGATTAAAAATAATGATAATAAACTTCTCGTCCCTCTCTCGGGTAAAGCAATTTCGGTTCAACGACCTAGTCTTCAACTCACGACGAATTTTAAAAATCATATTTTAACTTAGCAAAATAAAGTAAATTTTTGTTTTTAAATTCACACCAAACTTAAATTTAAAATGCATAAAATTAAAAATTCATATTAAAAATTCACACCAAACTTAAATTTATATTTTTGTTTTTATACATACAAATTTATATTAAAAATATTAATTTTTCAAATATTTACAATTTTAAATATATTGATTTAAAAAGTTTACAATATTATTTTTAATATTAATTTTAAAAACAAAGTAAAAATAAAATTAAAAATCTTTTTGGTCTTTTATCCCACTTTAATCAATCAGATATTATCAAAAATATAAGCCCCTCTTTTTGGTAAAGTAATTTTGGTTTCATAACCTTGTTTAACTCATGACAAATTTTTGAAATATTTTGGATTGATTGATTAAAGATATTTATACCTTAAGAATAAATGGTAAATTTCGCAGTGATGTAATAAATTTTTGTATGATATCAATAATTTCGGTTGCAAAACCTAATTTTATTGAGTACCCATTTAATACTTTATAGCGAACGATTTAGCGTTCATTATCAAAAGGTTAAAAACAATAAAAAAATAAAAATAAAAATTAAAAACTGTACAAACTTACATGTGAAATAGAATTCTTAGTGACCTGCTTTAGCCCACTCATAAGATAGTCGGACTAATTGGTTTTCCATAGCTACATAGGCGTAACCTCGAGCATTTAATGTTTTTTCTTCGAAACATATGAACGGTCCATCTCTGCATAAAGTAACAAACTCGGTATTGGAATATGTCTGATTCGTCGAGCATTTTCCTTCGTGTGACCATTTTCCGCATTTATGACATCTTTCAAGGTGTCGTGCTCTTCTTTTCGCTGAGAATTTTGATTTTCCTTTACCAAATTGTAACTTATTATTTTCGTTTCTGGATTCTTTTCTTACTCCGTCCAATTTACCTCTGATTAATGATACTATTTCACTTGGAAGGGTGTCATTATTATGTTTAGTGATCAAAGCATGTAGCATTAGACCATGGTTTAGTTCACAGGAAGTCTTCATCTCGTAAAACCTAAAAAAAAAAAAAAAATTCAGAATGGGGGGGAGAAGACTAGTTCTTTAGGGTCTGCTAGGGAAAGACCATTCGGGTTCCATTTTCGAGAATTACACGAAAACAGAACATCTAACTCTAACAGAAATACATATTATCCTTTAAAGACTTGATTCTCCCCACACTTAGTTAGCTGTGGTGTTGAAATTGTGATTAACTTCGTTGTCAACTTCCATCGGATCATGTACGAAATGTTTAACTCTGTGACCATTAACTTTAAATTCAATTCCATTTGAATTTATTAATTCTACCGTTCCGTATGGGAAAACTCTTTTGACTATGAATGGTCCAGACCATCTTGATTTCAATTTTCCAGGAAATAGCTTGAATCGTGAATTGAAAAGAAGAACTCTGTCTCCTTTTTTAAATTCTTTTGAACTTCTGATTCTTTTATCATGCCATTTCTTCATTCTTTCCTTATAGATCAACGAATTTTCGTATGCTTCATGTCTTAATTCTTCTAATTCATTTAATTGACTTAATCGTAGACGTCCAGCTTCATGTAAATCAAGATTACATGTCTTCAAAGCCCAAAATGCTTTGTGTTCAATTTCTACTGGAAGATGACATGCTTTTCCATAAACGAGTTTAAAAGGTGTGGTTCCAATTGGAGTTTTGTAGGCTGTTCTAAAAGCCCAGAGTGCATCCTCCAATTTCATGGACCATTCCTTCGAATTTGATCCTACGGTTTTCTCTAGAATACTTTTTAAAGCTCAGTTGGTATTTTCAACTTGTCCACTTGTTTGTGGATGATATGCGGTGGAGATTTTATGAGTTACTCCATATCTTTTAAGAACTTTCTCAAGTTGATTATTACAAAAATGAGTACCCTGATCACTTATTAAAGCTTTCGGTGTTCTAAACCTTGCAAAAAGACGTTTTAAAAAGTTGACTACAACTCGTGCATCGTTAGTTGGGAGAGCTTGTGCTTCCGCCCATTTAGATACATAATCAATGGCAACGAGAATGTAGAGATTATTATGAGATTTTAGAAATGGACCCATAAAGTCAATACCCCATATGTCAAATACTTCACATACTTGAATGACATTTTGTGGCATTTCATCACGTTGACTTATTTTTCCGGCCCTTTGACAAGCATCACAGGATTTGCAAAGAAGGTGTGCGTCTTTGAAAATTGTAGGCCAATAGAATCCAGCATCATAAACTTTTCTTGCTGTGAGTTGAGGCCCATAATGCCCTCCTGTTGGTCCTGTGTGACAATGGTTTAAAATTTGACTAGCTTCATTTCCGAATACACATCGGCGTATTATTCCATCGAGACAACTTTTAAACAAATGTGGATCTTCCCAGAAATAGTGTTTTATATCACTAAAGAATTTCTTTCATTTTTGGAACGATAATCCTTTTTCAAGGAATCCACATACTAAGTAGTTTGCATAGTCTGCAAATCATGGAATTTCATTATAATCTATCTTCAATAGATATTCATCAGGAAAGTTGTCTTGTATGGCCGATTCATTTAGAACTTCTAATTCAGGATTTTCAAGACGAGAAAGATGATCAGCGGCGAGATTTTCTGCTCCCTTTTTGTCTCGGATTTCAATATTGAACTCTTGTAAGAGTAAGATCCAACAGATTAATCTTGGTTTAGCATATTGTTTCGAAAATAGGTGTCTAAGAGCAGAATGGTCGGTATAGACCACCGTTTTAGCTAGAACGAGATATGATCGAAATTTGTCAAAAGCAAAGACAATGGCAAGGAGTTCTTTTTCAGTAGTTGTGTAATTCGTTTGTGCTCCTTGTAACGTCTTACTAGCATAATAAATAGGTTGAAATCGTTTTTCAATCCTTTGTCCTAAAACGGCTCCCATTGCAAAATCACTTGCATCGCACATAAGTTCGAATGGTAGATTCCAATTTGGAGTTATCATGATCGGCGCATTTGTGAGTTTTTCTTTAAGAATATTAAAAGATTTGATGCATTCATCTGAAAAGATGAATGGAGCATCCTTTTCTAGGAGTTTATTCATAGGAGTGGCAATTTTAGAAAAATCTTTTATGAAACGTCGGTAAAAACTGGCATGCCCTAGAAAACTCCTAACTCCTCTAACATTGGTGGGATGTGGAAGTTTAGCAATTACATCTACTTTAGCTCTATCCACTTCAATTCATTCCTTTGAAATTTTATGACCAAGAACGATGCCTTCTTTAACCATGAAATGGCATTTCTCCCAATTAAGTACTAGATTTGATTGTTGGCATCTAATAAGCATTCGTTCAAGATTAACTAGACATGTTTCAAATGTATCACCGAAGACTGAAAAGTCATCCATGAAAACTTCCATGCATTCTTCTATCATGTCGTGAAAAATCACCATCATGCACCTTTGAAAGGTTGTAGGGGCGTTGTAAAGTCCAAATGGCATGCGTTTGTAAGCAAAAGTACCATAAGGGCACGTGAATGTGGTTTTCTCTTGGTCCTCGGGTGCTATTGGAATTTGAAAATATCCGAAAAAACCATCAAGAAAACAATAGTAACTATTTCCGGCTAATCTTTCCAACATTTGATCAATGAAAGGTAAGGGAAAGTGATCTTTTCTGGTGGCGTCATTTAATTTTCTATAATCAATACAAACACGCCAACCTGTTACAGTCCTAGTAGGAATAAGCTCATTTTTCTCATTCGTGATGACAATCATGCCACCCTTCTTAGGTACGCATTGAACTGGGCTTACCCATGGACTATCAGAGATTGGATAAATTAAACCTGCATCAAGCAGTTTAATAATTTCTTTCTTAACAACATCTTGCATATTAGGATTTAGTCTTCTTTGGCGTTGCACATACGTTTTATGACCTTCTTCCATAAGGATTTTATGTGTGCAATACGAAGGACTTATTCCTTTAATGTCATGAATCTTCCATGCAATAGCTGGTTTATGAGCTTTTAACACAGAAATGAGTTGAGATTTTTCATTTTCAGTAAGAGAAGACGATATTATTACAGGTAATTCAGACTCACCATGTAAATAAGCGTATTCCAAATGGTTTGGAAGTGGCTTTAACTCTAATGTCGGTGGTTCTTCTATCGATGATTTATATCGATATCTGTCTTCTTCTTTTAGCATTTGAATTTCTTCTGTTGTTGGTTCATATCCATTAGCCATAAGTGTAGCTATCATTTCAGTTTCATCAATTGGTTCAGTTCATTCTCCTAAAGAACATTCTCCTGTACCCTGTAATTCTGGAAATTCTTCTAACAATTCTGCATGTGATTCTATAGTTTGAATATAATAACATGTATCATCTGCAGATTGCGGTTGTTGCATTGCTCTATCAACAGAAAAGTTAACACTCTCGTCCTCTATACTTAGGGTCAATTTCTTACCAAACACGTATATCATTGCTTTAGCCGTGTTTAAGAATGGTCTTCCTAATATGAGAGGAACTTGAGAATCTTCTTCCATGTCCAGAACAACAAAATCTACTGGAAATACTAAAGTACCAACTTTAACTAGCATATTTTCCATTATCCCTCTAGGATATTTTACTGATCGATCGGCTAGTTGTATGATTATTCGTGTTGGTTTCAATTCTCCAAGGTCTAGTTTAGCGTATAGTGAATACGGAATTAAATTTATACTAGCACCTAAATCTGCCAATGCTTCTATTGAACTAAGACTACCCAGAAAACATGGAATTGTGAAACTTCCTGGATCTGATAATTTTTCTGGTATCTTATTCAACAGCACTGCTGAACAATTAGCATTCATAGTAACAGCCGAGAGTTCTTCCATTTTCTTTCTATTTTTGATTAGATCTTTCAAGAATTTAGCATATCTAGGCATTCCTGAAATCACATCGATGAAAGGAAGATTTACATTAATCTGTTTAAACATATCCAAGAATTTGGATTGCTCGGCTTCAAGTCTCTCTTTTCTCATTTTACTTGGGTAAGGAAGTGGTGGTTGGTATGGTTTAACATAAGGTTTAACCTTAACTGTGTTATCTTCATTAACCTTTTCAACTACCGGTTCTTTTTCCTTATCTTGATCAGATTGTGGTTCTTATGGAGTATGAATAGCTTCATCAGAAATTATAGGTATTTCAGGTGGTTTAAGTGTAATACCACTTCTTGTGGTAATGGCTTTAGCTATTTCATTCCGGGGGTTAGCATTTGTATCACTAGGTAGACTTCCCGGTTTTCTTTCACCTATCAACCTTTCTAGGTTGCTCACTTCTTGTTCCAAATTTTGAATAGAAGCTTGTTGATTTCTAAATGCTTGAGTATTTTGTTCATTCGTTTGTTTCTGAGATGTGAAAAACTGAGTTTGAGAATCAACTAGCTTCGACATCATATCTTCTAAATTTGGCTTTTTATCATCGGTTTGTGGTGGTTTGTTTTGAAAAACAGGTCTTTGCTGGTTGTAAGTATTATTGGATACTTGTTGATTGCTAGGACCTTGTTGGTTGTTGTATGGAACATTTCGGTTATAATTATGATTTTGATTGTAGATCGGTCTTGGCGGTTGATAATTATTCTGATAATTATTTCCAGGCCTTTGGTTTATGTATGAAATATTCTCTCTTTGTTCCATTGTTAGTTCAATACTGAGACAATCTTTTGTCAAATGTGGTCCTCCACACTGCTCACAACTAATTCGTATTGAGCGGATATCTTTAGTCATCTTTTCCATTCGTCTCTCGACAGCATCTATCTTTGCGGAAATGGAATATAAGTCATGGCTAGAATCGGCTCTAGCTGCTTTAGATGATCTAACGATATCTTTTTCTTGGTGCCACTCATGTGAGTGGGAAGCAGTGTTATCAATAATTTTGTAAGCATCAGTTGCTGTTTTCTTCATAATGGAACCACCAGCTGCTATATCGATGTTTTTTCTTGTTGTGATGTCGCATCCTTGGTAGAATATTTGTACTATTTGACAAGTTTCTAAACCATGTTGTGGACATCCTCTCAATAACTTTCCAAATCTTGTCCATGCCTCATATATAGTTTCATTTGGCTTTTGTGTGAACGTAACAATTTCTCCTTGAAGTCTCACGGCTTTAGATGCCGGAAAGAATTGTTTAAGAAAATTTTCAACTAAAACGTCCCATGTATCAATCGCCCCTTCAGGTAACGATTCTAACCAATCTTTGGCTTCTCCCTTTAAAGTCCAGGGAAATAACATGAGATATATCTGTTCATCCTCCACTTCTCTTATTTTAAATAGAGTACAGATCCTACTAAAAGTACGAAGATGTTCATTTGGATCTTCCTTCGGCGCACCACTAAATTGGCATTGATTTTTCACCATGTGTAGAATTTGTCCCTTGATTTCATAATCTGGCGCATTAATGTCTGGTTGAGTAATTGCGTGACCTTGGCCAGTGCGTTTAGCTCTCATTCGGTCTTCCATACTTAGAGGTTCCAGGTTTTCCATAATTGAATTTGTTGAATCTGAATCACTAGAGGATTCTGATTTAATGGTTGGTTCCTCGACAATCTCCGTTTGAATGATTGGTGGTTCCGGAGGAAAGATTAATGGTTCAGGATCTCGAAATCGTCCCTGAATATTCTCCGGATTCTCAATTGTGAGGTCGGGTTCAAAAAATGGATTATCGGAAATTTGAATTTGAGTACTTGGTCGACTGGATGACGATTCTAAAGAAAAATCAACGGCGACAATATTTGCTAGATGTCTTGATCGAGTTACAGGTGGTGAACGTACAAAAGGTGGTGAACGTTTTGCTCGGTGCATTCACTGAATATCCTATTAGTTTTTAAAAAGAAAGAAAAAATTATATAAGTTATCCAATTAATAGACTTTTCTGATTTTGCCCACGTTTCGAATAGCCAAAAGATGCAGCAGAGGGGCAGGATTCGTTTGGTCTCAATATAATTGAGTACTGTTTGGCTCCAATAACCCGGTCTACGTACAAATCCAACTATTACTACGAACCAGAAAATTTTGATGTCTATCAATTTAACCACTTAAAATAATTTTTCGTTTAAATTTAAAGAAATTTTAGATAAGAAATAGAAAAAAAAAATCTAAGTCCTAAAAACTAGAGCGTCGAGAAATAAGAAAGAAAAAGAGTGCGTCGAAAAACGTCGAAAAATAAAAAGTCGAAAAATGAAAATAAGAATGTAGCGCGTCGAAACTTAAAAAGGAACTAAAAACTAAAAATTAAAAGTTGCTTCTAAAAATATTAAAGCTTAAAAGAAATTCTATATCCCAAATGGCAATAACTTAAAAAGGTACTAAAATATAAAAACGGCGTCGCAAAACTCTAAAGCACCTAAATCTTAGTCTAAAGAAAAAGTACTTAAGGGATTTTACGGCAAAGCCTAAAAATCTATAAATAAAAATAACTATGGCAAAAACTATGACTTAAAACTAAATACGAGCGAAAAATACAAATATTATGCTAAAACAAATACAAAGATACAAAATATAAAAATAAACTTAAAGTTGTAAAAAGTACAATTTTTATAAAAAAATATTATTTTTATATTATTTATTTAATAAAACTATTAGTTTTGTAATTTTAATTAAACTAATTAAACTTAAAATACAAATTAATAACAATTAATACTAAATAATTAAATAACTAAACCTAATTAGGGTTATAATAATAAATATTTATAATATACTCCGTAATTAATGCTGTTTTAGGGTTTACTGTGGCGTGTCAGACAGCTTCATGCGATCGCATGAAGTTTTGCCTTCGGGCTCATGCGATCGCATGAGCTAGAGTTTCGGGCCTGATATTGGGCTGCTATAGTACGGGCCTCGAGTGTTTTTATTATTATTTTTTTTTCTGTTTTAATTTTCTGTTTTATATTAATACAAAATATTTAAATAAAATTTATATTTTTACAAACTAAAAATAAAAATACTTTATAGTTTTATATATATATATTTAACAAACTATTAAAAATATTTATATTTTTGTTTTTCTTTTTATATTTTCGTATATTTAAAACGTATTTTTACAAAAGCGTATTTTTATAAAAGGAAACTAAAAATTAACAAAAATCTTTTTTTTTTATAGCGTTGCGCTTCCGGCGTTTAAGCAAGAATTTTCCCGGTAGCGGCGCCAAAAATACTTGATGTGTGCAAGGTGTACTAGGAAATAGTATTATTTTTATAACGAAATACTATTGAATATAATACAATTTTGCACAAGATATTTATTTATTTATAGAATGGATATACCTAAACTTTGCTACAACACTTATAGGCAGTGTGCCTAATCGTACAGTAGTGTAGTTTTTAGTAAGTCCGGTTCGTTCCACAGGGATACACTTAAATAAGCTTAACGCTATATTAGTTTTAATTTATAAAAAAAAACAAATATATATATAAGTAATATTATTATTATAAAAAGGGGGTTTTTACCGTTTAATGACCGGTTTGTCGATTTTTAAAACTTTAGTCGCAGTTAAAACCTAATGTAAAATATTAAATAAATAAAAGACTTAATTTAAAGCGTAAAATAAATAACGATAATGAAATTGCGATAAATAAAAGTGCGATAATTAAAAAGTACGATAATTAAAAGTGCAATTAAATACAATGACAATAAATAAAAGTGCGATAATTAGAAGTTTAATTAAATATGAAAATAAAAGAATTATGCTTATTTAAACTTCCATAATCATGATGTTTGACGTGTTGATTTTAGTTTATTCCCATGGGTTAATTGTCCTTTGTCCTGGATTATTTAATATGCCCGTCTGGTTTTTGTCCATAACAGTCCATCAGTCATAAATATAAAGTGCGAGTGTCCTCGTCAAATTATCCTTATATCCTAAGTCAAATATTCCAACTAATTGGGGACTTAAACTGTAACAAGGTCTTAATACTTTGTTTAATAATTACACCAGGATATCGACTGCGTGTAATCCAAGGATTTAATACTTTGTTATCAATTATGCCAAGTGTCC
The DNA here is from genome assembly GCF_046630445.1 of Rutidosis leptorrhynchoides. Classification (NCBI taxonomy): domain Eukaryota; kingdom Viridiplantae; phylum Streptophyta; class Magnoliopsida; order Asterales; family Asteraceae; genus Rutidosis; species Rutidosis leptorrhynchoides. Next base: position 103,638,661 of record NC_092335.1, on the reverse strand, counting down.
TTGTACATAATTTCACCCCTGTTTTAATAATCCCATAGACTATTAATCCATTCTCGTGTCCGGTTAAATGAACGATTATTCGTACATATAAATATCCCGCCCATCGTGTCCGATCGAGTGTATGTGGTTATTTATAGGTACGTCCAATTGTAAATCTTCATATTAAATTAACAAACTATCATTTAATTAAATAAATATAAAGCCCATTAATAGCCCATAGTCTAATTTCCACAAGTGTCGTTCTTTTGTCCAAACCCCAATTATGGTACAAAGCCCAATTACCCAATTTTAAATATTTTAGCCCAACATCATGATTACTTCAGTATTAAATAAGCATAATAATAACTTAGCTATGAGACATTAAATTAAAAATAACATTAATCATAACTTACAGTGATTAAAAATAGCATAGCGTTACACGGATAGAATTTCGACTTACACCCTTACAACATTCGCTAACATACCCTTATTATTAGAATTAAAATTAAAATTAAAATTATAATATATATATATATATATATATATATATATATATATATATATATATATATATATATATATATATATATATATATATATATATATATATATATATATATATATATATATATATATATATGTTTTCGTATGAAGGAAGAAGAAAAAGATGTAAAATTTCGTCCAAAACTCGCGAACTTTATAGGACCAGGCCTGGATTTCAGGGCCATGCGATCGCATGGATTTTGTGCCTCCAGGCCATGCGATCGCATGGTGGTAGGTAACAGCTCACATGATTTTTGTTTCTTTGCTTGCCGACGTTTATAAATAATAATATAATATATAAATAATTATAAGAATTATTTAAATATTATATTTTATTTATGTGCATAGTTAACTTGTAATTTTTAGTCCGTTGCGTCGAGCGTTGAGAGTTGACTTTGGTCCCGGTTTCGGATTTTCGAACGTCCTTGCGTATAATTTAATATCATGTAGTTTGCGTTTCGCGTCTTGTACTTTTATAATTTTGAGACGTTTCTTATCAATAATTGGAACCTCTTTGATTGTATTTTGTACTTTTGAGCTTTTTGGTCGTTTGCATCTTCAATTCGTCGAATCTGTCTTTTGTCTTCACTTTTTATTATTTAAACGAATATCACTTGTAAATAGAACAATTGCAACTAAAAGCTTGTCTTTCTTGAGGAATAATGCTATGAAATATATGTTCGTTTTTAGCATTATCATGTATTGATGTAAAGAATGACGGTCATTGCTTATGCTTCTCGTCAACTGAAGATACACGAGCAAAACTACACTACCCATGATCTCGAACTTGGAGCCGTTGTCTTCGTTTTGAAGTTGTGGAGACACTATCTTTATGGGACAAAGAGTACCATATTCACCGATCACAAATGCCTCCAGCACATCTTTGATCAGAAGCAGCTGAATATGAGACAACGTCGATGGATCGAGATGCTGAACGACTATGATTGTGAACTCCGTTACCATCCTGGCAAAACCAATGTTGTAGCCGACGCTCTGAGTCGAAAGGAGAGAACGGTACCTCTTCGCGTCCGTGCCTTGAATATCACCATTCATTCGAACCTTAACAGCCAGATCCGAGTAGCCCAAGAAGAGGCTCTCAAAGAGGAGAACATATCCCGTGAATACTTGAACATTCTCGTCTCTAAATTCAAGGTTAAGGAGTCTGGACTCCGATGTTATGCCGGAAGAATTTGGGTACCTCGTTATGGAGATTTACGAAGCCTTATACTTGATGAAGCCCACAAGTCGAGATATTCGATTCATCCAGGAGCCGGTAAAATGTATCACGATCTTAAGGAACAGTATTGGTGGCCAAATCTTAAGAAGGATGTTGCAACTTATGTTGGGAGGTGTTTGACTTGCTCGAAGGTTAAGGCTGAACATCAGAGGCCATCTGGATTACTTCAACAATCAAAAATCCCACAATGGAAATGGGAAACAATTACGATGGACTTCATCACGAAGCTACCAAAGACGGTGGGCAGTTATGATACCATCTGGGTTATCGTTGACTGACTTACTAAATCTGCACACTTCTTAGCCATGAAGGAAACTGATACGATGGAGAGACTTGCTCAACTGTACATCAAAGAAGTTGTGTCTCGTCATGGTGTACCCCTATCAACTATCTCAGATCGCGATCCCCATTTTTCTTCCAGATTCTGGCGTTCTTTGCAAGAAGCCTTGGGAACTCGTCTCGACATGAGCACTGCATATCACCCACAGACCGACGGTCAGAGCGAACGAACGATTCAAACTTTGGAGGACATGTTGCGTGCCTGTGTTATTGACTTCGGAAAGTCTTGGGAATGGTATTTGCCGTTAGCCGAATTCTCTTACAACAACAGTTATCACTCGAGTATTAATGCTGCACTTTTTGAAGCGTTGTATGGCTGCAAGTGCTGTTCTCATATTTGTTGGGCCGAGTTAGGTGAAGTGCAAATCACCGGACCCGAGGTAGTCCATGAAACAACCGAGAAGATTGCCCAAATTCAAGCGAGACTTAAGACGGCCCGTGATCGCTAAAAGAGTTATGCTGATCTTAAATGTAAAGACTTCGAATTTAATGTGGGTGACCGTGTGATGTTGAAAGTCGCACCTTGGAAAGGTGTAATCCGCTTTGGAAAGCGTGGAAAGTTAAACCCGCGATACATTGGTCCGTTTGAAATCTTGGAGCGTGTCGGACCAGTTGCTTACCGTCTGGATCTTCCAACTCAGTTGAGTGCTGTTCATCCTACCTTTCACGTGTCGAATTTGAAGAAATGTCTTGCTGCACCAGAACTTGTCATACCACTGGAAGAACTCACAATTGATGGCAAACTCCACTTCGTGGAAGAACCTATCAAAATTATGGACCGTGAGGTCAAAACTTTGAAACACAACAAGATTTCGATCATGCGAGTTCGATGGAATGCCAAACGAGGACCTGAGTTTACTTGGGAATGAGAGGATCAAATGATGCAGAAGTATCCTCACCTTTTCCCGACTCAAACACCTGCCTCAGCTTAAATTTCGAGATGAAATTTCCATTAACAGGTGGGTAATGTAACGACCCGACTTTTTCGACTTGCTTTTATGCCTTGTGTTTTAGCGAAACTGCGTATTTGTGTATACTGTGCTACTTTATACTCTGGAACCTTTGTATACATGGTTTACTTTCATTTATATATTAAAACGTGCCTTAGAGTACGTAGGATACTTAACTTGATCACCGGATGCTTTATGACCGTTAGTGTCACTTAACGTTTCGAATAAACCGCTATCTGCGTACACGTTTAACTTTTGTCGTAATCGGAATATTATGACTATGAAATCTTAATTATTATTTCATAATAATAATTACTTGGGTTTATGGATGCTTAATTATGCGTAGTAATTTAATTATGCTTACTAGTTAGTCTTGTTGGACTTTCTACCTTGTTGAACTTAAGCCCACCCTACTCTAGCTAGTAGCCCATTTATTTAGCTCACTAATTAATTACTAGTGACCCAATAATAAGTAAGACAAATACCCATTTATTAGAGGGAACATGCTAGCATTTATGTCAAGTATTATCCTTAATGTTACATGGGATCCCAACATAAGCACAAACTTTAGACAACCATTAACCAAAAAGTAACTTTTTGTCCCCCCTTGTCCCCCCTCAAATTTTCGGCCACCACCACCATTCCCTCCCTCATTTCCCTATAAATACTAGCCTTATGCATCTCATTTTACACTTGCTCTCATTTGTATTTCACACACACTAATTCTCCTATCTTCTCTCTAGTCTTTCTCACTCTAAAACTTGTAAGTTTTTGATCTTTTCTTCTTCTTTTCTTCATCATTTTCGAACCATCATCTTCATTCTTTAGAAGATCAAGCTTTTTAGCTTTTGATCTTGATTACATCTTGTAGATTCAAACATAGATTTGAATCTTTCAAAAACATGGAAGATTCAAGCTTTTTAGCTTTGAATCTTCACCAACTTTGTAGATCTAAAACTTTTTAGCTTTAATCTTGTTATTTTGTTATAAAGATTCAAACTTTTGTTTGTAATCTTCATGTAACTTAAAGATCCAAGCTTTATGCTTCAAGAACTTCAAGAACAACCAAGATGCAAGCTTTCTAGCTTGAATCTTCATATCTTTTGATGGATCTAAGTTTTCTAACTTATGATCTTATTATCTTGTTATAAAGATCAAAACTTGTGTTTATGTTCTTCATGTAACTTAAAGATCCAAGCTTTATGCTTCAAGATCTTCAAGAACACTAAAGGTTCAAACTTTCTAGCTTTGTGACCTTAAAACTTGTGTGAAAGGGATCCAAGCTCTCTAGCTTAGGGTTCCATCACCTCATTGAACTTAGATTATGTTCACACTTGTTTTATTGATGTAAAGTTTGTAGCTTTAGTTGTAAATGTAACTTGTAATTGTGTTAAGACTAAGGATATGATGAAACCTTGGTTCATCATCCATCTAAGACTCTTAAATGAGTTGTGTTATTACTTGGTCTTAACATATTGTGTATTGATGGTAGAATCTTGGTCAAAAGTGATGCTAAACCATCAACGAGTTGTACACTTGAAGCTACAAGCATCAAGGATGAGAACCGTGATGAGCATCAAGTACTAAGTTCCCCACCGGAGCACCTTACCTACTGTTTTTAGTATCTGATCAGTAACCTGGTCTACTGGAAAGATTTTTTTTTGTTAGTTCGGTTCGAGTAGATGATTTTCCATTTAGACCTCGTCTTAATCCGAGTTACGGTTTAGGATTTATGGCCTTCCGAAAGTCGTTACACCCTATTAACGTTGTGCTAAAATTTCTGACCTACTCGCACTTAAACCGTCGCCACGGTCAAACGAAGACGAGTTTGGTTCTGGAAATTGGTCAGAAACTAGGGGACTCATATACGGAGCCATAGCCACTGATTACGCGTCTTTTCGATTTACGTAGAGGTTGTAGCAGCTGACCGAAGTCAGCCTATTGTTTCGATCTCTATTCTTGTCAAACTTACTTAGCTTTTATGATGATGAATGATGATGATGATGACACTTAAACTTATTTAATGCACTAATAGAACTTATAAAGACAACCTACTGACCTAGTAACCTTTGATTTAGGTTGACGACCTTTCGGACCGACTTACTACTTGCATACTTTCATTACTGACTTTACCGCTTTTATCACTGTTAGTTATAGCATCCCTTTTTACTTATACTATTTTTGGGACTAAGAATACATGCCCTTTTTATGTTTTACTTACTTGACACGAGTACTTAAACTTTACATATGTGTGGGTTATGCAACGGCATAAAGATTCCCCTTAGCACGGTAACGTTTAACTATTGGTTTTTGAACCGGTAGACGCGAATATTAGATATGGATCCATAGGGTTTGACATCCCCACTCGGGCTAGTCGCGCTAGCATTTAACGGGTGTTTAATACTTTGAGGACATACGCACTCGCCAGGTATACTTTTAGGGGGTGATATTTATATTTACGTTAAGTCTAGTTACCATGTGCCCACGGTTATACATATACTTTTCATACTATTTTGAAACATTGAAATATCGTGGTCAATCTTATATTACTGTTACAATTTAAACTATAGCGCTCCAACATTGTTGTTGACATTTTTAAGCATGTTTTCTCAGGTGCTTAGAGGTATCTTGCTTCCGCTGTTAGACTTGCTGTCTTGGTGTTTAGACTTGCTGTTAAGGACCTGCTGTGTTAGATTTCCGCTGCATTACTTAGAGATGTCTCAATCATAAAACTTATATTTTACATTCGCAACTTATGTTATTTGAATAATGGCTTTGTAATGACCTCTGTGTCACGTTATCTTTTGTAAACACTATGTTTTTATGAATGCAAACTGCTTTTCAAACATCATGTAGTACTTGACCGTGTAAAGATCCTGTTGTTGATGAATCGTACACGATGGTTTTGTACGGGGCGTCACATGCGTGATGTTTTTCTGTCTCTGCTACTCGAAACTCCCCCAAGAAAAACCCACTATACCTGCTATATTCTGTTGCTACTTTGGTTCCTATTTTGCAGCAAAAACACACACACATACATGATGATGAAGACGAATAATAATAAATGATGAAGTTATTTATTTTTGCTCCCTTATTCCTACTACTTGATTGCAGCTGACCCAACTACAGCATAATTATTTCTCTCTTTGCTCGAACCCCACAACCATCGAAAGAAAACCAACTACAAATATTATAATTCTACTCACAATCTCCTTTTTTTTATTTTATCAAACGATGTATACATCTGGTGGACCTGCACAAATAGAGTTTGATGCGGTTAGTGAATCTGTTTTCTAATACCCCGACAAAACGAACCCACCCACAAATTCCTATTGACTAATTTAATTCACAAAACTTTATAAAAGTGCTGCTAATCTGTCTGTTATGATTATTGATGGAGAACGGTCATGGAAAGGTGAGCTGTAAAGTTCATAGTATGGCGTCTGCTTCTAGTTCCTTTATATAACACAGTACACGATCCCTTTTCCTGTTGGTGTCATAACCCGACCTTAACCATAAGGACGAATACAATAACATATGATTTCATCGCGAGGTATTGACCTCTATATGCGACATTTTTCAAAAACTGCATTCGTTTTTACAATACAAACCATAACTTTTATTACAAATACAAGGTTTAAACAAGATAATAATGATTATCGTTTAGCGATAATCTTAGACTTACAAACTTTACATGTGATAATAACAATACGACTTCCAACATATTTTACATTACAAATCCTCCGATATGCAGTTTTATTTTTGACACAAATATGCATACTCAAGATCTTGCTTAAATTCAACATGTTGCAGCGGAAGCTTTTAGTTATCACCTGAGAATAAACATGCTTAAAACGTCAACATAAAGTTGGTGAGATATAGGTTTAATGCCGGCAGCGTTATGAATATAGACCACAAGATTTCATATATAAACGTTTTAATAAAAATATTCTAAGTTGTTGAGCACTTGATAACCATACTCAACATTTAATCAACGTCGCATATTCCCTTTATTATGAAATCTTACTACACCGTACCAAGTGTAGTCACTGAAACGAAGTACTGTGCAACCGTTGAATACTGGTCGTCCAGTCCGGTTGGGGTTGTCAGGCCCGATAGATCTATCAACAGGATTCGCGTTTACAATACCGCACGTAAATAGTAGTTACCAAGTTACAGGGAGATATGCCAGTGGTACAACTCAACGTAGAATATATAATTTTAATCACTTGTGTCCATAACGTAAATCATAAAATGCATGTATTCTCATCCCAAAATATTTAGAGTTTAAAAGTGGGACTATATACTCACCTTTTCCTTGAAGGTATTTAACTCGACTTGGTCTCCGATAAATATCACGAACCTAACCATATATATAATATATCAACATATTTTCTTTTCAAGTAATCGTTACATATATATATACTTATAATACTTTTAATATTTTCTTAGTCCGTAGTTAGCAGTCTGTTGTTAATGGTCCACAATTAGTTGCTCAATAAAATAAATAAAGACCCCATCGTATTCGTATTGATCAGAATTAATCTCGACCCATGGTACCATGTTGTCAAATGACGTGTTGCGTACATAAAGTACCGTGTTGTCAGATGACGTGTTGCGTACAATCATGAGGTCTTATGATTAATCTTCTCGTGTTGTTTACGGGTGGTCCTGAAATATATAAAATCAAATCATAAGTAAATATATATTAAATATTATGTTAATTAGCCAAGATATGATTAATCTAATTTTGTCATAATATGATATATTACAGGTTTTGAAGTGTTTTAAAAATCAAATTAGAAGGATCTATTTAGTTTGCGAACAGGTTTGAAATCATTCAAACTATGTTCTTGTTGTTAAAAATTTTATAACACAAAATAAGATAGATATATAAATATGAATCGAATAAGATTATGAATAAGGTTACTACCTCAAGTTACTTGGATAAAGCTACTGGAAAAGATAGAAAATAATCTTGATCAAACTTTCTTATGATGATTATAGGTTGTTCATGAAGCTAGTTCTTCATGAGTATTTGCTGAGATTGTAAAGAACACTTAGAGTTCCTAAGAGTGTGTTTTTGGTTAGAGAAAGATGGTTGTAAGAATGAAATGAAAAACCAAGGTGATGGTGATACTTATAGGACAGTCTAGTTGTTGAGGGAACAAGGACAAATTATTGTGTTGAATTTTTGAGTAATAATGTATGCTAGCTTACAAATAAGATTTCCTCTTATCTAGGACAGATCTAAGGCTGATAAGGATATTGATTTGATGTGTATTTACCAATAGTAAATACGTATAGATGATGGGTATGATACGGTAAAAGAAGCTCAAAATCGGGCTTTTATTTTGGGTCCAACCGGGCTTTTATTGTGTTGAATTTTTAATAAAAGAAGCTCTGCCCCTTGGACCCCGCTAGGGGTTGCCACCCCTTGGACCCCGCTTATAGGGGGGGCTGCCCCCGAACCCCCGTCATAATCAAGATAAGTTCAAACAAGTGTGCACTCCACACTTCCCCAAACTTGTTCGATATTTATCAAGATTATTTTGGTTACAAATTAATCCCATTACACTTAAATCATATTGGTGACATAAATCACAACACATTATAGATTGTAAGTATATATGTCAAAGAACGTTACATATAGTTATCGTTTTGAAAACATAAGTTAGTGGTCTCAAAGTATACTTATAACTCATTGTTGTTAGTTCACAATGAAATGTTAAACCATCCTTAAATCATGTTAAATATGTATAGATATGTACATATACATAGTCGTATAATTATCGTGTGTTATATAGTTCGTGATATCATCAGTCAAATTGGACCGTCAAACGTTGTGTAAAACTCTTTTCAAAAATATAAGTCTCAACAGTTTGGATTGCTTATTATGTTGGTAAGGTTTAATTTATGTAAATATTAATCTCATAAGTATAGAACGATCGGAAAATTCTGGGTCGTTACAGTTGGGCTGCCACATCTTGGGCCTGTTTGATATTAAAATTCCGTATTTATCTGTTTCATTTATGGACTGTCCATTATGGGCTGCTAACAGGCTGTAAGTGGGCTTTAAAATATTAAGAGATTGGGTCATAGAATACCCAACCGTCTAACCGCTGTAACCCTCTTTTTTTCGAACATTTTCCTGCTGTCTACTTCCTGGTCCCTTCAAACAATCATGACACCACATGATATTATGATGATGAGATATTAGGATGAAAGTGATAATGGTAAACGGAAACAATATAGGATGATGATGATATAGGAAAGACGAGGATGATGATAACTAACGGATAATAGTAAGATGCTTATGAGTATGATGAGAATTTTGTTATGAATTATAATGGTGATGAAAGGATTACAGTTGAGTGTATGATGATGATGTTGTTCGATTTAATGATCATGATGGTGATGATTTAGATGATAACAACAAAGGATGATGATGAAGATGAAGTCAGACAAGTAATGGTTAAATAAATTTAATTTAAGAATTATAACAGAAAATTATAGACAGAGGGATGGTTTAGGAGTGTGATAGGGGAACGAGAGGTCGCGGGTTCGAGCCTGGGCAACGACATTTTTTTTATGGAAGCTTGTTCTTAAGGTAGTATTATTATCATTATTAATGTTAATATTATTTTATAAAAGTTATTATTATTATTACTAATATTATTATTTTTAAAATGATTATTACAATTCTAGTTATTATTATCATTATAAAGATATTACAACTTTTTACTTATTATTATTATTACAACTATATTATTATTATGGTTATCATTTTTACTACTAGTATCATTATTATTATTACTGCTAGTAATATTATTATTATTAGTATTATTATTATTATTATTATTATTATTATTATTATTATTATTATTATTATTATTATTATTATTATTATTATTATTATTATTATTATTAGTTATATTATTAATTATTAGTAACATTATCATTATTAATAAAACTATCATTATTATTATCATTAATATTATCATTATTACAGTATTATTATTACTATAAATAAATTGGCTATTATTATTATTATTATCAATATTGTTATTTCCTTTGTCACTATTAAGATTACTATTATTAATTTACTCAATGAACATTATATATATATATATATATATATATATATATATATATATATATATATATATATATATATATATATATATATATATATATAAGAAAAATATACTTATTACATATAATATAACTATAATGATATTTGTACACTAAATACTAATTATTTATCTAAAGTATAAATATAGTTAATTAAGTCATTAACGAAACATAAAAGTTACTAAAATAACAATTAATATTAATAAATATATATTTGTTCGATTACAACTACGTGTGTTAATATATATACAAATGATATAGGTTATCATTTTTACTCTTTTTTTTAAATACTTTTGCAATATATATTTTTGGGACTGAGAATACATGCGCTTTTATAAATGTTTTACGAAATAGACACAAGTAATCGAAACTACATTATATGGTTGAATGATAGAAGCTGAATATGCCCCTTTTTCTTGGTAGCCTAAGAATTAGTAAACCGATCTACTAATTGACGCGAATCCTAAAGATAGATCTATTGGGTCTAACGAACCCCATCTAAAGTACCGAATGCTTTAGTACTTCAAATTCGTTTTTATCATGTTCGATGGATGTCCCGGAATGATAGGAGATATTCTTATATGCATCTTGTTGATGTCGGTTACCAGGTGTTCAATCCATATGAATGATATTTTTATCTCTATGCATGGGACGTATATTTATGAGAAATGAAAATGAAAATCTTGTGGTCTATTAAAATGATGAAAATGATCGATTATGATAAACTAATGAACTCGTCAACCTTTTGGTTGACACTTTATGAAAGGACCCGTTCATATACATTATAAACGATTCATAATAGTTGATTACATCGCGAGGTATTTGACCTCTATATAATACATTTTACCAACATTGCATTCGTTTTTAAAAGACAAACTTTCTTTACAACGAAAGTTGACGGCATGCACACCATTTCATAATACATCCAACTATAATTGGCTTAATAATAATCTTGATGAACTCAATGACTCGAATGCAACGTCTTTCAAAATATGCCATGAATGACTCCAAGTAATATCCTTAAAATGAGCTAATGCACAGCGGAAGATTTCTTTAATACCTGAGAATAAACATGCTTTAAAGTGTCAACCAAAAGGTTGGTGAGTTCATAGGTTTATCATAACAATCATTTTAATATATTAATAGACCACAAGATTTCCGTTTATAAATATATGTACACTCGCAAGTGTATAAAAGTATTCTATAAGTTGTAGGCACCCGGTAACAAGCCTTAACGTTCATGTTTTACCCTCTGAAGTACACCAGATCATGTGTGTTTAATATAACCTCGAAGTACTAAAGCATCCCATAGTCGGGATGGGGTTTGTCAGGCCCAATAGATCTATCTTTAGGATTCGCGCCTACCGTACATAGACAAGTAATTTAATGTTACCAAGCTAAGGGTATATTTCTAGTTTAAACCCACGTAGAATTAGTTTTAGTACTTGTGTCTATTTCGTAAAACATTTATAAAACAGCGCATGTATTCTCAGAACAAAAATATATATTGCAAAAGCAATTAAAAAGGGAGCAAATGAAACTCACAATACTGTATTTCGTAGTAAAAATACATATAACGTCATTTAACAAGTGCAAGGTTGGCCTGGGATTCACGAACGTATCAATATTGAGATTCAATATTGCAGGAAAGTACGTAGACGCAACGGAGATGATAAACACTAGATTGACCTCACGAGCATACCCATGAACCATACCCATCACCTCCATAGCTATAACCCATAATTTTCTTAGCTTCGACTCATTCAAAAAAACTATTTTGAAATCACTCGGACAGCACTCCGTCGTAATATTTTATATATACTAATAATATCTTGAAATAATAAAGAGCAAATATATATATATATATATATATATATATATATATATATATATATATATATATATATATATATATATATATATATATAAATCGATTGAGAGAGTTTAGAGAAATATATTTTCAAGTTTCTATGAAATAATGAAACCTATTGAATTCTATTTATAATAGATTTTTGAATTATTAAAGTAAATTATTAAAGTATGAATTATTAAAGTGAATTATTAAAGTATAAATTATTAAAGTGAATTATTAAAGTATGAATTATTAAAGTGAATTATTAAAGTATGAATTATTAAAGTGAATTATTAAAGTATGAATTATTAAAGTGAATTATTAAAGTATGAATTATTAAAGTGAATTATTAAAGTATGAATTATTAAAGTATGAATTATTAAAGTGAATTATTAAAGTTAAAGTAAAGTAAAAGTAAAGTAAAGGTAAAGTTAAAGTATAGTAAAAGTATAAAAACTATGTATGTATAATACGAGTATAAATATATATAATATTAATTTAAATCGTTATATATATTTAATGAAATAAAATATAAATATCGTTATATTTATTATACTGGTTAAGTAATGAGTTGTCAAAAGTGATTCTAGATATTTATAAAAGTTATATACGTTTTAATAATAAAGTTCTTTTTTAAACTGAAAACATCTTTGTACGTTTGAAAATAGATTAATAGAATATTATGAAAACCAATTCTCCACTAACTTTTGTCTAACTTTCGTAAATGACACTTTTTGTTTTTATTTATAAATAGCTTTACAAATTATTCTGAATATCGTTAAGAGGAATAGATTTTCTCAAATCATAGTGGACCTCTCAACAGAGACTTGTAATCATAATTCAATGTTTCTGATAATTCAATCATTTAATATATTTTTTTAATTTCGTCAAAAATCATATTGAAACAAATATGTTCGTGTAAAGTATTATACGTTTAATACTTTATTAATATTGTCAAGTTATAATATATATATATATATATATATATATATATATATATATATATATATATATATATATATATATATATATATATATATATATATATATATATACATATACATATCTATTTATATATAACGGTTCATGAATCGTCGGAATTTGGTCGAGGTTATAATGAATGTATGAACAAAGTTTAAAATTCTTGAGATTTAGCTTAACAAACTTTTCTTATCGTGTCGAAATAATATAAAGATTAAAGTTTAAATTTGGTCAGAAATTTCCGGGTCGTCACAGTACCTACCCGTTAAAGAAATTTCGTCCCCGAAATTTGATAGAGGTCGTCATGACTAACAATGAGAATGTTATTATAACGATTATAGAGTTTTATCATGTTCAAGAAGAATGGATAAAATAATTCGATTACTCGAAGCGTGTGAGTGAAGTTATTGTAAATGAATGAAATAAGATAATAGTGATTAATCGTATCTTTTGACGTCATCACGATTGATCTTCGAAAAGAAAATCTTTGTAATCTATATTGGATTTGATTATTCGGCGATTAAGGAAATTATGATCCTCTTCGAATTAATGCGATAATCCATTTTGATTTCTCTGTCGGATATTTCACTATAAATCCACCTCATTTGTTTTCTTACAACTCACACCTTCTCAACTCATATTTTAAAGTATTTGTCAATATGCTTCATCCAGTCCTGATTCTTGATATACTCCTCACTTTCATATCTGTCGCTCTTCTTTTTCATCTGCCTCAGGAAGAATCTATTTACTTCTACTATACTCTTGGTTTTATAGTGTTTTTAGTTCTCCCGTGTCTTTATATTGCTATATGCATTGATATATGCAGTTTGTGATTTTTGGGTTGTTGTTGGATTTTATATCTTCCCTTATATTTCAAAGTCCTTGCTTCTTCTATAATCATTGTCATCCACAGTTAATGCTCTCTTCTATTTGCTATGATTTATACTCCCATTTCTAGTTCGGAGCTTTGTCCTTTCGTTTCTTCTTCTTGCGATTAAGCACCGCTTGTAATGGTCCAGAATTCGCAGATTTAAATTTCGGAATGAACATTGTTAATGTTCTAGGAAGGAAATTGTAATGGCACAATCTTGACTTGTCAAATTACCAGAATACCTCGGAAAAGGCCGAATCATCAAGAAATATTTTCTTGATATTTAGAGATCAAAGAGAATATAAGAGTCGTGTAACATAGCACATGATGACGTTATGATCTGTGAATCATCATGTTCCATTTAGAAACTCAGCATGAATTACTGTAATATAATCACGTTGATCAAGTGTCATTATATTATACTAACTCATGCTTCAGCTCCCAACACTTTTTCAAGAATATTACTATTTTAAACTCGAATGTTTCAGAATTTAGAAACTAAAATAGTTTCTTTTATGATATAATACAGATAGCGCGAAGAGGTAAATGATTTCAGATAAGAATAATTATAAAAATATCTTAGAATGTCTAATATCAGAGGATGATGAAGGATATTGTCCGCATGAGTTTAGAGTCAGGAGCAAGGTATTGGTTAATGACTTCAGCAAGTACTGAATCATTTAGATTCTTTGAAGGCAGGTTCAGCCTTTGTGATTTGTCCACAGCCTCCTTTATACTTTGCTCAATCCGTTTTCCAGTTCCAAAGCTTCTCTTTTTCTGAGCTTTGCCAATATACTATCCTTTATCATCCAACTTTTTACTGTTAAGGTCGTTTACAGTTTTTGCTGCTTCATCAGCATTTTTCAAAATTTCGAGAACTGGTTCGCAGTTTAGGGTGTTTTTCAGAAATTTCTCATTCAAAGAATGTAAGTCTTGGAGGTAGACGTTGTGTGTATATGTAATTGTTGATGTAGACATGCTGCGAGGTTTCAAAATACTGATTGCTGATTCTCAATAATTGGTATGGCAATTCTTGTTATAAGGTACGAATGAGTATATGATAGGGTTTCGATAATTATAATGATTTTTTTTTGGAAAGTCAAAGATCAGTGAAGTTGTTGGTAAGTTTATTGCTAATGTGATGAATATAAATGATTTCCCGGTAACGTTGGCGAAAGGGCAACGTATCTATCGAGGTTATAATAAGACTATTTTGATTGAGAAGTCGAAGTTGACTGCCTGGAGCTGTGACAAAACTGTCTATTTTGAAACGGAATTGAAAAGTTATTTTAGCTAGTAAATGCCAAAGGGTCTAACACGGATACGTGTCGAACTATGACTTGGGTTTTGAGAGTTTTTCAGGTGTATAACTGTGGGTAACATGTGGTTGGATCATCATCTCGATTGTTCCTTAGTTGAAGTGTCTTCAGGAATTTCAAAGGGTTTGAGCACATATTGTAATCGTTAATACATATGATGTTCTAACACAGTTTTGAAGTCAAAGTATAGCTTTAAAAGATATAGGAATCTAAGAGTGATGATACTGGTTATATTTCGAATTGAATTATGCGATTTCAAAATCAGAATATGTAATTGAATTTGAATAAGTATGATTGTTTTGATTTATATGAAAGAATGGATATTGTTGTGAAAGTAGGGAGTATAGTTGATGATTGCTGAATCAGTTTCGAAAAATGTAATATATTAATTGTGAATTTATATATCTCTCGGGTATTACCTACCCGTTAAAAAATTTTCACAATTAATATTTTGTACAAAAGAAGTTTATTACAGTCTTTATGAAAATATATGTGTATATTTTCTTTAGATGTAATATAGATTTAATGAGTTAATATTAAATTAAACTCATTTGTTTTATGGTTGGAACTAGAATTGAGTAATCCCTAAAACTTTATAAATTGCATAAGTATTTCTTCAATAATATTGAAATTATGAATCATTACTTTGTTATTTGTTGGTTTTCGTGAAATTCTTGTGAACTTCGCAAGGTACGAATGATGTTATTTGAAAAGTTTCGAGTACATCGATGATGAAAGTGTAAAATCAAACATATATTCGAATAATACACTTGATTAATTATGAATTGGATTTTTATTGAATTGAGACAGAGATTGTAATTAACGATGGTTAAGTTGCGGACGAAGGACGTACATCATTGCATATTTGTAATATGAATTAACTGAGTAGTTAAGATTCACACATAATAGCTTAGTACGGGAAGATTTATTATTGTTTAAAAATTTATACATATAAAATATACATATAAATCTTTCGATTGGAAATGAGTTAATACTTCATAACTCGTTGATACAATATATTTGTTGTTGATTCGTAATGATGTTCACAATGATTCTTGAACTGACAGAGTTTGTGATGTTAAGGTGCTGTTGATTCTGACGATACTGACGGCACTGACTGTGTTGATGATGCTACGGTCCTGTTGATGCTGTTGGTAAAACAATTCTAGCTTGTAAATCGTACACCATTTTCGATCAAAGTTTCTACTCTACCATCTCCGTTCACTCATCCGATTTACGGTCAGAATTAAATAATCTCTAAGATTTTGGAGATTACATAACTGCCGCAGAGATATCTCTTCAATGAAGTTTATGAATTAATACTTCATCGTTTGTTGTTGTTGATATTCCTGGATATTTACAGGGCGTATGACGTTGATGTTTGAGATACAGATTGTGATGTTGCGGTATGGGATGTGGATGTTGTTGTTGGTGGTGGTAATGGTACTATTGGTGTTGCTGATGGTGGTGCTGTTTATGCTGCTGGTGCTGCTGCTGGTGTTTGTAACCTTTGCACCATATTCTCCAAAGCCACTACCCGAGCACGAAGCTCGTTGACTTCTTCTATTACACCGAGGTGATTGTCGGTTCGGACGAGCGGATAAATAAAATCTAGAATTTGGTGTAGTATGTAATCATGACAAGATACTCTGGAAATGAGAGAGAAAATGGTGTTTCTGACATGTTCGCCGGTAAGTGCTTCAGGTTCATTGCCAAGAGGGCAATGTGGTGGATAAAAGGGATCACCTTCTTCTTGTCTCCAATGGTTAAGTAGATTACGAACCCATCCTCAATTCATCCAAAATAGATAATGGCTAATTGGTTGATCCATTCCGGTCACGCTGCTTTCGGAGCTCATGTGAAAATCCATATCGGCATAGCTGTCAGAATCCGAGGAACTCGAACTGGTTGAGGGATCCATCTTGTATGATCAGGGAAAGAATTTTTGGTATGAAATAGATTGTAGAATTTAGATTTGGTATTCTTCAATACATAATTTACATATGTATATATAATACCAAAATCCCATAAATTACGGAGGAATCTTTGAAAGATGTCAATCAAAGTTCACAGTAACAGATATGCTAAGATAAGAATTTTGTCTATACACTATTCATGTAATCATTGCAATAAGATGTGTCTAAACTAAGAATGATAAGCAGGTAATTTCCGACAAAAATGATGAGCAAAACTTTTGACATGCAGACACGGTCGAAGTCCAGACTCACTAATGCATCCTAACGACTATCAGTTAGACACACTAATGCAGACCTGGTTCGCTAAGACCACCGCTCTGATACCAACTGAATGGACCCATTCATATACATTATAAATGATTCACAATAGTTGATTACATCGAGAGGTATTTGACCTCTATATGATACATTTTACAAACATTGCATTCATTTTTGAAAGACAAACTTTCTTTACAACGAAAGTTGACGGCATGCACACCATTTCATAATACATCCAACTATAATTGGCTTAATAATAATCTTGATGAACTCAATGACTCGAATGCAACGTCTTTCAAAATATGCCATGAATGACTCCAAGTAATATCCTTAAAATGAGCTAATGCACAGCGGAAGATTTCTTTAATACCTGAGAATAAACATGCTTTAAAGTGTCAACCAAAAGGTTGGTGAGTTCATAGGTTTATCATAACAATCATTTTAATATATTAATAGACCACAAGATTTCCGTTTATAAATATATGTACACTCGCAAGTGTATAAAAGTATTCTATAAGTTGTAGGCACCCGGTAACAAGCCTTAACGTTCATGTTTTACCCTCTGAAGTACACCAGATCATGTGTGTTTAATATAACCTCGAAGTACTAAAGCATCCCATAGTCGGGATGGGGTTTGTCAGGCCCAATAGATCTATCTTTAGGATTCGCGCCTACCGTACATAGACAAGTAATTTAATGTTACCAAGCTAAGGGTATATTTCTAGTTTAAACCCACGTAGAATTAGTTTTAGTACTTGTGTCTATTTCGTAAAACATTTATAAAACAGCGCATGTATTCTCAGCCCAAAAATATATATTGCAAAAGCAATTAAAAAGGGAGCAAATGAAACTCAAAATACTGTATTTCGTAGTAAAAATACATATAACGTCATTTAACAAGTGCAAGGTTGGCCTGGGATTCACGAACGTATCAATATTGAGATTCAATATTGCAGGAAAGTACGTAGACGCAACGGAGATGATAAACACTAGATTGACCTCACGAGCATACCCATGAACCATACCCATCACCTCCATAGCTATAACCCATAATTTTCTTAGCTTCGACTCATTCAAAAAAACTATTTTGAAATCACTCGGACAGCACTCCGTCGTAATATTTTATATATACTAATAATATCTTGAAATAATAAAGAGCAAATATATATATATATATATATATATATATATATATATATATATATATATATATATATATATATATATATATATATATATATATATATATATATATAAATCGATTGAGAGAGTTTAGAGAAATATATTTTCAAGTTTCTATGAAATAATGAAACCTATTGAATTCTATTTATAATAGATTTTTGAATTATTAAAGTAAATTATTAAAGTATGAATTATTAAAGTGAATTATTAAAGTATGAATTATTAAAGTGAATTATTAAAGTATGAATTATTAAAGTGAATTATTAAAGTATGAATTATTAAAGTGAATTATTAAAGTATGAATTATTAAAGTGAATTATTAAAGTATGAATTATTAAAGTGAATTATTAAAGTATGAATTATTAAAGTGAATTATTAAAGTATGAATTATTAAAGTTAAAGTAAAGTAAAAGTAAAGTAAAGGTAAAGTTAAAGTATAGTAAAAGTATAAAAACTATGTATGTATAATACGCGTATAAATATATATAATATTAATTTAAATCGTTATATATATTTAATGAAATAAAATATAAATATCGTTATATTTATTATACTGGTTAAGTAATGAGTTGTCAAAAGTGATTCTAGATATTTATAAAAGTTATATACGTTTTAATAATAAAGTTCTTTTTTAAACTGAAAATATCTTTGTACGTTTGAAAATAGATTAATAGAATATTATGAAAACCAATTCTCCACTAACTTTTGTCTAACTTTCGTAAATGACACTTTTTGTTTTTATTTATAAATAGCTTTACAAATTATTCTGAATATCGTTAAGAGGAATAGATTTTCTCAAATCATAGTGGATCTCTCAACAGAGACTTGTAATCATAATTCAATGTTTCTGATAATTCAATCATTTAATATATATTTTTTAATTTCGTCAAAAATCATATTGAAACAAAAATGTTCGTGTAAAGTATTATACGCTTAATACTTTATTAATATTCTCAAGTTATAATATATATATATATATACATATACATATCTATTTATATATAACGGTTCATGAATCGTCAGAATTTGGTCGAGGTTATAATGAATGTATGAACACAGTTTAAAATTCTTGAGATTTAGCTTAACAAACTTTTCTTATCGTGTCGGAATAATATAAAGATTAAAGTTTAAATTTGGTCAGAAATTTCCGGGTCGTCACACTTTAAAGCATGTTTATTCTCAGGTACGAAAGAAATCTTTCGCTGTGCATTCGCTCATTTTTGAGATATTACTAGGAGTCATTCATGACATATTTCAAAAGACGTTGCATTCGAGTCGTTGAGTTCAACAAGATTATTATTAAGTCATTATTAAGTCGTTGAGTTCAACAAGATTATTATTAGAGATATTACTAAGAGTCATTCATGGATATATTATGAAATGATATGCATGCCTGTCAACTTTCGATGTAAAGAAAGTTTGTATTTTAAAAACGAATGCAATGTTTGTAAAATGTATCATATAGAGGTCATATACCTCGCGATGTAACCAAATGTAATGTATTCGTCCAGATGGATTAGGATGGGTCCTTTCAGTTGGTATTAGAGCGGTGGTCTTAGCGAACCAGGTCTTGCATTAGTGTGTCTAACTGATAGTTGTTTAGATGCATTAGTGGGTCTGGACTTCGACCGTGTCTGCATGTCAAAAGTTTTGCTTATCATTTTGTGTCGAAAATTACCTGCTTATCATTCTTAGGGAATCACTTGCTTATCATCTTAAGTCTATATACATCTTATTGCATTTAGTGCATCGATAGTGTATAGACAAAATTCATATCTTAGCGTATCTGTTACTATAGACCTTTCCTGACAGCTTCCGTAGATTCCTCCGTAACTTATGGGATTTTAGTATTATATATGCATATGTAAATAATCTATTGCAGGGTCAAATCTACATCCTATAATCTATTTCTTATCGAAAATCTTTCATCTGATCGTACGAGATGAATCCCTCAACCAGTTCGAATTCCTCAAATTCCGACAGCTATTCTGATATGGAGTTTCACCTAAGCTCCGGAAGCAGCGTCACCAGAAGGAATCAACTAATCAGCTATCCCCAATTCATCTGATGGATTCGTAGTCGACTTAATTAATGGAAATGTGAAGAAGGTGATGTTATGCGAGGTGTATATAAAATAGCTTAACTTTTAGCAGGGAAATACTATTAAAAACGATACAATTTTACACAAGATATTTATTTATTTAGAGAACGAATATACTTAAACCTTGCTACAACACTTATAGGCAGTGTACCTAATCGTACAGTAGTGTAGTTTTTAGTAAGTCCGGTTCGTTCCACAGGGAAAATCTTTAAACAAAGCTTAACGCTATATTAGTTTAAATTTATAAAAATACAAATATATATATAAGTAATATTATTATTATAAAGGGGGATTTTTACCGTTTAATGACCGGTTTGTCGATTTTAAAACTTTAGTCGCAGTTAAAACCAAATGTAAAATATTAAAAGGACTTTAATTTAAAGCGTAAAGTAAATAACGATAATGAAATTGCGAATAATAAAAGTGCGATAAAATAAACTTGCGATAATTAAAAAGTACGATAATTAAAAGTGCAATTAAATACAATAACAATAAATAAAAGTGCTATAATTAGAAGTGCAATTAAATATGAAATAAAGGAAATTAAATATGAAATAAAAGAATTATGCTTATTTAAACTTCCGTAATCCTGATGTTTGACGTGTTGATTTTAGTTTTATGCCCATGGGTTAATTGTCCTTTGTCCTGGATTATTTAATATGTCCGTCTGGTTTTTATCCATAACAGTCCATCAGTCATAAATATAAAGTGCGAGTGTCCTCGTCAAATTATCCTTATACCCGAAGTTAAATATTCCAACTAATTGGGGACTTAAACTGTAACAAGATTTTAATACTTTGTTTAATAATTACACCAGGATGTCGACTGAGTGTAACCCAAGGTTTTAATACTTTGCTAACAATTATGCCAAGTGTCCTTGTACATAATTTCACCCCTGTTTTAATAATTCTAGTGACTGTTAATCCATTCCCGTGTCCGGTTAAATGAACGATTATTCGTACATATAAATACCCCGCTCATCGTGTCCGATCGAGTGTATATGGTTATTTATAGGGACGCCCAAATGTAAATCTTTATATTAACATTAACAAACTATCATTTAGTTAAACAAATATAAAGCCCATTAATAGCCCATAGTCTAATTTCCACAAGTGTCGTTCTTTTGTCCAAACCCCAATTATGGTACAAAGCCCAATTACCCAATTTTAGTAATTATCCCAACATCATGATTACTTCGGATTAAATAAGCATAATAATAACTTAGCTACGAGACATTAAATTAAAAAGGTTGAACATAACTTACAATGATTAAAAATAGCGTAGCGTTACACCGACAGAATTTCGACTTACACCCTTACAACATTCGCTAACATACCCTTATTATTAAAACTATAATTAAAATTAAAATTAAAATATAAATTATAAATATAAATATTACGTATGAATGGAGAAGAGAAAGATATATTTTTTGCGTTCACCAAACTGCGAATTTATAGGAGATGTGGCCTGACTTTTCATGCCATGCGATCGCATGGACTTTCTTCTTCCTGGCCATGCGATCGCATGGCCAGCTGGGAGAGCTCACATGTTGCTTGTTTCCTTGTACCGACGTTTTATAAATATAAAATAATATATATATATTAATTTTAAGAATTAATTATATATTATATTATATTCATATGCATAGTTGACTTGTAATTTTTAGTCCGTTGCGTCGAGCGTTGAGAGTTGACTCTGGTCCCGGTTCCGGATTTTCGAACGTCCTTGCGTACAATTTAATATCTTGTACTTTGCGTTTTGAATCTTGTACTCTTGTAATTTTGAGACGTTTCTTATCAATAATTGGAACCTCATTGATTGTATTTTGTGCTTTTGAGCTTTTTGGTCGTTTGCGTCTTCAATTCGTCAAATCTGTCTTTTGTCTTCACCTTTTATTATTTAAACGAATATCACTTGTAAATAGGACAATTGCAACTAAAAGCTTGTCTTTATTGAGGAATAATGCTATGAAATATATGTTCGTTTTTAGCATTATCAAATATTCCCACACTTGAGCGTTGCTTGTCCTCAAGCAATATAGTCTTGAAATACAAGAATCACTTCTTTATTCTTCACACTTTGTACATCAGTAATTTCTTTACGGCGGTATAAACAATGGTAGTAACGATGTGGTTTACAGTCCCACATGACTATAAAATTTAGATCCATTAAGGAAATTGGATCTTTATGAAAACATTTGATCTTTTAAAAATTAAATCTAGTTTTTACCCTAGATAAGTTTTCCGGAATAACCCTTCACCGGTGTTTGCAAAATATTTTTGTGGGCTTGGTGGGTTTCAGATTTGAAAATTTTAGCTCAAAACTTATGGTTTTGTGTCACCCACTTGCTAACCCTGTATTAGGAAAGCAACACGTCCAGTATACTTGCTCCGTATATTACCTTTTGATAAACTACCGTC
Organism: Rutidosis leptorrhynchoides; assembly: GCF_046630445.1. NCBI lineage: Eukaryota > Viridiplantae > Streptophyta > Magnoliopsida > Asterales > Asteraceae > Rutidosis > Rutidosis leptorrhynchoides. The sequence continues at coordinate 103,615,519 of NC_092335.1, read as the reverse complement.
CGGTTGTAAAGGAAAGCGTTGAACAAGCAACTATTAAGGCAGTGTCCCCTGACATGCTTTTAATTATGGTCTATAACGTGTCGGATGCAATTACTATCCTTTGTAGGAGCAATAGTAAAGCTCACCCTTATAATTTTTCGGTCTGGCATAAGGTCCTGTCTTCGACCATGCTATGCAACCACCGTTCTTACGGTTGACACCCGATTTGGTTCAGGTGACCTAATGAATTCCAGGTGAATTCCTAGGATTTTACGTTCAATGGTAATGAACGCATTGAAAATGGGTTTTCAGAAAACAAATCGGTTTTAATTTGATCAAAATATTTTCTCGTTCAAGCTCGAGTTTAGATATCATCGAATTCCATGAGTTTGTAATTCTCAATCTTTAAAGTCAATCTCAAGGATTGAGTAATATCAGGCTTAAATGCTGATTTTTAATCTTTAAGGAGATTATCCTTTTCTGGGGGTCTGATTCATTAGTCTTATCAAGCTAATTTGCACGGCGCCCTCCCCATTTTACGAGACAGATCCTCTCATGGTTAGGATAAGTCTGACCACTTGGTGACCCTATTTGATGCTGAGGTCCGTGGATTTCCTGCTGATTTTAGTGATGACTTTTCTAGATTTTTTGTCAACCTACAGCTGGTCTGGACGACAACTTCTTGACCTTTTCGGAAGACTTTACTTCCTCTTAATGATGGAATTGATTCATTGTGTAGATCCATCTCTTCTTTTCTTTCATCGGGTAAAATAGTTTAGTTTAGTTCAAAGCAAAAGTATTTTCAGTTATTTGTTACAGAAATATGTGACATATGTTTAAGATAACTTGGTAATTTTTCCCACACTTGGCTTTTATTTTCCTTTTTATTGTCCTCTATTCCATTTTAAATGAATTTTAACATTTTGGTTTGTTTCTCAATTTATGTCCTTTCTGAGGTAACAATAATTTCGGTGTTAACACCTAGTTTTATCTTTCATAAATATGTATAAGCATGATTTTGAGTTCATTTAATTGAAAATTTTGAAAAATTTTACTAGAATTGGGTAGTCAGTATATAAGACTAGGGCTGTTCTTTATCATCAGAGAGCACTAGATTCTAATACAACTACTACGTTACTAGTATTTTTAATGGTAACCAAGTGTTTAAGATAAAAAATTTAAAAATCCGAAAGAATTTAACCCCTTCCCACACTTAAGATCTTGCAATGCCCTCATTTGCAAGAAATTAGTAACAATTTAAATTATTGAGGGTGATTAGCGTAAAAATGATTAAATTTTACCAAAGTTTCCAAATATATTGGCGTTTGGTTGCTGAATGATAAATGGTGCATATCATTTGTTCATTTCGTCTGTTGTTACATCACATTTATTTGTCATCTTGTCGTCAAAATTAGTAGCTTTTGCTGAACTTAATGCCAGTCTTTGAAAATGCGCTGTTTTACCCTGTTATGTACAATCGACAATATACATACATACAAATATAATCATGCATGGCAATTTGAAATGGGACTTAATATCCCACTTTCAAATTCTAAATATGAAATATTAGTACACAATAATAATAAAAATAATAAAAATTACACAAATATATCCAGTAACATAAGTTTAAACATGAAAAAGTCAAAAGATAAAAACATTAAAATCATAAAAATAACCAAATGGAACTAAATCAGTCTGGATATAGGTTCCAGTTCATCTCATCAGGTGGGTTCCATTGTTGGTTATAGGTGTTTTGATAGGCTTGGTTATAGTCATACCGGTTAAAGGGTGGTCGGATATCGGGGCTATGTGGCGGAAAATGAGCAGGTCGAGTAGGTACATAGTTATTTGGTACCTGATATGATAGCTGGCTCATGATTTGGTGCTGATGAATTAACCAGCTATCGTGTTGGCGTCGCCTATAATCCTTGTATACTCGCTCGGAGTTCCACTGCTCATACATACTATGTCTGGCCGCGTTCGTCATTGCTTCCTCATCTATACGAACGTGGACGTCAAGAATAGCATCTCGAAAGACATCCCTAATGTCTTCCGCCTCCTCCATTTCCTCGTCTGAGCCTCTCTCTACCTGAGGATGAGATCCCTCATAGGGTACTGCCTGGTTACGTCTACTTTTCAATACCTTAGCACCCACATAAACTTTCAATCCTAAGGGCTCAACCTGTTCTCTACAAAGCTGTAATGGACCCCCTTGGTTCCTATCAACACCTAAATACTCTCCAATGAGAGTAACAAAAATACCTCCTCCTATTATACTCCCGTCCTGCATTCCCTCTACCATTTTAGATAAATAAAAAGCAACACAGTAAGGGATATTGACAAAGCTTCTAGGATCCCGAATACACTTTAGGTAGAATAAATCATGTAAGGTAATTTTTTCTTTATTATGACCTCTCTATGTAATCGAGTTAGCCAAAAATCTATGAATAATACGAAGCTCGGCTCTGTCAATATGTGTATAGGAGTGTCCTCCTGTTCGTGTAAAAACATCAAAATGTGACATACGCCTCCAAATGGCGTCAGCATCAAAGTTACTATCTACCCTTTCACCATAATGAATCAAATTTGTACAATCGGGTAATAGCAACTCACCAGGAGTATATATCTGTAAGGCCCTGGCCATGTCCAACATGGACATTCTGTACATCCTACCGCCAAGGATAAACCTAAGAAATCTTCTATCATCTATTCTAACTATATTTGTATCAAGTGATACAGTACTCATCAACTCAACACACCATTCCTTATATACAGGTCTACGAATGGTGAAAAGACGTTCCCAATCTGTAAAAGAAGAACTGTCATACCTTTGAACTAAAAGTTGTCTAACACGGTCAGCTAGATGGACCGTTTCCAAAGGGGCCCAATCGATTACCCTTGGCACCTCTACATTTTTTGTTACCAATTTGAATTTGTTCCTTTGATATTTCTCGTAATCTCTCCATCTTCTATCAAATCTCGGATTAGGATGTAGAGTGTGCTCAGGAATCGTTGGGAATTCTACTGGCGGCCTCATTGGGAATACTATGAATTCATCAACAAACTGTACCGGATCATAATAAGGTAGGTGCTGATCAGGCTATTGTTGTGGTTCTTGTTCGTGTTGCATTTCTGGTTCTGGTTCTGGTGCTGGTGCTGGTCGTCTAGATGATGATGCTCCTGAACCTCCAGTATCGGCTTTCTGCAAAACAAATTAAATACAATATTTGTGCATCCAAATATGCATTAGTGTTAGCAAAATAACAACTTAAAACAATCACTATAACATGTTAAATCAAAATTAAACTTATACATATTTTCACAATTTTTCACAATTCTATACTTTTCAAATAAGCACATATGAAAATGTATACAAAGTTCATAAGCTTTTAACTCATATAACATGTCAAAATATTCATTACTAATAATTAAACAAGTCTCAAATGGCAAATATATCAAATTAATCAAGTTCATGAATTTTGGACTTAAAAAGTCCACTTTAATCTCCAAAAATCATGTTTAGGATCATTGTTTGGATCATTTAACTATCTAAACATGTTACACTACTCAATTTAGCAATAATTCATGACAAAAATCGGCCATAACCTGTTTATATCAAAAAGCCCCAAATTGCTCAAGAACACAAACCCTAGATTTCTAAAAATTTTGAAGTTTGTGGCTTCAAATCATGTTAAATAGCATCAATCTAGGTTATACATGCATAAAATACTAACAATTTAACACTAATTACACTAGAAATTAACAAAATTGCATTAGGTAAAAAATTGGTAATTATCACAAAAACTAGGAATTTATAGAGTTTAGGGGTGTAATTTTTACCAATTTGCTGAAGAATGAGAATCTAGGCATGATTAGAGTAAGAAAAATGACGAATTACGATGAATTTTGGTAAAATTTGGAGAGAATTTGAGTGTGTTTTCGGGTATGTGTGTGTTTTTGTGGAGAAAGACAGACCAGTCGACTGCCTTGTATCAGGCCTGATTTTTGCCTCCATGCGATCGCATGGAGGTATAGTGAAAATCCCATGCGATCGCATGGGGGTCCGGGTACAGTGTTTTCAGCTTTTTTTTTTCTTTTTTTTTATAAAATCTTAACTTATGAAACAATTAAGTAATTAATTTTAAAATTTTGTTTCCCTTTGTTTTAGGACGAGGTCGTTTCGGATCGATGTCCTAGTCCGTCCTTCGACAAAATTTTAAAATTTGTCTTTTTCAAGTAATTGTTTTAAAAGCTTAGATTTTTGGGTTTTTTTTTTTTTTTTTTGCATACTTTAATTCAATAAGATTAAAAATAATGATAATAAAAGTTCTCGTCCCTCCCTTGGGTAAAGCAATTTCGGTTTAAAGACCTAGTCTTCAACTTACGACGAATTTTAAAAATCATATTTTTAACTTAACGAAATAAAGTAAATTTTTGTTTTTAAATTCACACAACTTAAATATAAAATTTAAAATTAATATTAAAAATTTACACCAAACTTAATTTAAAAATTCATATTATAAATTCACACCAAACTTATATTAATTTTTCAAATATTTACAATTTTAAATATATTGTTTTTACAAAGTTTACAATATTAATTTAAGATTTATATATTAATTTTAAAAAATAGTAAAAATAAAATTAAAAATCTTTTTGGCTTTTTATCCCACTTTAATCAATCAAATATTATCAAAAATATACGCCCCTCTTTTCGGTAAAGTAATTTCGGTTCCAAGACTTAATTTAACTCATGACGAATTTTTGAAATATTTTGTGTTGATTGATTAAAGATATTTATACCTTAAGAATAAACGTTAAATTTCGCAGTGATGTAATAAATTTTTGAATGATATCAATAATTTCGGTCGCCAAACCTAATTTTATTTAATACCAATTTAATACTTTATAGCGAACAAATTAGCGTTTATTATCAAAAGGTTAAAAAAAATAAAAATAAAAACTGTATAGACTTACCTGTGAGATAGTATTCTTAGTTATATGATCTATCCCATTCATAAGATAGTCGGTTTAATTGGTTTTCCATAGCTACATAGGCGTAACCTCGAGCATTCAGTGTCTTTTCTTCTAAACATATGAACGGTCCGTCTCTGCATAAAGTAACAAATTCGGTATTTGAATAGGTTTGATTATTTGAACATTTACCTCCATGTGACCATTTTCCGCATTTGTGACATCTTTCAAGGTGTCGTGCTCTTCTTTTCGCTGTGGATTTTGATTTTCCTTTACCAAATTGTGACTTATTATCTTCGCATCTGGATTCTTTTCTTACTCCGTCCAATCTTTCTCTGATTACTGATACTATTTCACTCGGTAGTGTGTCATTATTACGTTTAGTGATCAAAGCGTGTTGCATTAGACCATGGTTTAGTTCACAGGCAGTCTTCATTTTGTAAAAACCTAAAAAAAGAAAAATTCAGAATGGGGGGAGAAGACTAGTTCTTTAGGGTCTGCTAGGGAAAGACCATTCGGGTTCCATTTTCGAGAACTACACGAAAACAGACAATCTAACTCTAACAGAAATACATATTATCCTTTAAAGACTTAATTTTCCCCACACTTAGTTAGCTGTGGTATCGAAATCGTGATTAACTTCATTGTCGAATTCCATCAGACTATCTATGTAGTGTTTAACTCTGTGACCATTAACTTTAAATTCAATCCCATTTGAATTTATTAATTCTATCGTTCCGTATGGGAAAAATCTTTTGACTATGAATGGTCCAGACCATCTTGATTTCAATTTTCCAGGAAATAGCTTGAATCGTGAATTGAAAAGAAGAACTCTGTCTCCTTCTTTAAATTCTTTTAAATTTCTGATTCTTTTATCATGCCATTTCTTCGTTCTTTCTTTATAGATTAATGAATTTTCGTATGCTTCATGTCTTAACTCTTCTAATTCGTTTAGTTGACTTAATTGTAGACGTCCAACTTCATGTATATCAAGATTACATGTCTTGAAAGCCCAAAATGCTTTGTGTTCAATTTCTACTGGAAGATGACATGCTTTTCCATAAACAAGTCTAAAAGGTGTGGTTCCAATTGGAGTTTTGTAGGCTGTTCTAAAAGCCCAGAGTGCATCCTCCAATTTAATGGACCATTCCTTCGGATTTGATCCTACGGTTTTCTCTAGAATACGTTTTAAAGCTCGGTTGGTATTTTCAACTTGTCCACTTGTTTGTGGATGATATGCGGTGGAGATTTTATGAGTTACTCCATATCTTTTAAGAACTTTCTCAAGTTGATTATTACTGAAATGAGTACCCCGATCACTTATTAAAGCTTTCGGTGTTCCAAACCTTGCAAAAAGACGTTTCAAAAAGTTGACTACAACTCGTGCATCGTTAGTTGGGAGAGCTTGTGCTTCCGCCCATTTAGATACATAATCAATGGCAACGAGAATATAGAGATTATTATGAGATTTTAGAAATGGACCCATAAAGTCAATACCCCAAATGTCAAATACTTCACATACTTGGATAACATTTTGTGGCATTTCATCACGTTGACTTATTTTTCCGGCCCTTTGACAAGCATCACAGGATTTGCAAAGAAGGTGTGCGTCTTTGTAAATTGTAGGCCAATAGAATCCAGCTTCATAAACTTTTCTTGCTGTTAGTTGAGGCCCATAATGCCCTCCTGTTGGTCCTGTGTGACAATGGTTTAAAATTTTACTAGCTTCATCTCCAAATACACATCGGCGTATTATTCCATCGGGACAACTTTTAAACAGATGTGGATCTTCCCAGAAATAGTGTTTTATATCACTGAAGAATTTCTTTCGTTTTTGGTACGATAATCCTTTTTCAAGGAATCCACATACTAAATAGTTTGCATAGTCTGCAAACCATGGAATTTCATTATAATCTATCTTCAATAGATATTCATCAGGAAAGTTGTCTTGTATGGCCGATTCATTTATAACTTCTATTCGGGATTTTCAAGACGAGAAAGATGATCAGCGGCGAGATTTTCTGCTCCTATTTTATCTCGGATTTCAATATCGAACTCTTATAAGAGTAAGATCCAACGGATTAATCTTGGTTTGGAATCTTGTTTCGAAAATAGGTATCTAAGAGCAGAATGGTCGATATAGACCACCGTTTTTGCTAGAACGAAATATGATCGAAATTTGTCAAAAGCAAAGACAATAGCAAGGAGTTCTTTTTCAGTAGTTGTATAGTTCGTTTGTGCTCCTTGTAACGTCTTACTAGCATAATATATAGGTTGAAATCGTTTTTCAATCCTTTGTCCTAAAACGGCTCCCATTGCAAAATCACTTGCATCGCACATTAGTTCAAATGGTAGATTCCAATTTGGTGTTATCATGATCGGCGCATTAGTTAGTTTCTCTTTAAGAATATTAAAAGATCTGATACACTCATCTAAAAAGATAAATGGAGCATCTTTTTCTAGGAGTTTATTCATAGGAGTGGCAATTTTAGAAAAATCTTTTATGAAACGTCGGTAAAATCCGGCATGCCCTAGAAAACTCCTAACTCCTCTAACATTGGTGGGATGTGGAAGTTTAGCAATTACATCTACTTTAGCTCTATCCACTTCAATTCCTTCTTTTGAAATTTTATGTCCAAGAACAATGCCTTCTTTAACCATGAAATGGCATTTCTCCCAATTAAGTACTAGATTTGACTGTTCGCATCTAATCAGCATTCGTTCAAGATTAACTAGACATGATTCAAATGTATCACCGAAGACTAAAAAGTCATCCATGAAAACTTCCATGCATTCTTCTATCATGTCGTGAAAAATCGCCATCATGCACCTTTGAAAGGTTGCAGGGGCGTTGCAAAGTCCAAATGGCATGCGTTTGTAAGCAAAAGTACCATAAGGGCACGTGAATGTGGTTTTCTCTTGGTCTTCGGGTGCTATTGGAATTTGAAAATATCCGGAAAATCCATCTTGAAAACAATAGTAACTATTTCCGGCTAATCTTTCCAACATTTGATCAATGAAAGGTAAGGGAAAGTGATCTTTTCTGGTGGCGTCATTTAATTTTCGATAATCAATACATACACGCCATCCTGTAACAGTCCTTGTAGGAATAAGCACATTTTTTTCATTTGTAATGACAGTCATGCCACCTTTCTTAGGTACGCATTGAACTGGGCTTACCCATGGACTATCAGAAATTGGATATATTAAACCTGCATCTAGCAGTTTAATAATCTCTTTCTTAACTACATCTTGCATATTAGGATTTAGTCTTTGTTGGCGTTGCACATACGTTTTATGACCTTCTTCCATAAGGATTTTATGTGTGCAATACGAAGGACTTATTCCTTTAATATCATGAATCTTCCATGCAATGGCTGGTTTATGAGCTTTCAACACAGAAATGAGTTGTGATTTCTCATTTTCAGTAAGAGAAGACGATATTATTACAGGTAATTCAGATTCACCATGTAAATAAGCGTATTCCAAATGGTTTGGAAGTGGCTTTAACTCTAATTTCGGAGGTTCTTCTATCAATGATTTGTATCGATATCTGTCTTCTTCTTTTAGCATTTGAATTTCTTCTATTGTTGGTTCATATCCATTAGCTATAAGTGTAGCTAACATTTCAGCTTCATCAATTGGTTCATTACCTTCTCCTAAAGAACATTCTCCTGTTCCTTGTAATTCTGGAAATTCTTCTAACAATTCTGCATGTGAATCTATAGTTTGAATATAATTGATGGAATTCAACATAAAACAAGTTTCTTAATGTAAATAATATCATGAAACCAATTCATTTTAAGTTATAACAAGCGGAAGCATAATAACTAAGAAAACAAGTTTATATGCATAACCATTTTGGTTGAATTCCATATAGTTATCAAGTTATGAAATAATGCTTACATATAATAAAGAAGGAAGAAGATTATACCTCCTTTAATGTGAGTTAGGAGCTGAAAATGGACAGCACAATGATGATGAAGATGATGGATTTAGAGCTTCTAACTTGAAGCCTCAAGCAAGTAATACCCCAAGCTTTCAATCACCAACACCTTCCTTTATGTGGTTAGGATTTTTTTGACACTTAATGAATTTATTTTGCAAGCTAAAAACCCTTTCTTCTCCTTCAAAGAATTCGGCCAGCAGCATACCAAGAAGAAGAATAGAGTTTTCAAAGTTATCACTTGAATATATGAGTCAAAACTTGATTAAAGACACAAGCATGCTCATGTGTAGATGTGTATTCTTAAAATAACAAAAGTTAGCATGTGACTAACCATGGGGACTAAAAAAAACGTCCACCCATGGGAATTATCTAACTTCCATCATTTTTTTTTATTACAAAACTTATTATTAAATAAACTTGTAATAAAACACATGCATTTGTTAAATTTACTTACATTTTATAAACCCATTTATAAAATATAACACAACATAATTATTTAAACCTATAAATAATTAAATATAAATTATCCAAATAATTTATCTCAAGTGATAATATTTTAGAAAACCAATTTTCTAAAGTCCAAGTGTCGCGTATTTATTTAATGATCCAATCGTTAAGATAAATACATATAAGGTGTCGGTAAGCTTGTTATTGGGTATGACCCGACTTGGATCATAACACATTAGCCACATTAATTTAATATGTCTCTCGGGCATACGAAATACCTTCAATCTCCCACTTGCACGAGAAACATAAGAAATTAATGCAAGTGATGGATACAGCCTAACACACCGTCCATCACCCCTAACATGTTATGACTTTGTGCCATTCAATAACATCATCCCTTTCGAGTACCCAACTCGAATATGAATAGGTGAATCTTTCATTTTATCCTTTCATCTTAGATGTCATGTCAAATCCAAGAGATACAGAGTGACCACTCTCTTATAGATTTAACTTTATCAGGCCTTAGACATCTGACTCTCAACGAATAAGAGGGACAAATTCCATCTTGACTACATACGTCCTAGATACACACTTTGTATTATACCTGAGTTCTTCCTTATGTACTACTATATTTCAGAATAGCGAAGGAAAGAATCAAGGCATAATACTCAGTGAATATCAGGACCCAATATGTATCTCAGGTCAGAGGATACGATGATATTCACCTTTACTCAAGATTACATGTGATCAACCACAAAGGCTCCATACAGTAAATCTAGAGAGCGGGTCTTCCAATATTTGTATCCCACAAATATCTATGAACCTTGGTAGCAACCTTGCCCCACATTCAGTCCGTGAATGTATACCAATCCAAGTTCATAATAGTCTAAACCTCACACTTGTTCCCACAAATGTGATCGACTACGGAATTTAGAATAATTACTTATTCATGGATAAAATATGCAAAATAGGAACTTAACTCAAAATAAATTAAACCATAATTATATTAAGGAGTTTGAACCACTTCGTTCCGTTACAATACTTAAAACAGATCATAACCAATCACTAGAATGTCGAAGCTCTAATGCACAAACATGTCCATCATGTTTTGATCCATGTAAGAGCTTCGTGAGTGGATCCGCTACATTAAGATCTGTGTGAACTTTGCGGATACATATCTTTCCCTTTTCAACTTCATCCCATATGAAGTTGAAACTCCGCTCAATGTGACGGGTCTTTCGGTGAGCACGAGGTTCCTTGATTTGAGCAATCACACCCTCGTTATCACAAAAGATCTCAAGAGGGTCCTGAATGGAAGGGACCACTCCTAAGTCGTCGATGAATTTCTTCATCCATGCAGCTTCCTTAGCTGCCAATGAGACGACGATGTATTCTGATTCTGTAGTGGATAAAGCAACAACATTCTATTTTTAACTCTTCCAAGAGACCGCACCTTCAGTTTGGAAGCTCGCGTCCACGTAACCCTTTACAGCGAGTTCCTCCTCACCAGACCCGTATATTTGAAACATACCCTTAGTCCTTCCAAGGTATTTCAATATACTTTTAACCACAGTCCCATGACTATTTTCTGGGTTATTCTGGTATCTTCTTGTCATGCTAAGAGTGCATGACACATCCGGTGTAGTACATATCATTGCATACATGATTGACCCAATAGCAGACGCATATGGGACATTCTTTTGCTTTCTTGTTCATCTTTCGTGGTGGGGCACTGAGATGAACTGAGAATCGCTTCTCTTTGAAAAGGTACCAATCCTTTCTTAGAGTTTTCCTTCTTGAACCTTTTCAAGCCTTTTATTGTATGCACTTTGATTCAAACCTATCAATTTCTTGGATCTATCCCTGTAGATCCCAATCCCCAAAATGTATTGTGCTTCTCCAAGATCCTAAATGGAGAAGCAGCTGCTTAGCCAAGTTTTTAACTCCTTGGATTTGCGGAATATTATTTCCAAATAATAATATATCATCCACATATAGTACAAGGAACATGATAGTGCTCCCACTAGCTTTCTTGTATACATAACTTTCATCACCGTTATTAATGAAGTCAAAAATTTTTGACTTCCTCATTAAAACGATGATTCCACATTCTCGATGCTTGTTTCAATCCGTAGATTGATTTCTTTAACTTGCATACTTTATATATGTATCCAAGTTTCCATGTATCTTGGTTTTCTCCTTGAAAGGCCATTTACAATCAACTAACTTGGAGTTAGTAGGTTGTGCAACCAATTCCCAAACTTGGTTGTCATACATGGATTGCATCTCAACGTTCATGGCTTCCTGCCATTTATCTTCATCAGACCTTGATAAAGCATCTTGGTAGTTTGTTGGTTCATCCAAATGAACCACATAGCAACCATCCATGAGAATCCAAATCTCTCAGGAGAATTACTAATCCTACCAGATCTACGAACGTTTTGTATACTTTGATCACCCATGTGATCATTCTTAACATTTTCATGTTGAGTGCTAGTGTCAACCAATTGTGTATCATCTACTCGATCTTGAACCTCTTCAAGATCTATCTTCCTTTCACTATTTCCTTCCATTAGGAACTTAGTTTCAAGGAATTCAGCCTTCCGAGCAACAAATACATTCTGCTCGGATGGATCATAGAAATAGTATCCCATATCATCCTTGGGATACCCTATGAAGATACACTTCGTGGATCGAGCATCCAACTTATTAGGGACGTAGCGCTTAGGATAAGCTTCACATCCCCATACCTTTAAGTATGATAGAGATGGAGGTTTACCAAACCATATCTCATGAGGTGTTCGTTCCACTTTCTTGGTTGGGGCCATATTTAAAATACGAGCCGCGGAGCATAGACAATAACCCCAAAATGATAGAGGTAGCGAGCTTCTAGCCATCATAGATCGAACCATATCCATTAGGGTTCGGTTCCTCCTTTCGGAAACTCCATTAAGCTGGGGTGTTCCAGGAGGAGTAAGTTGCGAGATAATCCCACAACTTTTAAGATGATCTTGGAAAGCATCGCTTAGGTATTCACCTCCTCTATCGGTACGAAGTACCTTGATTGTCTTATTGAGTTGATTTTGTACTTCGTTTTGATATTCCTTGAATGCTTCAACAGTTTCGTCCTTTTGTCTTAATAAGTAGACATATCCGAAACGACTGAAGTCATCAATGAAAGTAACGAAGTATCTTTCACCATTCCTAGCTATGGGCTTAAAGGGTCCACATACATCGGAATGTATTAATTCCAATAAGTCCTTAGCCCTTTCATAGGTCCCTTTGAAAGGTGCTTTAGTCATTTTGCCTTGCAAACAAGATTCACATACATCAAGCGAATCCATTTCATTTGATTTCAAAAGTCCATTCTTTTGAAGTGTATGCATTCGGTCCTTGTTTATGTTACCAAGGCGACAATGCCATAAGTAGGAATCACTCAAATCCCTTTTGAGTTTCTTGGTGCTTGTATGGTACATTGAGCTACTAGATGATGTGTCATCATGAACCAATTCATAAATTCCATTAGAAGACGAAGCCTTGAAATAGAATACATTATCTAAATAAACGTGGATATCATCATTAACAAAATTAAGATTAAAACCACATTGTTTCAAACGGGAAACGGAAATAATGTTTCGACATAAATCGGGTGCATACAAAACATCATTCAAAATAAGTTCCAAACCACTTGGAAGCTTTAACAGAAAGTCTCCTTGAGCCTTCACTTGCACTTTGGCTCCATTACCCATGTAGAGACTTGATGTTCCCGTTTGCTTGCTACTTCTTTTGAACCCCTGCGATGAATTGCAAATGTGAGTTCCACATCCAGTGTCTAATACCCATGTATTAGAAGAAGTAATACTAAGCTCTATATATACCATATATATATTACCTGAGGATTGCCCCGCATCCCTCTTCTCCTTCAACTCCTTAAGATAGACCGGGCAGTTTCGTTTCCAGTGACCCATCTCACCGCAACCGAAGCATGGGTCTTCCTTGGGGTTTGCCTTCTAGGCTACCTTTTGCTTCTTAGCCTTGTTGATGGTTGGGGTAACCATCTTCCCTTTCCCTTTGCCTTGATTGGCGGGTCCTTTTCTCTTAGCCACCTTTGGCTTAGAGGTGTTACCTTTGGACCCACCTTGATCGATTGCTAACACGGGTAAAGCCCTTTTACCCATGCTAGTTTCCGCCGTTCTAAGCATACCGTGAAGCTCACCTATGCTCTTATCCATCCCATTCATATTGTAATTAATTACAAATTGATCAAACCTTTTTGATAGGGAGTTAAGGATAAGATCGGTGGCTAACTCATTTGATATGTTTAGGTTAAGGCGGTTAGCACGATCAATAAGGCTCTTCATTTTGAGGATATAAGAGGAGACGGATTGGGTGTCATCCATACGACATGCATGTAGCGCTCGAACCGTTTCGAAGCGCTCGACACGTGCTTGTTAAAGGAACATCTCCTTCAATTGCGTTATCATGTCATATGCACTATGATGTTCGAAATCCTTTTGGAGTTCGGGTATCATAGTCCCAAGCATTAGGCAACCAACTTGCACCGAATCGGCACAATATTTGTCATAGTAAGCCATGCCCTCCGTATCATCCATGTCGGGTTGATCGGGAATGGGGTCCTCCAACACATACGCTTTATCCTCGAGTTTGAGGACAATCCTAAGATTACGGAACCAATCCATAAAGTTTGTATGGTTGAGTTTGTCTTTCTCGAGGAGAGACCTTAACGATAGGTTGTTTAGGTTAAGTGGTGCGTTTGGAATGTTGTTGTTGTTATTGGCGGCCATCTACAAAATTTTAACAAGGTTCATTTAAGTATCGATTTTAAATTTAATAAACAATACCCTTTTAAATTTTAATTGACTTATTAAATATTAGAATCCAACGGTAAATCAAATTTTGGTTAGGTGACCTTTATCCCGTTATTTGACTTAGCTAGGTAGTCATTATATGACAATTACAATCCTTTTGCAACTTCTATAGTTATGGGATCATGCAATCCTTTTGCATGACATATTTATCCCATCAACGCCTATTTGTTCATCATGCTTCGGTGACCCTAAGTTCATGATTCCCAAATCAAGTCGTCCTACTTGTGAAAACATGTAAAATTAACATACAAGTGGTTAGGTGACCTTTATCCCACAAGTGTGCGAATTTTACCTTAACCATATTAGCTAGTTCATAATGGTTAGGTGACCTTTATCCCATTATGAGTTCACTACTATGTTCAATTGTTCCCACAAAAGGATGGCGTTTAACTTGTTTACCTTTGTTTTGTAAAAGGGATTTTGAGTTTTCATTAATTCTAGTCTGAGAAAACTTTTATGCCATACACCAACATGCATTTAGTGTATGGTTCATTTAAAATCCATTTTCAAGTCAAGTAATTTAGCTAATTACTTGATATAAACCATTTTATATATGTGATCATTTTCTTGTTCTTAATAACCATTTATTAAGGTCTTTTGCCACTTTTAATTTAACCAATTAAATTTGTCGTTATGCATGTTGTTAACTATTTTTAATTTAACCAATTAAATGTAGTTTTGCTTGTTGTTAACTTGTGTGATAGCTTGTTGTAGTAACATACACAATCCACAATCATACAAGAAATTAAAACAACCACGCATGCAAAACAAATGTTCACAATCAAGCCTTTTGGTAGACATTTTGTTTAGTCGAAAACAAAATGCCACCGGTCAATGGGTAAAACACAAAGTAAGAGGTTTTAACCTCCCACTTAACCTTGCATCCACATGCTTCTTGTGTTCTTCCTTGTGATCTTCATACATCTTCATCTTCATTTTTACAAAATATATCCTAATACATTTTTCTAAAAAAAAGAAATACAACCTAATCTATATTACATACCAAATGTAAAACAAATTACATAACCAAAATAAATATTACATGCCATATGAATGAATAAATTATTACATACAAATGAATAATACAAATCATTCAAACATGCAACCAAACAATACAAGGTCTAGGCATTGATTGTGAACAACAACATATGAACAAAATGACCAAAATGGAGCAACCCAAAACCCATTTGGGTCCTCCAAGAATTCGGCCATATCCATCCACCCTCCCAAACCCGAAAATTTTTGCATTCCATTTTCATGCATGTACTTAGAATGCAAATATAGTGGGTTTTAAAGACCATATATAAGAAGCATTTTTCATAAACTTCGGCTCTGATACCATTGATGGAATTCAACATAAAACAAGTTTCTTAATGTAAATAATATCATGAAACCAATTCATTTTAAGTTATAACAAGCGGAAGCATAATAACTAAGAAAACAAGTTTATATGCATAACCATTTTGGTTGAATTCCATATAGTTATCAAGTTATGAAATAATGCTTACATATAATAAAGAAGGAAGAAGATTATACCTCCTTTAATGTGAGTTAGGAGCTGAAAATGGACAGCACAATGATGATGAAGATGATGGATTTAGAGCTTCTAACTTGAAGCCTCAAGCAAGTAATACCCCAAGCTTTCAATCACCAACACCTTCCTTTATGTGGTTAGGATTTTTTTGACACTTAATGAATTTATTTTGCAAGCTAAAAACCCTTTCTTCTCCTTCAAAGAATTCGGCCAGCAGCATACCAAGAAGAAGAATAGAGTTTTCAAAGTTATCACTTGAATAATGAGTCAAAACTTGATTAAAGACACAAGCATGCTCATGTGTAGATGTGTATTCTTAAAATAACAAAAGTTAGCATGTGACTAACCATGGGGACTAAAAAAAACGTCCACCCATGGGAATTATCTAACTTCCATCATTTTTTTTTATTACAAAATTTATTATTAAATAAACTTGTAATAAAACACATGCATTTGTTAAATTTACTTACATTTTATAAACCCATTTATAAAATATAACACAACATAATTATTTAAACCTATAAATAATTAAATATAAATTATCCAAATAATTTATCTCAAGTGATAATATTTTAGAAAACCAATTTTCTAAAGTCCAAGTGTCGCGTATTTATTTAATGATCCAATCGTTAAGATAAATACATATAAGGTGTCGGTAAGCTTGTTATTGGGTATGACCCGACTTGGATCATAACACATTAGCCACATTAATTTAATATGTCTCTCGGGCATACGAAATACCTTCAATAATAACATGTATCATCTGCAGATTGCGGTTGTTGCATTGCTCTATCAACTGAAAAGGTAACACTCTCGTCCTCTATACTTAGGGTCAATTTCTTACCGAACACGTCTATCATTGCTTTAGCCGTGTTTAAGAATGGTCTTCCTAATATGAGAGGAACTTGAGAATCTTCTTCCATGTCCAGAACAACAAAATCTACTGGAAATACTAAAGTACCAACTTTAACTAGCATGTTCTCCATTATCCCTCTAGGATATTTTATTGATTGATCGGCTAGTTGTATGCTTATTCTTGTTGGTTTCAATTCTCCAAGGTCTAGTTTAGTGTATAGTGAAAACGGCATTAAATTTATACTAGCACCTAAGTCTGCTAATGCTTCTATTGAACTAAGACTACCCAGAAAACATGGAATTGTGAAACTTCCTGGATCAGATAGTTTTTCTGGTATCTTATTCAACAGCACTGCTGAACAATTAGCATTCATAGTAACAGCCGAGAGTTCTTCCATTTTCTTTCTATTTGTGATTAGATCTTTCAGAAATTTAGCATATCTAGGCATTCCTGAAATCACATCAATGAAAGGAAGATTTACATTTATCTGTTTAAACATATCCAAGAATTTGGATTGCTCGGCTTCAAGTTTCTCTTTCTTCATTTTACTCGGGTAAGGAAGTGGTGGTTGGTATGGTTTAACATAAGGTTTAGCCTTAGCTGTGTTATCTTCATTAACCTTTTCAACTACCGGTTCTGTTTCCTTAACTTGATCAGGTTGTGGTTCTTGTGGAGTAGGAATAGCTTCATCAGAAGTTATAGGTATTTCAGGTGGTTTAAGTGTTGTACCACTTCTTGTGGTAATGGCTTTAGCTATTTCATTCCGGGGGTTAGCATTTGTATCACTAGGTAGACTTCCCGGTTTTCTTTCACCTATTAACCTTGCTAGGTTACTTACTTCTTGTTCCAAGTTTTGAATAGAAGCTTGTTGATTTCTAAATGCTTGAGCATTTTGTTCATTGATTTGTTTCTGAGATGTGAAAAACTGCGTTTGAGTTTCAACTAGCTTCGTCATCATTTCTTCTAAATTCGGCTTTTTATCATCGGTTTGTGGTGGTTTGTTTTGAAAATTAGGTCTTTGCTGATTGTAAGTATTGTTGGATACTTGTTGATTGCTAGGACCTTGTTGGTTGTTGTATGTAATATTTCGGTTATAGTTCTGATTTTGATTGTAAATAGGTCTTGGCGGTTGATAATTATTCTGATAATTATTTCCAGGCTTTTGGTTTATGTATGAAATATTCTCTCTTTGTTCCATTGTTAATTCAATACTGAGACAATCTTTTGTCAAATGTGGTCCTCCACACTGCTCACAACTAATTCGTATTGAGTGGATATCCTTAGTCATCTTTTCCATTTGTCTCTCGACAGCATCTATCTTTGCGGAAATGGAATCTAAGTCATGGCTAGAATCGGCTCTAGCTGCTTTAGATGATCTAACGATATCTTTTTCTTGGTGCCACTCATGTGAGTGGGAAGCAGTGTTATCAATAATTTTGTAAGCATCAGTTTCGGTTTTCTTCATAATAGAACCACCAGCTACTATATCTATGTCTTTCCTTGTAGTGATGTCGCATCCGTGGTAGAATATTTGTACTATTTGACAGGTATCTAAACCATGTTGCGGACATCCTCTTAATAACTTTCCAAATCTAGTCCACGCCTCATATAGAGTTTCATTTGGCTTCTGTGTGAACATAACAATTTCTCCTTGAAGTCTTACGGCTTTAGATGCAGGAAAAAATTGTTTAAGAAATTTTTCAACTAAAACGTCCCATGTATCAATCGCCCCTTCAGGTAACGATTCCAACCAATCTTTGGCTTCTCCCTTTAAAGTCCAGGGAAATAACATGAGATATATCTGTTCATCCTCTACTTCTCGGATTTTAAATAGTGTGCAGATCCTATTAAAGGTACGTAGATGTTCATTTGGATCTTCCTTCGGCGCACCACTAAATTGGCATTGATTAGTCACCATGTGTAGAATTTGTCCTTTGATTTCATAATCTGGCGCATTAATGTCTGGATGAGTAATTGCGTAACTTTGGCCAGTGCGTTTAGCTCTCATTCGGTCTTCCATACTTAATGGTTCTGTTACTTCCATAATTGAATTTGTTGAATCGGAATCACTAGAGGATTCTGATTTAATGGTTCGTTCCTCAACAATCTCTGTTTGAATGATTGGTGGTTCCGGAGGAAAATTTAGTGGTTCAGGATCTATGAATCGTCCCTGAATATTCTCCGAATTCTCAATTGTGAGGTCGGGTTCAAAAAATGGATTATCGGAAATTTGAACTGGAGTACTTGGTCGACTGGATGACGATTCTAAAGAAAAATCAACGGCGGTAATATTTGCTAAATGTCTTGATCTAGTTATAGGTGGTGAACGTACAAAAGGTGGTGAACGTCTTGCTCGGTGCATTCACTGAATATCCTATTAGTTTTTAAAAGGAAAGAAAAATTATATAAGTTATCCAATTAATAGACTTTTCTGATTTTTCCCACGTTTCGAATAGCCAAAAGATGCAGCAGAGGGGCAGGATTCGTTTGGTCTCAATATAATTGAGGACTGTTTGGCTCCAATAACCCGGTCCACGTACAAATCCAACTATTACTACAAACCAGAAAATTTTGATGTCTATCAATTTAACCACTTAAAATAAATTTTCGTAATTTTAAGAAATTTAGATAAGAAGTAGAATAAAAATCTATGTCCTAAAAACTAGAATAGCGAGAAATAAGAAAGAAAAAGAGCGTGTCGAAAAAGGTCGAAAAAGAAAAGATCGAAAAAATAAAAGGCGTCGAAAAAATAAAAGAAACTTATAAAACTTAAAAACACTTGACTAACCTAACCTTATTACTACAACTAACTTAAAATTATAATCGCAAATTGAAATTACTAATTGGAATGATAATTGATACATAGGTAAAAGGTGTCTAAAAATATTAAAGCTTACAAGTAAAACTATATTCCAAATGGCAATTACTTAAAAAGAAACTAAAACTTAAAAAGGCGTCGCAAAATTCTAAAGTACCTAAATCTTAGTCTAAAGAAAAAGCACTTAAGGAATTTTACGGCAAAACCTAAAATTCTAGATATAAAAATAACTATGGCAAAAACTATGAATTAAAACTAAATACGAGCAAAAAATACAAAAGTTACGCTAAAACTATTAAAAAGGGACAAAATATAAAAATATATAAAAAGTTGTAAAAATTACAATTTTTATAAAAATATTATTTTTAAATTATTTATTTTATAAAACTATTAATTTTACAATTTAATTAAACTAATTAAACTTTAAAATACAAAATAAATAATATAACTAAACTAATTATTATAATATATAACGCTAATTAGGGTTAAAGCATAATAATAAATAATATTACGTAATTAATGCAGTACTAGGGTAAACTGTGGCGTGTCAGACGATCTAATGCGATCGCATGAGATTTTGCCTTCGGGCTCATGCGATCGCATGAGCTGAGTTTTTGGGCCAGGTTACGGGCTGTAACAGTACTAGGCCGAGTAGTTTTATTTATTTATTTTTTTTTGTTTTTAAATATTTATATTTTTACAAACTAAAATAAAAATAAAAAAAACTTTATAAAACTTATATATTTAACAAAATCTTAAATATATTTATATTTTTGTTTTCTTTTTATATTTTTGAATATTTAAAACGTATTTCTACAAAAGCGTACTGAAAATAAAAATCTTTTTTTATGTGTGTGGCGTTTCGCTTCGGCGTTCCCCGGCAGCGGCGCCGAAAATACTTGATGTTATGCGAGGTGTATATAAAATAGCTTAAATTTTAGCAGGGAAATACTATTAAAAACGATACAATTTTACACAAGATATTTATTTATTTAGAGAATGGATATACTTAAACCTTGCTACAACACTTATAGGCAGTGTACCTAATCGTACAGTAGTGTAGTTTTTAGTAAGTTCGGTTCGTTCCACAGGGAAAATCTTTAAACAAAGCTTAACGCTATATTAGTTTAAATTTATAAAAATACAAATATATATATAAGTAATATTATTATTATAAAGGGGGGTTTTTACCGTTTAATGACCGGTTTGTCGATTTTAAAACATTAGTCGCAGTTAAAACCAAATGTAAAATATTAAAAGGACTTTAATTTAAAGCGTAAAGTAAATAACGATAATGAAATTGCGAATAATAAAAGTGCGATAAAATAAACTTGCGATAATTAAAAAGTACGATAAATAAAAGTGCAATAAAATACAATAACAATAAATAAAAGTGCTATAATTAGAAGTGCAATTAAATATGAAATAAAGGAAATTAAATATGAAAAAAAAGAATTATGCTTATTTAAACTTCCGTAATCATGATGTTTGACGTGTTGATTTTAGTTTTATGCCCATGGGTTAATTGTCCTTTGTCCTGGATTATTTAATATGTCCGTCTGGTTTTTGTCCATAACAGTCCATCAGTCATAAATATAAAGTGCGAGTGTCCTCGTCAAATTATCCTTATACCCGAAGTTAAATATTCCAACTAATTGGGGACTTAAACTGTAACAAGATTTTAATACTTTGTTTAATAATTACACCAGGATGTCGACTGAGTGTAACCCAAGGTTTTAATACTTTGTTAACAATTATGCCAAGTGTCCTTGTACATAATTTCACCCCTGTTTTAATAATTCTAGTGACTGTTAATCCATTCCCGTGTCCGGTTAAATGAACGATTATTCGTACATATAAATACCCCGCCCATCGTGTCCGATCGAGTGTATATGGTTATTTATAGGGACGCTCAATTGTAAATCTTTATATTAACATTAACAAACTATCATTTAGTTAAACAAATATAAAGCCCATTAATAGCCCATAGTCTAATTTCCACAAGTGTCGTTCTTTTGTCCAAACCCCAATTATGGTACAAAGCCCAATTACCCAATTTTAGTAATTAGCCCAACATCATGATTACTTCGGATTAAATAAGCATAATAATAACTTAGCTACGAGACATTAAATTAAAAAGGTTGAACATAACTTACAATGATTAAAAATAGCGTAGCGTTACACGGACAGAATTTCGACTTACACCCTTACAACATTCGCTAACATACCCTTATTATTAAAATTATAATTAAAATTAAAATTAAAATGTAAATTATAAATATAAATATTACGTATGAATGGAGAAGAGAAAGATATATTTTTTGCGTTCACCAAACTGCGAATTTATAGGAGATGTGGCCTGACTTTTCATGCCATGCGATCGCATGGACTTTCTTCTTCCTGACCATGCGATTGCATGGCCAGCTGGGAGAGCTCACATGTTGCTTATTTCCTTGTGCCGACGTTTTATAAATATAATATAATATATATATTAATTTTAAGAATTAATTATATATTATATTATATTATATTCATATGCATAGTTGACTTGTAATTTTTAGTCCGTTGCGTCGAGCGTTGAGAGTTGACTCTGGTCCCGGTTCCGGATTTTCGAACGTCCTTGCGTACAATTTAATATCTTGTACTTTGCGTTTTGAATCTTGTACTCTTGTAATTTTGAGACGTTTCTTATCAATAATTGGAACCTCATTGATTGTATTTTGTGCTTTTGAGCTTTTTGGTCGTTTGCGTCTTCAATTCGTCGAATCTGTCTTTTGTCTTCACCTTTTATTATTTAAACGAATATCACTTGTAAATAGGACAATTGCAACTAAAAGCTTGTCTTTCTTGAGGAATAATGCTATGAAATATATGTTCGTTTTTAGCATTATCAGAAGGCGATCCTTTCCACCAACCGAATTCACCTCTTGGCGAAGAACCTGAAGCATTTACCGGTAAACCAGTTCGATACAATATATTCACTCTCATTTTTAGGATATCTCGCAATGATTATATGATATCTAAAATTCTCAACCTTATTCATCCGCTTGTTCCGACTAACAATCATCCTGGAGTAATGGAAGAAGTCAACGAGCTTCGCGCTCGAGTAATTAATTTGGAGAATATGGTGCAAAACTTACCAGCTTCCACAACATCACCAACACCAACAGTACCATCAGTAACAGCACTAGTACCATCAACAATCCACGTCTTAACATCTCATTATGTACCTCGAGCATAATTATCGTTCTACGTATCGCTCTACATCAATTATCTTCATTCTTCATGGCGATTATGTAATCTCTAATGCTTTAGAGATTATGTATTCTAGTTTTGACGGTAAACCAAATGAGTTTAATACTATATTAACTCATTAAATCCATGATTACATCTAAAGAAAATATATATGTATATATATTTTCATAAAGATTGTAATTAAAAATTCTTTTGTACAAACTGTTAATGGTGAAGATATTTTAACGGGTAGGTAATACCCGAGAAATATTTAGATTTCACATTAATAAGTTACACTGTACATTCTTCCAATTTGATTCAATAGTCATTTACTATCCTACTTACATCCACAGATATACGAATCCGTTCATCACAGAATAATCATTTTCATTCAATTTTATATTTGGATTTTGATCTATAAGAATCCAACAAGTGGCATAATGAAGAAAACATTGGACAAAATAAAATTTGTTAGGAACAAACAAATTAATTATGAGAAATTTTGTTAAGAATCCACGCTAACTATTCCTAGCTAACTGTTCCTATCTAACTGTTAATTCCGTATTACATTTTATTTATAGTAATTTATTTATCGCAATTTAATTATCGCAATTTATTTATCGCAATTTAAATTCTCTCAATTTTATTTATCATCATTTAATTTCTGTTATTTATTTTACGCACTTTAAATGTCGGGACACGTATACAATGTTTTGACATATCATATCGACGCATCTATATATATTATTTGGAATAACCATAGACACTCTATATGCTGTAATGTTCGAGTTCGCTATACAGGGTTGAGGTTGATTCTTAAATAATATATATACTTTGAGTTGTGATCGAGTCTGAGACATGTATATAATGGGTCACGACACGTATTAATTAATTCGAATATTGTATTTTAAACTATATATGAATTGTTGAACTACAAATTTTGGACTGCTAACTGTGGACTACCAACATTGGACAATTAAAATGAATTAAAATATTGATTATAACATATGAAACTAAACATTTCTTTAAGTTTGCCACTTAATTTCCTTAAACCTCATTTGAATCTTGACGATTACAATCTGCGTTCAAACCTTTCATGATTCTTGAAAACACCTCAATCGAGAGGATGAACCAACTGCACTTCATCTACCAAAGAAAAGATTGATGCATATAGTTATGCACCTGAAAACACTCGGAACCTGAGTAAATGTTTAACACGTATCTGTGCTAGCTCCTTTGGCATTGTTATTACCGAAAATAACATTGCAACTCTTTTTCAAATTAGCCAATTTTGTCACAGCTTCAGCAAATCAACTTTGACTTCCATTCGAATT
The DNA here is from genome assembly GCF_046630445.1 of Rutidosis leptorrhynchoides. Lineage (NCBI taxonomy): Eukaryota > Viridiplantae > Streptophyta > Magnoliopsida > Asterales > Asteraceae > Rutidosis > Rutidosis leptorrhynchoides. The sequence continues at coordinate 103,591,505 of NC_092335.1, read as the reverse complement.
AGCCTTATTATAACCTCGATATATAAGTTTACCTGTCGTCATCGTTACCGGGGAACCGTTTATATTCCACCACATTAGCAGTAAACTTACCAGCAACTTCAATGAATTTAGACTTTCCGAAAAATCATTGTATTCATTGAAACCCCATCGTGTATTCATCTATACCCTGTAACAATAATTGCCATACCAATTACCAAGAATCAGCAATCAGTATTTCGAATCTCGTAGCATTTCTACATCAATAGTTATAAGTAT